>NW_020939763.1:0-600000 GCF_003851025.1 Sparassis crispa | reverse complement strand
CTGCTGTTGGATCTCCTGCGACAGTGTTGACCAGGAAAGAGCGGGAAAAGTCTGACGATGAGCTTAACGGCTCTCGAAATACTGTTCCGGGGAGGAAAAAAGGACGGTTACAGTTGGTGATATCAGACGACGAGGACTGAGTTGTGCAACCTTATATATCCACGCATGAAATATGACGAGCGAACGCAGTCCACCCGCTATGCTACTCTTAGTAACTTAACTATATGACGAGGACTGGGATGTCGGTGCACGAACCTGTTCTGAACCGGCGCCACCGATAGGGATTGAATTTACGCTCTAAATAGCCCTGCCGCAGGGTTAAATATTAAATCCTGCTTCACTAGGAGTAAGACATTTACAGAATCGTTTACCGTCTGGCCAACGATGAACTCGGTTGATATATCTGCGAACCCTGGGTGTGAACAGATACTGCATACGTGAAGGATAGGAACTACATAAATAGTGCTACGAAGGAGCAACTAGGAACGACCAGGATACCAACGAGGCGCCACATCACTGGCGCGGCTGCGAATGTGAGTCGATGAAGGCAAGAATATCCTCGAGCACCTTTTCCTTCACGCCGTCAGGTTCGTTGTGCAGTTCATGATATGCTCCCTAAAGTGGCGTGCAGCAAAATTAGACCGCAACCGAGACCAGAAGAACGCCTGCGCACAGGGTATATCACAAGCTTCTTGTCCGTCGCCGGGATCTTGTGGTAGAATTCCTCGGTTTTGACAGGGGATGCAACCTTGATGGCAAAAGGACGTAAGGACGGCTATCAGTATTCACACATGCGAGGCCTCACTGTATCCGCAGAGCCATGAACGAACAGAATCTTTATGTAGATACATGTCAGTTGATCTCATACATGACCGGACGGCACATGAAAACATACGGGCAAATTCTCAGGCCATCGTTTGTAATCCTTGTTAAGAAGATCCTGGCCCTGCCCATCCCTGCGTCAGTACACCAACAGCCAACAGAGAACAGGAAATATTCTCACGTAGTCTATTCCATCCCCTATATATTCCAGGCTCCCAGGCGTTCCAACAAGCGGATCCTGGAGATACGCCGCATTGGTCTTCGGGTTTCGCGACAAGTCCTGGTCGGAAGAGTGAAATCAGCCCCACATAGCGTAACCGTAGAAAATAGAAGTGACACACCTTCGGTTTGTTCCTGATGGGATACAGTGCGTGGGGCATGATCCACCGAATGAGCTTTGCTATCAAATACACGAGTTTCGGTGGCAGGTGGACGAGCTGCACCGTAGGGGCAAAGCCGATGATGCCAGATAACAGAGCGACAGTGGATTGCTCAGGAGGCGCATCTTCGCGAGTCGCGAAGCCGAGAACCGCTGTACCACCCTGGGTGCCAATGGCAAACAGATATAAGATAATTCCGACGGCACGACAGCATACAAGCCGTCTTACCAAAGAGAAGCCCATGAGAAAGATAGGGAGATTTGGAAACTCGCTACGGACATGCTTGACAGCCCATTCTATATCCTCCATCTGTTCTCTCCAGTTTGCTTTTCCGTAGGAGCTGTTCGCACTCCTATGTTCCTCATCCTGCGCAGTGAGTCCAAACCCGCGCTGGTCGAACGTAAAGACCGCCACACCCCGTTGTGCAAACAGGGCATGTGTTTCGTCGTAGCGGCCGATGTGCTCCCCGGCTCCGTGCAGATATATGAGAACCGAATTCGGGGCCTCTCCGACGTAGGTACGCGTGTAAAAGTTGGTAGACGATGGCCCAACGAGCCACGCCTCAGAAAAAGCGGACATGGTGAGAGCAGTTTGAGAGCAGTGGGTAAAACCTGCTGCAAGGGTTGGACGGCGTGTTCTTTCTCCGGCTGTTGATCCTGATATCTGCGTTCTGCCGGCGGTAAGCAAGGGGAGCCAACAAGGTCTTCTTTATAGTCCACAGCATGATGTTTGCGGCCGCCACGCAGTGAGAGTGGTTTAATTAGCTTACACCGGGTGGACTGGTACTTCTAGAAGCCTGAGTACGTCGGCGCTGACATCGAAACAAGAGCACCCTTCCAGCCGTTTTGCAAACCTATAGGCCCAACCAAAAATCACGCCATAAGTCGGACATCAAACAAGCAGGTTTCGAAAGCCCATGCCGGCCTTCTCCGGCGCCTCCGCGAGTGTCAGTGGACGCCGCCCTGCCGCTGGCAGTAATGACGACCACTTTTGTCCGCACGATTATCTCGGACAGGTGCGATTTTTTGGCCCTTTTTGGCCGCACTGGGATCGAACGTCGGCCGATTCTGAAGGCCACTTTTGCCCGCCAACAGATCGGACATATTGGAGGATGTCCCAGAGTCCTGGCCTCCCTCCTTAAAGCGCCCATTAGCCGCCCGAGAAGCCTCGCGTACAGCTGCCTCGAGTGAAACTGTACAGGAATTTGGTCGTCGAAGCGCTAGAACTTCTTCCTGTGGTGCCAAAATGTTTTTATGTGGATATCACAGGACGCATAACTCCTTTTTTCCCGAGGAAATAACTTGGAAAAATGCGTGGAAATCAACAAAGTTATACTGCGGGAAAAACATGAGGAAAAAACGTGTAAAAGAACAAAGCATTTCCGCAGTTTTTCCACTGGAAATAAGTTGGTCGCCAAATATGGTAGTTTTGTCCGGGTTTTGGCATGTCCTGGCATGTCCAGTTGCCTGATATGGTAGGCAACTTATTTCCAAGGGAAAAACCGTGAGAATGTTTTGTTCTTTTCTCACTTTTTTCTCGAGGTTTTTCCTCTGAAAATATATTATTGATTTCCATGCTTTTTGCCAGGTTATTTCCAATGGATAAAAGTGGTAATGCTTCCTGTGTATGCAATATTACTGCGGTTGAGGCTAAGTTTGCGACTCACAACAATTGCCTGATTCGGAATCGACCTAGCCCACGGTCCGTCGCTTCGCCCGAGGCCTCTATTGAAGTGCCCCTCTGCACATGTTATCTGCGGTTGTAGGGTGCGGTATGATAACCGTCTGGGAATGCGACCAAATTACGAGAGCCCTAAGGTTTACCTCGGGCCATATGGTAGAAAAGGGTGGATGGACCTATGAGGAAACGGATGACAGCTCAGGCTGTTTGCTGGACGCTACTACATGGTCTCGTCGACATCGCTTTGCTTTGTGATGAGAGTGGTTGAGCCGGTATACAGTTAGAGATTGCACTAGGAGAACGCCCCGTAGGGAATGCAATTGCATAAGTCTACCAGGAGTGCGCTGGCGCGGGTGTTCGATGACGGGTGCTAATAATGAACCCAACAAGTCAGGCTATAGTGCACTCGCTTCTACCAACAACTAAGACTACTGTACATGAAATTTACAACTTGAGGGCTCATCATGAAGTGTAGAGCATGAACCGGTAGTCATTTCTGTACTAGTGAGGCTCTGGCAGGAATTTGACATTTCGCCAATACCCTACCCACTTCTCGGCATCGCTTGCCTCAAGCGGTGGTGACAAAAGACTGTCCATGAGCGTCTCGGACGCTCGGATTCCTTTATCGGATGCAACCTTTGGCAAGATGCCCATGCTTTCCGTGCTTGTGCGCTGGTGCTGATCCAGGGACTGCAAACCACGGTATACGTCCATCAGTTTGAGTGCATATATTGTGGGGTCACCAGCTTGGTCGTTTGCTTTGGAATTGCGTGAGACGGTGGCAGTGTCGATCACAGAGCTCTGCAGTCGGGCCAACCATTCAGGGTACGGTACCAAGGGGACCTGAAGCATTGACGCTATCGGTTTCATGATGATGTCCCATGTTACAGGACGTGGGTGTATGAGGTGGAGCGTCTCGGACATGGTGTTGCTCATGTCGATAATTGCTGCCGCAGCAATGTCTACGGGCAGCCAAGAGATGACCTGTTTCACCCTCCGTCAAAGCATGGCAAATGACAGCAATTTGAGCTAGCTCACATCGTCACCATCGGGTAGGCAGCCAACATGTACGCCGGACTGGACTAAGGCTGGCAACCAGTGAGTCGTGTCCCAAGCGCCATTGATGCTCCCTGTCAAAAGTCCGATCCGGATGACGTTGGTCCGTAATGACATCTTCTCCCCAGCTTCCTGGACTACTCGTTCCCCTATCCATTTAGACTCTAAATAGCCGGTCCGTGCAGCGACCTTGGCATCTAGGATAGGTGCCTCCGCACCATCCGGTAAGACGCCGAAATCTGCGAGGAGATCAGATGTGCCGGGAAAACAGATCTCGTCTCACCTACATTGGTAGACAGCAATCGAACTGACGAATGATAGGGATGGTGGTGTCTCCAAACTCGACTGAGTCGACAGGTCGAGTAGTCTACGTGTGCCCTTGATCAGGTCCTCAAAGCCGGCGAGTGGCGTTCCAAAGTCGACCTTCCAAGCTGTGCAGCTATAAGTAAAGGTAACTCGATATCGAGTGGTAGTACTAACCGTTGTGAATGATATGTGTAACTGACGACAAAAGCTACGGACGAGGTTAGTTATCCAGACGGCACGGAGATACGTTATATCTCCGACCTCGTTCACGATATCATCTGAAACGCCGAGGTCTTCTGCCGCGAGGTCACCCTCAACCAGAGTCAACTTCGGAGAGTCGACAAGTCTTGAAGGAAGTCCCTGAGCAGCGAATATTGCTGCCTGTCTCGCCCGTAGCGCGGTGCCAGTTGTACTCGTCCTGTTGAATCCATACACATGCTTCACCTCGTCCATGCTGAGCAACCTAGCCACGATGTGACACCCCAAGGCTCCCGTGGTTCCTGTAACTAAGACTACGTGCTCCGAAGGCGACGGAGAGTGCGACACAGATACCGCAGACCGAGGACGCATGTCCAGGGTATATTTGGCAACCAACTCGTTCATAAGGTCGGCCTCGCTGCGTTCCCCCCTGAATTCTTGTTTCCCTACAGCTGACTGCAACAAAGATGCTGAGACCTTCCCTTGCAATCCACGCAAGGACATGTTTGCCAATAGTTGGATCTGCGAGACTTCGACGAACGGACGGAGCACGAATGACAGTCTGGAAGCCGATAAGGAGTCCAGACCGTACGACGTGAGTGGGACTTCGGGAGAGAAATCGTCGGGCGGGATGTTGAGCACTTTCTGAACCACCTCGGCAATCCCGTCTGCACGATCTGCAGTGGACACAGGGGCAGTAGTCCACGTCGGAACGGCATGCTGACCGATTTTAGTCATTCCAAGGGTCCGATCCAAGGCTTCCCAATCCAAGTCGGGGATATATCGCTTGAAGCGCTGCCCGACAAGTTGCCTGTAGATTGCATCTTCAAGCCAGCAAATCATGTCTAGAAGGCATCACAATTAGGTTCGGTCGGCTCTTCAATACGTGTAACTGACCTTCTGTGGACAATGCCCACTCCACGAGATGTTCGAAGCTGCCACTACCGGGATCATCTCCAACTGTCATCAACGAAGAATCGAGGATACCCGGACAGATGAAGGAAAATGCGTTCGGTATACTGGACAGCGCTTCCTCCAGCGCAGTGTTAGATCTGAATAAAAAAGAATATATCTGGTATAGACGAGACGTGGATATTGACGTACGCATCGTAGTTAGATTGGCCTTCTACACCGAAAAGTCCGGATGCGGAGGAGAAGGTAACCACAAAATCGAGAGTTTCAATATCCATAGTGTCCTTCATCACGTTTAAAACACCCGATTTGGAAGCGAAGCTAGTTGAGAAATCGCTTTCGGTCAGATGCTGGAAGAGGCCGTCTGATAATGCCGCCGTCAAAATCATGCACCCCCCGAGTGGCCTGCGCAGGGAAGCAATGAGTGCTTGCATGGCGGCTACTGAGGTCGCGTCCACTGCCTCAAGTCGGATATGCAGATGTTCCTGTTCTTTGAGATAACTGATCAGGCGTCGAGGACTTCGGTTCTTTGGGCTCTGCAGGCTTTTCGCCCTAGAACGAGACGTCAAGACGATGTGGCGAGCACCTCTCTGGTTGCAAAACCTGTCAGACAGCCCCGTGATCACTGGACACCACCAAGCTTACCTCGTACATCGCTATGTGTGCGCCGAGGCTGCCAACTCCTCCGAGAAGCAAATATGTCTTCTCAGGATCGAATAGAGTACGCCGAGTAGGAACAACTGTTAAAGCATTGCTCTTGGGGGCGGTGGAAATTACCTGGTGCATCCCTACGGCTATTGTGGACATGTGCTCCTCAATGAGATCAAGCGCACAACCGAGAGCATCGCCGAATCCACATGGATCATGCTCACGAATGCCAATGAGTCCTGTCATAGCGTCATTCCATAGGAATAGTCTCCCCCGTCCTGGTTTAAGTAGAGTCTTCAGCACCTGCTGATGCGGAAGGTCGGTGTAGCCTGAGATGACCAAGTCGAAACTTCCGCCATCCAAACATGCAAGATCAACGAGGCTGGCATCCTCCGTGGTTTGTGTGAATTTCACACCCTTCGTGGAATAGACGTAGCTGACGTCTAATCCAATATTTGTATCGCAATGCGTAAGGAGAATGTGGAGCGATCGAAAGCGGTCAAGGTGATTGAAAGTACTAATTCCTGGCGCCACGATCGCGGTCGTGAATCCGGGTATGCAAAACGCCGCGGCGGGTCCAGAACGCGCTACGTGGTTAGAGATAGGACGAATTGACTCTGCATCGATTGAAAGCTGTTGTCGCGAAACGTCTGCCGTCAGCCCCGCCACCAAAGATCCCCTTCTCATTTGGGCATCGTTGCTCTCCATGACGATACCGAGGAACCCTGAGATATCACCTCGCGCAGAAGAACATTGGACGGATACGTTAACATGATTCAGCGGGAGGCTATCTGCGATGCTTGAAGAGGCATTGTAAACGGATGGGCCTAATGGGGATAAGGGAAGCATCCGAGGAACCACAGGCTCGCCTTCTGAAGAGATCACGATCTCCATCTCATCTTGAATGTGGATCGGCAATCGTCTCAGTGAGTTCAATTGCATCTCCTTGGTGTACCGCGCTGGAAATATGACCAGGCGAATATCCCACGAACGATATTCCCTCCTCAAGGCGCGAAACAACCCCACCGCTGAACCACCGTCTAAGCCCTCGCTAGCGAGAATCCATAGAGCCAACTTCTGGGTGACATCCAGCTGGCTCAGCTTCTGTTGCAATCCAATTTCTCCACCAAACTCGTAATCAAAGACGAGAGAAGTCGATGGATCGAACAGTGCCTGGCCTGCTTCGTCATCCACTCGCGGATCAGGTTGACCTGCAGTGATGAAATGAGACCCAGTGGCCCCGTTGATGCAGTGAGCGCTAAATATCATAAACCTGGCCTGCTGAAGCAAACGAAGGTAGTGACTGAGCATATACTCCGAGAAAGACCACGAAGGAGGATCTTGCAGGAAATTATGGGACCGTCCATTTACGGCTTCGCCCACTAGCTCCGTCAAGACCAAGGTACCACCAGGAAGTAGGAGCCGGCTACAGGTTCGAGTGACCGCCTCGAAGTTCATCTCCAGGCTCATCGAGTTGAGCATGATAATGAAGTCGAAGACATTGCTGCGGGGTGGGCGAGTCAAATCAGTGAGGTCGATTTCAACCACGCGTACAATGCCACTCCGAGAGTCTATAGCCACGAGCTCCGACTTCTGCGCATCGGTGATGGAAATCTCGAAGAAGAGGTCTGGGAGCTCCCGGAGAATGTTCTTGACTTCGCCGAACAATTCGTCTACTGCAAACAAACGATAAGATTCTCCTCGGCGAAATAAAGGCATGTCACATACCACTACTCATGACTAAGAGGCGCACAACTTGTCTGGTCGGTCCAAGCGCAAGGATAGCATTCCGCAATGTCTGACTACTCTTCAGCAGGACATACTCTAATTCATCAGACACGGATTGAACGTCCTGCGGTAAGGACAATCCGTCTTCCATAGAAAGATGCTTGAATCTGTGAGAATGATCAGCACAAACCCTCCTTCAGAGACGTACTGACTCACTCAGTGACCTGAACCTCCACATCTCTTTTGATAGATATCCTTCTCTTGCTGAATTTATTATCGAGTACTTCTCTCAAGTCGGATAATAGAGTATGTGGTATAGTAGGTTGCAGAATGACGTCGAATGGTCGAGAGATATCAGGTAACGGGTTGATGCGGTGCTTAGCCATCTTGAACTGTTGCAACGTGCATAGACCCTTGCCAAAATCGTCCGCAAGTACGATGTTGTAGTACATTGAGTCTGGTACGACAGGTCATCAGTCTGCAATAACGGCGTGAGGATATAATAACCGACCCGGTGTCCACTGCGTTAGTTCGACGTGGGCATAGACATGCGCTGGGAAATATTTCGGCTGCTTGGGTTGATGCAGAACGACAGCCTCTACGAACGACGGGAGGTAGTAGACGTTCGGATTGAAATCTCCGTGGAAGGGTCTGTAAGTCATGATGTGAAAGCAGGCATCGAGAATTGCGGGGTGCAAAACGTAATTTCCTTCCCTGTGGACAGATGAGGAAAGATGTACGGCCCAGAGTGAAACTACGTACTGTGACAGCGTTTCATCCAGACCTCTGACAGAGACCAGCGCCTCACCCGAGCCGAGGTACGCGTTCGTTACACGCTGCAGATGAGGACCATATGACGAGAAGTACGACAATGAAGAGTAGAAATCTGCGCCATTGTGGTGAGCTTAATGTGCGCCAGGAAAGGGCTAACATACCAGTATCGACGTAGGTGTTGCATCGCCGGCGAATAGCAGAAATGTCTACAGTGTCGCAAGCACATGGCTCCTCAAAGGAGAGGTATCCATCGGCATGTAGAATCTCTGTCTGGTAATCAGATCGACATGATCAGCCACGCCGTCGATCCCTTCGACGATTAGAAGCCTTACCGTAGCCATCTCGGTGCCCTTTCGAGCGTGAGATGATGACCTGCCGGAATTGACCGTCCAATAGCACCCATCAAGGTTAATGTTGACTTTGACAGGTGCTTCTGCGGACAAGGATAGGATCGAACGAAGGTTAACGTTCATTAATGCTGAAGCTCCAAATTCGAGCGCCTGCCAAAAGCCCTTCTCAGGTGGGGTGGATCGCATCAAGAAGTCCATCGAGCACGCACCATTTCGAGGTAACCAGCCGCAGGCATGATCGGTTCACCTCTGATGAGATGCTCACCAAGAGTGGGATGAGTCTCTTTGTTCATCTTCAAGTACTTGTGGTTGATAGGACCCCTTCGTGAATCCATCTGCTTCGCATACCCGGCCGTATCTGGATACAGAGGGAACTGCTTCTTTGTGAACGGATACGCAGGTAGCGGGACACCAAGTTCATAACAAGCACGGGTGTTGAGCGACGTGAAGTCGACACAGTTATGGCCTGCAGCAGTCAGCTGACCACAAAAGTTCAGAATGTCGTTGTACTCAGACAATAGCTTCCCGCCTTTCGAGCGTCGAACTGTGGAGAGAACAGGGCACGACTGGTCAACCATAGACGACACATACGCCCAGAGCACTGGGCGCGGCGCATTCTCGATGAACGCCAAATTCTGAGATCTTCCAAGCGCTTCCATCGCCTGTGTAAATCGAACCTGGGAGCGCGCGCTGTCCCAGAAATACTGGGCGTCGAACGGTCCGAAGAAGCATTCCCCTGTGAATGTGGAGTACGTCGGAATCTGGGGTACATGGGGACCTGGATACCTGTCGGTGAGCTCCCGCAGGCCTGCACAGTACTCATCGCGGCAAGCCTCCATCATCGACGAATGGATGGGCACTTTCGTCCGTATTCTGCGCCCAAATATGTCGCGAAGTCGCGCAAGCTCCAACACTCTATCGATCGCAGCATTCTGGCCTGCAATGGCGACTGCAGAGGGAGAATTGAAACAGGCAATCTCGACAATACTGTCAGGATCCTCAGCGCGATACTGAGCGAGAAGCTCGGACGCGTCGGAGGGGCCACAAGAAAGTGCAGCCATCGTCCCGCCCATACATTCCAAGGGCGAAAATACTCTTCCACGAAGGATAGCCAGTTCTATTGCCATCGCCTTCGACCCAGCGCCTGAGGCGTATAGTACTGCTGTTTCTCCTGCCGAATGCCCGAGGACGATGTCGGGCTTGACGCCGAGACTGACGAGCAGGCCATACAGAGCGATCTGGAAGATCGCGAGAGAGGGTAAAATCAGGGATATTGGCCAAACATCCGACATCTCTGGGGGCGGTGTTCCATCGAAGAGACCGTAATCTTCTCTGAGTGACTTTCCTGTGGCTTTCACGAAAACGCTGTCCATTTCCACCACGCTATGGGAAAAAACGGGGAACATTTCAAACAAGACGCGGCCCACTGCCAAAATCGTCATCTATGAGCGAAGAAGAACATTGTAGCTGACTTACTGTCTTTGTGCTGGGGACCCTGTCCGGAGAAAATCATCACGGTCGATCGCGACGCACGCGAACAGTGCTGCGGGTTAGAGAACACTGGAAAGCTCGACTGAGAACCTCCCATCACCGCAAATGATCTCCACGTCATTTGCTTCGATCGCCGACCGAGGACAGTAGACAAAGCAGAGAGATCGATCTGATCTTGCTTCAGCAGGTCTTGAATTCCCTCCGCAACGGAAGAGGCACTCCGCGGCGACAGCCCGCAGGCCATGAGCAAGACAGGTCGGTCTGCGTTGGACGCGCTCTCGGCGCGCAAACGTACCGCTGTGGGAGGGCTTTGAATCACTGCATGGCCATTGGAGCCTCCAATACCAGAAGAAGCTATTGCGACCAAGCATCGGCCATTACGACGACAAGGTAGTTTTGTCGGTTCCGTCGGTACTCGAAGCTTGTACTCGTCCCAGTGTATAGCAGGGTTCAAGTTCGTGAGATTGACGTTCGGCGGAATAACGCCGTACTTGAACATAGAAACCACCTTCGACAGAGACGCCAAGAACGCCACAATCTCGGTATGTCTTGATAGGGCCGATTAATCAAGAGCGAACCAGGATGAGCAAAATGAACGCACCCGATGTTTCCCTTGACACTGCCAATTAATAGTTCTTCCTGTCTTCGGAAGTGTTCACCAATCCAATTAACTTCCGTTGGGTCTCCCTTTGCCGTTCCTAGTTTGTCACGTCAGCTCTGCAGTTTTTCCACTTGCTGCATCTGTGACGAACCTGTAGCATGGGCTTCGACGTAGTCAACCTCCTGCGGCTCTCGGCGAGCACGCTTAAAGGCATGGATCATGACATCACGCTGCGACTCAGCAACTGGTGCAGAGGGTGGTGCTCCGGATCCGGTAGAATTGATGGCAGTGCCCAATACCTACAGACGTAGTGAATACAGGCCATACAGCTTCGCGGCTGAGGCTTACCGTTGCATAAATACGATCGTGGTCATTCAAAGCCTGCTCGAGTGGCTTGATTACGATAGCTACACATCCCTCAGCTCTGGAGAATCTGTGCTGCATTAATGTGGCCCTAGGAGGAAGACAGTTGAGAATGCATACCCATCGGCAACTGAGTCAAATGGCTTGCATTTCCCATCTTTGGAGAGAACGCCGCCTTGACTATATATAATCCAGTCCAGGAAACTGATATGCAGGATGCTATGGGTAAGTACAGTATGCAGATACATCTGCGCAACGGAATACAAATCACCGATGATTTAATTGACATCCACCAACGACGGCGGCTTCACAATCCCCACTAAAGATAGCTTGCATGGCGAGGTGCAAGGCCGTTAGGGTCGAACTACAGGCAGTGTCTGTGGCGAGAGAAGGGCCGAGCAGGTCGAGGTGGTGAGAAATACGATTGGCAACCATTGCCGGTAGACCAGAGAAAGCCCCTTTCGCGTCATACTCATCCTGGATAATGAATCAAGTTACGATATTCAAGCAGAGATAAAGAAATGAGGTGCTTACTGGTTCACAAACGTCGGTTATCTGGTTGGAGACACCGGACGTGAAGCAGCCATGTTTTTTGCTCTATAGTCAATCCCAGAGTCGAGGAGCGCGAGAAAGCAATTCTCGAGGAGCTTTCTCGTGCCAAGTGCCATATTATGAGCGTCTCGTGAAGATATGCCGAATTCGACGTTGTCAAACATCTCGATATCTTTCAAGAACGAACCTTGGTCCACGTGGATCTCAGCGGGACCGTTGCCCTTCCATCTACTGAAGCGTCAGCAGCACACTCAACAACACCAAAATATAGTTGCTCACGAATCTATATTGAAACGACTCGATGGCAGCCGCTCGTAAGATTGCTCTCGTGTCATTAAGAACTTGAAGAAAGATTCATGGTCAAGATTGTCTGTGGAGTACGACCCACTGGGTAATTCGGCAGAAATACCGACCTGGGATTGTAAGCGTACGAACATCGTCATTTCGGACAGAACGTACTATAGCAACCTCTCCAGACATGACATACACTGTGAATATTTCGTTCGTAGGGATCTAAGTTCTGGCCTATCCCCGGCTCTTATAGAGAGAGCGCGAAATTACGAATGCCATATTGAGTACTCACATTTTATTTCATAATTCCCTTTAGGTAGAATTCAACGTGCATCAGCAGTGCTGTGGTTCATGAGAGCAATCAGAGTGTTCTACAAACGAGAAGAGCGCCCACAAAATTGATGACTTTTTGAGATCCGATTAGTTCACGAGTCGCGGCTCCGACAGAATTCTAGTGGTATAGCTCGAGCACAGAGATATCGCAGGCTGTCCCGCGCTCCTCACTGAGTCACATATGAAAATTGACTCTCAGGACCTAGATGCCGCCGTGTCATTTAAACCAAGAAGACCTATCTCAACATTGCTGCGTTATACTCTTCAAGGTTACATGCTGGTGTAGTCAGCCAAGTATAGGCCAGTGGAAAAGACAATGGACAGAGCAATATGTGCCATTGCGAAGACACTTAGGCACGTGCACACCACCTTAGTCAGTTTCGATGTCCGATCGTGCGGCCAATTTGGGTTTTAAAGTATACGAGTAAAAGGTGGACGAGGAAGTATATTAGCGATTTTATCCTGCGGTATATGCTGGTCCAGAATGTACTACCTCCTCCGGTGGCAGATCGAGGTAATGGAAGCAAGCAGGAAAAGTAGTCCGCGGTCCGAACGCAACGCCCTCGATATATTTATTCTGTAAGTGACCACATCACCTGAGCTCAGATCGAATGGGTGCGATTTGAATGCAGGCACTGAGGCAGCAAACTTGCTAATTGCACATCGTACCACAGACATTTCTGCAGAGCAACCTCACAGAATGGTCGGAATGACCGAATCTCAATATTTCCTCTCAATATTGCCTCAAGCCATTGAATTGGGACATCCGGTGACTCGTCAGTCCCACTTTGTGGAAATCATGATGATATCTCACTAAGCCAAGTTTAGCACTGCAGCACCACGTTCTGCGAGTCCCGCAACCTTCGGCAGTAATTCGATGGTTCTTGCTGCGGAACCCATTCATGGGTAATGGGCGCTCATCAATACACTAGAAGAAACGAGCCTTTCAGAATTGACCGGGATAAGTTTTGGTACACCACAAAGATGTGGACGGATGAAGCATCAGATTTCCAGCGTACGTTTCGATGACTACCAGTGGCATATCATCCAGTATCCATCGTCTGATTTAACTTTGGACACTACCAAGATGCATGTTCCGGAATATATCAACAGGTTGGTCCATATGGATAGTTATGTGTTCCTGACCAATACTAAATTTATAACTCTCCGGCCGCCTAGAACCCAGCCTTGAGACCCACTGGTATTCATCGGAGGAGCTTTCAAACAGTTCGTTCTCACCGCCCAAGATTAGGCTTTTCGAAGTTAGACGGAGGCGTTTGTTGTATCTATATGTTCTCTACGGTAAGTACTGCATTTGATAAGGAAGTGCTCGAACCAGCCCTGTCGGATGGTAGAATGGAAGCCTTGTTCAGCGCTGACACCATAGTCTCTTGTGCTAGGGCATAGGAGCTGTGTGTGATTGCCACAGGGTCGAACATGAATAGCCATGCCGTAATTATCATCTTTATGGGATTGGCTCGGTAAATTATTGCCAAAGGGTTCTCTAGCTCAGTTCGAAGACTTGTCTCCATCCTCCAGGAGCAATTTTCCCATACGCCCATTGGCATATACAGCATTTTGATTTATTTCAGCTCTCGCATTGATCTAGATGGCCTGTGACTGCACATAAGCTCTAGGAAACTCTGCTCCCTAGTACAGTGGCATATCAAGTTCAAAGAGGCACAGGATGCATAATGATGTAGTGCATGTAGAATAGTACGAATAACATTGTAACTGCAACCCGGCTGGTCCTTGACTAGCGGATTTCTATCAATGATAAACCTTGCGACCAACAAGATCATACTACCGGCGAGCAAGGTGACATCCATGTAATCATTGTAGTGAAATTCTCCATGCGCATGCATCAGGAGCATACCGACAATGGTAGAACCAACAGGATTACTGCAAAATGCAGGGCAGCTTAAGTTAGTGGCTTCCTACCGATCTGAGGAGATGACAACTCACGGGAACGACAGAATACTGTAGGCCAACCCGATCCTCGTTACAATTTGCTCTATGGGGAAGATTGGGGTGATGCATGGGGTGGTGAGGGAGATGAATGCAGCAGAAAAGAAGCTGTATATGGCCAAATATGCGACGAGGCCTTGCATGTGTATCTGGGTGAGCCAGAGCACGAGCGTGAAGAGGCTGGAGGAAACAGAAAAAAAGGAGATATAGGTTGTATCTTCCCATTAAATCTACTGAAATATGCGGGACAATATGGCCGAAGATGTTGCCCACACTCACGATGGAGAGGATGTCAAATGCATGTGCCTCGCTGATCTCATGCGACTCAGCAAATTAGACGATGCAAAAAAGGGAACACACAGGTCTGTCAGTTTCACCTCAGTCAGTCATGCGTATGACCGAAGGTGGGACACAGACGGACCAAAAACAAGCTACTCTGGCACCTAGGAACACGTAGAGAGCTGGGGGTCGGATAGCAAATCTGGAGGCTCCCAAATGCGCTCATCTGGTGAAAAGTGCAAATAATGCGCCGACCAGCCTAGACCATCTTCTTTAAACCCTGGAGAAGGTCCAGCCTGAGGTGGTCCAGATTCGGGTTCAGGGACTTGGGGTACGACGTACATGACTGCTTTGGGGATAGACCTCGCAGTCTCTGCTTGCTGCGCTTCCGATATACTTGTAAACAGACTCTACAAAAGACTGAGGCAAAAACACTCAAGCCTCACCCTACTACTCCAGAGCGTGGGACGCGCATGTCCATTGGTCGGGTCAGTAAAGTGCCATGCATAATGGCCAGATGGGCGCTGGCAAGTATGTTGTTGAGAGAGGCCATTCTCGGACACTGCAGTGTGATGCTAATCCCTGCCCGGGCCGAGCACCAGGGCCTTATGAATATTAAATAAATGACGTGATCGGGAGATCGGTTCATTCTTCACCCACCAATGCGATTGTTCGGGTTCGATTGGCACCCAATGGCTCCCTAGTCTAACGTGCGTACCGTTCACCTTAGCCGCAAGTGTTGCATCTACCTTCCAAGTGTTCCATCATACTACTGGTCCCCATAAAAAGATGGTGAGTTGAAACTAAGTCCGCCGACTAAACCGAAATTATCGCATCGGAGTGTTGACATCTGTTTCGAGTCATTGAGGCAGGTGGGACCAGGCTGTCATTCGTTCTGATCCCAGGTAGCTGTAACTTGTGACCGAGGAGCATAAACCGTGTGGAAATTTCTCATTGTGGAATTGAGGTTACCAATTTATTCCATGGGCATTTTATGCATCATTGGACTAGAGTTGGCGCTGTTACCTTCCCAGACGCGCGAGTGTGGTACTACTTATCATACGCTCGCAATGGTTCCACAAGGATCCCACATCCATCTGTGCACAAGCCTCTCTTAGCCATGGACTCTTCAATGCCCACTGAAGTATTGCCCAACCCGTATACTCCTCTGGCATTCCTGACGCCAACCACTGCCAACGAATTCGAGGCCTCATGCTATCTATATGTGGCCACCCTCGTGGTGAGCATGTTATTGTCCTTTTCAGAGTTCGTATCCGCCAATTAATTGTCAATTTTTTAGGCGTTCATTTGGGACTGGATGACGGCTTGGCCTGATGAGTATAGGATCATCTTCAAGAAGCCTATACGAGCTTCTAAAATTGTCTATTGTCTCTCCCGGTAAGCTCCCCTTAAAATCTCACTCAAAAAAAACCTAATTCGCATTGACTATGAATAATGAACTTCAGGCTCAGTGCATTTACATACATTGTGACCAGTACTATCTTCCAGGGTTCGTCCGTCTGGCTGCCCCTACCCATCTTTAGGAATGACTTTACCCCCTTAGTTGCACCGGTGGGGGTTTGTCAAGAGCTTCAACTGGCTCTTCGTACCTTCTTCGCAGTCAGCATCCCTGCTACATCCGCTCTGTTCTATCTATGCGTTTGCGCCGTTTTCCATAACTCAAAACCCGTTGTCATATTTTTCGGAATTCTGTGGCTTTCCATCCTCGGCACATCGTTCACTGTGCCATTTTCTATCCATGGAGCTCACATTGGGACAACGGACAGATGCATCAACACCAGTGTCAAGCCAGTCAGTTCGTCTGGGGTGATTCTTAATACCATCAATGACACACTCGTCTTTTTCGCAATTTCATTCCGGCTGGTGTCGTTCTCCATACAGGAGCAGGGAACTGCAAGGGACAAATTTAGGTCTTTCTTCCGAGGCGAGGGTCTTCCAAAACTATCCAGAATGCTCCTACAGGGTGGGCAGCTTTACTACTTGTACGTGCACAACTCACTGGTCTCACTGGTCTTACGGATGCTAACAGTTGCTCTATGTGCTCAGCGCTACGGTTTCGCTGAATATATTGACGATGGCCATGATCATCTCACCTAAGGTCTCTCCCGTCTTCCACGCCATGTTCACAATCCCGAACATCGCACTGGAGAATGCCATGGCTACACGGGTGTTCCGTGCAATCCACATGGGCGCAATTCAGACGTGACGTCCTTTCACATCGACGGGATCTCACGCCCGCCTGCTTTTGTAGGGTGCGGGTCTCATGGCGCTGCCTCTGGTTCCGCAGGGGGAACAACCATGGAGATGTATGCCCTCGAGACGCGAACGTTTGACCACCGGATTGCGCGGTGCGACCACATCGAGATTACTAGAACGATTGAGACGCGCCGCGATTTGGATGACCTCCCTTCGAAGGTGGTGTCGCTGACGGAAGTGGAGTCTAAAATAAGTGAAGTCTAGGGGATGTAGTAGCTAGCTCGAGATATCTGTAATTTTCTCGTGATCATCGTTCTTTGGGCTGCCGAATACATAGTACATAGTACTGTGTATCTTGTGCTTTCGATTTCGGGTATGTCCGATATACCCACCCAGTTTGGGGGCAGGGCAGTTATGAATATATCATGCGTGAAGCCAAATCAAGGGAAACAAACCTGTTAGCTGTTTTGGCAGTACTAGGCTCCCAATCGGATATGCTGGGCCGCTGGGCATCTTGCCAGTTGTTACCTCGGCCGCAGATACCACCCACTTCTTCATTCTCACAACCGTGGAGCGGCGGCATACGAACGACTGGGTACGATCTAATGCAAACTTCTGGACTGATCATGAATCCACGATCAGAACGACCAGCTATGATCTAATGCATACTTCTGGACTCATCATGAATCCACGATCAAGTATCTCATCTTGACAGTACTTCGAGTCTGACCTGCACCTCTTGTCGCGAGCGGTGCGGCGAAGCCTATGCTCCTAGCTTCAGGCTGAGCTCAACCTCCGGCGTGGGCACCCTGGTTAAGAAGATCCATCTGAGCGGCCAGACACTGATATCCTGGGGAACGAAGTTTTGGGAGACTGAGCGCTTCGCTCGGAACACTCCAGCGTTGAGATATCACATCACGAACGTACGCCCATCCCACTAGATAGTTACGTCACCTCAGTGTCTACCTAGGGCTTCTCCCTCGCATAGAAATAAATTTGAGGCAAGAAAAAGGTATGCAGGCCAGGATGTACCCCATTTCCGTGTGAAGGACCTGGTCGTAGCTATCTATTGTCCTTTCCTACCTCAAGTGACTGTCGCTGAAAGGGTTCACAAGCTATAGGACCGCTTTGTGAGAAGCATCTGGCATTGCCAGTGGTCTGCCAGTGGGTCATTATAGCTTCCATTCCATACCAAATGGAAAACACTGGCAGCGGACTTTAGATGGGCTAGATAATGGGGCGCCCGCGGAGCAATTCAGGTGCTATGATACGAACTACCTTCCTAGTCATCCTCCAGGAGCTTACACCTAAGTGTGGTGTGAATATCAATTCCTGATTCTCCGTCGGCGGGCGTGAATATGACTCATGGTCTGCTATCCAGGTTCCTCAGATCAGGCAAAAATTTACAGGCCTCAGCGTCTCCACTGTTGCAGTGGGAACATCGTAGTGAAAATCATAGAAGGTTGCGCCCGGTGAAGCTTCCATCTTGTTAGATGGAAAGTTGGTTGTGTCGTCTGTGCTGTCTCCATGTTCTCCGCGCGTGAGTACCTCGAACGGCAGTGCTGACGCATGTATTTACCAGAACTCTGTTCACCAGCATAGCCTTATCTCCATCGAAGTTTCTCATGTATCTGACCTAGCGGAGATGTGGCCAAACAATGGTCAGTCAATATCCGCGCTTCTCCAGTTTGTGGGAGACAAGACTCTGATCTGATGCTTCTGTACAACATACCAAGTTGAAGCAAGCACATTGCCGTTACTCGCTTAGGAAGCTCTGCATCGGACAACTTGCCCGATCTCTAACGTCTTTAAAAGGTCGCGAGAGCACGGGTCCACCAACCACCAGGGGATCCATCGCTACTCCAGCTAACCATCCTACCGTAGAACATGTCCTCATTTGCACCATTCGACTTTGGACGTTACATCTGGCGTTCCTCCCCCCAAGATCCGTCACATTGGAAGCGCGAGGCTGGTGGCGGGGAGTACTTCGAGGATGTCGTCCATAATGGGAACCACGGAGAACAATACCTCTTCCTCGGTGTGAAGGCGGTGATCGCAACTCCTGTCTCATCCGCTAGGCTGGCAGCCCTTGCCAGGGAGGCTTGGATCGCTCTCCGCTTTGAGACGCCGACGATTGCCGCGCATACCGAGCATGACAATGCGGGCCTCCCGTTCATCACTTATCGCACCGCCAAGGACGCCGACGAAGTGGGCGACTGGGCCCTGCGTACCGTCCGTCTCGCTGAGGGCACGCCGGACCTTGACGATCTGCGGTTCGAATTGGGAAAGAAATTCATCCCGGAGGCCAACGGTGACCAGACATTCCTGTATATCGTCTCTCTATCCGATACTTCGTACGATTTCCTCCTGCACACTTCTCACGTCCCGTTCGATGGTGCCGGTATCAAGATTCTGCTCACCGTCTTCTTCACCAAGCTGGCCAAATACATAGACAATCCTGCACTTGCTGCGCAGGTACAGTTGAATTGGGGCACGGAGGCCAAGAACCTTTTGCCATGCGTTTCAGAGGCCTTGGGTCCGAAAGAGGATCGGTCAGGAGAGAATTACATTCAAACATTGGGTGGTATCATGAGTGACTTGGATAGTGCCATGCCCGTACGTACTTACTCATTATTCGATCCGCTGAATTGATTCCATATGGCGCTGGCTGTAGCACCAGTACGGATTCAAAGCTCGCAACTTCGGTCCAGGTCCCACACGCCGGATGTTCTATACATTCTCCCAGGACGAGAGTAAGCGGCTGCTGAATGCAGTGAAGGGGCGCGGATTTACACTCAATCACATTGGTCAGGCGCATACGATAACTCTTGCGCAGGCTCGGCTGATACCCAATTACTCTTCTCTAGCCCATGCTGCCATCTCACTTGTGTGCGCGCTGGACAATCCCCCGAACACGTCTACCTCTCCAGATGCAAGGTTCGCATACTACGGACTGGCGGACAGTCGCACACGCCTTGCTGCTCTATACTCCGAGAAGCTCGGCTACCCCGGCTATGCTCTCGGCGTGTCTGTGATCCAAATTCCCGTTTCTGCCGCGGTTGCCACTGCTGGAGAGAGCAATGAGCAAGTTCTGCTCCGACTCGCGTCGATCGTCAAAGACGAGTACACGAAGCAACGCGCATATCCATCGCTGCTTGGTGTGGTCTGCCAGCAGGTCGACCTGATGATCCTCGGGCTCAAAGCACTCGAAGGGTGAGTGTACTCTCTCAAAAGTCTCAAATGCAACGCTCTCAGCGTCTCTGTCGCCGCTCTGCTCACTCTATGACTGGACCTCAGGCCTCCGCCGCCGTGGATGGGCCCATGGTACGCCGGCGACGGCGTCGGCGAAACCTATTTACAGCCTGCGTATAGTGATGCGAAGGGCATAGACATCATCAAGATCAATGACTTCTTTGTGTCCTTGAACAAGACCGATCCTGGCCCGTAAGCTCGTCTGTTCTTTGTCGAGTGCAGACGTTCGCTGAGCCGTCTGGCCCGGACAGGTTCTTCCGGTCGTATTCCTGGGATGGGAAGCTCACCTTGAGCGTCGACGCAAACATCAACGCGATGCCGAAAGGCGATGTGGAGGGCTTTATGAAGAAGTGGGTCGAATTGCTCCGCCTGGTGCTGTGATCCCGTATACGATGCGATAGCGGTATGCAGAGAAATGCGCAGCATAGAATGCCTTGGTGTTATTGTTGTATCCCGGAAACTGAATACTACAGTTCATCGATTAACCTGTCCTCACGGGTGACCACGGACGAACAGGATTCCGGTCCATCTAGTATCTCCCCGCCTTCGACTGCTTTTAAAGCTGGCTACTGAGCTGGCGTTGACTACAAAAAAGAGGAAGTGTGTCGTCCAAAATTCATACGCATCTCGTTGGCATGTACGGATCGGATACTGTTTGGAATTTGCAATCACGAACCCCGAAAAATGGGGTACTAAGCATGGACCACTTAAGTGCTGCATCAGGCACCTGGAACATCCATGGACACGAAGTGTGGGATATGCCAACATGGACCCACAAAGGGACTTCATGAGCGGGAGGAATGGAGTCATCAGTATTCCAGAAAATGGGAAAGGAACCGAGATTACATGAAGACGCGAACCACAAACAGCCGGCACGGATGGTGCGAGAGATAAGGCGACGTGGACCACGAGACCAATATACTCTATCGATCTACAGGCAACGTCGGGAACTAGAGCATTTCCGATGTCCAAAAACGGATCCGGAAGCTCTGTCGAAAGAGCCAGGACGCCGATAACACAACGGAGGGTACAGAGAAGCAGCTCGGAGAGACATGAAGTTCACAGCTATCTGCACGGCTATCCTGAAAGCTTGCTCAAGGTCAGTCTCAGCTCGAAAGTCTAATGGAGAAGAGTTGGAAAACTGTTCCATGCCAGAGGTAGGCTTCGTCGTCCAGTCTCTGATACCACCGTGGTCCTAACGCAGAGCCGTTTCTTTGTGATCTATCAAAACCCACAACCAAATGCACCCTCGGAGATGCTCGTTATCACCTCCAAGGTTTCGATTGGCAGGATGTGGGGCTAACCTCGAAAGAGGCTGACAACTTGATAGATGCCAAGACCACCAATAACAATGGTATGCGACTGTTATATCGTGTTTTCCTTCTTATAACTTGCGAATCAAAGCCCTCAATGATGAACACGGAATACATCATTATCACCATGTCATTTCTCTGACTCTTAGACGCTACAAGTTACTTTTGAACCACGGTGCTTGTCGGACCATCGCTAGGTGGTCCTACTATTTTCTCCCCTTCCATCCGGTCTGCCGCCATGGTAATTGCCTTGTATCAGCAAGAGTGAGTGACAGCTCTTTGAGCTCGACATGTTAGGTGGCTCATATCGATATACCCCAGCTTTCTTTCCGCCGCAGGCTATGCCTCAGCGTTCGGTGCGCCCAGACTGTATAATCACTGAACAGCCTTGCCATTGACGACGTCATACCTAGCCGTAATTGTGTATGACTATGGACTTACCTTTGCGCGGGAGATTCACGTTGTATGGGGTGCAAAGCGTAAATTCACTTTGCAGCAATGCTCTTTTATGTCGTGCGCTATAGTGGCCTGTTGTGCGTCATGCTGGAGGTGTTAACAACTTGGTCTACTAGATCATATCTGGTGAGAGTCCAAGCCTTCCTTTCTCTGCAATTTCATGACACTTGTATAGATGTTTGTTCTTCATCAGAAAATCCAGCGTAAGTTATCTGATGTCTATGGTTAGGTGTGCCGTCCTGGAGAGGGTGCAGATGGTGCTTATTGTCATCTTGATGATCGCGGTTGCAGGTATGCATTGTTTTTTTTTCTATGCATATACTGCTCACACTGCGAAGTATTTTCTGCCATGCGCGTCTATGCTCTGTACTACGGCAATCGCCTGGTCTTCGGCTTCGTTCTACTACTCTGCTTGGTAAACCCTATTCTCCTCACGGTGCGTGTCTGTATCCTTTGCCATCGACTATTGAAGCAAGTACAATTTTACTTCTAGTGCTTGACAGTCATCATTGAACCTCAACTCCTGGTCCTCTCTCGAACACTAAATTCTTGTGGTATGGTATCACGGCTTACTCCCGCAGCACTTAAAAGGTGCAGTTGTTCTTTACCTGTTGTATTCATTCGACTAACTGTGGGCTTGTAATGTCAAAAGCTGTACGTATTACATTTGTTTGGCATCCAATCATTCATATATCATCTTTCCAGTGTTCATGGGTACCCGCGAGTGTTCTATCGTTGCAGACACGGCCGTTCTGGTGCTTACATGGGTGAAGACTCTCCAGTACCGCAGAGCCGCCACTCGTGCGAACGCACGCACTGCTATTACAACTGTCCTACTCAAGGACGGTATGTGCCCCAATGTTGTTGCATTAGGCACGTGTCGTTAAATACGCTCGCAGGTACTGTGTACTTCGCGTGAGTGGATTAGATCAGGCTAGATACTGGGTGAACTTACGCACAAGGCCAGATCGCTATTGTTCCTCAACGTCTTCGCTCTTGGGATAGGGCAGCTGGCCGATGTACGTATACCACCAGCTTCCATACCATCTGCGCTTTGACTGCCTATCCCCCCAGCTAATGGCGGTGATGACGACCTGGACTGCTGCGTACGTCGTCCTCTCCAAGGAATACCACATCGCTAAACCCATGGGTGCCAGCCTCACATCCGTTCTGACATCGCGGTTCATGCTTGATCTCCGTGAGGCCGCGACCGCGGTGGACACGTCTGCGTCTGACATTTCGCAGCCGATCCCGCTCCGTACGATGACACTCAGATATGGACCCATGAATAACGAACCGAGTGAGATCGGCAGCCTTTTTGTTGTTTGATATATGTACCTTTCTCCCTGTGAGCTCTGCCCCCCATCCCATGTCTGCGTGTAAGTGTACTGTGACTTTCCTTGTGGCTGACAGTGGTAGCTTTGATGGTGTTATTGGAATTTCTTACGAGTAATTAATTGACGATCTTCTAGCATGTACTAACACCTTACTACCGGTGGTAGATGTTCGCCGGCTCCTACGATTCTGAATCTATCTCTCTTGGTATCGCTGCGGGAGTTGCAACGGCGAATGTACATTCCGGACTCTTCCGGAACTAATTGTAGACTACTGTATCGATTGCCGCCTAGAGTGAGGCGAAGTGGATCAAAGGCGAGATGAAGGTTTGATTCGACGTGGTAGGTGCGAAGTTTTATGCCTGCTGCTGCAGAACGACCCACGCTGGTTTTTTTACACAACACGGATGACGCATCGATGCTGAAATGCACTTGACCGAGGAGTGATGCGTAAATGAAACAGGAGACTGTGGCGGACAGGATGTAACTGACGGTCCAAAGCCGTCCCGGTAGTACGATGGATACATCTGCGCTCCAACTATATCATCGGTTACGCAGAAGACGCAAAGCCAGTTCCTCTTCCTCTTCTAACGACACGTCGCCACCATGGCCAATGGTTCCCTTCTTCGAGGCCTTCATGCGCTTTGGGGGCGGCAGCGGTAACGAGTGAGACTCATCTTCATCTGAAGACGACGGAAGGTCGAAGTCGGGGGATACATAGCTGTCGTCACCCTCATCGAAGGGAGCCAATGTTGCCGCCCATGGGCCCATCCCGGTATCCTCTGCATCATCATATTGATCCTGGAAGTCATTAAAATCAGGGCGCAACCTTTGGATGGAGGAGGGACACTAACCTCCCTCTCGCGCTCTTTCCGCTTGCGCTTCTTCTCCCGTTTCTTCTCCTTCGCATCGAGTTTGTCGAGCAGATCCACTTCCTTCATCTTCCCTCTCTCGCCTTCTGCAAACTTCCTGCTGGCCTCCTTCACATCCGCGCCCCCGAACGCCTCCTCGACATCTTTCATCTCGTAGATCTCGTGTGGGTTACCTTCATCGTCAAACACGAGCTTATTACCTTTCGGCCCGTATTTTGCAAGTGCCCTCTTCGAGTTCGCCATCTTTAGCTTCCTCTTCGAAATGAAGTCAGACTCGAGCATTTCGCTGTTGCCTGGTAGATCATGGTCGGCCCTCTTAAGAGTGATAAACTCGTCCTCGGAATCGGCGTCGGCAGAGTGGTCAACGAGTTTCGTGTAGTGCTCGGAGAGGATACTCTGGTTCTTGCGTTCGAACATCCGATCGTACTTCGTGCGGACACGATTGGGCTGTATACTTGTGAGCTGTGAAATAGACAGCGGCAGGGTGGCTCATTACCTTGTCCTCGTCCTTCGCCTCCTTGGGAGAACATCCAGCTACAGATACAACGTCCTCTTCTTCACTTGAGTTCCCTTCCGACAACTCGGCCTCATCGTCATCCTCTCTCTCATCAGAACTCGTAGCCCTTGGAGCTATCTGGCTAGCAGCGCCTCCAGGCTGATAGCTAACAACTGTACGAGACGCATTCTTCCTCTTCTTTGCCACCTCCTTGCTTAAGAATTTGATTTTAGGCATCCCTGGTAACCCTAGCGCCTGCGCAAAACGCTCGGCCGGAAGTTCGCCCACCTTGAAAATGGACTTTTCCTTTTGTAGGTAAACGGATCGTAAATAGGATACGAAGGCCTTAAACGTCGAGAGAAACGGAAAACAGTAAGTTCTGATGCGAACGGTGCACTACAAGTTGACTCACACGCTGGCCGAGATACTTGATCTCTGGATCCTGGAATGCGAGGTTCTGCAGTTGGTTCTCGATATTCTGTGTCTTGCTCGCCTTAATCTTGATTTTGTCCACCTTGATATTTTTCTTCGCCAACGCCTCTCTCATGCCCTCTTCCTCGCTCGGAACCAATAAAAGCAAACCCTTGCCCGCCCTCTCATACCGGGCAGTACGACCCACGCGGTGGATATACGTCTCCGCATCCTCGGGTGCGTCGACCTGCAGGACCCAATCAACCGAGGGAAAGTCAAGACCACGTGCAGCGATATCCGTCGCTAGCAGAACCGCATTCTTCATGGACGTGAAGCGATGAAACGTCGCGAGTCGCGTCATCTGCTTTTGCTTCCCGTGTAACTGCAGCAGTGGTACGCCAGGATGCATCCTGCAGAACACCTCGAACACGAAACGCACTTGCTTGCAGCTAGACAGGAACACAAGCACCTTACTCTGCAAATGGCTCTTGATGAAGCTCCACAGAATATCCAGCTTCTTGTCCAGCTCGCAGACGACGTAGTGCTGCTCGAGGCTGCTGGGCGTAGCCCCTTCGGTATTCGCCTCTTGCACTCCGATGTATACCGGGTCCTTGAGACTGAGCCGTGCAAGATCTGAAACCGACTGTGTCTGCGTGGCAGAGAATAGTAAGGTTTGACGCGACTTAGGGAGGTGGGAGAGCAGCGCGGAAAGTGTGCGGGAGAAGCCCATGTCCAGAATACGATCGGCCTCGTCCAATACTGGGATTTAAAATGAGAATAAAGGTAGTCTCGGTAACCATGCTATAAGCTCACCGAGCACTTGCAGGTTATCACACTCAAAGCCAATTGTTTGGTCCATATGCTGAAGTAAACGCCCAGGGGTGGCAACAAGAATATTCATCCGTGAAAGACGATCTCTCTCATCTTTAAGATTTTTACCTCCGATGACCAAACCCGCCGAAAAGCTATGATAGCCACCAATAGAACGTAGCACATCAAATATTTGGACTGCCTGCAAAGCATATGAAACCCGATCGGTGAGGTCGTGAATAGTGGCTTGCTTACAAGTTCACGCGTTGGTGATATTATCAATGCGCCAAGCCCGTCTTGAGGTCCCCATTTCCGCCTGTACAGGATCTCGAGCACAGGGATGAGGAATGCGAGAGTCTTCCCACTTCCCGTACGAGCAGCACCTAGAACGTCTTTGCCCTTGAGCGAGACCGGAACGCTCTTGGCTTGTATATCGGTCATGTCCACGAAGAACGCTTTCTTCAAACCTAACTCAAAGCTTAGGAAGCTGTTCATGTACGAACATGCAAACCGACCTCGTTTAGTCTGGCTGGAGATAGGAAGATCTGCAAACGCCTTCAGATTAGCTGAAGCATCCTGTTGAGAACTGTGTCAACGAATGAGTACTCGGAGAGCGTCAGGTAGCCGGCTGGGGACGCACAAATTGCAAGGCAGCCTGCTCCAAAACCTCGATAGCTTGTGCGTCCGAAATCTTCTTCAGCTTTGGTGATGTGACAACATTTTTCTTCCCCTTCCCCAACTTTTTCGCCTTCGGTGTCTTCGACGGGCCCGCTTGAGACATATGCTCGAGAAAGAGTGTCACTTGGATGCGGTTGAGTCCGAGTCTTTCCCTTCGGAACAATTGTGAATTTGTTGAAACTCCGATGCCCTGTTTGGGCTTCCTTCACGCGTTTCTCCGGACTCACGGCGACTGGTCATTGCAAAGTCGACCTACAATTACTTCAGGATGCTGCTGCACTAGAATTGGAACCGTTAACTTTGGAGTCTGGAAATGTAGGCATCTCTTGCGGAATTGAATTAGCACCCTGTTCTTGCGATCCCCTCCGTCACCCGCGAGAACTTACGGCGAACTGTACGTATAACGCGGCGCAAGGTACAGTCATGCCCTCTGCGAATTATTAAACAGGAATTGGTAGTAAGTTCCATAAAATCACGGATGGGGTGCATACGCGTGTACGCTGATCGAAGTAGATGTCCTGGTTTTTGCGGGTGCTGTTGACCGACGTCGATGCACGATGAGCGCTGAGTCGCAACGACTCGGATTGCGACTTACCGGTCAGGTCTCTTGGCGGTTTGCCTATGAAGCTCGGCGCCTCACCTTTCGCCCACCAGAGTGGCATGGACTTCCTTGTCTGTGCAGTGGGGCCATGAAATAATGTTTGGGCTCGATCTGTAGGTGGAATCACTTGTCTGCGGCTCGTCGACGGAGGCTGCCCTGCGACATTCCCGTTGAGGTCAGGTAATTAGAACATGACAGGGAGAGTCAAGATCGCCGATTCTGGGACAGTTCCGCCGTTTAGGGGGATCACTCCCGTATGGTTAATGTTATAGTACATTGCAGACTATCGTGTAGGCTAAACGAGAGGCAAGTACGTGTCCATATCTATCATGTTTCCTCATCATCACACTTCTGCGTAGACAATGTTTTCAGTGACCAGACTTGGGAGCATATATGCACCTATTACCGTCTCCCCAGTGATCAGCAGCAGCCTAAGCTTGAGACAGGCTTGAGACAATAGATATCTCGGTGCTATAGGATGACAACAATTTCTTCACCGTCAATTTTCCCGGACAACATCACCGCGCGAAAGAATCAAAAGATTAATCAATGAGAATTTCCGCCATGTTCATAGTCATGTAACGTGCTAGCTCTGGACCGTCGCAAGACGCCATGAAGAGTGGCTTGCTGCCCAGCCTAACCATGTCCTGAAGTGCCTGCAGTCAATTTTTGTCCTCCGAAATGTGATACGGATGCATCCTCTTCGAAAGACACCAGCAGAGACTAGTACTGCTGCGACCGCGTCTGATCCAGGTGTTCCCGGCAAGTAGCCCGGGAATGGGGACCTTCTGCCAGTGGCCATTCCTTACTTTCTCCAATGTGTAGTCCACCAGGACATCCACTCCTCCCTGCTCGCCCAGTCAAGTGCTGACAGGGAATCGACGATCAAGCATGCTACGAACACCATCCAAAATTTGAATCCGCGTTTCTACTCGGGAGCTCTGGAGAGCTGCATTTATATATAACCGGGACGACATCGATCATATCCTGACTTATAGATGCATCTTGGAATCGGAAAAATTCTTGCAGATGAATAGTCATCGCAATGATTAAAGCACATACTTGTTCTGCACACTTGAGGACATAGGGACAGCTAGCCCTACGTACTATCTAAGGCTGCGTTCGGCACCCAGATACTGGCCAGCATCTCCAGATACCAGTATCTGGACGGTGTCGGGCCGGATGTGATCCTGTGTGACTGATCATGACATTGTGTGACCGAGACTTTGATTAGGGTTGGGGAATAATTTGTACAGATCACTACTATTCTTCTAGTCTCGGTTCCAGACGATCGTGCTGGGCCGGTCCTCGGCTCCGCCTCGGAGGCTGCCGAAAGCCAATATATCGGACTCGAAGTGCGTGCATGCAGCACGCACTGACCTCGCATGAGTGAGAGTTGCGTGTGGATAAGGACTCATGTATAGTGTTTGTGACGAACTCGAGTTCGTCGTTTAAAAATTTCCTTCTTCTTCGGATTTAGAGATTTTACAGGATAGTGAGGAGAAAAAATTGTCGGTTGTGCTACATTAGACTAAGTTTGTTTCTTTTTCTTTTCTGCTACAGCGCTTTGCATAATTGCGTGAAATCGCTGAGGAAAAATTTCTGTTTGTCTCGGCCAAACAACGTGATGCTGTGACAGGTGTGCGCCTGTACGCGTCTGACCGCATCAGCCTGAGAGGCCTACCATTCGGCAGTGTTCATCTTGCTAGAGTACTATCTGACCACTAAACTTCAGCGCGGCTGCAATTGGGACAGACAGGACCAATATCTCCCTATGGTATCAGTGGTAAAGGGTGCAAGCTGGCTGTTTGGCTCGTATTTGAGCCTGGACTCGACACAGAGTCTCTTTCTGACCTGTTCCGCTGCAAACATACTCCGACATCCTCTGTCCATATGGTATGATTCTCGAAATCGTGCCATGGTATTTTTCTTTAAGTGTCTCCACCTGCTAAACCACTACGTATAAATACCTGAATGTAAGTGAGGACTTGGGCAGCACTCCGCACGTTTATCTCACCAAGTCGTTGTTGAAACTACTATGACACCATCACGTTGGACCAAGGAGGGGCCTAGCGGCTCTACCTTTCATGAGTTGGTTGTCCTCCCAACTCTCGCACCTGGCCTTGCACGTTCAGCTGGAGCAGAACTGTCGGACGAGTGCAGCCCTTCGCCGCTATGTGACGCTACAACTCAAGGTTCGAGCATATTTAAATTCACTACCTCATCTTCTGACGCCAGCATTTCAGCTGTTTTGTCTGACAGTCACATGGCAAATGCGCCAAGTCAACCTGTATCTCACAGATCAGAGGCATCCTCGAGCGTGCCGGCTGGTGGGCCAAGTCAAGATGCTCTAAGTGAGTTGTCTTTGAACCACTGGCATTTTCGCATTGGGTGACTGACATCCAATTTACAGAGTGCCTTTTTTTTGTGCTTGTTTCAACGGCACACGTCAAGATGGTCCCCAACGGCCACACTGTGAAATATCAGAAGCACGAGGAGAACAAGACTCTGACAGAGAAAGTCACCGTTCTGGCACTCAGTCGCATGGAGTTCATCAGAGTGGTGCTCTCTGCGCATGGATTGGAGAACTTCTATCTTCCGGGACTGCTCAATGGGCCAGGAATGAAGGTTCATTGGAAGGGATCCTCGTAAGCATATATTATCTCATCTCACTATAACTATAGTTTCTGACTGATATGTGCACGCAGGGGTGGGAAGACGAAAGCTCCGATGATCCATATGGACAATGACTGGAAGGTCCTCCTGCAACAACTTGAGGTGACGAGGCCGAATCAAGTTCATACAGTCTTTGTCGACTTCGACTTAGACACAATGGAGGGGTACAAGAACCGAAAGCATGTGAGTTAACTTCTCTGATGTCGGAGCTCATTTCTGAATTGAATGCTAATAACTACCGGTAGCCTCTATCTCCATTTTCATTGGACAGCCAATTTAATGCGGCCGAACTCAGCTATGGAACTCATGTAAGTCTGCAGGACTCTTGCTGCCCCTCACAGTTCCTTACGTTATGTCAGGTACCAAATGCCGCACTGTATTCACCTGAGCAACGTGCACAGGCAGCTATGGTTGACGATATCAAAGCTGCATGGCAGTGCATGCAGCATGGCACATGCTACATCAACACGGCTCAGGAGCACATCCAGATGAATAAATTTCGCCTCAAGCAATGGTGTGCTGCAATTGTAAGATGATTTTGCTCAATTCTTCATACCGGGCTCACCAAAACTCCTTTTCAGGCCGCAAATGCGTCATCTGCAAAAGAACCTCCTCCCGATTCACTGATCAGTGAGTGGACTGGAAAGACTGTGATGGCTGCGAAGCCTTGTGGTCGCTGTGGGCCCAATGTGGTGACGTCAGGGTCCGGTTTCGATGATCCTGGATCAAGTAGCGAGACTACTACCAACCTCCTTATCTCCACTCTCGGCTTTCTCGTAACGATGATGGCACAGAACAACACTAAGCAGAATATGCCAGTATCCATACCACCTACTATTCTCGCCCCTGCTCCCCTGCCTCTTGACTCCGGTGGTCCAGCTTCACTCTCCGTTAGTTCTACAGCCGCATCAGTATCTGATACTGCCGCTGCAGGAGGCGAGGTGACTGCGCATGCACGAGGACACACTGCATCCTCCCCTCCACCGATAGTAGAAGAAGAGCTTGTGCACTGTCTCGAGGCCTTTGGTCGTGCCAAAAAAATCCCCCTCGGGATCATTGACATGGTGTTGGGAAAGCTCTTTGAGCTTTCCTACAGTCCGGACTTACTGACGGAAGTATCTGTAGAGCGTCTCAAGGAACTGACAGAGCTTCCAGAGGGACAGGTATATGCTCTGAAGAAGTTTGCTGGAGAATGGTGCTGCAAAGTCGGTGCGAAGCGTGCACGCCGTGGTCTTTGATTGCGCTTGGAATAATGCATAGAAATCCCCCGCTCAGTCTTTGTCTGATCTTATAGTATACATAGGTAAAGAATAATGATCTTGTAGTCAAGCACTGCCTACTCTACATGATAACCACAGTCCCTGAACCATCCCTGTACATTCTCTGGCGTGATTGAGTTTGCAGCTTGGTAAATTAACCAAGGTAGCTTTTGCAGTTCGGTGAAAAGTGCTTCATGACATCGCAACCATGCCTTCAATGTTGAAAAAGCCTCTTCAATTGGATTGAAATCGGGTGAGTATGGCGGCAAGTAGATGAGCCGAGCACCTGGATTTTATCAGACAATGAACTATCACTAGAAATAGGGATCATACCACATTCATCCTCTATCAGCATCCGAATCTCCTCATCATGATGGATAGAGCAATTGTCCACGACAACAATGCTCCGTGCGGCTGGGTATGGATTCAACTGAGGTGCCTGATAGGATAGCAACTGATCAGATCCTATCGTGGGTACAGGGATGTAGCTAAACTGGATACACACAACTTGTTCATGCAGGAACTGCAGAAACCGGTCCTTGTTCACAGAACCCTCGAAGATATCAAGTGCAATGACACTGTCAAGTGTGAGGGCAGGAAGAATGGAGTAACGTGTTCCCCGAAGAAATGTCGCACGCTGGACACAAGGGGTGCCAAGTGCAGACCAGCCCGATGATCGCTGCACAGTATGATTGTCTACTGCACTCTCGTCCAAAAAGACGAACAGGCTCGGGTCCCCGTACTGTGACATTTCCATCTCCCACAAAGTCCATAACTCGTCATCACATTCCAGTGCAGCCTTGCTGATGCCCTTGCGACTGATGGCTAGTTGGTGGAGTGCTCGGCATATGGAGGCGATCGAGACATACACGTTGCATACTGAAGCCAGCTTGTGCTGAATCTCATCCAAGTACAAGCATGGATCAGCAGCTAAGATGGCCTGGAGGTAAGCGTGTTCATTAGAAGTGAGATATGGGGGACGCCCGGTTCGATGTTTCGTGGGATCAATGACCTGGTCGTACTCGCGGTAGATGCTCACGACCTTGGAAACAACACCGATGGAGCACTGCAGGGTCTGTGAAATCCGGTCCATAGTCCATTTCTCGTGTAGATACAGATGGACTATCCTCTCCTTGAGGTCAACAGATAGCGTAGGCGTCATGAGTACTTAGCGCATTGACTGCAGACTTCAAGTCGCTCATGGCGTGATACGGTCACATTATTTGGCCGAGGTAAACAGTTTTTTTTTTCCTGCGATTTCACGCAATTATGCAAAGCGCTGTAAAACTTCGTTGGGTAGATTCATTCGACGTCATTTCGTGGATGAAGTAATTCGGTCTTCATATCCGGGTGGAACCTATAAGTCCGTTATAAGGTGCCCGTAACGTCCCTCATAAGGCTATCAGATCTTATAGGGTTTGGCATTTCTTATGAAATTAATTTCCGACACAGGTGCATTGATGCCAGATGACGTCACCTCAACAAGTCCAAACACCATGGGCCAATCAGTATTCTCTGTGTAGAGAGAGGTGCGGGGGTTACTGTTCCAGCCTGCTGCGGAATTTCAGGGGAGAGAAACCTCTCTGTGCTCGGTAACATCGAAAAAACCATTGCAGCCTGCCCAGCAGAACATCTGGTGACTTTCAGTACAGCGGGTGTAGATAACCTCGGTCCCGTGATCAAGTCGCATCTCGTTGGCTGCTGCAATGCATCTGAGTTTCTGACAGTACTTCGTGATGCCCTTCTCAGCTACCGCTTTCTACTCTGATGATGAGTCCGACTATGAAGATGACGACTCTCTTGTTGAAAATAAAGATACTCATGGCTATGATTCTTCAGGTGAAGGTCAAGAAAATTCCGCCGGCAGTGATGACCGCCAATGGACAGCTAGTTCGACGTCATATCAAGAACGCACTCGCAAGCTTAAGGTTAACCTGGAGGCTAGCAGGGACATTGCTGAATGCGTGGTACAAGTTCTGGAGTTCATGGATTCTGAAGACATCAATCTCCCTCTCTTCCTTTGGGCTCTGAGTTGGAATCCAGCAATACCGGAATTGATCTCGAACAGCAAGGTGAGGTATGTGAGAACGCTGATGATTAGCGAGGAGCTCCCGATGATTCTTCGGCATTGGTACCGGTGTGGTGGAGAGAATTCCCGCACATTCTAAACTAACATTTCCACTTCGAGTATAGGTCTTGATGTTCGCTTTCAAATTCTCACGCAAGAATTCAGTCACGGAGCAGGGCTGGATATGCAGTTTATCTTCTTACGTTCTTGTGGAACCCACAATCTTCACGACGACGCTCGCTTAACATGTAATATTTCCTTTCGACTCGACTCTACCTCGTGTGGAGGCCAGACCGATGGTTTGATCCGATGCGGAAGGCAGTCATGGCGCAATGGCAGGTTGAGCTTCCCGCTTCTGTTGGGGGCCCGGAATGCATCTCGCAAATAGGGACGACTCCCGCGTTGTTGCCTGGCTGTTCCCGCAGAGGAGAAGAATTCTGAAGTCGCGCCGAAACATGAGTATGCCGCGGACAAGGCCCCAGACTTATTACTTTTCTTAGTAGCATACCTTTCCATTCTGGAACCCTCATAGCCATTGCGTCATCGCCGTCATCGACTCATTTCTCCTACTACATACCTTCTCAAACGAACGAATCATAGCCCGAGGAGGCCCCAAGCTGAGAAAGCGTTGGGGCAGGTTGAACTGTATAAAAGGAGTTCAGCTCTCCTTCGAATAGCCAGATTTTTTCCCCGTTTTTCTCCATCACTCTTAAGTCCCTCTAGAAATAGTTTTCACAAGTTATCAAGGGTTTCGCAATGCGAAGAAGAACGACGCGCAAGTATATTCTCCCTTCTAGAGTATTATCGTAGTATATCGGCAGCCAGCCATTTCACACTTTCCCACACTTGTCCTCCCGCGCCAGCACCAACTCATCTCGTTGTCGACCTCTCGAATCACTGCTCGCCGACGTTCAGGCCGGACTCCCCTCCACAAGTGGTGACCGCCGCAGGGGGTTGTTTCAAGGTATTCTGACACACTCTCGCTGGCTCCCCTCAAGACGATCAAGTCCAAGATACCGGTTTCACGCATCACACATTCCATGACCGTGCCAAAGGGTACCATCTCCAGAAGTCCTTCAAAAGACACGACACGTACCAGAATCCCAACCAACACGACGGTGCAAGCTGCAGCTGCGACAAGTCCCGTGAGTTCCCCAGCTGCTCAATTAGCTAACAACGTAGCAGGACAGGTCTTGTCGATCATGAATCAGACACCCAACACCTCCTCCACATTCATCCCCATCTCCATGCCGCGCCCGGGAGGTAAAGGCACGCCGTCCTTAAATGGGAAACACGTACAAGATTTTATTTCCGACTTCGAGAGTGCAGCTAAGGCAGCAGGAATCGCTAACACAGAGTGGCTGAAGTTGGTGTTATGGTACTGCGATTTGAAGGTACGCCGCATCATTGAGAACGATGCTGCTTTCACAGGTACAGTCTGGGCAGATGCCCGGGCTCAGTTAACTTACTATTATGAGTCCTCGGATCACAAGCCCAAAGTGTCACCTCGGCAGCTCCGCGCATTTGTCAAGAAGGTGAAAAAGGAACGTGTCCGAGATCTGCGCGACTTTGACAACTACGTACGTATATTCGCGAATAAGGTCAGTGACATGGTCACGAAAGGACAACTCTCCGACACGGACCGGAATCTCGCGTTCTACAAAGGGGTCCCAAAACGCTTACGCAAGAAGCTGAAGGCTAGCATTGAGACTGCTGCAGGACACAAGTTGACAAGTCACCGACCACCAATGGTAGGGCAAGTCGTTCAGGTTGCACGCAACTATTTTAAAGAGGACGACATCAACTATGATTCAGATTCGAGCTCAAGCTCTAGTTTGGACTTGGAGACAGGATCAGGTGATAGCAGTGACAGCGATAGCGATACTGACTCTTCCAGTGATGCAGAGAGTGATGACGAGAAGCCACGGAAGAAGAAGAAGAAATCGAAGAAGAAGAAGACGAAGGGTAAGGCAGAGTCGATGGATGCTGATAACAAGAAAATCTCGCAGTTACAGGACAAAATAGACAAGCTCACCATGCATCTTGTGAATGTGACACAGGCACAGCCTCAAGTTTCCACTAGTCACCCAGAACTGACACGGACTACCGGCGACTTACCGCGATGATGTTGGCTATGCGATGGAGTCGAAGGATGCGATCTCATGCACAAGTTAGGACTACACAACTGTGGTGAGGCCCCGAAGCTGGTTGAAGAAGGGCTCACACGCTGGTCTCCGTGTGGTTATCTGCAATGCGCGGACAGTTCACCCCTTCTGTGAGCAACACCAGGACAAGGTGGGATCGTGGCTATACTTCGTGAAGAGTGCAAGCATACAACGAGCAAGTCCAAGGAACACGAGTGGGATCGCCCACCGCACTGCAACTCTATGGGGCTGTATATGAACGACGAACAACTAATCAGTGGTGACATCTTTGCAGTCTCTTCCGAACCTACTTACTCATTTCCTGTGACTACTAGATCTAAGAAGCACAATGGTCCAGAACACAGTTCTGGTGGTGACCAGCCTCAAACGAGCGTCCGTTTAGACTTCAAACATTCGGATGATCAGTACAACAAACAGACTCCCACTATTACACCTCCGGTCATGGTTCATCAACCAGCAGAGCCGATGTAATTCACCAAGAAAGACTCACCATCGACCCCAACGATATCACCAGAGAAACCTAACACAACACCTTTCTCACCTAAGGTCAACACGGAAGATGGATGGCATGAGCGCGAATGTCGCAAATGTGAAGAGCGTTTGCAGCCTCAGGATGAGCAGACTAGTCCTGTTTCTAGACCGTTCAAACCTACTAATTATCGTTTCATGTCGAATATCCAGGAGAATGTTTCTATCGATCAGGTGCAGGAACAGCTGCTCGACACTAAAGTTACCCTTCCATTGCGCAACATTCTCGGTGCTTCATCAGAACTCCAGAAGCGGTTTGCATCACTCACGAAAATGCGCAAAGAATTTGGCGTGAAGGCCTCGATCTATGACTGTGATGAAGTGGACGAGGACAACACGTCTGTGGACATGCCACAATCGGGTAAAGAACAGACTGCACAAGTGTTACTGACATTTTCAACCAAGGATGATTTGATGCATATCCTCGGACGGTATGCAGGCGCTGTATCGCTTGGTGCCAAGCGGTTCTTTGCCATGGCTTGTGGAGTGGTACAGGCTAAGTTCGGCACTAAAGATGTTACTTTTCTTGTAGATTCAGGTTGGGAGCTCAACCTTGTCTCGAGATGCATTTTCGATCAATCAGGAGTCAACATTGATGAAGACGGAGCTTGCTGGTCCTTGCGTGGCATCTATGGCAATCCGGTCCCTCTCCTTGGTTGTTGTAGGGATGCGCACATTGAGATCCGCAGCAAACGTTTTGACCATCACTTCTTCATCAGTCATTCAGAAACTGGTAATCACGACGGTATCCTCGGTCAACCCTGGTTACAGTGGTTTGCGGCACATATAGACTATGAACGCGCTGGTTCCATGACGCTTCAGGCCTTCCCGTCAGGTTGCAAATCCGATGAATCCGTCAACATCATGGTTGTGGGGCCCGATCATCAACGAAATGCAGACAGACTTGTGCACGCGACCATCGCCGATGTTCCTGACTCAGAATCTGAAGCTGGACCGCGTTTTTGAGGCCGGACATGCTGTCCGAGCCTTTCCTGACTGAAGGGAGCATGTCCGCCTATATCACAAGGCTCAGCAAGACTCTTCACTGTTTATTAGGTGATGTAAATTATTCTGATCCTCTCGATGCGCTGAATGCTATTTCTCTCAATACTCCTGATACTTTTGACCATATGCTACATCATGTACATTACATGCTCCCTTCTTCTAGTGTGCCACTACCTTCGCCTTGGACAACACGTGCCTTGAATGAGCATGCCTCGCGAGTTTACGCCGTCAAGCATTATAAGCTGGTCCATCGCAAAGTGCGTCCTGTTCCAATGTTTATGCCTGACCCGTCTGGGCAGAAATTCAATCCAGTGGATATTCTGCCTTTCGTACCACTTCTGACGCACCCTCCACCATGTTCAGAATTTACTCCCACTGAACGAATGACTCAAGAACGACTCGACACCATTATGTCCAAGATTGAGCCAGGATTCCTCTCAGAACAAGAACTCGATCTTATCGCCTTTGTCCTTGTTTGTTGTCAGAATGCCATTGCATGGACGGACGAAGAACGAGGTACGTTTAACCCGAAATACTTTCCCCTTTACTGTATGCCAGTTATAGAACACACGCCTTGGATCTGCCCTCCATTCAAAATTCCAGAAGCCATCAAGACCGACATTCGCGACACTGTCCTGAAGTACCGCGATCTTGGCAAATATGAATATTCCTCGGCATCATATCAATCACAGCTCATGGCAGTACTCAAGAAGTCAGCACCATTCGTCTGGTCCATAACCTCGAAGACCTCAATGCTGTCACAATTCGTGATTCCACACTCCCTCCAAACATTGATGAGCTCATTGACAGTTTCGTTGGATGACATATATATATGATGGCTGATCTGTTCTCAGGGTTCGACGCTCACGTCCTCGCTACAGAGTCACGCGATTTGACAACATTCCACTCCCCAGCTGGACTGATGCGATTGACTGTTCTTCCACAGGGCTACACTAACTCGATGCAAGAATTTCAACGATGCACTGAACACGCACTGCAGAGCGTCATACCACAGAAAGCCAGCGTTTACATTGATGACGGTAGTGTTAAAGGTCCTTCCGATAACTATGACAACAAGCCGATCCCTGAAAACCCGCATATATGACAATTTGTCTGGGAATTCTGTGGTACATTCGATCACGTTTTTGTGCTCTACATTGAAACTGGTCTTACGGCTTTGGGGACGAAGCTTTATGTTGCCATCAGAAAGGTGTTACTTTTAGGCTCTATCGCATCCAAGGAAGAATGACAGCTTGCACACGATGTTATCGCTAAAGTCATCAAATGGCCTTATCCTGAGTCCATCTCCGAAGTACGCGGCTTCCTAGGTACCGTGGACGTTGGACGAAAATGGATCAAGAACTTCTCTATAATTGCTAAGCCACTCACTTCCCTCTTATGTAAGACTGATGACCCGTTTGAATTCGGTCAAGCCCAGCGAGATGCAGTGAATCATTTGAAGGCCCTAGTTACCAGCGCGCCAGTACTCAAGGTAATTGACTACGAAAAAGCAAGGCGTATCGTTCCCCAAGTGCACAATTCAGAAGATGGGCTAGTCGTACTCGCTGTCGACTCCTCAATTTACGGAGCCAGTTGGATCATCTTCCAGTACTTCGAAACTGACAAGCACCCCGTCATCTTCAGTTCTTGCACTTTTAATCAGACTGAATCGGCCTATTCTCAACCCAAAGTAGAACTCTACAGCGTCTTCCGAGCAATGAAGGAGATGTGTCACCAGATTTGGGGTATTCATTTCCGTCTCGAAGTCGATGCGAAGTATTTGAAAGAGATGATTCGCAAGCCTGACCTTCCAAATGCACCGATGACGCGCTGGATCTGTTACATTCAACTTTTTGACTTTGAACTAATTCATGTTCCTGCAGAGAAAGGTGTCGCACAAGATGGCCTGTCACGATGACGTCCCTCTGAAGACAATTCAGACGAATCAGATGGAGAAGAACACATTGAACAGGTCCTGGAGTTAGCCGTGATGTACGACAGCGACGCGTATATAGTACAGGCGGGGTGACAACTCAATCACCCCACTATACTGCACGACATCATGGCAGCGTCTCAGTCTCTCGGTATCCAGTTCATGACTTCCAAGTGGCACAACTTTTACCACGCTCTTGCTATTCCTTTTACTGCTGAATTTGACTCTTGCAAAGCAGATGCGATCCGTGGGCACCGTGATAAGTACCTGGACCCAGAACCTCACACTTGTGTTTGGGATCACAACATCCTTGACGGTATACATGCTTGGCACAAAGATCCTAATCAGCAACAATGTATCTTCGCTACACCAGAGCAATTACAAATTGACCCTGGACCTTTTCATCCCGCCTTGCTTCGTAATGAAGATGACATCTTGTATGTTGGCCTTGAGTTCATGCACCGGAAAATCGCACAGTACAACATTGCTACTTACGAGTTTGCGGGAGAACAGGTAGAATTCGAGATCGTCAAATACCGGTGTGCATTCCTCATGAACGAGCGTGACTCGGAATTCAGCATTAATTTCCGCCACAATATTTCCAAGATCACCTACAAGTTGACTCATATCAAGCTGGGAGACTCACGCGCTATGGTATGGGAACCCAATCATCTCACGTACCTTGACATTCCTCTTCCATGTGAACGCAAAGAAGTGTCGTGTATCGCGCATGCAGGGAAAGTGCATGATGAGGACGGAGATACTTACTTTGAAGAGCTCAGGCTATATCTGTCTGGCGGACAGCTGCCCGCTCGTTGCACACCTGGCTCGGAGGCGCATCGATCATTTCTTTTGTGCGCGCAATGCTATATGTGGCATGATGCACGTCTGTGGCACTTGAGCATCAAGGAGCAACCACAGCTCGTGATTACTGACAAGAAACGTCGCACCGAGATAGTAGAACAGGCTCATAACCTCTGCAGACATCGTGGATGCGATTCGACGTACAAGAAGCTGGCCGACCGTTATTACTGGCCGAACCTCTATGACGACGTAGCCTGGTTCATCAGATCATGCAATGCTTGTCAGTACCGGGTGAAGTCACGTCCCATCGTGCCCCTACATATTACGATTTCTCCCTCCATTTTGCGGCGCTTTGTCTTCGACACAATAAACATGCCCACCGGGATACATGGTGAGAAGTTCCTCATACACAGTTCTGATAATGTGTCTAGATGGCCAGAGGCCCATGCTGTGAAGCGCAATAACTCAAAGACTTGGGCACATTTCATTTTTGAAGACATCATCTGTCGCTTCGGATGTATCCCTATTTGTGTCTGCAATGGCGGCGCCGAATTCAAAGATGCGGTGCATGCTATATTCGACAAATACGGTATAGCAGTCATTATCTCAACTCCTTATCACCCTCAAGGAAACGGTATTGCGGAACGCGATGGTCAAACACTCTCTCAAGCCATCATGCGATCGTGAGGTGACAAGCCTGGACATTGGCCGAATTACGTTCACTCAGGAGTTATGGCAGTGTGCACGACTGCATCACGCGCCACAGGCTATATGCCTTATTTCTTATTATATGGTGTTAACTGTTTGTACCCGTGGGACCTTACTGATCGCACCTGGTTTATGTTAAATTGGCACACTGTCCGTTCCACTGTAGATCTCATCGCGACACGACTTCAACAAATCGCGCGTAAAGGCGAGATCATTTCGAAAGCGTGACAAAACCTTATCGACAGTCACCAGTGTTCAGTTGATGACTACATGCGTAAACACGCAGACTGTATCCATGATGGAGACTTCGCGACCGGGACGTGGGTTCTTATACACGAGACTTGGCTCAACAACCAGCACGGAAACAAAGGAGCGCTCCATTGGGCTGGACCGTACGTGATACACATGCGATTCCCGAGTGGATCATACGCAATCCGTGAACTCGATGGTACATTCCTGAAGGAACACGTACCAGCCAGTCATCTCAAACTTTTCTTCTATCGTGGCGAGAATCAAGCTTACCATTTTACCTTCAATACTCAGGCTCTTGAAGTCACATTGTGCCCGGACGTATTCACGCACTGTGGGATCATCCGGTACAACACCATCAAGCACATGCTAGAGGAATGCAGGTGCTGGGTCAGCATGGAGTACGCACACCCGATTCAAGACACCAAATTCGATACCAACATAGTCGAGCTCCTTGGTCTCATCGGTGCAGTCAAACCATGGTGGTAATTACATTGAGTTTCCTCTTTGTTTGTTCTCTTGGTGATCTCGAGGACGAGATTTAAAGTACCCCCCACTTGTGGTGGAGAGAATTCCCGTGCGTTCTAAACTAACATTTCCACTTCGAGTATAGGTCTTGATGTTTGCTTTCAAACCCTCGCGCAAGAATTCGGTCATGGAGCAGGGCTGGATATGCAGTTTATCTTCTTATGTTCTTGTGGAACCCACAATCTTCACGACAATGCTCGCTTAACATGTAATATTCCCTTTCAACTCGACTCTACCTCGTGTGGAGGCCAGACCGATGGTTTGATCCGATGCGGAAGGCAGTCATGGCGCAACGGCAGGTTGAGCTCCCCGCTTCTGTTGGGGGCCCGGAATGCATCTCGCAAATAGGGACGACTCCCGTGTTGTTGCCTGGCTGTTCTCGCAGAGGAGAAGAATTCTGAAGTCATGCCGAAACATGAGTATGCCACGGACAAGGCCCCAGACTTATTACCTTTCTTAGTAGCATACCTTTCCATTCTGGAACCCTCATAGCCATTGCGTCATCGCCGTCATCGACTCATTTCTCCTACTATGTACCTTCTCGAATGAACGAATCATAGCCCGAGGAGGCCCCAAGCTGAGAAAGCGTTGGGGCAGGTTGAACTGTATAAAAGGAGTTCCACACCTATCAGCCAATATATACCTAAAAGTCCATATAACCGAGGTGGAATATTTTGTGTAAATTTCCATAAAACCGAGTGTTGGCCAAGAATATAATATAGGATGAAGATATAGGGTTGGCCAAGATAAGTAGGCTATATAGGCTGAGTCGCATATTTGGGAGTTAGCCAAGGGAGGTGTGGTTTAAAGTCTATATAGGTTGTCGGGCATTTTGGGGTCAGCCGCCATTTCTCTATATAGATTGTAGCTGAAATAGTGCCATTGGCCAAGAGTCATAAAATTCCAATCCTATATAAAGTTTGCAGACAGTTGGGCTTGGCCAAGTGGACCTATATAGAATCTTTGTGTAAATGTTCCACTTGGCCAAGACACATGAAATTTTGATCCTATATAGCATTTCCTAACATTTGGCTGTGGCCAAGGGTACCCTATATAGATTTTTGTAAAAATAATGCCTGCAGCCAAGGGTCAAGAAATTGAAATCCTATATAGGATTGTCTGAAATTTGGTCGTGGCTGAAAATATCCTATATAGTTTTTATGAAAATGGTGGTCTTGGCTGAGTGTTTTGAAATTTATATTCTATATAGGGTCTTCTAAACTTTGGCATTAGCCAAGAATGCCCTATATAGTTTTTGTGAAAATGGTGGCCTTGGCCGAGGATGTAGAAATTTTCATTCTATAAAGAGTTTTTCACACTTTGGCCTTGGCCATATAGCTTTTTACACAAATGGGGCTTCAGGCTAAGGCATCCAAACTTAATGGTCTTACTGACACTAGTGCAAAGCAGGGGTATACCCCTGGGAACTTTGAGCTGTACCCCTACCCTTACCCTTCAAGGGTACATACCCTTCACCAGGGGTAAGAGTATGGGTAAGGGTACCAAACCCTGAGGGTATACTCCTCAATATCTGCCTTACTTGAGGAAATAACATCATAGACATTAAGTTTAAGGCTTGTAATATTCTTCTTTTCCCTTTAAAGCTTCTGTAAACATAGTTTAAGGCTGTATCTAGGCTGTACTTAGACTTTAGTCACCATACAATTACTGCTTACATTATATATACTATATGCAGTGATACCCTCCAGGGGTACAAGGGTCTGAAAGTTCATACCCCTACCCTTACTCTCCAATACCCTTATCTCTTACCCTTGAGGGTTATGCATACCCCTGCTCTGCACTAGGGCCCTAAGTGATGAAGGAGGGTGAGTGACTATCTGTTCATGCCTGGTTAAACTTATTCACAGATTGTAATTAGCATGTCAGTCAATCGAGTTAACTGGCTGAGAGCAAAGGCACAAGACACAAGATACAAGGAGGAGGTACCAAAGGTGTAATATGAGATGTTATAGACTGTCCTGTGGTTTGAACGCAAGCAGCATGAGTGGCAGACCAGGGAGATGGAGGCGGTGAGTGCAGGTCTATGTGATCATGCATCCTATGCAGCAAAGCAAGGTGCAATGTTCAAGGACTTTGCACTTCAATCACAACAGGCATTCAATGGTCAAATGATTATCAGATAGTTTCTAAGTTGCAAAGGTAGGTATGCAAAGTAGTCAATAAATGTGTGTGACTGGCTATTTAAATTTGAACAAGTGTATCCTCCAGGACCTTAAAGAAGCATAGTGTCAGGCTAGTGCAGAGCAGGGGTATACCCCTGGGTACTTTGAGCTGTACCTCTACTCTTACCCTCCAAGGGTACATACCCTTCACCAGGGGTAAGGGTATGGGTAAGGGTACCAAACCCTGAGGGTATACTCCTCAATATCTGCCTTATTTGAGGGAATGACATTATACACATTACGTTTAAGGCTTGTAACAGTCTTCTTTTCCCTTTGGAGCTTCTGAATACATAGTTTAAGGCTGTATCCAGGCTGTACTTAGGCTTTATTCATCATACAGTTACTGCTTACATTATATATACTATATGCAGTGATACCCTCCAGGGGTACAAGGGTCTGGAAGTTCAGAGCTATGGTTCAGTTTGCTCAATCAGATGAAATCTGGCTTGGAGAAAGCACATATTCTTGAGCTTTGCCAACTATAGTTGATAGTAGGGCTTTTGAAATGATGAAAGTACTGAGAATGCTGTTGTAGCAGATGGGCCAAGGGTTCAAAAAGTACACATGGTGGTGCGTGATGTGATCACGTGACTGAAGTGCCTGTGCATCGCCCGGCGTACTGGCATGGCTTCGCATTATTCATGCTTCATTGTTACAAACTCAAGTGTTACAAATTTTTCTAACTACAAAAATTGAAAACACAAAAGGTGACTTGTGATGACTGAGGGCGGGCCCTCCCTCATTCGCCACAAGCACCAGAAAGAAGGGAAAAGAAAAAGAAGGTAGACTACAAGAAAAGTACAAATACAATCTGAAAAACACCAAAAGGAAGTCAGAAAACTGTCGCAAAATGTTAAAAAATGCTCACCTTGTGCGCTGCATTGCTCGCACTGCAGTGACCATCGTCAATTTTCAGTACATGTGTAAGAGGCTGTGGAAACATCAAAAGGTCAGTATTCTTCAAAGTGTAAGGAAAAAAACTTACCGGTTCTTTCAATCCACTATAGGATTTGGCCTCATCTTCACCACTGCCATAAAACCCACTATATGCTGAAGAACGGTTGTCAGTATCAGTATGAAGTGTAGTGGAGTACTTACCACATCGTCCTTACACTTTCTGTACTCCCACCATACCATGCAAAAAGAAACAAACAAGTAAAAAACACTGACCTTGTGGAGCAGGCCAATGGCGGCTCCACGCACGACTCGCACAGCACAAGGCTGATGGCTGGCGACAATGTAATGTGCAGAGCACATATGCGCCTAGACGCAAGTACGCCGAAGCGCATTGGCACCGAAGTGCAAAATCCCCCAATTCCCATATATACCGAGTGAGAGGCGCGAGTGGGTCACCTCCACAACGCGGAGCCCTCTGCAGCTCGCTGCTGCATGCCCAGTGATCCCCCAAATCTCAAGTACCAGGTGAGGGACGCGAATGGGTCGCCCCCACAATATGGAGCCCTCTGCAGCTCGCTGCCACATGCCCAGTGATCCCCCAAAACTCAAGTACCAGGTGAGGAACGCGAGTGGGTCACCCCCACAACACGGAGCCCTCTGCAGCTCGTCGCCGCATGCCCAATGATCCCCCAAAACTCACATGTACCCCATGACTGGCCAAAGACCAGCCATGGGATGAAGTCAGTAAAGTGCATATTACATAATACTATCTACAGGAAAAGAAACAGTTACCTTACAAAGGCACGTGCAAATAACTGAGCTTTGACACTGCATGCCCATGGCAACATGCAGCAACAAAGCTCAGCCACTTGTGGCCGGCTTGCTGGAAGAGGATGGTGATGGTAGAGAAGGAAGAGAGAGAGGAAGTTGCACCAGCTCATAAAACCAACTATTTGGCCATGTTTGTTTGGTCATGTGCCCCAGACACCAGACGCGTCAAGCACCTTCCATATGCAGAAGGTGTACACTGGTGGCTGGAATATTGCTATATTTGGACGATTTTCGGACTCCGATCAAATTTCAGCCACTGTCCACTAGATTTCGGGAAGTCCGGCCCTCCAAGCATATCACGTGATCTCCATGGGCTCGCGCGCACAAGTCCTTTTGATTGCAATCACTGTAATCTGATCTGTCTGTCTCTCTCTCTCTCTTGCTCTATCCTTGCTGTCTCTGCTCTGCTATATTTCTGTTGCTGTGCCTCTGCTGCTTATTCTCACACATCTATTTGGCTACTTTTGTATATTCTACCATGCACAGCCAGTCTGAGAAGCACACACAGTCTGCTCAGCCGGCCAGTCAGACCTCTACCTCACTAGGCAGGGACATAGTAGTGTAATAAACTATGCAAAGGTCCAAGTATAGTTATAGTAAATGTTATAGTCCAGGTATGAGTTTGTTGGACCTGTGAAACCTGTACACATAGTATAGGTATATGGTGTCTGACTATATAAACCTGCGGAGTTTTTATAAATATATGAGTGAGACTCAAATTAAACTAAATTAATTAAAGCACAAATGCTAACACATATATTCTGTAAGAGAGCTACTTAAACTTAAACTTTGCATGTTAAACTTTGCTCTTAAGTACTACTTTACTTGAAGACATGTCCAGGATGTGTAGTAAACTACACATAGGTACATACATAGTAATAGTACAGGTCATAGTACAGGTTTATCTTTTATAAACCTGTGACTCTCATAGACCTGTACTATATGCAGGTCTATATACCTGTATGTATAGTCAGGGTCAGGCCTTTGTACTATAAAGGTAGACCTGTGTCCCTGCCTATACCCCGCAGTCTGGTGTTAGGCAATCTACCTTCAATCTGCACTCAATCCCAGAGAATCCTGCATCTGTGAGTACAAGTCAGGACCAGCATCAAGGTTTCAATCTCGATCAGGCTGATCAGCCAATTAGAGGAGGCATCTCGTACTGTAGATCTGTGCCACCAGCTTACTACCATGGCCGACCTTTGCAAAAGGACAGACCAGGTATGTTTTCATGTTTCTAATAGTGAATACATTTGTCAAGTAAGCAACATTTCATTTGATATTGTAATGACAGACTCTACCCTGCATTCGCTGACACCTCACATGACCCTCCAAGCAGATACTATGTCGCAATTGACTCTGAGTGTGGATGAGATGAAGGACATGGATAATTAGAAGCAGTTCCAGTTGAGAGAAAGCAGAGATGACAGGGGGAGCATTATGTATAGAGGTTTGTATGAAGATGTCAATAAAGATGGTCAGTTGAAGGGGGAGTTTCTGGATGATGACTCAGACAGAGGTGAGACATTTCTAGTAAATCACAATCACACCGGTAGCCCACCTCTGTCCAATGATGAATCAAAGGAGAGTGATAAATTGGACAATACCAAGGAGGAACATAAGGAGACAATCCACCAGCCACTAAGCTATGTGCCCGTGTCAAATGTCGAGGAGGATATCAAGGAGGATGTTGAGGAGGAGAGCAAGGCTGAGGCCAAGGATGAGGATGAGGATGAGGCAAGTGTTCCTGCTCTGCCCTCATGTGTTTTCAGAGCCACCCATTTGTTGAAGTCATATGCAGGCCGAAAGGATGTGCATCTGCTGCTAAAATGGATGTCCCTCGATGCCGAAGCAGTCAACTCATATGTGATCCTGCAGTGTCTATCACTGCTGCTGTTCATGAACATGAGAACAGCTTACTCACCTCCAATCCAACTATACCTCCTTCTGCTCATGCTCCTAAGCATCAACGTCACAAGATCTTCCAGATGGCATAGAAGTCTGTGATATGGTGTTGTTTCTCTCTTCAACATATGTATCTTGCTAACACCATGCACCTAGTATTGCTTTCTCTGGCAATAAGGCAGAAACTTGGTCGACTGTGACCGTCCAAACTGCAGCAGAGCTGTTTGCTTGCATTGCATTCCAGATCTCCGACAGTGGAATATGACTGAGCAGATGCAGTTTGAATGTCTGGCCTGCACCATAAAGTGTGACAGAGGTGCAATGCAGGTATACCATGTAGGTTTAATATGAATTCTTTACTCACACAAAAGCTGATATTTGAGGGATATCAGGGCCTGTATAGTGTCCCATCCACTGAAAAATCTTGGGTACCATTGATGAAGGGTCTTTGGATTGTCGGCAAGAGGGAGATAGCACTGACCACAAGGTTGGATACCACCTCTTTGGTTTTGGTTCATCTGCACCTGCACTTGCTGCCTGTGTATAATACCATCGTCAATCTTGTGGAGGAGTACCTTCGAGCCTATTACGTTAACCGCAGTGAGTTCCTAAATTGGCTGGATATTATCTTTGACTTGGAAGGTTCAGAGGCAACAGAAGGTCATCATCTTCATATGCTCAACATACTGTCAAAAATTTGATCATATGTATTTAGATTAAATTCAGTGGCTCTGAATCATTTGATATGAAGGATATTGGTCTCAAAATGTGATAGCAAAGGACAGCCCAACTACTACTACACAAACCCTGAAGGTGGTCTGACCTGGCTCATTATAGCTGATGGCATCACATGTGATGAAACCTGTATATATACACTTGGTGAAGGCCCCAGCTTTAAAACTCCTATGTGTGAAGAGAATTTTGCCCTTTCTGATCAAAACAAATAGAAGATGCTACTTGGCTGAAGCCAAAGTGTGGAGAATCCTATATAGGATACAAATTTCAAGAGTCTCGGCCGAGACCATTATTTTCAAAAACCCTATATAGTGCATCCTTGGCCAATGCCATATTTCAGAAGACCCTATATAAAATAAAAATTCTACTACCTTCGGCCAAGGCCAACATTTCTGCAAGAACTATATAGTGTATATTCAGCCAAGGCCAAAATTCAGATCTCTCTATATAGGTTAAAATTTGATGACTCCTGGCCGAGGCCACCATTTCCACAAGAACTATATAGGGTATCTGTAGCTGAGGCCAAATTTCAGACAATCCTATATAGAATGCAAATTGCTTGACCCTTGGTCGCAGGCACTATTTCCACAAAAATCTATATAGGGTACCCTTGGCCACAGCCAAATGTCAGGAAATGCTATATAGGATCAAAATTTCATGTGTCTTGGCCAAGTGGAACATTTACACAAAGATTCTATATAGGTCCACTTGGCCAAGCCCAACTGTCTGCAAACTCTATATAGGATTGGAATTTTATGACTCTTGGCCAATGGCACTATTTCAGCTACAATCTATATAGAGAAATGGCGGCCGACCCCAAAATGCCCGATAACCTATATAGACTTTAAACTGCACCTCCCTTGGCTAACTCCCAAATATGCGACTCAGCCTATATAGCCTACTTATCTTGGCCAACCCTATATCTTCATCCTATATTATATTCTTGGCCAACACTCGGTTTTATGGAAATTTACACAAAATATTCCACCTCGGTTATATGGACATTTGGGTATATATTGGCTGAATGGGCTCGGAGTTCGGCTCTCCTTTGAATAGCCAGATTTTTTCCCCGTTTTTCTCCATCACTCTTAAGTCCCTCTAGAGATAGTTTTCACAAGTTATTAAGGGTTTCACAATGCGAAGAAGAACGATGTGCAAGTATATTCTCCCTTCTAGAGTATTATCGTAGTATATCGGCGGCCAGCCATTTCACACTTTTCCACACTTGTCCTCCCATGCCAGTGCCAACTCATCTCATTGTCGACCTCTCGAATCACTGCTCGCTGACGTTCAGGCTGGACTCCCCTCCACACCGGCCACCTAGGACTCATGGCACTGGTGTTCGCATCAAAGCGGGAGGTGCAGTATTCCAGGAGTTCGCACTGGAGATAGTCAATGAAAGAGTACAGTCAGACATGCGCGCACTGAAGCCAGTGATGCACTCGCCTCAGGGGGAGCTGTCTGAATGCTCTCTGTTGGATATCAGATGGGAGGAGATGATCACGCAGGTGAAGGGTGCCGCACCAACTCTATGGACGCTGCTGCAAGGGGTCACTTACACGGTGAAGCAGGAGAGGCGGAATAAACACAAAAGTCCAGATGCGGTACAATATACATTCACAGATTTATTTATTCACTTGTCGATACTAATTAATTGTGGCTTTGTTCAGTCCATTCTCACTATGATATCAATAGCTTGTTTCTCTCACTCGCACAACCTCTGCAAGCTGCCGAAGCTCTTGACTGTCTACTTCAAGAGTTGTGGTCTGGCGACGAAAGCCTTCAACACGCTACACGCTCTCGGTGTCTGTATGAGCCAGAAATGGGTGTATGCTGGTATCAACGCTCTTGCTGAAGCCTCCCACATTGTGCTCCTCGAGGATATCCATAAATACCCATGGTTCGGATGTCATGACAATCTTAACATCCCATTCAAAGTCTACGAGCAGCGTCTAGGAAATCAAAGCCACTTTGACAGTGGCACGGCTGGTACTATATTCGTCATCAAAAGTCCTGACTCTATTGCTCCCAACAATCAGGCATTACAGGCACAGCTGGCCATTGGGAGCAAGAAAACAATCACATACATGAACGTACTGGGCCTCAAATTTTCTGCTAGTTCACGCATCCATGCTCATGCTGTCTTTCACATTCTCTCCATTCTTGTGCATGCTCCCAAATTTGACCTCGAGTCCTATGACCAAAGTGATGACCCCATCTTCAAACCTCCACCTCCCATCTATCAACTACCTACTGGCCCCAAGCATGCAACTTGCCAGTACATGCTGAATACGGTGCACATTGAAGAGGCATCATATGAAGGGAACGATAAGCTCATGGCTGAATGGTTTCGGCAGCTGAAGCTCAACACTCCAGAGGAACAAAGGAAGACTGGGCTTAAGCATGTCCTTCTCTGGGCTGGTGACCAACTGACTATATCCCATCTCCGCGGTCTGCAGAACTTCCGTGCAGAAGATCTGAACTCATTCGAGCGCATGGAGTACTTGGTCAAGCAACCGGGCTGGCTGCATGCGCTGATGGCTCTCGAGAAGTCATATCATTCCCAGTACTATGGTACTCGTGCAGGACATGGGTTAATACAGGTGTTCGAGCTATTGAAGCGCAAGGGACTTCATTCGCCATCCGTCAAGGGCATTTTCCATCATAGCATACAAGAGGGACTCACGATCATTGCAGAAGCACACATCCGGAACCTGTGGTGTCTTACCGGCAAGATCGAGTCTCTCAAGGACTTGCGCTCCCGATCATCCCAAAAGCTACTTGAACTAGTGTCGTACATTCTGGACAAGTTTGCGTCAACCGCGGCACTGCAAAATCTTGCTGATCGGCCTCGTGACAACCAAGACGATGTTCTGTATCACGCAATCATGTTCAATCGCGATATTCTAGATTATCTTGACCTCACAGATGCTATACAGTCCGGCGATGTTGGCCGGATGGAGGATCAACTACCCCGCATGCTCTTTCGATTTATTGGCAGCCGGAGTTCAAATTATGCGATAGAGGTACTGGAGCTTCTACAGTCCCTACATCGAGAGTGGCCAGATGACCTAAAGTAAGTGAGATTTACAGGGCATACAACAATCTGCACTCGTGATTGGTATGGCACTGAGGGACCTCACACAATCTCAGTTTATTGAGGAGGGTGAACCGATTCAGCATCTCATTTGATGCAGTAGAGCAGCTGCTTTGCTGTTGCGAGATCATTACCTTAGACATGGTGGAAGGGAATGTAACCCATGCCATGGTGAAGCCAGTGAGCAGGTCTGATATATGCGGTGTCCCTGAAGGTGGCGATGGCCCTGAGGCCCAGGAGGAGCATGAAGGTGATGCCTCCTCAAGAACTCACGATGGCTGATGGCGCTGCTACTGCTGCCAAAGTTCACAAGGTTCGCCAGCCTGCCGCCACGGCCAAAAACCCAATGATTCAAATTGGAGGAGATGAAGGTCCGAGCGAGGAGACTGGTGGCGGAGCCTCTGATGATGGTGAAGAGGACGATGTGCACTTTCCCGTACCTAGCAGTGGTGCTGAATGACTGCCATCACCTCCGCTTATGCCTAAGACGAGGAAGGCAGCTGTCACGGAAGGCCGTCCATCAGGTCAAGCCAAAGCACTCCAGGGAAGGTCGATCACTGATGCCCTTCAGAGTAATATCCCCGGCAGGATCACTCGCAGTACTTTCAGTCTCAGCTTACATCTCGGCGATGAGTCATACTGACATTACTGAATAGAGGACGGCAGGGTGTCGGTGAAGAAGGGTGTTAAAAAGGTAAAAAATGTCTTCGTACATTGACTAGGGAGTGTTTCCACTGCAGCTTTGAAGTGTACAAACATTATGAGTATGCTAGGACTGTGTTTAATCCGTACTTTCCATGAGATTCACCTTTTTAGTATGTTCGATCCCGAATTTCCCCCAAATTGGCCTCTAGGTGAGGTTCGATCCAAATTTTCCCCCAAAATAACCCTTTTGGAAAAATGTTATATGAAAATCCCCAAAAATGCCCAAAAAGTGCTAGCCTGAAGATCGAACCTCTTATAGCATTTGCAGTGGTCCTGTCAAATCGCAATGTGCAGTGGTAGGCTCATCCTTCCAAACTGGTGGTACAACAGACTCAAAGGATGTCGCAGGTACCTGCAAACTGGGAGGGGTGACAGAGAACATGTTAATCTACTATGTTGCAACATCTCCCCCTATGGCCCACACCAATAGTAATCCCTGGTTGTCACAGAACTGAACCAGAGCATCCCTGCACTGTGTTCGAGCCTTTTAAACTTCAGTATCTCATAAAACACACCATAGCAGGGAGAGCGCATCAAGAACACATCTGCCATTTTCAGTCAGGAACCGCTACGGCTAAGGGGGTGCGTATTGAAGCAGACCTATATGATTCCGTCCCCTCCCTCATTCATAGGGATCATTTTGTAGTCTGCCTATAGGAGACTACCTAAAGCTATGGGCCAGATCTCATCATCTGTCTGTCTCAGATCTCCTCGGATGATCAGATCCAGATTGGCACATCAAAGCTATCTCACTGCCTCATATTCTGTGACATCATTCATGCTATTAAGTACTCTTGGAATTGCAACAAATACCATTCAATTTTCGAACTTCTGCTATCTGCATTACAAATACTAGCAAATGATGAAGGCAGCAGATGGCACAAATGCATGGGCCAATGAAGAGCACATCAGATACCGGAGACGGGACTAATATCTAAGTTCCTTACATTGTGGGAACATCCGGCAAGTGTCAATAGTAAGAGCCTCCCTTCACGACGCATTGTAGACAGTTTGTTCTCCGCTTCGGGTGGCTTGCAAATACCACAGAACGGCCGAACTCATTTCTCTCTGTGGATATGCTACAAGAGCACAATATTCACGATATCAAGGTGCATCTGTGGGTTGAAATGTACTATATACTTAGTTTTCTCCTTTCGAAACATCGTTCTAGTATACCTTTCAAGTTTTGGGACCGTTCGTGACTTGGAACTACATCACGAAGATCTCTGCCTCGATTCCGTGCCAGCGCAAGGTCAAGGATCATGTAGAGGCAGAGATCAATCACTTCTAATGCGGCAAGTCTCACACAAGCCCTGACAAAGAGGAAGACATTTCACGCCTACAAGCTTCATTTCAGTCTTCGAAGTTGCACAAGTACGAACCCGGTCGACATCTACATAGTGGAGACAAAGTTGTAGACATCATCACACAAGGCTGTAATCCCACGAAGATGAAGACTACATTCCATAACTGGTCTAGCAAGTGTGTTTCGGAACGCGCAAAAATACAAGATTGGGATCCAGCACAGGTATTAACATTCCATTTCACTCGTATCACATACTGACCTCTATATTGGCCAGCGTGAGGTAGATGGCACACTGCCAGGTGGTGGTACTACGGTATCATAATATGGTGGTAGAAATTGCATCACAGGAATGGGAGGATGAACGTATGGATGGACAGATGGATATGCAAGTGCATGGTCAGGGAATATGACAGTAGCATTGAGGTATGCCGCACTGCAATGGGTGAGTGAGTGCACATATCTATGGTCACTGAATACTCAATATTGTTCATAGGCTCCGTAGTTTAGTTCTTGATGGTTCACAGCTGTCTGTCATGCCACATTTCATGCTGCTTGGCGATCTTGCGCTTCGCGATGACTCTGTTCCCGCCTTGCAATATCACGTGCTTGTTTCTTTGCCGCACTGTTCTTCATTCTCTGGAGTCGATCTTGGGCCTTCTTTTCCTCGTGTGCATCGCAAAATCACTGGTCAATAGGTACAAGACGAGCAAGCACTTCTGCACTGTGGTGATCCACGAAGTCCCAGTCTGGTACTTCAGCCTTAATATCATCCATGGTCTGTATGCGGGCGTGTACAGCTAGTTTCTTAAGTATGGCATCCGGGAGCAAGACCTGAGGTCCCCAGACACATCTGCTGTACCTTTCATTCCAGCATTTTCGACGCCATGACAACAGAGCATCTCAGCACTCCTTGAGCAGCGCACCTCGGCGATCACCTTGACGGCGGGCTTTCTTCGGTCCATGAGTCGCAGCAGGCTCTTGAACGCTGTCCGCTGCTGTATTCAGCTTCTCGATCCGAGCTTGGATATGCAGGTGGAAGACTCTCATAGCATCTTCAGCATTGGTCAACATGAGAGATGGATCTGTGGCTTTTCGATGGATGCATACATCGCAGCAGGGTACAGTAGGTTCTGCAATTTTTTGGTTAGTTCTACATGCTGCGGATAAACTGGATACTAAACCCTACGCATGTGAGGAGGATTTGCAAAGTATCTGTCCGAAATATCGCGGCGACACTCCTTACCAATTACCCACTCTCGCATCCCCTCTTCCAGCTGTTTCTTCCACGTGTGATCTACATCTGCCTCATCAGTAGCGTCTTCTTCTTGATCATCGTCTTTAGCATCTTCATCTTCATCTTGATCTCCTTTGTGATGTTCTATCTCATCAGAAACTTCTAGCCGGCCATCATCGTTATCTTCATCAGCTAGGCCCTCTATTTCATAGTCCTCCGCATCGTCCATGTTGACATCTGCATTGTCCATTTGATGGTCCTGGTCGGGACTACCTGCTGCCTCACATCCCTGGTTGTTGATGCTGTGAATGTCCTTCTTTTATCACTTCACCTTCTTGAAGACAGATGGCTCAACTAGGAGGATGACAACTGCTGCTTGACCCAGTCGTCCTGCACGTCCATACCGCTGCAGTCACATTGAGAGCGATAAAGGTACCATGAACTGTACAATCTGCAAAATATCAGAAATGTCCAACCCCTGGTCAATGAATAGCAGATGGTCAGTGGCATATTACAGACATGTGAACGCTCTGACTAGTGCTGTGGCCTCCGTGGCACATAGGATTTTTGTCTTTCCTGCTCGAAAATTGTCCATCGCTTTCTGCCTTGCTCGTGGGGACCGCATAGCATGCACGAAGTCTATTTGATCACGCATACAGTCAAGTAAGACCTGCTGTAGGGGCTTGTATCCGCGGTCGGCAAGGTCTCAGCTGTTGAAGAAGATGACAGTTCGGACCAGAGAGTCTCCGGTGCGCCCTTTGTCTAGTACAAAGTTCAGAGAATCAAGGTCAGACTTAGAACTGTTCATCTGGCAGATAAGAGGAGTTATGTTTCGATGGTCATTGCCAAGGTTTACCATGAAGAAGCGATTCCGCGAGAAGCACAGGCTTTTATGGACTTCAGCGAGAGCATGTGGAGAAAGTGTCGCCGAGGTTGCCAGGAATGGGACAGACAGTGGGAGAAATGACCGAAGTTTGCCCAGTTCCACGAATTTCTCACGAAATTTGTCCCCCCACTGATAGATGCAGTATGCTTCATCAACAACCAAGGCTGCAACTTCTTTTGTGAAGCTGGGTGAGCGCATGAGCCTCGAGAACTGTGGGTGTTCAAGGCACATCTCCGGTGATGTGATGATAAGCCGATGCTTGCCAGCCGCGATCTCCTGCACTCATCACTTGCATGACAGTGCATATACCATGGAATAAGGTACTTACCTGGTGAAGAACACCATTATAAACATCACTGTTAATGGGCATAGCTGTGAGACCCATTTTCTTGAAACGCTCGGCCTGCGCACAGTTTTCTCTCCAAGACTTTGCTGGCACATTGTTGTTGACTTACTTGTTCTCTCTCCAGTTCATTCAGAGGTGATATGACCAGTATCATCTTCCTCTTCCTCTCGTCCGCAAGGAGTGGCATAGCAAAGGGTATAGTCTTTCCGGCACCAGTGGAAGCAATCACAATGCAATCCAAGCCTAGAATAAGAGCCTCTCCCACATCTAGCTGCCAAGTGTAAGGTGTGTTTCCATTGAAGGATACCCGAAAGTTGTCAACGAGGAGCTGGTGAGTAGCCGCAGAGTCATACAACCGAGTTTTCGTGGCCGCAGCATGGGTAATATTGAGTATCTCGTAGAAGTCCAGGTCAGCAAATTTGAGTGGAGCAGTGGAGTTCTGAGGTTTTGATGGCATTGTGTCGCTACAAACTACACAAGGTAATAGACGAGAAGTAGCGGGTGCATACAGTATACCGACGGGCATGATCTTAGCTATACATGTGATGTGACTTGGTCACAGGATCGAGGTTATCTACACCCGCTGTACTGAAGTTCACCAGACGTTCTACCATGGAAGTTGCAATGGTTTTTTCGATCTCTGACATATTAGTTCTTGGTTACTTCCGTGGGTGAACATCTGGAACTGAGACTACTATTCTTCCAGCCGTAACCTGTTTTCATGATATTCTGGGCCTCCCTCGACCTCCACGTGACAAGCCGACCTTCCGGCTAATGATCGTGTGGGTTCAGCTGATGTCACGCACGCCTGGAAAGAGTGGCTCCAGATACTAGTATCTGGAGATGCTGGCCAGTATCTGGGTGCCAAACGCAGCCTAAGGTAAGCAGACAGTACTTGGTACGCTGATGTCCACTGACAACTACTACAAAATGACAAATCCAGATGTTGCAATGAAGAATGATGGAGTCCTGTGGGCCTCAAAATTTGTCGGAGTCCAGAGGCATCTCAGGGCTCTCGAAGAGCAGACACCATCCGTGTTCTGCACGGAGTGAATTGAACATGAGTGGATGACATCTTTGGGGTCATTTCTAGACTCCAGGGTGTCGGTACGCAATGAAATGCTGGAGGAATGCGAGCCATGGGGAACAGATGACAACAGAAGTGAAGAAGGAACAAGTACTGCATCAGGAAAACCCAACTTTTACTTAAAGGTGTCCTTATGTAACTTAAATGCACTTATAAGCCTTAAATAAGGCAGAAAAGGACAAAAAGTTCATAAGTCATATTTTCTTAGAGGCTTAAAAGTCGACTTTTGAGAACTTATTGGCCTTAAATAAGGCAAAAAATGATAAAAAGTCGCAATAAGTGCCATAAGTAAAAGTTGAGTTTTCCTGATGTGTGCCTTGCTGTTGGATGATTGAGTAAATGAGTATCACATCCCGAGACATCTGCCTGCCAGTGTATTCCTCCACTCACAAGCGCTCACAGATGGGCACCACACCCTAGGATGCAATTTCCCAAGATCACTGATTTTCGACCTTGTTGTCTGGACTCTTTGGACAGGTTTGGGGAGTTTCTTGTCAGGATGCGGAGATAAGCGATGGTCTATGTCGACATAGCACTGGTGACAGGAGAAAGCATTGTTAACACACTCAAGTGTAACTTCATTCTGATCCAGAGAAAATAAAGCAAAGAAAAGATTGCATATGTCCTTATCTCACATGGTTTCTAGAAGTCACCACAAGATATCTCCAGACCTGCTGTACTCGTGGCTGCAGAAAAAGACAAGAAATTGAATAAGGTACATACCTATGACCAAGATACATCTCCAGATAATGATATACTCCAGGAACTGCAACTTGCCCGTCCTGATACAGAACATGACCGTGGTCAGTTTTGGACCCTCATTTGTCTGGAAGAGATATGGCATATGACAATAATTCTCAAAATTTCATCAGGTTGAACAGACGACTCCTGGGGGATATTCAGATGTCCTCCCACACAGCATCATGGGAACAAATCCGAATGCTGACCACACCAAAGCTTATGGTATACTTGATGAGCATCATGGATTGCATTCACTGCCGGATAGCAAGTCCTCATCTCTAATCTCTGATTGTCCCAAGGATAGCTGAACCTGGATGACTGTGCCCAGCTGTGCCCTTCGCAGCGGCGAACAGTGAGACCTTCTACTCTATGACATCACCGTCATATTGCGTCCGACTCTGGGGTCCAAGGTTCTTCAAGTTCCCGAGCCAATAGGTATAATGAATGCAGCAGTGGCAAGATGGTACAGCATGAATCTCACAAGAAGACTCGATATCCAGGCTGCATCGCGTATCCACGAACTCAAGCTCACTTTCTGTTGTCATTTTTCACTCATTAAACACTACGAGTTATCCAATGTTAGTCCTCCATCTATCATTCCCCATCATTTCTTCACTTCTTTTAAAACTTGATTAATTTGTGGGATTACTATAAGGGCATGGATACCTCCCTGTTGGTGGCACAAACTCCCACTCATTCCTGCGTAGGCTGAATATCTTCCAAGATATGACTACAAATCTATTACTACCTGTCAGTCTAGGCTCAACTATTAGAGTCGGATACTTTGGTGCACTCATATCCTCAGCATAAGCAATTTATATTTCTGCTATCCAGACTACTTCTACTGATGCAAGATAGATTGTATGGCATAATCTGTGTACAAACCTTTCATTATTTCCGGTCCTCATTCTGGATACCACACACCAAATTGTCATTGCTCATATTATGTATCACTACCTAATCTTAAACTATGCCAACCCGGAGGCTCTCCTTATTTCAGTATGGTAAGCATTACCTGTCATCTCATGTTCTATCTGAATTCAGCCTACAATTGCGATCAAATATCTAAGGAGTATTCCAGTGAGTAACATCCTTTAATACCCAATACAAGATTAATAACAATGTTCTCAGATGGAGATTGTCCTAAATGTATGCCTCAAGTATCCCTTCTCATTGGATGTCAACTTAATATTCTATTCCAGAACCATTGCATGTATAGTCGAGATGTCAGTACCAGCATGTCTATCTGTTGATAAAAATTGTCTGGTACATCCTCCCTTCAGTGCTTGGTTATCACGCCTTTGGATTTGTGCGTCTTTCATAGTGGCTTCTTCATGAAGGACCTCACCATAATTGTTTGTTGAATAGTGAGCAAGAATCGCATTGGGACTTCAATTTGTGTACATTCATTCTCACTGTCTGTTATGCACTTCTGATCATGAAACCAGGAACTTAGCATTACAACCCATCTTGGTGAGCAAGGAGTTGTTCGTACTATCTGGCCAACTGACATTTTCTCCCCAGCTACATCAGGAAAACCCAACTTTTACTTAAAGATGTCCTTATGTGACTTAAATGCACTTATAGGCCTTAAATAAGGTAAAAAAAGGACAAAAAGTCCATAAGTCGTATTTCCTTAGAGACTTAAAAGTCGACTTTTGGGAACTCATGGGTCTTAAATAAGGCAAAAAAGGACAAAAAGTCAGAATAAGTTCCATAAGTAAAAGTTGGGTTTTCCTGATGTACAAGCCTCACCTATTCTATCCGAGGGTGTGCAGTGTGTGTGTCAGTAGTTGCTAGTATCTGACACTCTGTCCATTTTAGATACTTGTCCACAAATCTTCAGGAGTCGATGCTCAAGTTGAAGGTATGTTCAGTGTCTTTTCAGTCTGATAGCAATCATTAAGTAATATACTACCAGGCAATCGGCACTGCATGCCTATGTGTAGCTGCCACCATTGATTCACTCATATCAGGGAGCCTCTGTTATTATCTTCACAGAAATCATACTGGTCTTCACCGGTGAGTATCAGATGCTACATTTGAGCATTATTGATATGAAGTTCACTGTAGGTCCGACGATGTTATTGGCAAACTTATGGCTGTAGTTGTTGCGACTGGTCTCCTCACGATGTAAGTCCCCCCCGTGCATGTTTGCATCAGGATGCTGACCTCTATTAGCCTATTTGTCATCACTGATGCTATTGCAGTGAGAACAATATTCATTGGTGTGAAGCTGCTCTGACTGAATCTCTCAACAGTATATCGCTGCTCCTGAGTCTGAATACATGTTGTTGTTCAATATGATGCTTGGGAAATGTGAGTTCTGCGACACTTCTAGACACCTTTCTTAACTCTCTTTGTGCTTAGTGTATATCAATTCCTTCCTCACATTAAGGCTCCAACTATTTTATCTATTTACCATGTATATATGGTTTATTTAGTATACTATATACATTTATTTATAGTGTGACCTGTACATGGAAAATATATAGTACATAAATAGTATATGGTTATGGGCTGTACAGCCCACATAGTCTGCATATTCCCACATAAAACCAGAGAAAGTTCAGCCAAAAGCTATAGAGATAAGTTTAGATTTTCTGAATTATAATTGTAACTCTAAAATAGGGTTGAAGTGATGCTTGACCAACTTTGGCTCATGTTAAATATTGCCTCTGACTTTCAATAGCCATTATGAAAGTCATTAAATCTTAGCATTTAGTGCAGCTCTCAACTTTCCTAACTGCAGAAAAAATAATAGTAATATATATAGCAAGCTACAGTCTTATCTGAGGTGCAGTTCTGATAATTATGTAAACTATATATTTACCTTATATTTACCATCTATCTACCATATACCATTTATTTAGTGGTTGGAACTATAAATAGATTAAATGGTTGGAGCCTTACCTCACGTTGTAAGTCATGTCACAAGACCTTTATCATAATCCTAATTATACTCTCTGTTACCTTAGCTTAAATGTGCGCACGGTGGTTAGCCGTAGCCTCAACGGGAACCCTGATCACTACTTGTAGTCGATCCCGATGCCCCATTTCACTCCACCATCGCAGTTGTCGTCAAACAAGACTATATCCGTAGTAGTTAAACAGGACACTGAACCAGTATAGCCTCTTGCTCAAATCAACATCACTGACACTAACACTAACGTACCTGCAAACAGGATTCCCTGGGTATGAAAGCCAATCTTACAGCGTGAGCTGCACTGTAGTAGTCATGACCGTCGTGGAATTCGTGTTTTTGCACATTCCATTTTCCGGTATTTCAACATCGCTGAATACATGGTTTGAATCATTTATATATACTATCTCATTGTGGTTCTTGTTCATTCATTAGTTAGTCCCTTATTCCTTTACTATCCAGAGCCAGTAGCCACTGATTAGCGTATGTATATATTTGATGATATGCATTTATGCGTACCGATAGTAATGAGGTGAGGTATCATTTAGTCCGTACTGACTGTCAACGGCATAAGGCAGGATGCACCACCGTCGGGTCGCCTTACGTGCATTCTCCTGTGCGCGATTCATAAATAATGACTGGACTGTAGTTGCGGTCTTGGAGGTCCGTGACTACGCGTAACTAAGTACAAAATATTGACGTCATGTGACCGCTCTAGCAGAACCGTCTGGTATAACAAGTGGTACAATCTCTCTGTTCGCGACTCGGACATGTCTTCGCGCACTGCACGCATTGTTTCTGCTAAGTCTCAAACATTGAAAGCCAAAAGCAATTCCCAAGGCGTAGAAACGTCTCACCATTTCTCGAAGGCGAACGCGGGGAAGTCGAAAGCGGTGAGCTCAACAGAGGAAGAGAAAGGTGACGACGCGGTCGACGTGTCGGGCGACGAGGATGTATTCTCTCTGCACAGTGACGCACTGGACGATTCGGACGCGATGCCAAAGAAGACGCCGAGGAAACGCAAAGCTAAGACGAGCATGAAGTCCTCTCCGCAAAAGAGCCCGTCGAAGAAGAAGCGGCGACGGGCCAAGGAGAGCGATGAAGAGGACGACGGAGACATCGACCTGAAGGATGGTCAGGAGATCGTCGGCGTTGTCGTGCAAGCGCCAAAGACTGGGCGCGGTGCGTGTTTTAATCTTCCGCTGAGGGTTAGCCCCGGAAGTTGCTTATCGTTAACGCCTTGTTTGACTTTTTTACGGTGCGCTCTGTAGTTCCACCGGGGCAGATCTCTCAGAATACCTTTGACTTTCTCGCGCAGCTTCGGAAGCCCGAGTGTAATGACCGCGAATGGTGCGCCCTACCTCCACCATTCCTACCGCTTTATCCTAATCAACGCGCAGGTTCAAACTCTATGGTACGCACACGTTTAGCTTACCGCTCCAAGGAGAAATGAATATACGTTGTGAACATGTACAGAGCCTGTATACCGCCTGGCCGAGGGCGAATGGAAGGCATTCATCGAAGAGTTCACGCCCCGGCTCATCGAGTGCGACCCGCAGATCCCACATTTACCCCCAAAGGATGTAATCCTTAGGATATATCGCGATGTGCTTGCGTTCTCTTTACGCGTCCGGTGGTCTGATTACTGACGCTGTGTCCTGTAGATTCGTTTCAGCAACGACAAAACTCCGTACAAGACAGAATTCTCCGCGGCCTTTTCGCGGAGTGGACGTAAGGGCATCTTCGCACATTGTGCGTCTCTCTTGGCTCTAATTTTTTTTGCTCCGAATCTCGCTGATTCTGGGGTATGATAGACTACGTGTCAGTGCCCTGTATATTGTGTTCTAGTTCCTTGTGGCACTGAATTAATCTGTTTATTTCATTCGTTGTTGATCAGCGGTAGTGCGTTGGCTCTTGCTTGTAAAGGCAACGATCTGCTCATACGTTCGTTCTGGCAGTTGAGCCAGGAGGCAATAGTCTCCTCGCCGCCGGTGCATGGTGTCCTGGAAAGAACGAGCTTGCAACTATCAGGTCCGTCACCTTGGCGTCAGCGAGTCTTACACCCCTACTTACATATGCGTGCATCCAAAAACTCCCAGGAACAACCTTCTTCGCTCCTCCGCGCGCTTGCGTCGAGTGATCGCCGCGCCTGAGTTCGTGAAGCTGTTTGGCCCGCCGAAGCCGAACCTAAAGGGAGGGCGCCAGAGCATCTTCGGGGGAGATGACGAACTGAAGGTCGCGCCAAAAGGGGTTGAGAAGACGCACAAGTGCGTATGCCGTTCTCTTTTCTACTTTACCCGATCGGTCTACTTATCTTTTCTGAGCCTGATTTCAACATTTGACATCCCTTCTACTTCTGATTCTGTGCTGTTTTTGTGTTACTCCTTCTGATTCATCGGGTTTTGTCGTTCGCTGATGCGATCGCGATTTCAGGGACATTGATCTGCTCAAGTGTCGCTCCTTTGCAGTTGTTCATCAGTACGTTCCCACCCTGCACCCCCATGCATTGTGTGTAACGCTATATGCTCGCAGCTTCGCGGACTCGCAGGTCCTAGCGCCGGACCTCATGGATCAATTGTGCGGCGTGGTGAAAATCTTGCAGCCGTTCGTCCATTGGTATGTACTTGATTGTTGCGCTAATCATATCAAAACCTGACTTAGAGGAAGTTTGAATGATCTGATGACGTTGCAAGATGCGGATGACGATGACGAAGAGGGGAGCGGGAACGAGGGAGCGGCTGACGGAGAGGATGGTGAGGACTGATGTTTTGATGACCTGAGTGACTACAAATTGTCTGTTCGCGTTGGATATGCTGTTCTGTCAAGTAATTTCCTTCTGTCATCTTGGTCTAAGGGCTTTGGGAAACCGTGCGTTCCGTTCAGCAATTGACACTGCGCCGATCGGCTTCGTGGGCTCGCGGTATCTCCTTAGCGATGTTGTAGAGTTGTGGTAGCGAATTAAGTTGAGCTAACCAAGTCGTCCACGAAGAGTAATTTGGCACATAACGACAAAGTGCAGTGATATAGACGGGTGAATTCCTCACTTAGCCTCCTTCTGCTCCCTGTACTGTTTCGCCCACTGCGTTCGAGGACGCGTCGGGACGTCAGCACTACACGAGGATGAGGACGAATACTGCAAGACGCACCATCATGGAGGGGATTGACCGTGTTGGCGGGTTGTACCGCCACTAGGGAGAAGAAACGTCAGGAAACTCAATATAACTGCATGGATGGATTGAGAGCGCACCTCTCTATCAGCGCTCACGGTCCACGCTCCGTATGTGATGGCGAGGATGCCTGCGAAAACGATTGCGGTGTTGGACTTCCAGTTTGTCGGGCGCGTCCACCAACCACCTGGTGCACATGCACACGAAATTCGAATCCACGTCGAGGTCAAGGTCGGAGTTACGCTGGTATTAGAATTGTTCTGCAGAGATCATTGAGACGACACACCGGCTGGCGACCACACCTCCTTTGGATAGGGATATCTAGCACCTCCGCCCTGCAATTTCCCGCGTCAACATGAAGACTTTCTCCGCGAACGGATTCTGCGGGACTCACCATGGTCGTTGTCAATGATGTTGCGATGGACAAGTTCTGGGAAAGGCAAGCGAGAGGTGGCACGTGGTTGTATGGGCGTCTGTCTCGGTAGCCCGCTGGCTTGCCAGCCTTTGGCACGCTCTGTGCATTCGACCACTACTATCTCTGGCTTCACCATGCTGGATTCGCTCACACACTATCTCCATGAACGACGACGAGGAATGACTAGGGCCGCGGGGTACGTGGGTGCGGCGTATCTGATCACTCATTACGTCCGTGAGCGCCTGGACGACATCCGCACCGCCGTACTACAAGACCGGCTCGCCCGCGAGAAGTAAGTTAGTGCGCGCACAGGCCGTCTGCATGTTCTCATGCTCACTGGTTCTTATTATTTCATTCATGATGTAGCCTTCGCAAGCGATTCACGCAAAATCAGGAAGATGCGGCCTTCACTGTCATGACGCTGCTCCCTACTCTGGCACACCATGTTCTGACAGGTATGGACGTAGAGGGCGTTACTCAGGAACTACAAGCACTGTCTCGGCCACCACGCGTTCCGCATCCTGAGCGCAACCTACTACCACCGCCTAAGTCGAGCCTTGCATCCAGCGTGGAGCTGTTACAAGACGGTCGCTCAGAAGATGGGTCTGTCTCCATCTCTGGCGTGTCTTCAATACCCGGAGACAGTGCCTTCTCTGACCTTTCAGTTTCTTCAAGTAGCTGGGTGGACCAGTTCTCCTCCGTACAGTCGTCGCATGCCTCGAGAGAACCATCATTGAGCATACCAAATCCACCAGTCTCTGAACATGCACTACGCATAAACTCGCCGACGTTGAATGGTGGCGCGGAACTTTCTGACTCCGTCACGACGACAAGTTCGGCATCGAGCGCGGCGCAGGCTACGTCTAAGTCGGTGAGCGATCCCCCTTTTGGAAAGTCCGTGTGCCCTTGTTCGGTCTTAATTGGAATACTACGAGGAGAGGCCTGGATATTATCTACACAAAGTCTGCCCTCTCGTAGGCTGCAGGTTTCATTCTCATCCGTGTCTCTGGAGGCCTTAGGATGCTTTGGATGTGAATCCATGTCTGGACATTATATCGCGGCTGTTAAAGCACTCGATGCTCTCGTCCGGACTTCGGGAAAGCGGTTTCCCGCTTTATGTGGGGATTGTTTTGTAAATCAGCGATATTTTTACTGACTTTTTGTGAATGTGGGGCGATATGTGTTCTGCGCGAATTTGTTACCCCTGTGGAGTGTAGCTGAGGTTTATCCTATTTGTGAACGGCACTGTCGTATAAGCCAATCACTGCAAATTATTGTCGGTGGGTCTTTATTGCGAGCTTGAGCCCGTGACGAGAAGCCGTGCCAACCTGCTGACCGATTAGCGCACGCAATTGACCATGGACCTCATTACTCTCGGTGTCATTGTGCAGGAGTGCGTTAATATGCTCTGGCCTCGTGAAATCGTAATTTGGCTATGCTTCTGTCAGACCTATACTCGTGCTATTGGTGGATTGTCTCTGACTTTCTCCAGTCTCTTCCAGAAAGCGTTCTCTCGGACACCATGACCTCCGTGACGAGGACCAAGGCGGAACTCTGGCGAGAAGTCAAACTACTAAGTGCGCACACTTCTTACCGCACGCATTTACGGAGTAGGCTCAACTGGTCTTCCCCAGCATTTACTCGCACTCTAACCGTCATTTACTCCGTAACCCTTCTCTCCCTCTTCACACATATTCAGTTAAATATCATCGGCCGTGCCAAGTACATTCAATCCGTGATGCAGCTCGAGCAGGACGAGCGCATGCGCGAAGACCTCGAGTCGGCGTCAATATTGTCACTGTTCTGGGCCAACGGCGACGATGGTGACGACGCGGCACGGCCAGGGGAAGCGGAGGCGATCGCCGAGGACACAGAACGCAAATATCTAACCCTCAGTTGGTGGATCCTCCATGTTGGATGGAAGGACGTCGGCGAACGCGTGCGCAGGGCGGTCGAGGAGGTGTTCGAAGGGTGTGCATACGATCTTTTTGCCTTGATGCTTGAGAGAGTTGACGATCGATCAGAGTGTCGCTAAAGACCAAGCTCGGGATCGTAGATGTTCATCGTCTGATCAGTGACGTCCGGCGGCGCGTCGAGTATGAAGTGACGTTCGAAGGGAAGGAGCGGCGGATAAAGTGCGTACCTTCTAATTATTTCCTGCCTGTTGACCCATTCTGCACCACAGCTTCATGTCTACGCTCCTCCCACCAACGCCGGAAACGCTGCAGCATGTATTGACGCAAGGCGGGATCCCACAGCGCTCTGCCATAGCACCGGACGCGCGTTTCAGCGAGCTGATCGCAGAAATGCGTACATATCTGCACTCTGCGTCGTTCGCACGCGTTCTCGAGGTCTCGCTTGACCACACAACCGAGGTGCTGCTCGTGGGGGTGCAGAAACATGTCTTCGGAGACGCGCCTGGTGGGAGCGAGCGGCTTGCGGCAATGCTGCCTGGCCTAGCGAGGTGGTGCCACCTCGCACTGGAGGGACTGCCGAACGGGCTCGTCGATGTGCGTAGCTTGTCTTTGCTTGATGTTTCGCGGTTTGCTGATTGTTCATACTGGCAGGGTCTGGCAAGTTTGAGGGAGGTGGAGGCATTATCTGCAATAATTTACTCGGACTATGCTGAGCGACTGCGGTAATGCGATCCCTTTGTGCAAGGTACACTCTGCGCTATGCGACCCCATGAACTGAGACAGTGTCATCTACATCCGTGAGGCTCATGGTCGCCCAACTGCAAGAGCACCGGCGTACCGTAGGAGATGAAGACACCCTCAAAATCACGGAGACAAGAGAAATTACACAAGAAGGTGACGAGAACAGCCAAGAACAGCTAGCAAATAGTCGAGGAGAATCTTCAAGTCCCAATCTTAATGCGTAGTATACGCATCACTCGTGATTCAATATTCAATATTCAATATTCAACGCTCAAACGTTCACTTTGACGTGCCCCGCCGGACAAAATCAAAACGCGATTTCAAGTCAACGCTATTGCGATCTGGCAGGAGTGTTTTCGTTTTGAACTGCATCACATCTATTCGGCGCTTCTTTGCGCGCTTTCGTGGCGATTTCGGCGATGTCCAGTGATCCTGTTTTCACTTGTCGTTTTCGCTCTACCGGTTTCGTTCCATTTTGTTGTCCTGAAGACTGATCGTCACACGAGCTCTTGCGCTGTTCTTTCTATGTTGGGTACGAGCCCCTTCACCTAGAGTATCCCGGTGACTCTCGGAATGCCTTGTGGCGACCAGATATCCTCAAAGTGAGTCAACACTTAGTACAGGCGTAATATGTTCGCTGCTATCCAGAGGTTCAGCGCATGTCGCCCATCATAATTACCCGTTCTTCGCGAAAACGCCTATTACTGGGCAGTACCTCCGAGTTCCGTGCTTCCGGCACCCTGACGCGGACGCGGGAAAGTGCGTTCAACCTGCGCTTGTTCCCTTATTTCTTACCGCTCATGGGCAATTAAGTTTCTCGAACGCAGTTCTTGCCCCACCAGCGGACCTGACTTCTTACGCAGATGACTAAGTGGGGGCGGTACGGCCCCGCGCAAAGCGAGTTTGATTACACCCCCGCGACGGTGCGCGAGAGCGTGCGACGCAGCCTCGCGCAGCTGAACACGGACTACCTCGACGTGGTGTATCTGCATGACGTGGAGTACGTGTGCACCCCTGTCGGCCCACAGGAGGCTGGGGACCACACAGCCGCGCTCGCGGAGGTGCGAGCAGCCGAGTACGGGCTCGCATGGGGCGCGGAGGGGAAGGTGTGGGGCGAGGGCGCCCTGAAGATCCTCGACGCCCTGGCGGAGCTGCGCAAGATGCAGGGGGAAGGGTTCATCCGTGCGGTCGGCATCACAGTTACGGCCTTAACCCGGTCGCGCCGTCATCTCCCTTTGGACGATCTAACGAATGCATGCTCTGGACAGGCTACACCCTCCCGATGCAGGATTATTCTCTCCCGTGGGGGATTTTGGTGTCCTCTCCACCTCGCGTTGGACGACATTAAGCCATCCAGCGTTCCCAAACTACGACGTGCGTATCAAGAAGTCTGACTTCTGCGACGGTAGCGTGGGTTGAATGCGTTCCGCAGTCATTCATATGGTCAGACCCAAGTCGGACCCTTACGCAAGATCCCTCCGACCAGGGCATACACCGGTTACATTGACATCGAGGCTCGTCACCTGTTCTTCTATTTCTTCGAGAGCAGGAACGACCCGACCAATGACGATGTCATATTCTGGACGAACGGAGGACCGGGCTGCTCATCATCTCTGGGCCTGTTCATGGAGCTTGGTCAGATTGACTTCTCTGTAGTTCTAGTTGTGACATTTATGCAAAATTTTCGGAGCGGGACACATGGTAGGTTTATAGCCGCGTTCTTCTCCGGCCAGGCGGCGCTCCAGGTGTATTGGATTCGACAACTGTTCAACCTAAATGGCGAGGGATATCGCAGGCTCGACGTCTCTCCGCCGAACACCTCCAGGGCCCTTAATAAGTCAATGGCCGAGACAAACTGCGACGAGGAAGCCGTGTAAACGGCCCTCGACTACGTTCCCATCTACGCGCTGGGCAACCTGTGCATCGGTGAGTCGTGTTTGTTCTTCCGCAAAAGCAGATTGTTGATGGTGGGCGCAACACAGCAGGCGGGCTGTTCTTCTGGCTCCGCGAGAACTTCACCGTGTCGTAGGTCTCGGTCACCATCAACACCGTCTCGCAGCTCCTCGCGGTGGCCCCCCCCTCTCACCGCATCCAGCTCCCGCCTCTTGCTTCAGACGCACCCCGTCGCAAACACGGGCATCGGCGTGCTCGACTTCATCGGCAACGGCGGAGTCGCCCTGGTTGCTTCAGCCTTCGCACCTGCCCCCCCTCTATGCGCAGATCGCCGGCTTGAAACCTCTGTGCAACGAAAGCATCCTTTAAACTCAAATGCAGGACACTTCTGAGTGCTGACATGCTGGTGCAGATACCATGGGGTGCCGCACGGCTTCAACTTCGACTATCCGCAGCTGCAGTTGTCTGCTTGAATGGTCTCTGGGACAGAATGCGACCAGGGTGGCAGGTCATGCAGCTGGAGGATCAGCACTTGGATCAGATATATTGGATCCCACATATTCCCCAGTGACTGCGACGTACTTTGTTTGTAGACTTGTGTGGATCAATAATGGCATCATCTGTGATTGCGTTACAGTAACGGCCATTGTAGTAGTTCGATGGAGTCAAATTATTTCCTATGGTAGTATGTGATGGTGGATAGTACAAGTGCGCTATGCCTACCTCACGCCCGGCCAGAATATGTCAGTGTACTGGGTGTCGACCGTCCTTGAGTCGAATGTTCTAAGTCGAAAAGCTTCAAGTCAAGAAGTCCTCGAATCGAATGTACTTAATCGCGAAAGCAACGGCCTAAGAAGTGTAAGCACAAGTCATAAGATCGAGTTAAAAGGAGATGATTCATGGAAACTCTTAAGGACTTCAACGAGCGTCGATCGCTCAAATGCTCAACTCAACCGATACCTAGACATCTTTCTTCAGCTCATTGATCACGCACGGGTTATCACAGAACAAAGTGTTCATTCGTAAGCGCGATAACAAAGTATGGGTTTATGTAAAGGTTTTTATGCGAGGGGAGGCAAGCAGGCGACGATGGAGAGAAATATACGTATCACGAAAGACATGTGCAGTACGCGGAAGATGAGACGACGATGTGGAACTGCTCGCCATCGCACAGGCTTCGAAGTTTGTCAGCTACGTACAAAAGTATGGAAGAAAGAGACGAAGCTGCACAGGCCGCAGCCTGAAGTTACGCTCGAACCGGCCAAGTTTCGGGGTAAAAGACGGCGTTCTTGTACTTCTTCTTAATCTCGGCCAGGAGCCACCAACCTGGAGTGCAATAGGTGACGTGGTTGCTGGTCGAACCGCCTTTGTTGTGGCCCGAGTGGAGTTGGCCGACGATGTACGCTTTGCCGTCCCTCATATGCCAAACGAGGGATCCCGAGTCTCCTTTGGCAGAGAAGACTTCGACGGCCTTGTTTCCGGAATTGTAGATGGCGAGCTCCCTGGACACGACGCCAGCTGCGTTGAAAGTGAACGATTCCAGGCCGGCGTAGCGACCAACGGTGAGGTCGGTGGTGTTCCCATCCTTGCCGACCATAAGGCATCGCTCGCCTTGAATGTCGAACTCTGCAGGGACGGCGAGGTCCTCCTTCGAGGCGCAGCCGGAAATCTTCAGCTTCCTCCCCGAGGGATACTTGAACGTGGTCGCTCCACCAGCCACAGGATAGAACATCGCTGTTAACTCCGGAGCAGAAAACTTGGATCCTAAATGAGGGTTGAGTTCGTCAGACGAGGGATATGCGAGAAAGATAAGTCGAAACGCACCAAGATCGACCACGTTGCCTTCAAAGGCACCCTTGACCTTCGCCTCCGCAGCCACGAAAACGCTCCAGTCTGCCGTGTATCGTGTGTTGCCTTCGTCAACCTTAATTTTCGGAGCATATTCGACGTGGCCGATGTTGCGCTGTAGCTTGATATTGGACCAATATTTGGTCGCTTCGTCGTGGAGGCGCTCGAGGCTGGCGATGGCTCTGTTTTCATCTTCTAGTTTGCTTCGATTCCACTCCAGATCATCCGCGGTCTCCGGGCCCTGGTTCTCCTGCGCTTGGAGCCTGGCGATGTCTTGGGCGTACATGTTAGCGAAAAAGACGCGGTCAGCAACGGCTTTGGTGATCTCGTCGAGGCCGCGCTGGAACCGGCGCATTCCGCAGACGCGGACATGGTCCTTGGGTGCGCCGCCCTTGAGAGAGTAATCGACGGTGGTATCCTTGCGGAGGACGTGGCAGTTGCTGAGGCCGTAGACTTTGTCGCTGGGTTTACCGTCGTTGGTTTTGTTCTCGAGAAACCAAAGGGTAAGTGTGCCCTGGGAGTGGTCATCCTCCATATCTTCGGTGGTTAGGGGAACCGCGAGAAGAGCAGTGAGGAATCGGCGGACGTAGTGGGTGGCATCGCGGTCGGAGGCATGTCGCAAGAGCGGGGGGCCAGCCAGCCACTGCGGGACTGCCTCCCTCCATTCTACGACAACGTCCTTGACATTGTTCTTCCGCAGAAGGGCGAGGATCGCCTGAGAGACATCGTGGGCGGTGTCGCGGGAGGTAGAACCGGGCTGGACTCCAATCCATACAACGACCGGACCGAGACGCCCCTTGCCCCCCCTCTCCCGGCTCAGCGTGTGTGAGGAAGCGGGCCGGGTCGATGGAGGTGCACTTGATATTTCGCGCAACGATGATGTCGACAATCTGGGGACCGACAGTGTCCCAGGCCTTATTCAGCGAGGTATCGAAGGTCCCGTAGACTGATTTGACGGGGATGTGAGCGAATCTGCCGGTGGGCTTGGGGAATGGTGTAGTGAGGTAGTCGGAACGGTACATGAGTTCCGGGTGGTCGTTGTCCCCAGTAATTCCATTGTAGTAGGTGGCCCTCTCGTAAGCGTCGGGACCATGTTCAGACATATTAACCAGCCTCTAGTATATAGGAAGAAAGAGTCGTTCCTCTATATAGAGGCTGGATCCTCGTATGAGGGGCTTTTTCCGCTGGGTTTGCAGTCGGGATAGGGGCATTTACAGTCGCAGACGCAGGGGGAATTACAGTCGGAATTCATGACAAGGCAAGAGGCATGCACCGGCAAAATCCGAGACACAGGGTAGGGGGGGTCTCCGAAGCCCTTAACCGGAAATTATTTCCACCTAAGAAACTGCTAGTAAGAGGTGAGGAAAGGCTTATTCTCATGAGTTCCATGCCTTACAGTTGAAACCTATCGCAGAGAAGAGTTTGCATTTGTTAGAAATCGCGCCTTAGTTCCCAAATAGGAAGGTAGTGATGGCGGGTCAAGATGCGTCGGGGCGCGTGATTACGCGTCCTAAAATAGATTTCTGTATATATACAGTTCTAGACGCTCCACTTTATATAAGCAAATTTCCTTCTTTGTCTTTCTTTGTAATCATGCCCTCGGCTTGTCTGCCCTTGGGCGCTCCCCAATTTCTGGAGCTCCAGAAATTTGGGCGCTACTTTCCAACACTCCCCCTCAAGCCGATGGGCATTCCGAGCTTCTTTGTGAGCTTCTCGTGCCTCGGCTTAGGGAGTGATTTTGTTAGGATATCCGCTATCATGTCCTCCGTGGGACAGTAGTGGATATCAATATATTTATCCCTCAATTTTTCGCGCACATAATGATGCTTTACATCAAAATGTTTTGATTTCGCGTGGAATTGGGGATCACGTGCGATTGAGATCGCCGCTGTATTATCCTCGAATAAAATTGTAGGATCTTGTTGCTCGAAACCTATTTCTTTGAATAGTGTTCGGAGCCACACGGCTTCTTTTGCCGCTTCGGCGGATGCCATGTATTCGGCTTCCGTGGTGGATGACGCGACCGTGGTTTGCTTCTTTGAGCTCCACGTGATCGTGCCATTTCCTAATTTAAATAAATATCCCGAGATTGATTTGCGATCTCGGATATCGTTCGCATAGTCTGCATCTGAGTAGCCCACAAATATGGATTGATCTTCGGGCTTGACATCTGCAATTGGCCCGTAGATTATTCCAAGTTCTCGTGTTCCGGATAGATAGCGGAGGACGCGTTTAGCAGCAGTCCAATGAGCCATTCCGGGATTGGCAGTAAATGAGCTAAGTCGTTGCACGGCGTGAGCAATGTCTGGTCTCGTGGCAATTGCCGCGTACATCAGTGATCCGACGAGCGATGCATATCCGTTGTCTCGGTCGCATTCGTCATCAGTTTCGGGTTCTTCTTTTTCAAGCACTGTATTTGGATCAAGAGGCATCCCGACCGTGTTGGCGTTCGTAAGCCCATTCTTGTGTAGGATAGACTCAATATATTTTGTCTGAGAGATTTTGATTGTCCGCTTTGAACGGTCTCTCTCAATTTCTATCCCCACAATTTTTCGGGGTTCGCCAAGGTCGGTAACTTCGAACATATTTCGGAGTTCCCTCTTCAATTGGTCCATCAGTGCGCAATCATTGGTGAATATTAATAGGTCGTCTACCCAAACGGTGACGATTTCTATCTTATCACCTTTGATCCGAATGTACGCACATGGATCCGAGAATAGGCGCTTGAATCTCGCGTCTAGTAACTTGCGGTTCAGCACGATATTCCATTCTCGGCCAGACTGCTTTAGCCCGTAGAGGGTTTTCTTTAATTTACATACGCGGTATGTTCCATCGCTGTATCCTTCGGGTTGCCGCATATACACTTCTTCTTTGAGAGTTCCATTGAGATAGGCGCCTTTCACGTCCATCTGTCCGATCTCCCAATCTAAGATTGCGGCTAGCCCAAGGATAGCTCGAATGGTTTCGAGGCGGACTACGGGCACGAACGTCTCAGTATAGTCCATGCCTGGGATTTGAGAATATCCCTTCGCAACCAGGCGGGCTTTGTATTTGATTATTTCACCCTCTTTGTTTGTTTTCTTAACTAGAACCCATTTATTTCCTACGGGTTTTCGATCTTCGGGAGGTTCCACTAACTCCCAAGTCTCCATACCCTGTAGTTGATTGAGTTCCGTCTGGACTGCCTGTTCCCATTTGGGCCACTCGAGTGATCTCTTGGCATCACTGAGCGTCTTTGGCTCATCCGCATCCGAATTTCCGTGGGCGCTCATCGCAATATAGACTAATTCGGCATTTGATTTATCTGGATCATTATCCAGATCTTCGTCTGCCTCTGGGTCATGCATTAGACGGTAATCATGCCGAACTGTCTTTCTTCTGGTTCGTCTGGGCTGGCTTGGTGCGTCCGTCCCGCTTTCCTCGCGTTGATCAGGATCATCATCCTGTCTGCACTTTCGCGGATTTTTGGCAGGTGACTGTGGCGCGGAAGTTCCTAACTCCCCCTCGCGCCGCACGTCTGCGGTCGTTGTGAGGTTTGGGACTTCGGGTCTTCTTTCCGCATGCGGCACGTCTGACGCATTGCTAGGTAAAGTGCCGGAAATATATTTTGCTCCCCCTCACGCTGTGCTGTGAGGATAGGTACGTCGGATCCTATTTGCTCTTGTGGCACGTGAGGCGCGTTGCCGGGCAAATGGTCCGGGGAATTCGAAGAAAATTGAAAATTACGCAAGATTTTAATCTGGCGCGTATGTGCATCATAATATTTGATGGCTTTGGGTCCGTCCATGTATCCAACAAAAATATACTTGTTGGCACGGGGCGCTAGCTTTGATAGTGTTGCGTCCTCCGTGAGGACCCATACGGGGGAACCGAATTCTTGTAGGTACGAGATATTTGGTTTCGTCCCATTCCATTTTTCTTCGGGAGTTGCCCCATTTAACGCCTGGGTAGGCGATCTATTTTTAATATAGACTGCGTGAGCAATCGCTTCAGCCCAAAGATAACGAGGTAGATCTCTCGCATAGATCATCGCGCGCGCTAGTCCAAGCAGTGTGCGATTCAATCTCTCAGAGACTCCGTTCTGGGATGGTGAGTACGGCGCAGTCGGACCCATCTCGATCCCTTTCATTTGACACCAGTTAATTAATTCGGTGTTCATATATTCTCGACCGTTGTCGAGCCTGAGTCGCAAGGGTTTATTTCCAAACTTGCGCTCGATATAGGTAATATAATTCTTTACCTTTTCAGTTACTTCATCTTTATGCCTCATAAATAGTACTGTACTTCGACGACTGTAATCATCGGTAAATGTAATAAAATATTTCCACCCTTGTAGAGCGGCTGTCTGCGCAGGTCCCCACACATCCGTGTGTGTTAATTCTCCGGGTACCTTGCTGCATTCGTCCGTCTCTTTGGGAAATGGCTTCCGCGTTGCCTTTGCTTGAATGCACGCCTCGCAATTAATTTCATCTGGGCTTGGCGAGATTTCTAGGCCATCAACAAGCCCTTCGCAATATAATCGCATAAGCGCTGGTTTCCCGATATGGCCATAGATCTTGTGCCACTCTTCCCAGGTATGCGGGCCGTATTCCTTAGCAGTATAGGTTCGCGCAGGTTGTGGAACTATTGGACACAATTTCAATGAATATAGTCGTCCATTTTTCTTGCCTATAGCAAGAGTGTGTTTATTTTTATCTATTAGTATTGCACGACTATTACCCATAAGTACTCTTCCTCCCGCATCGTCCAAACGCGTGATGGAGAGGAGGCTATTGGGTGCTGTCGGCGCATACAGTACACTGTGGAGACGGAATTTCACTTTCCGGTCTCCTACTTTACTTTCGACATCGACCGTACCGCGGCCCAATGCCTGCATTGGTTGCGGTCTGATGCCCGTGATCGCGTGATCTTCGAGCGCCTGATAGGTCGCGAAGACTTCACGACGATTTGTAATGTGCGAAGTTGTCCCGGAGTCGGCAAACCACTCATAGAAAGAAGCGATTTCGCCATCAGATCCGAGAGATACAGTGTCGCTATCATTATCGTAGGCTATTTTTGCCTCATCCTCTTTCGATTCGACCTCGCGCGCTTTGTAAGCACGTTCCGTCTTTTGCCGTTTCATCGGCGGGCCCTGTCTGGCTTTGCCGCCGCCTTTAGCCCAACAATCCGTGGCCTTATGCCCGAATTTTCCGCAATTCATACATTTGACCTTGTTGCGGTGCCGACACTCGTTACCAAGATGTCCCGGCTTTCCGCAGATCGAACATTTTTTGTATTCCCCAAAGGGGCGCTTCTTTCCTTTGGCAACCATGGCTTGGTCCGAGGATTGACCGCGCTCGCCACGCTCGTGCCTTCACCTATTTTCATCAAGAATGATGGCAATCAATTCTTGTGATGTAAGCTGAGGGCGCACGTTGTCAGCACCTTCGGCGCCAACATTGCCGCCCACGGCGCCAAAGTAAGAGCTGAGGAAAGAGTCCCAGCTCTCCGGTAATGAGGTAGCCAGAATGAGCCAGAAATCTTCGTCAGAAACAACCTTCCCCATTAGGTGGAGTTGTTCCTGGATCTGTCGTAGCTGTGTAATGTGACTGGAGATATTATCTTCTTCCTTGGCTTGCATCCGGTAAAAACGCCGGCACAGCGCGAGAATTCCATGCTGTCCACGCTGTTCCTTGACTGTGCGAAGCTGCTCCCACATGGCCCGTGCCGTCTCGGCTCCAGCGATGTGCACCATCTGGGAATCTCCCAGCGATAGCACAATTACGTTCTGGGCCTTGAGGTCCTTCTCTCCCCAGGCGCTAATCTCCGCCTCTCTCGCTGCCCTATTGGCCGGGTCATTACTCGGCTGCGGCTTCGGTGTCTTTCCGGTCACATACTCCTGGAGACCCTTATCATTAAGGATGGCCTCGACACAGCGCTTCCACGGGAGCCAATTGTCTTCCTTCAGGAGCGGGATCCGGTAAGCATTGCTATTGCTCGTATTATCAGCGCTGGTCGACATTATTTGTTCTCGTACTAGTAAGGGGGTAACAATTTTTGTAGCCACAATAGGGGCTGTTGTTATCCAAGTATTTATTGGCTAGAGCCGGGGCTCATAACCTGTTAGAAATCGCGCCTTAGTTCCCAAATAGGAAGGTAGTGATGGCGGGTCAAGATGCGTCGGGGCGCGTGATTACGCGTCCTAAAATAGATTTCTGTATATATACAGTTCTAGACGCTCCACTTTATATAAGCAAATTTCCTTCTTTGTCTTTCTTTGTAATCATGCCCTCGGCTTGTCTGCCCTTGGGCGCTCCCCAATTTCTGGAGCTCCAGAAATTTGGGCGCTACTTTCCAACAGCATTATTTGCAATGCGTATCGGAGGTTGGTGTTCGGCTGGCGGCGGGGGGGCGGGGTCGGGGTCAGGGGCTTAGTAGGTGTGATGTCGGGTCACACAGGTAAACAGGTGACATACTTATGTAGTCATTTTTGGTAGCTCCTCTTTATGGCAATCACCTTCCATATATAGGCCATGGGAAATTTCCACGGGGGGAGGGGGTCTCGAAGGTCCTTAACTGGATTTTCTGACCTCGTGTGCGGAATTTGATTTTTGCATGCCTCTTGAGGGGAGGAAGTCCCAATATAGAATGTGTGATCATGTGATGAAATGTGCCGATTTCCGTGCCGGCGTTGAGTAGCGCTTTGGGAAAATCCCGTAGGACTGTAAACCCGGCGACTGTAAACGCATCGAATGCTAGAGCCTCATGAAGTAATCTCGGAGGTGTTCCCACCAAAAATCGACCCCATTTCAGCCAGCTGCGTGTCGCTGAATTTACAGTCACAAGGCGCCAATTTACAGTCATTTTCCCTTCCATCTGTTCCGCACGGCCTGCGCTTGGCAAGTTGTGGCTCCCCCTCGGAATGGTGTTCCTGCCCCTTCCCTGCTGTCTATGGTTTCCGGACAATATGTATTCATGTCAGTAAATGCACCAGCACATTATCTAGGTAGAGATATATTTTTCCCTCCCTCAGTGCCCGCCCTTTCAGCCAAACTGCCTTCTGCACTGCGGAACTTGGCAGACACACAGGAAGCATTACCACTTTTATCCATTGGAAATAACCTGGCAAAAAGCATGGAAATCAATAATATGTTTTCAGAGGAAAAACCTCGAGAAAAAAATGAGAAAAGAACAAAACATTCTCACGGTTTTTTCCCTTGGAAATAAGTTGCCTACCATATCAGGCAACTGGACATGACAGGACATGACAGGACATGCCAAAACCCGGATAAAATTACCATATTTGGCGACCAACTTATTTCCAGTGGAAAAACTGCGGAAATGCTTTGTTCTTTTACACATTTTTTCCTCATGTTTTTCCTGCAGTATAACTGTGTTGATTTCCACGCATTTTTCTAAGTTATTTCCTCGAGAAAAAAGGAGTTATGCGTCCTGTGACATCCTTATGTTGGCCATAACCCTCCCCCATTTACAGTCACACGTAAATCGCGTGAGATCGTAATGATCTCTGCCCTCGCCTCCCTCAGCATGAATAATTAACGCACTGCCCTCTCCCATATTAATCTGGTCTGTAAATGGAGGACGTACAGTCCCCACTCAACTTCGTCTTACTTCCGGGTTAGTCAGCACTACTAGTGTCAAGTAACATATCATGATTGTAAAGAGTCTAAAGACCATAATGAGGCCTTTGCAACGATCAAGCCTCAAGTGTAGTGATTACGATTTCTGAGGTACAAAGGAATTGTTCTTTATGGGATAGGGCTTCCGCCAACTTTTGGGAGGACACTGTTACGCGGCAGCAAAACACGAGCGTCTAGTCAAGTCGTCACGAGACAAGGTCTTAGTCTAAGACACAAGTCCGTTCAAGTCGATCAGAGTTCGTTCTTATGACTCGTAGTAGCTGTCTGCTACTGACGGTCGATCTCAGTCAAAGGCAAGTGGAAAGCTGGTTTAATGGTAACCAGGTCGAGATGGGGATCCAGCTCGACAAGGTCGTTTACTTATACAAAAGGTATCCGCAGTACTACGCAGTAATGCGAGATCATTCATTGGCTAGATAAGGTGAAACGATATCTGGGCAAGGTAACAGCGAGGAAGTAATATGTATGAGAAAGCTGAGTAAGGTCGTGAGAGATAATCAGTACTAATGGGGATAACGAGTCGTGTATCAGAACGAGGTAAAGATGAGGCGTACATGCACGTCTTGCATGCGCGATAAGAAGAAGGTCCGGAGTTGGATCCGGTGTAACCCTAGACTAGGGGTTCTGGGCATCTGGGTAAAGAATCGGAGGTTGCGCTCCAATGAGTCACGTGTTGGATCACGTGGTCTGGTAACGTAAAGGGAACAAGGAAAAGAAAAAGAAAAGATGCGCCACAAGTGGGGAGCGTTGTAACATCAGCTCCCGTCTAACGTTTCTTGTCCCACAAGAAATATTGTGATCTTCATCGTCGTCGGGGGCAGTCGCGGACATAATGATCTCCTCCACATCTGTAGCATGTCCGCCGGCTGGTTCGTGATCCTTGTTCGGGGATACGTCCATTCCTGTAGGGATGACTGCGACGCGAAGAAGTGGATGCAGTCGAGAAAGATGGTTGGGATAACGGAGATCGTCCACTGGGTACGTGCGAACGAGGAGGGCGAGGTCGAACGGGAATTGGTTCTGGCGACGAGCGAGGAGTGGACGCGGGTATTCCATTAGTGGTGTATCCGAGGATGTGTCCGATGTCTTCGTCCCCATGCTCCCTCCAAATCTCCTGTGCTGTACGAGTGACCGTACTGCGCATCAACGACCAGACTTGGTCGACTCTGGTTCGGGCTCTACTCGTCCTTTCTTCTGCTGCGATGAGCTCTTGTCTGGCCGTCTGCATCCACTCGACCATTTCTAATGCTCGTTGCATGGAAACCACCGCTTGTCAATCTTGCGGGCGATTTCGTAAGGCGACGAGGATATCTGTGAAGTCGACAGGAACACGGATAGCCGAGACCAGACGTGTGGCAAATTCTTGTTCGTCCGATGCGTGACTGAGTTCGATAGAAGGTGAGGGCGATGAGGTGCGGATAAAGGGTGTCTGTGCTCGAGAGGGTACTCCATTGACAAGCGTAGGCGATGCAGGTATGCTCATAATTGTGGAGGCGACTTCAGCGAGTATATTGTGAACAAGGTTGTCTATAGCGGAAGTGGGCATTGATGATATGTCGTTTTCTCCCCCTTTTATACCTTTCGGTCGTTAAGGGGGTCGCGGTTATCTGTGATGTGAAATAGAATGTCGTGGATCCGGGTAATAATCAAATAGATGAAAATCCATTGGACGATAAAGAGTATTCCCACAGAGATAAGAGCTGCCTGATCAGTTCCAGGCATCGTTCTGATCACCCCAGCCGTTAGCGTGCGGGCTGTCTCGCGTGAAGAGTGTGTGTTAGACAAGTCGTCTGATAAGGATTCGGTGGATGATCCAAAGAAAGGCGAGGGTTGTGCAGTGGAGGACGATTAGGAAGATGATGAGGAAAACCGTCGTGGTAGTCATTCCGGGTTTCTTCTCCTCTACTGGATTCCCCTGGTCCTTTTATATGCATCGAGGATTCGCTTGGCATTCTGTAAATTGTGGGTAGGTTCCCACGAGTTTTCTGCTGAAGAATATCCCTTCCACTTGACTAAGTACCTCAGATGACCTCGGTACGTCTTGTGATTCAGGATGGCTTCGACTTCGTACTCTTCCTCGTTATCAACGACATCAGGTGGTGGGTTCATGTAATTCGGACCATGTATGTCGTTTTCGCGATAAGGAGATAGAAGGGCGGCGTGAAATACGGAATGAACTCGCCAGGTCTTCGGGAGTTTGAGACGATAGTTGGCCGGTCCGATGACTTCGACAATTTCGAATGGCCCCTCACGCTTTGGTGCTATCTTGTGCGAGGCATAATTGACCTTCAGGTTCCTCGAGTCTAGCCAGACCTTCTGTCCTAGTGTAAACTTCGGCGATCCTTGTCTGACTCGGTCCGCCATCTGTTGTCGGGCTAACTCGTGCATGGCTAGTGCTTCTAGTCTTATCTTCTGCAACATGTCAAGCCTGGATTCAACCGATGGAATGTTCGTGGACGGAAATACGGAAGGGAGTCCACGTGGTTCGTATCCCATCATGATGCGGAATGGGCTCATCTTCCGTGCTGAGTGTTCCCTTGTGTTATGACAAAACTCGAGGTCTGGCAGGCGGTCGGCCCATGTTTCAGGGTTGTTTCCGCAATAGAGTCGAAGATAGATTTCCAGCTCCTGGTTGACTCGCTCTGTTTCTCCGTCCGTCTGAGGGTGATAAGCTGTGCTCATTGATGATCTGATCTGGAGTAGTCGATTTAACTCTTGGAAGACCTTGGATGCGTATTGAGGTCCTCTATCCGAGATGATTCGGTCGGGTAATCCAAATCGCGAGTATACTTTGTCATGAAAAATCTTGGCTGTTCCTTCGGCTGTGATCGTTTTGAGGCAGGGCGTAAGAATCACCCCCTTCATAAGGTCATGGTCTACTACGACCATAATTGAATCAAAACCATTGGAAATGGGAAGGTCGGTAATAAAATCGGTGGTGCAACAGGAAAATGGTAATGCGTGTGGGTCGGCGGGAATTGGTTCCAAAGGAATACGCGTTGGATGAGTGTTCGGTTTCATTTGTTGACAGGCGGCACAGCCTTCAACATAATTGTAGACAAATGTATACATGCCGGGCCACCAGAATTCACGACGTAACAGTTCAAGAGTGTTGAACTTTCCAGGGTGACCCATGGCAGGGGAGTCGTGATGTAGTCGAACGAGGTCACGACGAAGAGTTTCGGATGGTGGAACGTAGATCTTTCCCTTGTAGAGGATGACACCATCGCGAACTTCCCAGTCAGAAAGCGATGATTTCATGGGGAATGGCCCTTTGTGTACAATCGCTTCGAGGGCTTCGTGAACAATGAGGTCTTTTGCTGCGTGATTCCTGATTTCGTCAAATAATGTCGGGGAAATGGATCGCACAAACAGTGCATTGGGTAAAAGAACGCGATCTTCATTGTCACTTTCACTGTCATCGAGTCCGTTACGACGAGATAGTGCATCAGATTGGATCATCTGAGTGCCGGGGACATGAATGAGGTGAAGATCAAATTGTGATAATTTGAGACTCCATCGTGCTTGTCGGCGGTTTAACTTCTGAGCTGTACGGAAGTACGTGAGGTTCTTGTGATCACTGCGAACTTCGACGGGATGGGGAGAGCCTTCAAGATAATGGCACCATTCAGCGAGGGCTCGAATGATTCCGAGGAGTTCGCGGTCGTAGATTTCGTAGTTCCGTTCAACTGGATTGAGTGTCTGTGAAATGTAGGCACAAGGATGGAGGTCTCCATTGATGTCGGCTTGGCGTAAAACTGCACCCGTAGCAAACTTGGAAGCGTCGGATTCAACAATAAAGGGTTTTGCCTTGTCAGGCAGTAACAGTACTGGGGCGGTACTGAATCGTTGTTTTAACGTGTCGAAAGCTGTCTGACATTCTGTTGTCCATTCAAAAGGTGGAGATCCAGCGGCAGTGCTCGTAAGATTCGTCAATGGTTTGGCAATATCCGAGAAGTTGGCAATAAACTTCCGATAGAAGTTTCCAAACCCTAGGAAAGAGCGAACACCTTTTACCGTGCTTGGTTCAGGCCATTCTGCAATTCCTTTAAGTTTGATAGGGTCCATGCCAATGTAGTTTTCTCGAATGATCATGCCTAGGAATTCGACTTCTTTAACATCAAAGAAACACTTTTCCGGTTTAAGGAATAAGTCGTTGTCTTCGAGTCGTTGGAGTACGCGTCGGGTTCGAACGTGATGTTCTTCCAAATCATTTGAGAAGATGAGGATATCATCCATGTAAATGACTATCCATCCCTCATCGATCATGTCCTTGAAGAGTGCGTTCATCATCATTTGGAAAGTCGCCGGGGAGTTGCAGAGTCCAAAGAACATGACCATAGGTTCGAAAAGTCCGCGATTTGTCTTAAATGCACCCTTCCATTGGTCACCATCTTTGATTCTGACATTGTTATATCCGGAGCGTAAATCCATTTTCGTAAAGATCGATGCGCCTTTGAATTGATCCATAAGGTCAGAGATGAGCGGAAGAGGATAGGCGTTCTTCACCATCCCTTCATTCAGGTATCGGTAATCCTGACAAGGACGTAGTGCTCCGTCTTTCTTTCCTACGAAGAAAAATGGTGAAGCCATGGGAGATTTCGACGGTCGGATGTATCCTTTTCGCAGATTTTCTTCCAGGAAGTCATCCATCGCTCCTTGTTCTTTGAGCGATAACGGATAGACTTTACAGTCGCGTGGAATAAAATCGGGTTTCAAGTCAATGGCGTGGTCCCAAGGCCTGGTTTCTGGAAAGCGTTCAGCTGCTTTCTTTTCAAAGACGGACTTCAAATCGTGGAGGTAGTTGGGGACCAACTCCTCGACGGTTTTGGGTTTGTCTACAGCTGATGCTTCTTTGTGTGCCTGTTGTGCCAATTCTTGTGATTTACCGGATGGTTTGTAAAAGACCGTATTCTGTGCATTACAGAATAATGGGGATCAAGTACTGTGTGTCATTCTTCCAATGGCGGGGCCTCTTCGTATGGTGAAGACTGCGGTTTCAGTCTCTTCATTCGTCAAAGGTGACTCCTTCCTGATGGGTTCAAATATCCCAATGACTGGCTCTCCTGCGATATAGGATATAACTAGATCGTCATCATCGAGCTGATCCATAGGGGATTCTGATGGTAGGTCATCTAGTTCGGTATCATTCCGCACTGCGGGTAACTCGCCACGCTCAGTGTTATCTGTCATGATTTCTCTGATAGATTCCGAATGCCCAAACGAGGTAGGGGAAGTTTCGGTGGCGATTAGCTCTGGGAGTCCATCTTCCTTGAAAATCGAAACTTCTTTATCTGGTGCGTCTTCGACGGTGGGTTTCGGTGGCCATTTGGCCTCTTTACCAAACCAAAAGTCACCGGTTTCCCAGTTGATCATCGGATTGAGGCGTTTAAGCCACGGCATGCCGAGAAGTATGTTTTCTTTGCCAATGCCGGTCAAGAGGAAGCGAGTAAGCGTCTTCCTTCCTCCGATTTTCATCATCTTCCAGGTGCAATGAGTAATGGTACCCATTTGATTTGGTGTGCCATCTGCATTCATGACTGTAATCGGTTTCGGTAATTCCCATCTGATGAAATCGTTTTCTTCCGCAAAACGAATGTTCATGAACGTTTCGGCTGCACCGGAATCGATCAAGGCTTCTGTTGTAACGTCTTCCTTCTCTCCCAACGAAATATTCACAGTGATTGAATTTCCGCTAGTGTTACAAATAATGAGGGGAGATACGGTAAGATGCGACGGTCCATGCATTACTAGTGGCCGTCGTCTTAAAAACCCAATTGGGTTCGTTCTTCGTCAGTCATGTCGTTGAAGACGTTTCGCACATAGGCGATCTGTTCCTCTCTGGTTTCTTCCTTCAACGTCTCCTTCTTCTGTGTGAGGTCTTCTCGCATCTTTTTGATCCATGTGATCGTGTCTGTGTCTAACCCGGGCTGTATCGTTCTAGCACGGGTGAAACTTCCAGACTGGGGGTGAAATTGTCTGTCGTTGGCTATATGGCCCTTCTTTCCGCATAGGAAACATAATCCTTCTTTCATTCTCTTCTGTCGCTCGTCTGGGGATAAGCGCGAGATATTGACACGATCAACATCCATCGCGTTTGGATCCTTTGCAGAAGCCGAGTAGTAGGGACGATGGACAGATCGGCCCTTTCCTCGCGTCGTCGTAGTGGCTCCTCGCTTGAAGATCTGAGCAGATCTCCATTGGTTATCAAACCGCGAGGCGTATTCGTACCACTTGTCAAGTGTCTTGGGCATGCTTTCCATCCCATATATCCTTTGTCGGAGTGGGTCGTTAAGTCCCCACTTGAAATACTCGATATTTCCGGCATCTTCTAGTTTCGCCTTGGATTCAAGCGATCGGAATTCGGCAATGTAGTCGTCCGCAGTACGAGTTCCTTGCTTGATGTTACGCAGCAAGGTACGAGCGGTTTCTTCAATATTTTCATCGCCAAATGCTTTGTTCACACTTGCAATGAAGTCTCTCCAACTCCCATAAGAAAGGAAGTCATCATTGGTGAGTTCCGTTTCTATGAAGCTCTGTGCCCATGATCCTGCTGTTCCTCCTTGCATGTGCGATAGCACGAATGCGATCTTCTGATTGTCCTCCTGGTAGACATGGCTATTTCCGGCCATGTAGTTCTTGCATTGGTTTATAAATTCCCTAAGCTTCGAACGGTCTGAACCGTTGAAGATCTCGGGTTTTCTAAAACCAAGTTCCTTCTGGCTAGCATGGTGACGTCCTTCATCCATGGTAACTGTAGCCATCGGTGGTATGTAATCGGGTACGATTGGTGCAAGAGTCGGTTGGGGTACAGGATTCTGGGCAGGGGGGTTCCAAGGGGCGTCTGGTCTTTCTCCTGGATAGGAGGTCGTTATACCGCTGTCTGCGATGTGCTGGAGCACTATTCCACCAAGATTATGGGGAAGTGTCCTTTCAAATTCCTCTGGGGAGTAGTCGAAGTTGTGATTGTCTGGCCTGATGAATACAGGCCTTCCTCCTATGAAATGTGCGTTTCGTTCTGTGCTCCACTCCGCTTGGGATGGGAGGTGCTCGCGGTACTGCTCTGGAAGAGCGGTCGGGTTGATGTAGTTAAAATCCAGCGTGGATAAATTCTTCTGTGTGGCCTATGTCTACACGTAGACTGCACACCGTCCTTAACTAAGTGGGTTCGTTCGTCGTCGGCTAACAAGCCCGTAGAGTGTCTTCTGTCTTCAAACTGATACACCTATTTGCTGATTGCTCGAGTGATTACCTCAGCCTCCTCGGCCTATTGGTCTCTCGGACAGACCCCTCTCCGAAGATGAGTGATCAGTCTATCCCTTCAGCTACCTCGATTACAGAGTAATCTCAAACGGTGCTTTAGCAATCGAATCGGGTGTATCGTTCAGTCTTCAAGGTTCGGTCCGGTCGGTAGTTCGTTGTTAGACTCTAGGAAGTCACAGAGAGTAATAAGATCTCGACCTAATGTTACGCGGCAGCGAAACACGAGCGTCTAGTCAAGTCGTCACGAGACAAGGTCTTAGTCTAAGACACAAGTCCGTTCAAGTCGATCAGAGTTCGTTCTTATGACTCGTAGTAGCTGTCTGCTACTGACGGTCGATCTCAGTCAAAGGCAAGTGGAAAGCTGGTTTAATGGTAACCAGGTCGAGATGGGGATCCAGCTCGACAAGGTCGTTTACTTATACAAAAGGTATCCGCAGTACTACGCAGTAATGCGAGATCATTCATTGGCTAGATAAGGTGAAACGATATCTGGGCAAGGTAACAGCGAGGAAGTAATATGTATGAGAAAGCTGAGTAAGGTCGTGAGAGATAATCAGTACTAATGGGGATAACGAGTCGTGTATCAGAACGAGGTAAAGATGAGGCGTACATGCACGTCTTGCATGCGCGATAAGAAGAAGGTCCGGAGTTGGATCCGGTGTAACCCTAGACTAGGGGTTCTGGGCATCTGGGTAAAGAATCGGAGGTTGCGCTCCAATGAGTCACGTGTTGGATCACGTGGTCTGGTAACGTAAAGGGAACAAGGAAAAGAAAAAGAAAAGACGCGCCACAAGTGGGGAGCGTTGTAACAGACACGCACTTTTTCCCCAAGGTGTGGGAATGACTTTTCAATACAATTTTGTATGTGAGAGCTGCACCTAGTCCTGGGTTAGGTCTAGGGTTTAACTACAAACTTTGTAGTGCCTGTTGTTACCATCCTACAACTTGAGTACAGTCGGCCTTTCAAACTGATTGTAGTGAAAACCAACGCGACTTGCACAAATAGTAATCAATAGAAGTGCCACAGCAGCCACAGAGGACCAATGCATCATAGTCAGTGAAAGTATAGAAGCACATGCTAATTCCAACACATAAAAAGCAGTACCATTGAAATCTGTGAAGAAAATGGAGCATAATGCTCTCTTAAACCAAGTAAATCTGAGTAAAACTGGCAGAGATATCTCAGTTTTGGATTAGAATGCTCAGTGTGAAGTGCAGAAAAATTGGATAAATGCCAGAAAAATTTGAGCATGACTCTAAAATGCACATAAACATGTTAGATAGGGCGCCTTATTTTTTACATGCAGTGCATATTGAAGAAGCAAGCAGAATGGAGAGAAAACTAAGAAAATAAATTGTAGCACTCCAGCCAGTGATTTTGATGTTCTAAAAGTAACACCGTCAGATTCAGCTTGAAAATTCGGTCAGAATGGCCACTTGATTTATCCAAATCCGAGCAGAATTGAGTGAGCTACAAGCCTGGCAAGTTTGGCTACAAGTGTGGTAACAAGTGCTTGAAGCCGGTAGTGTAATGTGCCACCCGAGTCACGTTTCCCACCATACGAAACGTTAAGTGCTCTATAGCACTCCGCAAGATTATTATTATAATGCATTATAATAATAATCAAACTCGACATTGCTATTAAATACAGTTTTCACCCGTAATACAATGGTTCGTAGTATGGTAGAATATATTACAATACAGTATGAATATAATATATTACCAATTTGTATCTAATTATATTCATGAGGATCAGGCCGTCGTCCAGGGTGCAGGAGGGTGCAGGAGAAGTGCGCGCCATTGCCTCGGTCGACAGCTAAGCTCGCCATACCACCAAGGCGGTGGTTAAATTTCTGGGTTATAATAGGGTAGTACTATACATTACCAGCCTCTCGGTGGAGAACTTCGCCATCGAGACTTTCGCCAATGCACCTGTAGCACTGCATAGCATGGCTTCTGATGTCGAACAGCAATCAAACTTACGTGGCCGACCCAATCATCTCAGACTTCTAGTCAGTGCACTTCTGCCTTCGGTACCTGTTGCCCCAGAGGACGGTCCTATAGCTCACCATTTTGGTGATTTTTCTGTTGACGAGGATGAAGGACCCTATTACAATGTGGATAAGGCTTGGGTCCACACCTTTCAGGTCCCAGAGGAACAGCTAGCTGGCCTTGTCAGCAGAGGAAACTACGGCCTCCAGCTTGTATATGATTTTTTCGCACATTTTGCAGAGCTCCTGAACATGGAGGCCAATGATGGCCTCATCCTGCTTACACAGAGGGTAGACACCCTCATTGCACTTATTACTCGAGTGTCAGTAATCAGTCTCTGAAGAACCACAATTCATAGCACTCACTGAAAGTCTCCGCAGGGTATGCAGTTCACTTCCGACAACAAGTGTAGCCTCATCTGGCCCAATGGCCCAGATGACTCTCACAGGAGCTGTCACCCCTTCTGGACCAAAGGACCTGGCTATGCAGCATCCGACACCGGAACTGCGAGGTTCAACAACACTCGGGAAGTGAGGTATGCAGATGATATCTATAACAGTGAACTGTCAGTATTGAGTCTGAGGTACTCTGTAGGTCGTAGGGCGAAAGCAGAAGCAGATAAGTCCAGGAGTACACTTGACAAAGTTGCCGAGCAAATTATGAACGTACCGGCAGCCAAGGTATGTTTGCGCTTCGTGTCACTTGTGACCTCTTTTGTGACCGAAGGTTCTCACAGGGTAAGAAAACAAAAGATAAGCCATCAAAGGTACAAACTAGTTGTACATTGAAGCGCATGGAACTTACATAATCTACGCATCTCAGAAGCAGCTTTCCAAAGTGAAGAAAGGACAGCCATTAGCAAAAAAAGCACACACGTCCAAGGTAAGCCTGCTGGATGTATCTAAGTCTAGAGACGAAGGCTGAGTGTTGAACTTTCTTGAGTCGAAGGATGCCAAGTCGGATGTGTCAGAGGGCGAGAACAGTCCGAGTGACCCCAGTGATATTGAAGAAATCCAGGGGAAGCCTGGACGTCCCGCGCAGAAGCAGAAGTGGGCATTCTCGCATTATACACCCATAGCACAGACAAAGAAGGAGAAGCCAATTTGGAAGTGGGAATGCAATTGGTGCAAGTACGGCAGTTCTCCTGTCAGTTTTTGTCATTCCTCTGCTAATGATTATCAACAAGGACTTTTCAGACATCACCTCGTACAAAGGGCTGTACAGAGCATTCAAAGGAGACGATCCAACTCCCTGCTTCAAGCAATTTCATATCACACTTGAAGAAGTGCTCGCACCTCCCATCAGATCACAAATTTGATTCCTGGCTCCAACGACAGGCAGGTGTTGCTGACGACACTCCTGAGACATCTCATACTGGATCTAGTAAGACTGTGCAGAGACAGATCATGCACAAGTTCACACAGCGCGGGCTGGAGAATCCCGAGAAGCACGTCACAAAAAGGGGTTTCTGAGAGCACTTCGTGAAGGCAATAATTGAGGATGACTTACCTTACACGTTTGGGGAGAGACCTGGGATGAATAAATGTCTCACATACGTCTTACCTCAGAACTACACCATTCCCGGTGGAGACACTGTGCAACAAGATCTGGATATTCTGTGTGAAACGTTGGATCAAAGGCTGAATGCAATTATTAAGGTAATTGTTGCTATCATTAAACATTGATCTCTGTCTCACTCAACTTGGACAGGAAAATGAGTCCAAGCTTGCCATTGCGAGTGACTTATGGACTAGCAAGAACTCTGTCTACGCATTTGCCGGTGTCGTTGGATTCTGGATAGATGAGAACTGGAACCTGATCGAGCAGGTACTGGAACTGACTCCTCTTGACGGGGATCACTCTGGCTCCACAACTGGGAGACTGATCTACAAGGCGCTTCGCAAACGCAAGGCCGCAGAAAAGCTCAGTAAGTGCTATGCAAGCTTAGATGATTGGAGAATACTAACAGACCAAATCAGTCACTAGTAGTGCAGACAATGCCTCAAGCAATGGGACCATAAATTGTACTCTGAGCACGAAAATCAATGAAGGTCATGGAACAGACCTGAAGGCTGAAGATGTGCAGGTTGGATGTGCAGGTCATGTCACTCACCTGGTTGTACAGTGCATGTTATTTGAATCTCTCAAACACTAACAGGCTTAAATCTGGATTACTGCCTTCATTAGATGTATACTGCACAGCTTAGGTCTTGCATCAGATCCTGATGTCGAAGATCTCTATGAAGACGCTCGCCAATTTCCCCTCACCTATGATCCAAGCCAAGATCCAGTCGTCCAAGAGGAGATGAAGGTGGCTGAGCAGGAGTTATCATTGGAGCAGTCTGGCAAACTCCTGGCAGTGGATGAACTTCAGGATTCAGCAGAGAGTACGGAGTCCGAGGAAGGAGACAGTGATGCGGGCGAATGTGGCAGTGACGTCGGTGCCGAGCAGAGGGCAGGTAAAGCATCCGAGACTGGCCGAAAGTCGAAGAAACATCTGTCTGCCATTGACAAGATGTGTGAACGGGTCCTGAATATGCCATATGGGTACTCAAGGACTCACATGTAGTCCCCTCACTCCACAGTTACATGCTGTTGTCGTTGACATCTTACACTCAGAGGTTTATCGCAAGCGCATGCAGCGACTCATTCGTCAGCTTTGCAATCCCAAGAACAAGCATCTGGTCCCCATTCGAGGTATGCCTATTCGATGGAACACCACCCATGCGGAGATCGAGTGAGGTCTCTTGTTATGTCCGGTATGAATTGATCTACATGTACTTACACCAGCATACCTGACTGAGAATGACTGACAAATAGGCAGTCAACCAGTGGATAGAGCAGCTAGACAAGGGCTTGACCGAAAAAAAGAAACGCGCAGTTAGCTGTAAGAAAAAGAAGTGGTACCTTGGGCGTGCAGATTGGGAGCTTCTTGAAGTGCTCTCCGAGATTCTCCTCGTACACTATGTATTCATGATATTTAAGGCTTGTCGCACTGACTCGTAGTCACTTCTGACTTGCTCAAGCCTTTTCGTGAGGTCACTCTTCACTTTTCCAAGTCCGGGATACCGACAATCTGCATGACCCTCCCTCTCTACAAATTCATGGAGGTCCATCTCAAGAGCTCGCGTGCAAAGGTGCACACCAAGCACAACTTAGGCAGGCTCTCAAGAACGGTCTGGAGAAGCTTGAAGTCCACATGAACAAGGCTTTGGTCTCGAAATACCCACTCCTTGGTGCAGGTGAGCCACCTTCAAGCTGAATGCTTTTCTTATCATCCTGATCCATGTACTCTCACTGCAAGTTCTTCATCCAGCTATCAGACTCAAATACTTCGAGCAAGAGGATCTCTGGGACCCGAAGATTCCAACTCATGCACGTCAAGAGTTTGAAGCACTTTACAAGAAGTATGCGGCTACTACTACAGCATCAGACAATGGAGCTCCATCTGTCGCGCCAACCACCAGCAAGCCAAATGCTGCACAGTCCGTTTTTGCATCTGCAATTGGCGTGGTGCCTGCGGCAAATACCGCTAGCGAGCTTGACATGTATTTCAATGATCTATATCCGTGCACTGATGAAGATGGTGCCTTGCCGTGATGGAAGGTATTTATGAGTTGACACACTGCAAGGACAACATTCAGAACTGATCTTTGATTACTGACAGATGCACACAAAAACATTCCCCATCCTTTCTCGCATCGCGCGAGATATTCTGGCTATCCCTGGTGTCAGCATTGCAGTGGAGCGCCTCTTCTCATCTAGCAAGCACACACTCTCCGATGTGCGCTCCTCTTTGGTGGCCCTATCAGGCTCAAAGACCATGGTTTCAAAGGAGCGATTGAAGCGAGGACTGGGTGCGAATCTTCCGTATCTCAACGGTATCTCTATACACCACGAAAATGATTAGATACCATTATACTACTATTATACTACAATTATACTACTTCACCATTAGATACTTGCCCTCGCTGTCGGCATAATAAAACATATTGTTATTATATAGCTTCTGACCGTATTTAATAATAATTGCGGAGCTCTAGGGTGCTTAACGTTCCATATGGTGGGAAACATGACCTGCAGGCCATGTGACGTGTGGCTGAAGACAAACATGCAGAATAAAATGCAAAAGAAATACCAGGAAAATTATGGTATGGCCTTTTGATGATAGTAGACTTGTAGATGTAACTAGACAATATTGTAGGCCATTGTAAATTCCTTACACATCCACACTAGATGGCATATTTGAATATTGTAAGGCCATACAAACCAATACTAGAGGGTGTAATAGAATTCAAGAAATGGTATAATGAGGCATTGAAGCAGGCTTCCTAAACACTACTAGACATACTAGGAGTCAATACAACACTTTGTAGGCTATTGTAAGCATCTTACAAAGTGACACTAGATGACATATCTCACTATTGTAGGGTCACATGTTTACTAGGACACTTAGAAGAAATTACTAGAGACTATTGAAGGTTACTGAAGATTCTTACAAAGTGATGCCAGGTAACACTTCCGACTATTGTACGCTTATTACAAACTCATACTACAAAATATATTAGGAGTCAGTATCATTGGGTGTTGTTGACTTGCTGAACATTGCTAGGCAATATACTAAGAGTTAGTAGGTAACTTTGTAGACTATTTAATAATGCGGCCCTTATCAACCCACACAACTTATCAATGTATAGTGGGATGTTGTAGGACACTTACTACACATTATTAAATGGCACACTAGGAGTTGGTAGAGGAGTTGATGTCTAGTGGAACATTGTAGGACACCTACTACACATTATTAGATGATACTAGGATTTAGTAGATAATATAATAACAATTTATTGTATACATTTTGATGTGTTGCTATAGACACATGGGTTATAGTTTCTAGTGTTATTTTTTGTAGTGATTCTTATATGCACATTGGTAACATTTTTTATAGTGATTCATATAGGCACATTAGTAACAGTTTTTAGCGTCATTTTTTGTAGTGATTCTTATAGCCACATAACAGCTTCTGGTGTTATTTTTTGTAGTGGTTCTTATAGGCATGTTGGTGACATTTTTTGTAATGATTCTTGTAGGCACATTAGTAACAGTTTCTACGGTTGTTATTTGTAGTGGTTCTTATAGGCACATGTGTAACAGTTTCTGCTGTTATTTTTTGTAGTGGTTCTTATAGACACATTGGTAAGATTTTTTATAGTGAGTCTTGTAGGCACATTAGTAACAGTTTCCCCTGTGATTTTCTGTAGTGGTTCTTATAGGCACATTGGTAACATTTTTTGTACTGATTCTTGTAGACACATTAGTAACAGTTTCTAGTGTCATTTTTTAGACTGATTCTTATAGGCACATGTGTAACAGTTTCTGCTGTTATTTTTTGTAGTGATTCTTGTAGGCATATTAGTAACAGTTTCTAGCATAATCTTTTGTAGTGATTCTTTTAGACACATATTTGTAACAGTTTCTGGTGTCATTTTTTGTAGTGATTCTTATAGGCTTGTTGGTAACATTTTTGTAGTGATTCTTATAGGCACACTTGCTAGTGTCATTTTTTGTAGAGATTCTTATATATTAAAAGTCTGTAGATAAATTTGTATACCAATGTAAGGCTCTTATAAACTCATACTACTTAGTGGAGTAGAATATTGTAGAATGCTTACCAGACATTATTATATGACATACTAGGAGTCAGTAAAGTATATAATAGACTATTCATGGTTTGTAGGTGGTATATTAGAATTTTGTAGATGACATTGTAAATTGTTGTAAGACACCTACAAACTGACAGTAGGTGGCCTTTCAGACTATTATAAGGCCTTACAAATAAATACCAGGTGCCATACCAGGCTATTATAAGGTCATTAGAGTACTGAGCAACTTGCTAAAAGTTAGTAAACTATGTAGTAAGATATTGTAGGAGCTTATCAAGCATTATCAGATCACATTATGGGGCATTGTAAGGTCTCCATTAAAAATGATAGGCAGTATGTCAGACTACTGTAAGGCACTTACAAACTAATATTAGATGTCATACAAAAAATCTGATGATATAGAAGAAAATTTCGAAAAAATTATAGAAATATTAGAAGAATTGTGGCATAATTATAGAATCGAAGATTCTAAGAAAGTTCTATCAGATAGTTACCTTAGAGTAAGTACATGACATTGTAGGCTATTAAGGTTATTCTTATAAGCTGAATATTAATGAATGCCTTTTTAGTCATATTTTTATATACATTTTATAAATTGATAATATCATTTTGAAGCTACTTTTTAGCTGAGTCTTTCAGAATGCACACTAGTCACTTTTTAGTAATGTTTTTATATAGTTTTTGCAGAACAACATAGTAGTATCATTTTGAAGCCATTTTGAAGCTCATTTTTTTGAAATGCATACTAGTCACTTTTTGGTAATGTTTTTATATACTTTTTACACAAAATCACATAGTAATATCATTTTAAAGCCATTTTTCAGCCGAGTCTTTTAGAATGCATACCAATCACTTTTTAGTTATAGTTTTATATAGATTTTATAAAATGACATAGTAATATCATTTTGAAGCCATTTTTCAGCTCAGTCTTTTAGAATACATGCTAGTTACTTTTAAGTAATTGCTTATTCACTTTTTGTGAAATGACATTGTCATTTTAAAGCCATTTTTTGGCTGAGTCTTGAAGAATGCATACTAGTCACTTTTTGGTTATACTTTTATATAGTTTTTCCAGAACCACATAGTAGTATCATTTTAAAGCAATTTTGAAGGTGCTTTTAAGGAGAGGTATACTAACAATTTTTAGTAACATTCTTGTATTGTTTTGATAAAAGAACAGAGTAATATCATTTTAAAGCCATGTTTTAAATAATCCTACTCTGAGATACTTAGTAATATGTCAAACTATTATCAGGCAGCTATAAATAAATAATGATTTACATTATACTATAATATCAACTGACATATAAGACTCATGTGATAACATAACATATTATTGTTATAAAGTGTGTTGCATACTCTAATACATTGCTATAATATTTTTATAAACTACAATCAGGTGACATCTTATAAGTAAGTTATAAGTATAATATTGTTAAAAGCTTACTATATATTACTAAGCAATACACCAGTTATTGAATAACATTATAGACTATTATAATGCTTTCATTTAAACAGCAGTGGCATTTTCTTGTAACTTTTTTGTATAGACATATAGATGACATGCTGGACTATTGCAGTACTGCTACCAAATATTTGTAAGTAAAATATTAGATGAACAGCATACTAAAATATTGTAATGCAGTTGTTTATGATACTTAGAGGATCTAAATAATATTATAAGTCATTCTAATACTTTATTTCTTTTTGCTATCGATATAATATGAATTTTTATATAATTTTATTTTGAATAAAAACAGAGTTTCAGAGGTACCAAAAATTATACTCTAACAAGAAAGACTTGCATTCTTTATACTTATTAGTATAACATCAAATTGTACTAGATTTTCACCTAAAGTGACTGTTTTAAGTGAATATGAATGATGAAACCTTGACATAAATACCTAATAAAAATACAACATGCTATGCAATGCAATGGATCATTCTTCACAAGTAATCAACTACTAAGGAGTAATACAAGATGATTAAAGTATGTGAAAACAATTAAATGATAAGAGAAAAAGAGGAACATAGAACCTCAGGAATCATTCCTGCCATGCAAAGCAATGGCCCACTCCCAACAAGTTATAGACAGCAGTTGTAGCGACCATAAGGTAATTCAACTTCTTATAGACAACCGAGAATGCCCGTCGCTGAGCAGCTCAATCCGCAGTCTTCCGCCGTTTCCTGGGGCGGTGCACAAGCTCGTCTCATTGCTCTCATGTGGCATTGATGGCGCGGACAAGCTGGGTATATTTCGTGGAAAGGCCTGGGTAGAGCTGGTCGAATGTCTGCCTGTTACTGCCATAGGCTGTGTAGTACTTGTCGACGACCTTCTGTATCTTGCCCCATTTGACGGCCTCGCTCCGGTATTGTGAAGGCTTGAAGTGCTTCGGCCACTCCTTGAGAGGCAGGAGTAGACCCTTCACGTTGTCGCCTGAATTTCAGTAGCGCAGACAGTCTTCTAGGGAGCGGGTGTCTGGTATGCGCAGTTTGGAAGGGTCAACTGCAGCGACATCAGCGTGAGTTGCACACTTGGCTGAAACCAGTCGAGAAGCCGCGATGCAATTTTCACTCGAGACTGGCAGTGCTGATTTGCATGCGGGAGTGAGACTGATGGGGTCAATCACCTTGTGGCATCTCGCGCCTCGATCGTGAGGTTTCAGGTCTGGCACCACAAGTGGTTGGATGACCGAGACAGCTCTGTTGGAGCAGGTGGTGCTAAACACTGCGCAATAATATCTACTAGTCAGTATGAGATTTACCTTATGAAGGAGTAAACAACATACATTGTGTTCTGACTGCACTAAAGCATGCATGCACGGACAGTGGCTTATGCGACACTGCAGTGACAGAGGGGTGTCTAACTTTCTGGTGGTGGTGAATGTCGGTGACGGTATCTGAATGCAACACAGCTCGTGACCCTGGCCCAGACTCGGAAAGCCCGAGAAATGCATCTGTGATGAGAGGGGCTGAGGGAGTCCAGCTCAAAGGATTTGTGTTAGGTCCTAATCACAGTCAGAATCTGAATGCAGCACCTGTTAGAGTGTCAATGGGCTCACCGAGATGGTGCACATGACCGGGTGTGGTGAGCACCTGAGACGGCTGAAAACTCGATACTATTCTTGCAATCTCAACTCGTTTTGCACGAATTTCCTCGAGAATGAGAGTCATACTGTCAGAGGAAGCCATGGCCAGGCCTGATTGGTGCACTGCATCATCACCCATAAAAGTGACGTGGTGCTCAAAGCTCCTGCTAGGCATGACCATGTCACTATAGCCATGCTCGTACTTGCAGACCTCATCGAGAAGATATCGAGTGAGGGTAGTTACCTGCTGGATATGAGCTTTTACTTCAACAATAGCAATGTACCTCGAGATGCACACTCTCTGTTGGTGACCAGCCCCCCTGCCACTTCACAGCCTTTAGACTCCATTTACGATCTGGGCACCACATGAAGCACCACTGAGCCCCGCCACATCGAAAGCAGTGTGTCGTAAACTTGCCAGGCCACACAGCAAGAAGTTCGATGCCTGAGACAAAGTGCTCAAGCAACTTCTTGATCTCAGCATGGCCAACTGCAGTGCCAATCTTCAACTTGCCCGTGGATGCAAGGGCCGGAAAAATGAAATCAGTTTTCTGGAGTGGATGCTGCATCTGCTCAGCAAGGTGGTTCATCCAGTTGATTGTATGCATGTAGCAGTCGAGGTGTGGAATAGTGGAGTCAAGTGGAATATCGTAGTTATTCGCTGTAGGTGGCAATGTGAGTCAGCGACAACTGAGAACTTCAGTCGGAAAGCGTACATTTCTCAGGATTGTCTTGATTTGTCTTGCACCAGGTCAGAGTGAAGTGGTGAAAGTGCGTGCCATCACGCTCGTCTTCAAGACAGAGTCACACATCACCCGCTGTCAGATTGATGGCCTCATCACACCTGTTGCCGTAAGGGCATCAATATCCAAGTGAAATTGTAGAGCAACGAACCTTGTCCACAGGGTGAATGCAATAGACACAAAAGCCTTCCAGAAGAGCTGTTGTGTCTTTGAAATCTTCTTGCTGGAGCATGCATGGTCTGCATATGCGAACATTTTCTCGATGTTCTTCGAAAGCATGGGGAGGCTGTGACTTGAATCACTTGATCGTTGATACTCCTTCTTCAGTGATTCATGGAAAGATGAGTATGACAGATCAAACACAGGATTCCCTTCCCACTGCCCAGTCGTGCCGTTTTTTCGCCAGAAATTGCCCTGACAGAGGTGTGTGCTATCAGTTGACAGTGCATTAGTGTCCTCATACTGCATTACTAGAAATAATCAAAATACTCACTAAGTGAAGTAGTGCTTGAATGCAGACCGGATGCCCTCCGCAGTCTTGTAACTGTTTTCTTGAATCTCGCACTTGTATATGACAAATGCGTGGAGGGCTTTCGGGGTGTACTCCGATACTGTATCAAAGGCAACAGCTATTGCACTGCTGTCCAGGGCATCCATGCTGGTACCGTCAGATCCTTTCATGCTCTCCGCCCACTTTGCAATCCATGCCTTACCTTCTCGGACATACTGCTTGTAGCCATCTGATGTGCTCTCTGCACGGAACCAAGCATCTACCTTTGCCTTGCTCAGTTTATTAAGTGAGGCATATGATGGCAGGAAATTGATGGTCAATTTTTGGCCGCCCTTAGACTTCTTCCTTGGTGTTGGAGCAACACCATGCTGGACCATAGTTGAGGTGCACAATTAAGCTCAAGTTCGAACATTGAAGTAGCCTGAAACAACTTGAGTGATATCCGTTCGTCTCCACCACCAGTGTTAAATGTTCACAATACGAGCCATTGTGGTAAACCTTACACGTGAATCTCTCATCTTACTATGTTAGATTTACCTGTGTTTTGTAAACTTAAGGCATAAGTTTTATAATTCTTGGAGTGATTTACATCTTGTTATAACTTACAATATTGTTGGCATTAGTCTCCCTGTTGTCACTGTCCACTCACCATTGCTTGAAAGTCAAACTCAGTGCGCAGGCTTCACCCTTGATATGTAGTGAAATTCTAACTCTAAGGCATCATTGTACAAAATTCCGAAACTTAAGTCCTCACATTGCTTGTAGTGCAACATTCAGGTGCACTGCCAACTGGCTATCATCAAAATCCTATGGATCCAAGGTTCTGTTGTGATTTTTTTCCATGTTCAGAAGTCCTGTTGTGAATTTTTAACATTTTAGAAGTTGAGTTGTGGATTTCTAACACATCCAAAAGTCTGGTTGTGAGTTTCTAAGATGTTCAAAAGTCTAGTTGTGAATTTCTAACACATTCAGAAGTCCCATTGTGAAAATTTGCTGTTCTTAGAAGTCTCCTCGTGAATTTTCAATGTGGTCAGAAGTTCCGTGATGAATTTCCAACATGGTCTCAAGTCTTGTTGTGAGTTTCTAACATGGTCAGAAGTACCCTTGTGAGTTTCTAACCCAGTCAGAAGTCCTGTTGTGAGTTTCTAACATAGTCAGAAGTATGGTCGTGTGTTTCCAACATGGTCAGAAGTATGGTCGTGTGTTTTTAACATGGTCAGAAGTATGGTTGTGTGTTTCCAACATGGTCAGAAGTCCTGTTCTGAGTTTCTAACATGGTCAGAAGTCCTATCGTGTATTTCTAACATGGTCAGAAGTCCCATCGTAAATTTCTAACATGGTCAGAAGTCCCATTGTGAGTTTTTAACATGGTCAGAAGTACAGTCGTGTGTTTCTAACATGGTCAGAAGTACAGTCATGTATTTCTAACATGTTCAGAAGTCCAGTTGTGAGTTTTTAACGTGGTCAGAAGTCCAGTGGTGAGTTTTTAACACGGTCAGAAGTACGGTCATGTGTTTCTAACACGGTCAGAAGTACAGTCGTGTATTTCTAACATGTTCAGAAGTATTACTCAGCAAGCACCTCTGTGAGTTTATTATGAAGAGAACTTCAAGTTATACAGTTTGTTGGATTTGGGCATATCCTATGGAGACTGCGGAGGCCAGGAGGGATACCTTATGGACTGATCAAACAGAAAAGAGGCTTACCATATAAGTATACACACATTTGTTATCTTGAAACTAACCATTTGCCACAATTCCAATACCTGACTGGCACAGCTACAACATAACATAGAGTACAAGTACAGACCCTCCTCAGCACTTGTTACATGATGGAGCACTGAGGGTGAGTTACTTTACCTACCTGCATACCCAAGTAGTACGCTGATGTGCTGTAGATGTTTGTTTTATTTCCTTCTACTTAGGTATGCTCAATATATAGCACTCGTTACATGAAGGAACACTGAGGATATTTGTTTTATTTTCTTCTACTTAGCTCCATTGCTTGTGGCCTCGCAAGACAGTTTGCACAAATCAGCACTAAACATGTTACATGATGTTGTTTCTAAATATATTACAAATTCACACTAGTACTTCTGAACATGTTAGAAATATAGAACAGTACTGTAGAGCTTGTTAGAAATTCATGACATAACCTTTCACCGTGTTAGAAATTTACAACAATACTATGAAGCTTGTTGGAAATTCACAACAGGGCTTATGAGCATGTTGAAAATTCATAAAGGTAATACTGAATGTGTCAGAAATCTATGACCAGACTTCTGACTATGTTAGAAATTCACAAGGAGACTTTTGAACATGTTGAAAATATACAATGATACTTCTGAAAATGTTAGAAATTCACAAGGAGACTTTTGAACATGTTGAAAATTCATGATGGGACTTCTAATCATGTTAGAAATACACGACAGGACTTCTAACCATGTTAGAAATTCACGATGGGACTTTTGACCTTGCTATAAATTCATGATGTGACTTCTGTCCTTGTTATAAATTCATAGCAAGACTTCTGTCCTTGTTAAAGATCCATGACAGTTAGTAGAAATTTACAAGTAGACTTCTAAACATGTTGAAAATACATGAGGAGACTTCTGAAAAGTACATGTGCTGACTATAGTCTCTTATATTCTGCTGAAATTCAAAAGACCTACTCTGTATGGCATCCTTCTATATAATACTCAGTCTTGGTCAAGTATGAGACTACCATTTTACACTGTTCACTGAAGCATTTTGATGGTGGGTAACACATGAATAATACTAATAAGCATGTATATACAGGTTGAAGACCCTCATTATCATCAGAATTGCTAGATTGAAAAATCTCAGGTTCAGAGGTTCAAACTGGTTCCAAACCTATGGTTCAGACTTGGTTCTGGTTCAGTGAGTTTACTGTAGGTTCAGGTTCAGGTTTTATGAAAATGACATGTGAACCAGACCAAACTGAATGTTTGCAATACTAAGAAATTCAGGAAGGGGACTTCTGAACATGTTAGAAACTCACGACAAGACCTCTGGACATGTCAGAAACTCATGACGGGACCTCTGAACATGTCAGAAATTTATGACAGGACTTTTGGTCATGTCAGAAATTCACGATGGGACTTCTGACCATGTTAGAAATTCACAAGGAGAATTTTGAACATATTGAAAACACACAAGGGTACTTCTGATCATGTTAGAAACTCACGATGAGACTTCTGACCATGGATCATGTTAGAAATTCACAACAGTACTTCTGGCCACATCAGAAATTCATAACAGGACTTCTGGCCACGTTAGAAATTCACAACAGGACTTCTGTCCACATTAGAAATTCACAAGGAGACTTTTGGACATGTTGAAAATACACAACGGTACTTCTGATCATGTTAGAAACTCACAATGAGACTTCTGACTATGGACCATGTTAGAAATTCACGACAGTACTTCTGGCCATGTCAGAAATTCACGACGGGACTTCTGACTATGTTAGAAATACATGATGACACTTCTGATCATGTTAGAAATACACGACGGTACTTCTTAACATGTTAAAAACTCACCATGTGACTTCTGATCATGTTAGAAATACACGACTGTACTTCTTAACATGTTAGAAACTCATGACAGGACTTCTGATCATGTTAGAAATACACGGCTGTACTTCTTAATGTGTTAGAAACTCATGACAGGACTTCTGATCATGTTAGAAATACACAACGGGACTTCTGATCATGTCAGAAATACATGATGGGACTTCTTAACATGTTAAAAACTCACCATGTGTTACAACGCTCCTCAGTTATGGCGCATCTTTTCTTTTTCCTTTTTTCATCCCCTTTACTTTACCAGACCACATGATCCAACACGTGACTCATTGGAGCGCAACCTCTGATTTTATACCCAGATGTCCAGAACCCCTAGTCTAGGGTTACACCGGATCCAACTCCGGACCCTCTTCTTATCACACATGCAAGACGTGCATGTATGCCTCATCTTTACCTCGTTCTGATACACGACTCGTTATCCCCATTAGTACTGATTATCTCTCACGATCTTACTCAGCTTTCTCATATATATTACTTCCTTGCTGTTACCTTGCCCAGACATCGTCTCACCTTATCTAGCCAATGAACGATCCCGTATTACTGCATAGTACTGTGGATACCTTTTGTATAAGTAGATGACCTCGTCGAGCTGGATCCCCATCTCGACCTGGTTACCATTAAACCAGTTTTTCACTTGCCTTTAACTGAGATCGACCGTCAGTAGCAGACAGCTACTACGAGTCATAAGAATGAACTCTAATTGACCTTCAGTGCGAGGACATCGCCAGAAGTGTCACTTGAACGGACTTATGTCTTAGACTAAGACCTTGTCTCGTGACGACTCGACTAGACGCTCGTGTTTCGCTGCCGCGTAACATTAGGTCGAGATCTTATTACTCTCTGTGACTTCCCAAAAGTCTAACAACAAACTACCGACCGGACCGAACCTTGAAGACTAAAAATGATACACCCGATTTGATTGCTAAAGCACCATTTGAGATTACTCTGTAATTGAGGTAGCTGAAGGGATAGACTGATCATTCATCTTCGGAGAGGGGTCTGTCCGAGAGACCAATAGGCCGAGGAGGCTGAGGTAATCACTCGAGCAATCAGCAAATAAGTGTATCAGTTTGAAGACAGAAGACACTCTACGGGCTTGTTAGCCGACGACAAACGAACCCACTTAGTTAAGGACAGTGTGCAGTCTACGTGTAGACGTAGGTCACACAGGAGAATTTATCCACGCTGGATTTGAACTTTATCAACCCGACTGCTCTTCCCAAGCAATACATTGATCTCCTCCCATCTCAGGCAGAGTGGGACGCGCAGAGGAACATACACGTTTTAAACGGACGACCCTTATTCATCAGACCAGACCAGCACATCGATCACCCAGGTGGTGACTACGAAGCAAATCTACCCCATAACGTTGGAGAGCTTGTACTGCTACATATCGCAGACAGCGGTATACCGATCTCTTATCGAGGAGAAAGATCAGACACCCCTTGGAACCCCCCTGCCCAGGATCCCATACCACAATCGACTCTTGCACCAATCGTAATCATTGACGTTCCACCAGTGGCTACAATTACCATGGATGAAGGTCGTCATCATGTTAGTCAAAAGGAACTTGGTTTTAGAAAACCCGAGATCTTCAACGGTTCAGACCGTTCGAAGCTCAGGGAATTTATAAACCAATACAAGAATTACATGGCTGGAAATAGCCATGTCTACCAAGAGGATAATCAGAAGATTGCATTCGTGCTGTCGCACATGCAAGGAGGGACAGCAGGATCATGGGCGCAGAGCTTCATAGAAACGGAACTCACCAATGATGAGTTCCTTTCTTATGAAAATTGGAAAGAGTTCATTGCGAGTGTGAACAAAGCATTTGGCGATGAAAATATTGAAGAAACCACTCGTACCTTGCTACGTAACATCAAGCAAGGGACTCGTACCGCGGATGACTACATTGCCAAATTCCGATCGCTTGAATTCAAGGCGAAATTAGAAGATGCCGGAAATATCGAGTATTTCAAGTGGGGACTTAACGACCCACTCCGACAAAGGATATATGGGATGAAAAGCATGCCCAAGACACTTGACAAGTGGTACGAATATGCCTCACAGTTTGATAACCAATGGAGATCTGCTCAGATCTTCAAGCGAGGAGCCACTACGATGACACGAGGAAAGGGCCGATCTGTCCATCGTCCCTACTACTCGACTTCTGCAAAGGATCCAAATGCGATGGATGTTGATCATATCAATATCTCGCGCTTGTCCCCGGACGAACGACAGAGAGAATGAAAGAAGGATTATGTTTCCTATGCGGAAAGAAGGGCCATATAGCCAATGACAGACAATTTCACCCCCAATCTGGAAGTTTCACCCGTGCTAGAACGATACAGCCCGAATTGGACACAGACACAATCACATGGATCAAGAAGATGCGAGAAGATCTTGTACAGAAGAAGGAGATACCGAAGGAAGAAATCAGAGAGGAACAGATCGCCTATGTGCGAAACGTCTTCAACGACATGTCTGATGAAGAATGAACCCAGTTGGGTTTTTGAAACGACGGCCACTAGTAACACATGGACTGTCGTATCTTACCGTATCTCCCCTCATTATTTGTAACACTAGCGGAAATTCAATCACTGTGAATATTTCGTTGGAAGAGAAGGAAGACGTTGCAACAGAAGCCTTGATCGATTCCGGTGCGGCCGAAACGTTCATGCATATTCGATTTGCAGAAGAAAATGATTTCCTTAAATGGGAATTACCGAAACCGATTAAAGTTGTAAATGCAGATGGCACGCCGAATCAGATGAGTATCATTACCCACTGTACCTGGAAGATGATGAAGATTGGAGGAAGGAAGACGCTTACTCGCTTCCTCTTAACCGGCATTGGCAAAGAGAATGTACTTCTCTGCATGTCGTGGCTTAAACGCCTCAATCCAATGATTAATTGGGAAACTAGTGACTTTTGGTTTGGCAAAGACGCCAAATGGCCACCGAAACCCACTGTCGAAGAGGTACCAGATGAAGAAATTTCAATTTTCAAGGAAGATGACCTCCCGGAGTTAATCACCACCGAAACTTCTCCGACTTCATTTGGACATTCAGAATCTATCAGAGAAATCATGGCCGATGACACTGAGCGTGGCAAGTTACCCGCAGTGCGGAATGATACCGAACCAGACAACCCACCATTAGAACCCTCTACGGATCAGTTTGATGATGACGATCTAGTTGTCTCCTATATTGCAGGAGAACCAGTTATTGGAATATTTAAACCCATCAGAAAGGAATCACCTTTGACAAATGAAGGAACTGGAACCACAGTCATCACTATACGAAGAGGCCCCACCATCGGAAGAATGACACACAGTACTCGATCCCCATTATTCTGTAGTACACAGAATACGGTTTTTTATAAACCATCCAGTAAATTACAGGAATTGGCACAACAGACACACAAGGAAGCATCAGCTGTAGACAAACCCAAAACTGTTGAAGAGTTGGTCCCCGACTACCTCCACGATTTGAAGTCAGTCTTTGAAAAGAAAGCAGCTGAATGCTTCCCGGAAACCAGGCCTTGGGACCACGCCATTGACTTGAAACCCAATTTTATTCCACGCGACTGTAAAGTCTATCCGTTATCGCTCAAGGAAAAAGGAGCAATGGATGACTTCTTGGAAGAAAATCTGCAAAAGGGATACATTCGACTGTCGAAATCCCCCATGGCCTCGCCATTCTTCTTTGTTGGAAAAAAAGATGGAGCACTACGTCCCTGTCAGGACTACCGATACCTGAATGAAGGGACGGTGAAGAACGCCTACCCTCTTCCGCTCATTTCTGAGCTCATGGATCAACTCAAGGGTGCATCGATCTTTACAAAAATGGATTTACGCTCCGGATATAACAACATCAGAGTCAAAGATGGTGACCAATGGAAGGGCGCGTTTAAGACAAACTGCAGACTTTTCGAACCTATGGTCATGTTTTTTGGACTCTGCAACTCCTCGGCGACTTTCCAAATGATGATGAACGCGCTCTTCAAGGACATGATCGATGAAGGATGGATAGTCATTTACATGGATGATATCCTCATCTTCTCGAACAATTTGGAAGAACATCACGTTCGAACCCGATGTGTACTCCAATGACTCAAAGACAACGACCTATTCCTTAAACCGGAAAAGTGTTTCTTTGATGTTAAGGAAGTCGAATTCCTAGGCATGATCATTCAAGAAAACTACATTGGCATGGACCCCATCAAACTTAAAGGAATTGCAGAATGGCCTGAACCAAGCACGGTAAAAGGTGTTCGCTCTTTCCTTGGGTTTGGAAACTTCTACCGGAAATTTATTGCCAACTTCTTGGATATTGCCAAACCGTTGACGAACCTTACGCGTACTGCTGCTGGATCTCCACCTTTTGAATGGACAACAGAATGTCAGACAGCTTTTGATACATTGAAACAAAGATTCAGTACTGGCCCAGTGTTGTTGCTGCCCGACAAAGCAAAACCCTTTATTGTCGAATCTGACGCTTCCAAGTTTGCTACGGGTGCAGTTTTACGACAAGCTGATATCAATGGAGAACTCCATCCTTGTGCCTACATTTCACAGACGCTCAATCCAGCTGAACAAAACTACGAAATCTACGACCATGAACTTCTCAGAATCATTTGAGCCCTTACCGAATGGCACCATTATCTAGAAGGCTCTCCTCATCCCGTCGCAGTTCGCAGTGATCACAAGAACCTCACGTACTTCCGTACAGCCCAGAAGTTAAACCGCCGACAAGCACGATGGAGTCTCAAACTATCACAATATGATCTTCACCTAATCCATGTCCCTGGCACTCAGATGATCCAATCTGATGCACTATCTCGTCATAATGGACTTGATGACAGTGAAAGTGACAATGAAGATCACATCCTTCTACCCGATGCACTGTTTGTGCAATCCATTTCCCCGACGCTATTTAACGAAATCAGAAATCACGCAGCAAAGGACCTCATTGTTCATGAAGCCCTTGAAGTGATCGCGCACAAAGGGCCATTCCCAATGAAATCCTCGCTCTCCGATTGGGAAGTTCACGATGGTGTCATCCTTTACAAGGGAAAGATTTATGTTCCACCATCCGAACCTCTTCGTCGTGACCTTGTCCGACTACATCACGACTCCCCTGCCATGGGCCACCCTGGAAAGTTCAGTACTCTTGAACTCCTACGTCGTGAATTTTGGTGGCCCGGCATGTATGCATTTGTCAACAATTACGTCGAAGGCTATGCTGCCTGTCAACAGATGAAACCGAATACTCACTCAACTCGTATTCCTTTGGAACCAATCCCCGCAGACCCACACGCATTACCATTTTCCTGTTGCACCACAGATTTTATCACTGACCTCCCTGTTTCCAATGGCTTTGATTCAATTCTGGTCGTGGTAGACCATGACCTTACGAAGGGGGTGATTCTTACGCCCTGTCTCAAAATGATCACAGCTGAAAGGACAGCCAAGATTTTTCATGACAAAGTTTACTCACGATTCGGATTACCCGACCGAATCATCTCGGATAGAGGACCTCAATACGCATCCAAGGTCTTCCAAGAGTTAAATCGACTACTCCAGATTAGATCATCGATGAGCACAGCTTATCACCCTCAGATGGACGGAGAAACAGAACGAGTCAACCAGGAGCTGGAAATCTATCTTCGACTCTATTGCGGAAACAACCCTGAAACATGGGCTGACTGCCTGCCAGACCTCGAGTTTTATCATAACACGAGGGAACACTCGGCACGGAAGATGAGCCCATTTCGTATCATGATGGGATACGAACCACGTGGACTCCCTTCTGTATTCCCAAACACAAACATTCCATCAGTTGAATCCAGGCTTGACATGTTGCAGAAGATAAGACTAGAAGCGCTAGCCATGCACGAGTTAGCCCGACAACAGATGGCGGACCGAGTCAGACAAGGATCGCCGAAGTTTACACTAGGACAGAAGGTCTGGCTAGACTCAAGGAACCTGAAGGTCAACTATGCCTCGTGCAAGATAGCTCCAAAGCGTGAGGGGCCATTCGAAATTGTTGAAGTCATCGGACCAGCCAACTATCGCCTTAGACTCCCGAAGACCTGGCAAGTTCATTCCGTGTTCCATGCCGCCCTTCTATCTCCTTATCACGAAAATGACATACATGGTCCGAATTACGTGAACCCACCACCTGATGTCGTGGATAATGAAGAAGAGTACGAAGTCGAAGCAATCCTGAATCACAAGGCATACTGAGGTCACCTGAGGTACTTAGTCAAGTGGAAGGGATATTCGTCAGCAGAAAACTCGTGGAAACCTGCCCACAATTTACAGAATGCAAAGCAGACCCTCGACGCATATAAAAGGACGAGGGGAATCGAGTAGAGGATGAGGAAACTGGAATGACTACCACGACGGCCTTCCTAGTTATCTTCCTAATCGTCCTCCACTGCACAACTCTCGCTTTCCTTTGGATCATCCACCGAATCCTTATCAGACAACTCATCGAACACACGCTCTTCACACGAGACAACCCACATGCTAATGGCTGGGGTGATCAGAACGATGCCTGGAACCGACCAGGCAGTTCTTATTTCTGTGGGAATGCTCTTTATCGCCCAATGGATTTTTATCTATTTGATTGTTACCCACATCCACGACTTTCTATTTCACATCACAGATAATCGCAATCCCCTTGATGACCGAAAGGTATAAAGGGAGGAGAAAACAACGTATCACCAATGCCCACTTCTGCTATAGACGACCTTGTTCACAACATACTCGCTGAAGTCGTTTCTACGATTATGAGCACCCCCACATCACCTACGCTTGTCAATGGAATACCCTCCCGAACACAAACACCCTTCATCCACGCTTCATCACCTTCACCTTTAATCGAACTCAGTCATGCATCGGACGAACAAGAATTTGCTACACGTCTGATCTCGGCCATCTGCACCCCTGTTGACTTCACAGATATTCTCGTCGCCCTACGAAATTGCCCGCAAGATCGACAAGCAGTGGTTTCTATGCAACGAACATTAGAAATGGTCAAGTGGATGCAGACGGCCAGACAAGAGCTCATCGCAGCAGAGGAGAGGACGAGTAGAGCCCGAACCAGAGTCGACCAAGTCTGGTCTCTGATGCGCAGTACAGTCAGTCGTATAGCACAGGAGATCTGGAGGGAGCATGGGGACGAAGACATTGGGCACATCCTCAGATACACTATTGATGGGAGACCCGCATCCACTCCTCGTTCATCACCAGAACCAATTCCTGTTTGACCTCGCCCCCCTCGTTCACACGTGCCTACAGGTCACTTCCCATTATCGCAACCCTCCTTCTCACATGCATCGACTTCTTCGCATCACAGTCACCCCTATCGTGATGGATGTACGCATGAACAAGGACCACAAGCTGGCCGAAGGATGTGCTACAGATGTGGAGGTGATCATTATGTCCGGGACTGTCCCCAATGACGATGAAGACTACAAATATTTCTTGTGGGACAAGAAATGTTAGACGGGAGCTGATGTTACAACGCTCCTCAGTTATAGCACGTCTTTTCTTTTTCCTTTCTTTGTCCCCTTTACTTTACCAGACCACATGATCCAACACGTGACTCATCGGAGCACAACCTCTAATTCTATACCCAGATGTCCAGAACCCCTAGTCTAGGGTTACACCGGATCCAACTCCGGACCCTCTTCTTATCACACATGCAAGACGTGCATGTATGCCTCATCTTTACCTCGTTCTGATACACGACTCGTTATCCCCATTAGTACTGATTATCTCTCACGATCTTACTCAGCTTTCTCATATATATTACTTCCTTGCTGTTACCTTGCCCAGACATCGTCTCACCTTATCTAGCCAATGAACGATCCCGTATTACTGCATAGTACTGTGGATACCTTTTGTATAAGTAGATGACCTCGTCGAGCTGGATCCCCATCTCGACCTGGTTACCATTAAACCAGTTTTTCACTTGCCTTTAACTGAGATCGACCGTCAGTAGCAGACAGCTACTACGAGTCATAAGAATGAACTCTGATTGACCTTCAGTGCGAGGACATCGCCAGAAGTGTCACTTGAACGGACTTGTGTCTTAGACTAAGACCTTGTCTCGTGACGACTCGACTAGACGCTCGTGTTTTGCTGCCGCGTAACACCATGTGACTTCTGATCATGTTAGAAATACACGACAGGACTTCTTAACATGTTAGAAACTCATGACAGGACTTCTGATCAAGTTAGAAACTCACGACAAGACCTTTGAACATGTTGAAAGCTTACGATGGGACTTCTGATCATGTTGAAAATTTACAACATTTATTAGTAATGTAAGAACAATTAGAACAATTAGCAACAAGTGTATCTAATTTCCAGAAGGTTCATGACAGAGATGAACAGCCATATACTCATAGTGAAAAAGACACAATGTTAGTTTATATGTGTTGAAGATATTTACTTGAGCAATAATACTACATTATTTGACTATATCTTTAGCAGACAGATCTCTTGTCCTTTTCTGAAGTTGCAACTGCATGTGTTCCAAACTCTTCTGCAAGCCAGAGACATCAGTTGATGTTAGTTCTCCATTCTCCAAACCATCAACAAGCCACATAAAGGAGTTATTCATCACACGAAGTGTGCGATCAAGTTCAGGGCGTAGCATGTCATCCAGCATAGAGTGAGTGACATTGAGCAGAAGCTCAAGGTATAGATGGCACTGATTGATGTAACCCGCTCACAGAACTTCTTTGTCTTTTATTCTGTTGGGTACTTCTGCATTAGGCCCAATGGGGTCCTGAAAAAGTTTTAAGATTCATAAGGTGCATATGACAGTAAAGGTGTAGAAAATACCTTCATGGCTAGCAGATCAAAGATATGGCTAATCTTGGTGCAACCACATTGCATAATGTCTTTGTCACCAGAGGATAAGGGTGCTAGATGACCATGAACAGTCTCTGTATTGCTTGGCTGCTGCCGATTGTTGGCATGTTTCAGACATCTGGAGCGCAGCATTGTCTTCGCATGTTCCAAGCCTTTCAAGATATCCTCCATGCAATATGAAGCATTGTGCGCAAACTTGGTAAGATGGTCATTCCTTCCAACTCGATGAGCAGGCGCAGAACGAGTCTGATTAGCAGCAGGTCATGCACGTTTCACCATAGCAGATTGTGGCTCAGGTGACGTGGAGGGCGACCAAGATTTGTCTTCATCTATGAGAACTGAGTCTTAGCTGCTGTCAACAATAAATAGATCTAATCTAACACATACCAGAACTGACTGGATATGATTGCTTCCATGTTTTTGCTATTGGCTGATGCAACTCGTGTTCATCTTCGTTGTCCCCACTATCTTTGCTCAGTTGCTGATTGTCCATGGTGTCCTCTTGTATGTCATTTAATTGCAATGCTATACAACTGCAGTCAATTCATGCTCATTATTGTGACTATCTCACATACCATCCACGTCCGAGTCTGAATCAGATGACTCCCAGTCACCTGAAGTGAACAGTGTCTCCTCAGGCAGCTGCAGTGCCTTCCTCATCTCTCGTAGGAGTTCCACTTCTGCCAGCTCCTTGATCAACATGGTCACTTTCTCCTTGGCAGCTTCAAAGGTCCTGCACACGGCCACCACAGCACCAGCAGCCTTGGCATGCTGACAATGCACTCCGGTGATTTGATTGACCTTGATTTCCAGTGATTGCTTTGCATCTTTCAGCTTCATTTGAATCTTGTATTGCAGGTGGATGGCCAACTCGATTTTGTCCCGCAGCTTTTGCCTCTTCTGGTCATCATGCTCTGCGATGAGCCGGGTTTGATAATGCCCCATCTTCAGTAGTACCTCCTCCAGGTTGTCCTGAATGGCATAGACATGTTTCGCACACTCTACTCGCTCCCTTTGCATCTCTCGCAATGCTCGATCCATGTTTTCATGTGTTTTCACTGCATCCTGAACCTCTGCGGCTGCTCTGTCAAGCGCAAGTTGGCCGACTTCAGCCTGGTCCTTCAAAAACTCATAATGCTCCTCGAATTCGACTTCATTATTGCCATGAGGTGGACCAGGTGCTGGAGAGTCAGTGTTGCAATACCTTTCCTCGCTATCGTCAGATGACTCCAAGTGAGCATCAAGGTCCCTGTCTGACAGTCCGCTGTCCTCAGCGAAGGCTCCATTGTCGCTGTTGGGCCGTCCGTGATTTCCAACAAAGGCATCCGGGTCACTGTCTGACCATCTGCCATCTTCACCGAAGGCATGTACGTCATTGTCCGACAGTTTGCGAGGTCCACCTATGCCTCGTTGGGCTTGGCTAATATCACTATCGCTGGCCTCGGTGTCGAAGAGGTCACATTGCGACACACGAGCCTGAGCAACGATGGAATCAGGAGGGATATTCTGTCATATGAGAGATGACACTGGAGAACTTGCATACTCTGTGATTAAATAACAATAAGCAGATGAAGAAAATGGTTCATGAAAACCATGTGCACACCTTCAAGAGCTGCTAGTGCAGCACCGGCTGATTTGCCGTTGCCCACTGTGAAAGCTCGAACCTCTGGCAGTGTTTTGAGTGCCAGTTGAAGCGGATGGACAAAGTGGGAATGCTTACCAGTATTCAAATGAACACCATTACGCTCAGCAACCGAACATGGTGCATCTGCACTGCTTGCCTCACGCTGTAAAGATCAAGTGGTGTCACCTGTATCAAATGTTACTATGTTAGAGTCTGCATCTCATACAATAACAAGATACACACCATCAGACCTAGCCTGAAGTGCATCATCGACAGGCTGATCTTCAGATACAGGAACCTCTGCAGAAGAGCTATCATAGCGGTGATTTTCTGGCACCTGGAGCTGCAGGTCGATGCTCCTGTTGTCTGTCCGCCCCTCACCATCATTCAGCCCCTCGTCATTATGCTCCTCATCTGGTTCCCCTCCTGCTAAATGTCCTTCACTTGGTTCTGGGGTGAGGCTCGACATCTGTGAGCTTGGGCGCAGACCTGAGGGCCCAAGATTATAGAGGTGATCAGAAGGGCTGCCGCTGGTGTAGACCAGATACTGAGGTTCATCGATGTGAGGAACAGGGTCAGCTGGCGCACGCATCACTCTCAGATAGATTGATCTGAAGAGTGAACACAAAACTTACTCTCGAGCCCAAGGGCTGTGATCCAGCCCTCCGCCTCTGCAGCCCGAGCCCGGAGCTGCATTCTCTCTGCTGTGAAAAAAACAATCATTGTCTATGACACTGGGGTGCACATCGTCAAACCGCCACTCACTGTCAAAATTATTTCAACCCTGGCACGTTCTTGGCACTGTTCTGAAACTGTGATTATCCAATTCCTGTCTAGCAAGGTGCATCTGGGCATACAGGGCCTTTACGTGCTGTACATCGAAGGCTGCTGGTGCTACCATTGTCGGAAGTGACATGGGCGACACTATAGCTGTTCAAGGCGAGCACGAGGACCCATGTAGCATGTCAGATAAAACAAAATCAGGGTATGAGTGCATGGACATCACCTGCTCTCCGGAAGACACCGGAAGAATGGGACGAAGTCAGAGACAAACAACACCAGCGTGTCCAATGCGCACTGATGCGCCGTGCATCAAGACTTGACGTGTTCGAGCGAGGGGTAAGGCGGGAGAGGTCAGGGGGCGCGACCGCATTTTCGACCACATCATATAATCGAGGATGTCAGCCCAGCAGTCAAGAACAAATAGCCAGACGAGGTGGGACTGAGGTGCTGATAGGTTAGAATATAACGCGCGGGGAGAGGTCGTGAATTTTGAACGAGGATGCGCACGTCTTGCGTAGATTCCTCCACATGAGAATTTGACAGCCTCGTAGCCTCGTGGGTACATAAGCGGGTCTTTCTTCAGCTTTGTAATGGACATTTCTAATGGTGTTGATGTGCCGTGTAATGGGGCAACACTTTCAGCGCCTGGCGTTGAAAGCCTCACTACCCGACACTTACTTACTTATTTACTTGGCCGCCTGCCCGGACTACGACGCCTTATGAGAGCCCTTCCTCCCGGTGTCTCTGCCCCATTGTAAACTGCCGCAAGATCTTCACTCAGATGTCATGGTCACACCATAAATCCACCACACTATGTTTGTTTTTTCCCCTTTATTTACCCCAGCACCGTAAACGCGATAAATGGCCGATCACGGCCAGGTGGGCCAGGCTTACCTAAGCCATCCTCCCATCACTTGGAGGCTTTCCGAGCTCTGTCTCTCCGCCCCCGCAACCCGCTCTCTGTCGCCCTTATGCTGCTGCTCTTCTATTGACTTCACTGCGAGACTGGCATGACTGGCATGAGCTCTAATATTTAGCCATTGCGGGCGCCCACGGCCGTGCTTTCCATTTGTTCTCTCCTCCATCAACGACCTCCATCCTCATCGCATGAGCACCCTCATCCCTGTCTGCCAGTCTGTCGCTTGCCCACCGTGTTTCCATTGACCCTGAAAGTACTCCGGAACATTGTGAATTTGTGTGCTCATGACTGGTGGCACTCACCGAGGTGTGCCCCTGTGACAGAATGCCCGCGCTCTCGATGAGACTGATCTGTACTGGTGCTGCTCTATCAGATGCTGGCATCACTCCATCTGAACCTGACGCTGACGTGTCTCACCATGGCGGACTGTCTCAGCCCAACAACATCCGGTGCATCTTCTTTCTGTGCCCTCATACCTCACAAATTGAGGTGGATGTTATTCCCACCAGCGTCAACTTGTGTATCTGCTGAAACATATGGCAGTCTGATGGTGGGGGGACCCTGTGCGTGAAAATTGGTGGAATGGCATGTGGTTTGGATTCAGATGTCTTTCTTGTCCCCAGTTTTCGTGTATCTACTGTGCAGTCTGTACTGTACTGGGTCTGTCGTACTCAGCTTCTCATTGTAGTATCATTATCTGTCATTGAAAAGTGGGCTTATACCGTCATAAGTGTTCAAAACTGGTTGTTAGTGCCAAGTTCACTCTGCAGAGAGCCCAGCACTAGCTCTTAGCCCCAGTGGTTAGCTACTGTATGTGGGTCCATAAATTTACCAGGCTCCCATGCACGGGCCAGAAAATTCACCAAATTTACCCACTTAGCATAAATTAAAGTGCAGAGCTACTTTCTCCAGCCAAATCATACTTTTGTGCACTTTCTCCTCAAAAGAACCTCTGCCGCTGCAGTATGCGCTCCCATTGCGCTCCCATTGGCTGGCTGCACACACACTCAGGTTGCACGTTATGTTGCTACACTCCACGCATGCCATTATCTGTACCCGACAAGTCATCGGTGGTCCTCTACATTTGCTGAGTGCACACACAGTGTGGCGCATCTGGTGCATCTGACGCGTTGACGCGTCAGTCATGTGGATGTAAAACTTCCACCACAATTTCACTGTTCTCTCCTCACAACACTCTCGCCACTCAACGTGCTTCATTTGTGCATACTACCATCTGTCGGAGACTTCCACCACCACTGGGCTCTGTCCTTCCCAAATTCTTACCCTCTTTTCATTCCCTTCCACTTGTTTATGACTGTATGTGGTTTGTGCTTCCTATCGCTCTCCTCTGCCTCCTGTCTCACCCTGGATATGAGGACCTTGCTAATATGCTGAAACTGACGGTCATGAAGATGCACAAGCTCATGGACCAGGACTGACCCTGGATCTACACTGACGTGAATGGTGTGATTGGGCCCGACGACCAGCGGATGGAAGTCAAGTCAATCGCACCTAAAGCACCTAAGGGGCAGCTTGCAGTCATCTTTAACCCGAGATACATGCTCCCACAGGTGCCTCATGTGATGTCGGACATTATCTATGGCAGAGTGCAGGGAGCTGAGTTCAATGAGAATGCAGGTGTGTGGACCATCCCGTGTAAACAGATGCTAAACATCAGTTTCAAGTTCAGTGGGTAAGATTTTCGCCTTGCTGACACCAGATAAATAATCTGAAAGTAAGTCCATTGGTGTTTTTTGAGGGATTGGAGTGAAGTCAAAGGAGACCTATATCCTTCACTCTACCCTCTTGTTTTGGACACCTTGTGCTGATGCCCCCGCAGATATCTTCAATGCCTGCAAGAGGCCTCAGTTGCAATGGGAGATCAAGCAGACGGAACAGGAGGTGCATAATCAGCAACTCAGGCTACCTGATGCTCATCAAGGCCTTCCCATCATGCACACTGACAGGCATGATGGTCACACTCCTGCTGCTGCTGATGACTGCGAGCGAGACAAGCGTGAGCATCGGGGATAGTTGGGTGAACTCATCGGACAGGTGTCGTATCCCTGGCCACTGCACGTGATCAGCAACCTGGGCTACCCAACGCTCATCAAGGCCTTCTGCCAATGACCACAAGTGGGACAAGTGTGAGCATCGGGGATGGCTGGATAAACCCGTTGGATGCCACAATGATGAATGTCACCATTGCGTCATGCAGCCACCTTAACCCTTGGATGGGCCCAACTACCCTGTCATCACCACTGCACTCGTAGGACATCAGGTGTGAACCGATGCACAGCCATGCTCTCTGCTCTCATTTCTTGGGTGGCTTGGTCACAAATTGCAGCAGCACAATCAGGGGTGCCAAAGCTGTTAGAGTCACTCCATTGTTATGGAGGTAAACATTTAAATTATTGTGTAAACATGTTTTTTCTGTACCTCGTAAATTTATTTTTGACTGCCCAATCATCGCAATGTGAGGGCTTCATTCTGACCTGTACAGGCTTTAACCAATGCATCCTGAAACTTGAACGAAAGAATCGTGGGACTAAATCAATCGGGCAGCCTGTGAAGAGAGAACAGGAGCCATGACATAACATCATCCTCCCCATCTGCTGTCTTCTGCTGACCTTCTCTTATTTAACCATGACGAGGACAAAGGCACCCAAGGTGAAGATGAATGTGGAGGTTTTGGGAGCACCCACATCACCAAAGCGGAGACATTTGGGCAAAGCCTCAGCTGTGGTGACACCTCTCAAAGCACTCCGCAAAGCAAAGGATGCCGGAAAGAAGCAATACAAGCATGCCACGAGTACGCATATCAGTTACGAACAGACTGTGGCTCATATGCGGAAGTGGGCTGCTCAGTACGAACCTTCCGAGGGTCAGGCCGTAGACATTTCGCATGGAGATTCAACGTCTGAGGGCGCACTGGTTGTTGATCCTGAGTTCCGAGAGGCATTCAGCACCTGTCCCTGGCATACTGATATATCAAGTATGAAGGTTAAAACCACGGACTGATACATGGACAGTGGTGTCTACCATAGGCTCTGATACATCATTCTGCAGTCCTTACCAGCCATTCCCGCACCGGGCTCACTTTCCATACTCCGTACCCATTGGCTTCCTCCTGGATCTCCCTTGTAGGTAGCCGATGGCACTGGCTTCGCCCGTCATTCCAGTAGATCGGTAGATTGTCTTGGATTTTGTAGATCTCTATGATCCCTTTCAAGCACACGAAAATCCCGCCTCCTGTGCCGCCCTGTGTCACCCCTTACTGTTTTCCTTATAGAGAATGTTACTTTTGATGTGAAAAATTGACGATTATTTAAAAAATACTCCCCTCACAACATCAACATACGAGCGCAACAATCTGTCTACAAAGGATGAAACAAAAGACATATATCTAGCCACACGAAAGGAACATGCAGGTATATGCAGCACAGTGCGATATTAGCCTACTGATGGCGTAGGCACGGGAACAGAAGGTATCTCAGCAGCAGGTCCAAGGACAGCTGCAAAATCAATTGCAGGAGAATATTGTAGAGGGGCAGCCTCGCTGGAATTGACACCAGTGCTGACATCGCCTCCTGCTTTCAGTCAGGCAGGCACGCCATGCCATATATACTGGCAGTAGTTCTCCATTGACTCCCAGATTTCCGCCTGACAGAATGCATATGCATTGGCACCTTCCAAATGTTCTTTCGATCGTGCAGGGATGGCATCGACTCGGTCCAGCCACCACTGCGCCATCCAACCGTGGAAGGTGATAACCCTGCGCATCTCCTCTGGCAGCTGGCGGCACTCTTCGATCCAGCGATGGGCCCAAGCACGAGCCTTGCACCACTCGATTCGGAGCTCTGAGGAATTGCGTTAGCATTTCAGTTGTCAAGTACTAGTAAGTGAAATTTGACAAACCTTCACTGACGGCCGAGTCCATCGCACTGCTGTTCCTCATGCCATGTCTCCGCCAAATCCAAGACATTTTCTTCCAGCTGTGGGTCTTGCTCGACTCCCCCTCTGTCATCCCTCGCACATCTTCATCCTGCAGCAGGACCAAGTCGTGAGGTGTTGAAGGCTCATCGAGCAGGGTCGACAGTGAATTGATGGCGTTGAAGGCACGGCGATAGCGAGCAGCATCTGCATTTACCTTGTTCTGGACTTGTGCAATGCACGACCTGGTGCAGGTGAGGTACCGCTGTCCATGGACAAATTGGTCCTTAAACTTGTACATATGGGTACACAGCTGTAGATGTCACTGAAGCTCCTCCAAAGCATCATGTGCCTGAGCAGTCCTTAGGTGCAATTCATATTTTCGAAGGCGAGAGTCGCAGGGGATATTAAAGGGTAACTCCGAAGGTAAATAAAGGGCCATATCTTGCACAAGAACCTCCCTGGTAGTGGCAGCAGCAGCTCATGCATGCAATGCCATGGAAACAGGGATGTATAGCTGCCGAGTGTCTGCCCAGCCCTCTATCTTGTGCCGAAGTGCGTTTCGCCACTCAACAATTTTGGCACATTGCAGATCTGTACTATGAGTTCCAAGGCCGGTGACATCTCATCGAAGGTGATATCTGAAGAGAGAACTATGAGAATGCATCCACAGTAGTCAGGCTAACACTTACTGTTGCTCCTGGAGCTCCATTCTGACCATGATCATCATGCTCAGAGAGGGGAGCTCATACACTATCCCACTGCGCTCGCCATTCTCCAACTTTGCAGCCTCTTCGTTGGCCAACTGCAGCTGTACAGCTGCTTGAGTCACAGCTGAACACACGGAGCATCAGAAAGGGTGTCCTGCACCATAATAAAAGCACTTACCAGGACGCGTAATGACAAACAGATTGGTTTGAGATGGGTTCTTCTCCCAAGCTTCGATGGTAGTTGTCCATTCACCACGATCCTCTGGCGTGATCGCACTGTTCAGTTCCACAAAGGTGAAGACTTGTTCATTGCGCTCCGGTAGTGCAGCTTTGATTCGTGTTAAGAACAGAGCAGCTTTGGTATTATTAGCCCAAAGATGTCGGCGTGAGCTTCGACGTAGTACTCACGCATGTCACATATTTTCTGCCAATTGTAATCTGCGAATGCATCGTCAAGAAAGTCACACCATGAACCAGGGCCCATCTCCTTCGTGCTCGAGGAATATAAGTTTGAGTCCGACCAGGGCCGCTCAACACCCTCGCCATCCGTCTCGCCAATGTGCGGAGTATTATGGAAGGAAAAGCTCATCTGGCACGAATCTTGATGAGCATTGATGTGGAATTTCGGGATCAGGAAGACAAAATCTTGATCATCCTTCTTGAATGGACAGTCTTCGTAAATGTGGTACCATTTCCACAGGTTTCTATGCCACTGACAAGCAATATCGTAGGAGACAACGACGTCCTTGGGGGCACTATTCGCCAGGGCCGAGAAGAAAATGTTGTCCATGTTGACATACCTGTGTCACAAGCAATGAGCACTGGAACATGAATGATGTCGAGGATCAGCCTACCGTTCTCCCTTTTGGAGGTCACCAACACTGCATGGTAGCCTCATATCGTGCCGCGTACACGTCACGGCACCAACTCCGCTGGCAGCTGTTCCTGCAATGGAGCCCCTTATGTTCGTCAGCTTGACAGCATCATGACTGTTGCAAGTACTCTGTTCTTCTGTCATGAGGGAATCATACATGCTGAGGTATTCCTTGTATGCGCTTTCCTCCACAAAGTAGGCATATCCATGATTTAGCCCAGGGTCGACACTATCCAAAGATACCTTCTTGCACTTGAGGTGGAAGTTTGCATTGAGTCCAACAAACAGGCGATATAACCATCTATCACTGCGTGTAAGTTACCAATCGAAACAACTAATCATGAACTTACTTTTGATCATCTGGAGCATCCTCCTAATCTGGCAGCAAATTTTTTCCAGGGTGCGGACAGGCTGGGCAAAGAACTGCGCATGACCCAGGTGTCATTGCCTTGACACCATCAGGATCATGTCCTCATCCTGCTCATTTCAGCATTTTGAGATGCCTCCACATACGCATAATGCGCATGAAGGCAGGATAACGATCCTACATTGGATCAGCAATGGATAAAGCAGAAGGTCGACATAACACATACCTTAGGTGTCTGCACACCGGTGTTATCGGTCAGCTGGGCAAGGCTCTGGTAGAATTCATAGCCAGAGGTCTTGGATTGAGTCATCAGAAGGTGTGTATATCGGCAAAGCTGGAAAGTAGCAGCTGTCTTGGGGTTCGTCGATGTGGCTGGGAGGAGTCACGCATGAAGCAGTTGCATCACATGAATTTCGGCTATCTTGCACTCGCAAAAATCCAGTCCAACTTTGTGGATACCATTCACACACAAGACTATAAAGTCATCACCTGTAGCTCACACAGGAAGACGACACCTATGCCCAACTGGGTGACCCAACTGGATGCACAGTCCAAGATTTTTCAATGAATCGCACCGAAAATGAGAGCCACACCATCTCTGAAACAGGTTTGCAAAAAAAGAAACTCAGTTGTACCTTCAAATAAGAGTAATAAAACCCGACTGACCTGCATGCGATGGAAAGGAGTGCACCTGTGAAAATTAACGGTGCATGTTCAGCATTAAATAGCGAGGTCGAAACAGTCCTCACAATGAACCATTGCCGGGCCCTCCTTGCAGAACTGGCAGCACCCGGTGTCGAAACCACAATGCCCCTCCAGCCGCAGCATCTCGGCGAGATAGTTATCAATTTCAGGAACCCATTCCTGAAGTGGATGATCCTGGGCAAAGATATTAGATAGCTACACTTGAAAAATCACGGAAGCTCACCCCTGCACCATTTCTCTACATTCTCTAAATACCGGGGGTCCAGGTCGAAGAGATCTACATCTTCATCATCATCAGGGATATCAGAAGTTGGCCCACAGAGTTCAGACAGATCAAATGATGGCACATCTTTATCACCCACATCAGTGGTGGAAGCAGTATAGAAGGACGTCCATGCAGATACTTTGTTGCCTACAGATGCGTATTCCGTATGCCATACGATGTTGCGAGTCCATGGAACGATGTAGTGGTTGTAGTTGATGCCATCAGTGGTTTCTTCTAAGACGGTGAATTGCTCAAAATTGGGCGTTCTTTTCTTCCTCATCATGATATAGACCACGGCACAGCAGTAAGACTTCAGCTTGTTCCAAGGATTCATTTTGTCAGCGAGGCTAGCAAACATAAAGATGGACAACAAAAATAGGGTCAGTGAAAATTTTCACCACTGTTGCAGAGATTAGCATGCAGGTGTCAAAAAATAACTCTGGCACCACTGACTTAGTGCCTTTTCTGAGTGACTGCGTGGAATGCAAAGAGCGGCTAGCCACAGAACTGAATGGGTATAGGTCCTGAAATAAATTCAAGTGAGTATGCAGAGCAAATTTCAAAGTCACACGAGCATCCAGGGGCATGATATATCATGCTCTGGTGGTGGAGTACACCCTCCTATTTCATTCGCTGCATTCTCACAGGTATGTATGCTTCACGTTGTACGAGCCAAGTTCAATAACTCACCTTGTGCGGCTTCATCACCTTCATCGCCATGCATAGATGACTGAGCAACTGAAGCAAACAGGAACTCATGAGAATGCAGCTATCGAAGACTGTACGCCAATAGGCTTTGGTAGTAAGCATATCGTGTTTCACACAAACACAGTTAGCACAACATCCATACCGTACGTAAGCAGAGGTCGGACCCAATTTAATTCATGCTATAATAATATATTCTCGCCAACTACCTACTACCAAACACCTATGAATACAGGATGCCCACATGCTCGACTCTCTCAAACACAGCGACGGATACCTCGTCATATACCGCAATGTGACCCCCACAGTACCACCCCAGTCGACATAAATGTAACAGCAATGACAACACCGTGATACCCACTGCATGACGTGGTCGACAACACAGCACCTCCACCAGCTAGCTATGCACATGCACAACATACATAACACCCTCAACACTGGTGGTGACAGCACCACCGAAGTCGATGTTCTCACATTCAAAGGCGGTGTTGAAGCTTGCGCTGGTCGTGACGGGACGTCGACCCCATCAGTTGTTTGCAACTCGGCCAATGACAGCGCAGATGTCTGTCGCGTGCGCATCGTCGGCCTATCCTCGCACCCATACAATGGTGTCAACTAGGTGACGACGAGAGTATCACCATCATCACGACATCAACATGACGGCTGTATCTACACAACGGTAGCGGCATTGACACAGCGACGGCAATAGAACCACGACCACGATAGGAGCACATTGACCTCTTGCGCATCTACATGAGATCTCAGTAAGCTCTATGATCTACCTACTCCACTACAACAGCGGAGCCACTACCACTGTTCACAGCACATGGTAACCTATAAGGTTAACTCCCAGAAGGAAACTATCAGTAACATAAACATGACATTGACGAACGAATCAATTTCACCTTAGTCAATGCATCACCAGTCCCCGTGCACTGCGTATGATGGACCTGTGCTAGAACAAACAAGTTAGCATCCACAACTGCTGCCATCACATTATGCAGAACAGCGGCAGCCTACCCAAATCACCTACAATGGAAAATAAACTCTACGGAGAAAGTCATCAGTAACATACGCAATGTACAAACATATGAGGAGACTTACTAGACAAGCGAACAAACATACCTGACAGACCACGCATCGACAATCCTGGGACAACATCAATGGCGAGACCTGTGCTAGAACAAACATGTTAGCACAACCAGCCACCACATCACCGAGGATGACGACTACTCATCCAAGATGCCCATGGACCCTAGCACCCTCTTAGATAGCGACCCCAACGCTGAACACCCATGACCCACACCGATGAGAACTGGGGAACCTAACGCTACCCTGACAGCACGAAGTTCATCAGCCATGGCAGCAATAAAAAAGAGAAGTCACTCATGATGACAAGACAACCAAATGACAAGAAAAGAAGACAACTGAATGAGAAGAAAAAAAGAAGACAACATCCACAGCACTTCCCCAGCCAGGTTGTACCCACCCTTCAATCGCGAGCAGTGCAGTCACAAGATACCTCCAAAGGGGGGAGAGTGCCTAAGCAGCCCTCAGTTCAGCAGCCAAGTGGGCCCCCAAGGGAGTGTCAGTCTACACATCGCGGATCCAGGCAGCCCCAACAATGGGTACTGAGCCACAGCGACCCCGGTCAAGGTGGTCGTGAAGAAAGAGTTGAAACGAGGGAGGACACGTTGATATAGTACCTGAGGCAAGGTTTGAACTCCGCTGGGTCATGTGCTGTTTTCCTCACGTGCTCCCAGCCAATGAGCGAGCGGATAACGATCCTACTGAAATCTCGTCCGAAGCTTTGTTTCACAAGCACTTCAAATCTCCGCAGATTATCAATGAAAGTTCCGGTGAGTAAGCTTGTAGGTAGCAGTTCATTGTACTTAAAACCCCACAACCAGTCGCCTTATACTGCATAACAGCAATGATAATAAGTACTCACAACTCAATTCAGCGTTGTGGTGGCATAGCAGGCACCTTTGCTACCCCGCGCATTGTTCCGTTATTATCGGTGAGTACAGACTTATTGGAATGTATTTGGAATGTACATAGTCTACCGCATGTTCATACGCTGGAATGGAAATTTTCCATCGTGATGTTCCTTGTCATATGCAGAAACTCCTTTACACCTGACATCTAACTCCTTGCTTAGGCAGCAGATTATCTTCACTCCCCACTCCAAGTATATATCCCCCAATACGTTCCCTCGGACATTTTCACTTGCACTTCACCATGCTGCCATGCGCGTGCAGAGCTCTTCTCATGCGCCTGCAGCACTGGCATCCCATCTGGTGTCATCCCTCCAGCTCTCGTAGTACCGCTCCTGTCCCTGCCTCACCAACTCATTCCACTGAAATGTGTGGATCTGCTTCACCATGCCGCGCAGTACTCTCAAGGACCACATATTGTTGGGTGCCTTGAAGGTGTATGGGTGTGTCCACAGCCCGAGATTCGGACTTTCCGCGACAACTGATTGAAAACATAGCGAAAAGTCTCGGTGCGCATATTTAATAAAGATACACGGCACGTTGGGGAGTGGTTTCGTGAATGGCGTCAGGTAGTATTCCTCACGCACAATGTATTGTCGTCGATTTTGTTCGCTCCTCGTGTTGCGGCCCCTATGCGTCGTGTGAGCTGAGTGCAATATAACAATATGATTACCTACTTAGCTGAGTGATCATATGCTCATTTTTGGTTTGACAGTATTCAAGGGTGCAGCAGTCGCCAGTGTGGTGACAGCAGGAGGAGGGACGACAGCAGGAGGAGCAGTGACAGTGGGAGGAGGAACGACGGTGGGTGCAGCGGTGACAGTGGGTGCAGCAGTGACAGTGGGAAGAGTGAAGATGGCAGGAGCAGCAGTAACTACATCAACCCCCTCATCCTCAGAGTCCACGACATCAAACTCGCCATCATCATCAACAGACTCGTTTACCCTGCCGTTCCTGAACACCATCATGAGCTCGGTGACCAACTCCCCCTCGCCTATCAGCAGGTCAGTGATCCTGCATACTCAGCAATGGGACTTCAGCTCACCACGCCTGGGCTGTCTGCACTGGCAGAAGTTGCCTGTTGACAGGTTAGCATAGCTAAGTGTTGAGAGGTCAAGATACATACCAGATTCATAGGCAATAACCCAAGCAAGGGTCGCTTCAAGAGCAACTCTTATCGATGTCCAATCGTACGCATCTCCGAAAGCCAGCGAACAGCCCGGGATTTCCGGAGACAATTGCGGTGGGACAAGCATGACGATAAATAGAGGCAGAAGGTAAGACAGATGACAGATGACAGATGACAGAGGTGAGTGCAGAACTGTTGAGATTGACGAGTTGAATGCCATTAAATAACTCCCAAGACGGGCGTGCTCGGTTAGCAGAGTAAGAAATTCTGGGGACATGTCAAAGTGCTAGTGCACGTGGACAATTATGTCAGTCAACTAGGGCGCTCCCTAGGCCTGGCGCTCTGTCAAACACTTTAGAGTGACTCTCAGGTATGTCACTTTACCTTTAGATTCAGCATTTTATCTCCCGGTCGTGCATCAAATGCATGCTGGCAACTGTCAATTAACCTTGCATGTACACAACCTCACCACACACATGCATATTGGTATGTCCTTCCCCCATTCCTCATCTTTGTCGATTTATCTCTTGATGTCTGCTTCTTGATGGCTTCACCGACATGGGCCAACAATGAAGAACTGGACTGGCTGACAGAGCGACTGCCACGCTTTCTTGACCATCAGAAACGCAAGAAGGTGCAGTCCTTCTTTAGAACGTTATACACTGAATGGGATGCTCGGTATCCGGAGTGCACCCATCTGTTTCTGGACATTGAACTGATGGCGCAGCTGACACCGGAGCAGGAGGTGGAGCTAACGGAGGCCATCTCTCTGCGACAAAGGGTGCATTATGTTTTATGCATAGCTGGAACAAATCTGATGGGGATACAGCAACTAAACAACTGGTACAATAACCGCAAGCCCAAAGGGCACTCTGCCGACAAGTCTGTAATCCTCAAGGACTTCATTCCAAAGGATGCCGACCATGTCAAGCATCTTCCACAGGCCGTTGAAGTATACTCACACCTATATTACAAGGAGAAGGTCAAGGTGGACATCGATGCGGAGATCAAGGAGAAGGACATCAAAAACGGCAAAGTCGTGACAGTCGTCAGGCATCTCACACAGAAGCGGTATGAAGCAGAGACACCGGAAGTCCACGCTGAGATTGCAGCAGAGGTGAAGTGGATGAAGGCTCAGCACGAGGCTGAGAAAGCACAGACTGAGGAGGTGCATGCCCATGGAGAGTTCTCTCCGGCTGAATATCAGAGGTATGTGCTATTACAGACACTCCCCAAGCTCCACACCTCATGTAAATATACAGGATGTTGTACAACATGCCAGCCACGTTCGATCAGTTCTTGGGTGCGATGGTGAAGGCCACTGGTTGGTGATTTTCGGTTTTTGGAGGAGGACCTAGCCCAGAAGATGGCGGGAATCTGTGGTCAATGGTGTAAGTCTACCTTTGTCTTCATTCTCGAAAGCTTTGCTGATGGAGTGTCAGATTTCACTCGGCGGAAGGTTCCAATGATGTCAAATTCAGTAATACTGTACCAGAATTTGAAGCCCATTTCATAGAGCCGTTCGGGCAGTTCCTTACCATAGCATTTCGTGAGTCTTGTATGTGCTCTGACGTTCGGCCTCAACTAACCAATGTATCAGCTATGGCTGTCCGTCAGAAGTGAGCACTCGTGACATCGCTCACTCCAGGCTCATCAAAGACATCCCGAGAGGTGACGCCAATTACTCTCGATGACATCCGATACCAGATAGAAGATAATTCCGACACTGAGGACCGTATCCCTTGTGTGGAGGCATCAAGCTTGTCAGGCACCATGGAGAATGTAGCTCACACACCTGTCACTACGACAGAATCTGGCATTACAGCAAAACTATCTACATCATCCGAGGCTATGCGTACTCTCACGACCATCAGCTATACTCACCTGTCCTTATCAGCTTCTCAGCCCTCTGTGCAATCGTCCCCTGCTCACGCTTCCTCCATCCCATCGTCTTCCCGAGATCAGCTCTCTGCATCTGCAAATACTGCACTGGCATGGGTGCCAAACCCAGGAGTATGGCAGTTTGATCCCCCAGAGCCGGCATTCAAGTTGGAGCCGAACCTTCAGCCCATGTCTCTCGACAGTGCCATGCTTGGCACGGTGCTGGATCGAATGGGTTCTGTCAGTCAAATGACAGGCTTGGGATCCCAGAAACTCGCATATGCACTCTCCGGTCCAAGTGGCAGTTACAGTGCAACATCGGATGTCGCTCACCCTGAAGTAGTATCATCGGGCGCGAGCTCTTCCCCTTCATTCGCAGCCCAGTCCTCGTCATCTCCAACTGAAGCTGCTTCATCGGTATCTCCAGCCGAGTCCCTTTCTCGCTCATTTCCGGCCACCCGCTCTTCATCTCGTTCAGCAACACCTGCAGTCACATCAGCCACTACCCCTCCACTCCTTGTATCATCTGCACATCCTTCATCTCTGCCATCCCATCAGGAGCTGAACAGCACTGTCGAATCTGCGGATATTGCCCCACCCTCAATCACGGTGGCAAGTGCGAATGTGGATACAGGTCCAGCATGCAAGCATCATCAAGGTCAGAGGCATGCTGTGCCCGTGATTCTGGCAGCTACAGAAACAGTGAATGCCGGTAGGGAGGATGGGGCACTCGCTGCGAAATCAGGCCGGCCTGCATGAATCCGTGTCGCACCCAAGCAGGCCGATGCTCATTGGTCATGCGGTGGGAAACAGCAACCTATCGTCGCTGCAGGACCAGAGAATCAGCCTTCCAAGCCACCGATCTCACACAGAGGGAAGCGGGTTGCAGAAGGGCAGTACGGGTAAGTTTAGTCATTGACCAGTTGTCTGTGATACTGATGCAGGTCTCAGTGGGCCACCATTGAAGAAGAAAAAGTAGGTGCATGGCATGAGTAGGGAGGAGTAAAAAGGTACAATGTCTCAGCGACATTCGAACATCTTCTTTTCTATGCAATTTTGTGTGCTAGGTTTGCATTCCGCAGGCGTTCATCGTGATGTTACATTCTTGGTAGTACAGTAGGTAGAAACCCTACTATAATAATATATGTTTACCAGATCTCACTCATTGTGAAACTTGTGTGATTTTAAGCATGATTTGAATGGAGTGCTTCGACAATTGTACTTAGCACATTTCTTAGAGGTTTGATCTATCAGCCACTGATAGGCTCAACAGGACAGCAGCACTTGGCACGGCACGGCACCCTGTCTGATATATCAAAACTGACAGCTAGCGCGAGCTCGTATATCGTGCTTTGTAATGCTAACTCAATTACAAACTATGTGAACTACAGAGCACAACTACAGAGCGCAACTACAGAGCACAACATTACACAGTCAATGATGCTTACTGAACTTTGGTAAGGATGACTGCAAAAGAACTAAACAACTACAACTAATAAAAAAGAATTCAATGTAGTCCTAAGCAAAGCCAGCATGCAAAGCCGGGGCAGATACTGGAATGTCGACCTACCTACCTGACCACCAGAAGGCATGGCCGAGTATGGAAAGAGGCGGGATGACAATGCACATCTGAGATTGGTGATGCACCATCTGTCAGATTGATGATGCGCCATCTGTCAGATTGGATCTCCAGTAAGATTCCCCCGGAAGACCAGGTCATCCAAAAGAGGATCGAGGATTTGATTTGTCATGTGCACAGGCATGATATATCAACGCCGGTGAGTTGTAGTGACAACTACTGATGTATCAGATATGTGTTGCACTTCTCACTCTATGATATATCAATATGACACATAGGCCTGCATTCAGTGGCCGACCAAAGAAGTGTTCGGGAGAAGCTTTAGCTTTGTACATCACGTTCAAGTGCTTCGAAGAAGGTCACAGCTCATCAACCACTGCGAGTGCACACGCCACTATAAAGAAGTACTGGGAAGAGCTGCAAGTAATCCACCTCTGGGTTTTGCGAGAAATACTGACCTTAAGTCATTCTGCAACAGAGATGGAGATATTTATCGCGGACCCTGGCGCTATAATGAAGGCATGCCGCACTGGGTTGGTAACCCGGCGACATGTGCTGAGGTGAGAGATATACTCACCTCGGTGAATAACAAGTGTGCGGCAGATGGCGGAGAATGCACGCACTCGGTCACGATGAGATATGAGTATCTCGAGCAAGTGATGGAGTGGTCCGAGAGAATCTGTCAAGAGATGAGCATGAAGACGGCACTGAAGGACGTGCAGAGCCGCACCTTCACCAGCAAACATTTACTGTTCAGGGCATTTGCGGCCACGGGTTGGACACTTTGGTCAAGGTAAGTATGAGTCGTGTTCAGCCATACCAGGTACTTACTATCTGCTCAACCAACCAGGAACTTTGAGACAGCTGCATTGAAGCGCAAGCATTATATTCCCAATGCACAAGGTCCGTGGGGCGCCAAACCATTCTTCAAGTTGGAACTTGTCGACCGAAAGGGCTGGCAGAGGAAGAATCAGAAAGACAGAAATGGGGCGGTAGAGCATGATCTTGAGGGTGAGCGTTGTCGATCTGATTACTGCAAGGCTATTCAGATTCACTGTATCCAAGGAAACACATACCACATCTATGACCAGCCATCACTTCCATCTGCAAACGTCTACCACTACCTCCCGGTATGGATTGAATATCTCGAGATGGCACACTATGGAAGGCCTCTAACGGATGAAGACTATCTGTTCCCGATGATCGGGGCAAATGGCATTATCCAGCCCCATCTTCCCATCTCGCATAATGTGGTTCAGCTGTGGCTCGGTGAGTTCACGAAGGAGGCTGGCATCACCGAGCTCGTTCATGGAGAATTTACCATGCACTGCTTCTGAAGAGGCGGTGCTCAGTACCGATTCATGTTTGCTCCACCGAGCGACAGATGGACCTTGGCGAGGGTGCGATGGGGTGGCTGGGCAAAGGGTGAGCATGTGAGTCTTTCTGCCACACTGTGATGCTGCATTTTTCTTAGTTACATTACCGCAGTGGGACACATTGATCAGATACTTGCTCGATGAACTTTATATGTATGAAGAGAGCCATGCTGATGCACTGCAGCCCCCCTCAGAGCTGGCTGATTTTGATATCCTTGGTGCCGCTGCCTCCAGTGTGTCAGAGAGCAACTTCCGGAATAGTTTGCTGTCCATACGAGAAGACCTGACAAGCGTCATGAGCAATGTCGTGTCCAACTTCCTCTCACGGCAACAGGCAAACACCCATCGGTCATTGTGGTACATCTTCCAAAGGTAGCTACACGCATTTGATAAGGCTCAGCTATCAACATCAATGCAGTATGCGGGCTCTCACCCTCTGTCACGCAGTGGGTACGGCCAGCTACTCGACGGCTGATGCTGATCGCTGTCCCAGTATCTCCCTCCATGGCAGTGATGACATTCAGTGCACGAGGTCCCCAGATCGAGGCCAGTCCAACATCATCTTATATGCAAGACCCTGCGAGGTTCATGCCACCGTTGATGGCTGCCCCAGCCGCTTCACCACAGCCACAGGCACCTGAGTACTCCATGCCACCTCACGATGTCTGTGTCCTCAACGTTCCGATACCTCGCGCCGGCCAGCACGTCAAATCAGAGTCTTGGTGCGACATTGTCGAGCTTTGGGAGACCGGCATTCCGAATAGAGGCACTCTCGTGCTGCGGAACTGGCCAAAGGACTGGTTGATGGGTGAAAACAAGAGCAGGTTTGCCGCGAAATACCACCAGCGAAGGGTAATTGCGGAGGAGTACCTGGTCAAGTGAGCACGGAGTCCTCGTCATTACTTACTACTAGTACTGTCCGGTGTGCTGACTTGGTCCTGCGGAAGCAGGTACAGACGCGATGATGCTGCATTCCTCAATGCATATCCGGAAGCCGCCAAAGGACATACAGCACTCCTCACCATGGTAAACCGTGCGTGCATTAAGAGGGGGTGATGCGCGCGAGCGCAACAGCAAGAACGGTAGTCCGTCCACCCGTTGGCAACTCCAGCTTCAGTGAGCAGCTGTGGTGCTTTCTCTCAAGAGGCATATTGCATCCACATTCTTTCTTCCTTATTTCTTGTTGTTGCTGCTACTCTAGTCCCGGCTCAGCTCATGCCAACCCGAGCTTCTTAGTCCACTGACCTTCTTGTGCTTTCATGATCCTAGTTCATTACCTTTACAGTGCTCTATTAGTTTATGGTATGTGCTCCTTAGTCAGTACAGTAGATGAAATTCGTATTGTACATGGCACAAGTCGAGTCGCGGTGTCATGCTGAGGTGCAAACCCGACACGAAGATGACGCGGCAGACACAGCGGGGACGTCGAGCGGAGGCCTCAGTAAGTAGCGGCGGAGGACCCTGGCAGGCGCGGCCGGGGCCGGAGATCGAGGGGCGATCGGCCGGAGTTGCCATATCGGGCGACCGCTTAGGTCAGCCGCGCCAGCAGGCGGTAAATTCCTCGGAAGAAGTATCTTCTGAGAGGTCCCCCGTGGGAACGGCGGAGATTGACCATGCCGACGGCGCGGCCAAAATGCGTACAAAACTTGAGATGTGAAGGAGGCAATGTGACATACGACACATATAAAAATTTTAGCATAGCTTCCAAGAAATGAGTGGCAATTTTTTCAGCACTTTTCGCCGGCTGAACTGTTGTGCAATGCATATATTTTCCTACTGCACAGAGGGAGCTCAGCGTTCACCCGAGCAGAAGCTCGCGTCATGATTATGTGCAAATCATGTGAGGGCAAGCTGCTGTTGCGCCGACGTCAATATTCAAACTCAACATTTCCCATGGCCAGGGGACCTCTCAGAGGCCTCTCATACGGTTCGAGACTAGTTCAGACACCACGGTCGATATCACCTCGCTGCCAAAGGTGAGGGCGGAAAAATTGGACGTCATCAGGAAAACCCAACTTCAACTCTCACATCTTTCCTTTCCTGATACTTCCCCTTCCTCTTTCAGTACGACACTGACGTCATCGCCTACTCTCCTCCTGACATCATTGCACAACTCTACTGGTGACGCACCAATCAGAGGTCGAGAAAAATCCCGATGTAAGAGTAAGGCGAGCATTCATATAAAAGAATGCTCATTCACTTTCCACCGCCCCCCACCTTTCTCTCCCGCTTTTTTCTCTCCGACAAGAGTCTAGTCCTTCCCAATTACAACGATCACAACAAAGTCATTACAAAGTTCTGCTTGGCTGCATGCATTGATCACATATAACCTTCGTATCGCTGCACGCGCATTAACCATGCCGTACCCAGGCTTGCCCGCGATCGCCCTAAGGTTGAGGATGTGCTGCTAGGTGCACATCATCGCATTTGTCAGTGATCTTCCCTTCGCCCCCCGTTTTGCGATTGACCTCCTTCTACGCAATCCTCCCTCGTGATACCGTGCTTGCGATGCCATTCCTGGCATCTCGGAACTCGAGGACGCTGGCGCGTGGCCGAAGTCATTCGATAATGCCGTGCAAGCCATCTGCGCTGGACCAAGGAATCTAGAGCGTCGTGCAGCGCGAGCCACCTTTTGATGAGCGACGCAAAGCCGGAAGGCGTCTTCAATGGGCCCGGAAGCAGCACACGCCACTTAGCAGATGTTATGTGGGTGTATGCGGTTATACAGTTAGAACTCCAGCTAATTGGCTCACCTCCGAAACAGTCGGCCACGGTATGCTGTGATACTTCGGATGTAGTTAACGATGCACCCACTGAAGGCGATTCCCGGTTAGCTGTGCTGAATTTTGTTACCCGGTTGAGAGCTGGAGGCACTCTTACGATATGCCAGACAAAGCCCCAGGAATGTCCAAGGAGCTGGGGAGGGATTGTATGAACTTCCAAGTTAAGCCTTGTGCCAACTGTGAAATTGTCTGCTAATGCTTCTTTACGGCCAGACTTCGGACCTGTTCGCTTCCTCAGTCGTCAACTGCGAATGGGTTGGATTCGAAATATTGACGGATCCTGTACAACACTGAGACACATCAGGTACTCACTCCGCTCAATCTCTCCAACGCTCCCTCGCAGGACGGCAGCCACGTATAATCACACAAGCATGCCAGTCAACACTTGATGAAATTACCCACAATCAGCGTCGGGATCCCATACGGGTCCCGGCGTATCGTAAACGAAAAGCAACAGCTGATGAAGCCCTCCTCACTCGGCGCACCCGCCCGCTCCTTCCCCCGCGCGGGCGTCGACGACGCCGACGAGGAGGGTAGTAGGGGCTTGTATCGTAGCACACAAGACGTCAGCACCGCCTTCTGGTTCGAGTCGAACGCCACATTTCCATACTTCTGCGTTGGCGCAAGACCAATAAATCAATAGCAGCAAGCGGAGATTGTGCGGAGCACATACCTCCCAGTAGTTCACTGCGGAGTCCTCCGCCATGAGCTCGTATATGCACGTCCGACCCTGGTACACCTTCAGCATTCGAGACGACAAAGTGGGCTGTGACGCACGTCTCGCAGCATGTACCCATCAACGCCCACTAGCTCGGCGAACTCGCGGTTCGCCTTGTAGATCTCGCCCGTACGTCGCCATAGGCACGCGGGGATGGCCATAGCAGAAAACACACGGTCGTAGTCGAGCAGTAATCGCTCGAAGGCTTCCTCGATGAAGACAAGATCCTGCGGGAAATTCGTGAGCAGCACAAATAGCCAAGAAACAAATAGGCGCACGATATCCGTTAATGACTCGGATTGTGCGATGGCCTGCAGAACCGATTAGTACACCGAAGGAAGCAATCCGAGACTAAGGCATACCCTGAACTTTGGCCGCAGGACCGACAACGGCTGCAGAATCTTCTGTTTCGACTCGAGAGACACGCTGCGCGTACAGTTAGCTCAACCGACACGGTCTTTCATTGGGGGGGCGCACTTTCGGTCCATCCAGCGGGACAGCCGGGCGTATCCCTTGACATAGTTGTACGGCTTAAGAAGGCCGGCCTCGTACTTGCTGCGAATGACCATATTGAGGCGCTCATTGCGGGACCCCGACGCCTGGTCCGCCGCCGTGAGGAAGAACTTTTCCGTCTTTGTCGCCGCGGGAAGAACGATCGGCGCGGGTTCTTCAGGTGGTTTCTCGGGCGCAGCGGGCTCCTGCGGGTTCGCGAGGTATGCATTGTCGACGGAGAGTGGGACCGAGTTGGTGTAGGGGGGCGGCGACATGAATGAGGAGCCGGCGCCGGTCGGCTGGCTAAAGAAGGAGCCGTCGTCGAGCGACTCGAGGAAGTCTCTGGGGCCTGCCAGTTAGGAGCAGCGCACGAGAGGGGACGAAGACGCACGAGAGCACGGAGAATTCGTTTTCGGGTTGGTATAGGAAGGCGTTCTGGGCAAGGCTGAGGCCCATGCCGGGCCATGAGTTCATGCTCGCGGACATCGAGGGTGAGCTGAATTGTGGTGTCTCTGCGCGCGCGGTAACTCGCTCAGCATGAGCATCGTGACAGCGAGCGACATTGGCGTACCTGCGGGTGCTGCCCGCGCGACATCCACCGGTGGGTTTGGAATGGTGTGTTCCGTCGCGGGGGTCGACTTCTCCTTGGTCGACGCTGACTGTCTCTTCTCGTCGTGACACAGATGACCGATCTCGCGTTTGATACTGCAAGTCCACGCCCGAATTCAAGTTGAAGGCGAGAGAGATGAGTGCATGAACATCACCGCGAAGAGATAGGGACGCACCAGCGCTGACAGGGCCGTCCTTCGTCGCAGGTCATATGGCTGCGGCGGCAGTAGAGGCAGGCATGGTTGACCTTCCGACGCTTAGGGCCCTTCTTCTTCTTGCCTGGGCCGTCGTTAGAGTCGTGGTCGACGGCGGAGGAGATGTCGGCGTGCTGAACGGGCGCGTCGGTGGAATCAGGCCTAGCAGGAGCATCGGCGTGGCCCGGATCCGCAGAATATGTGGACATGGTATCCCCTCGCAAGTCGGGCGTGCTCGGCGTCCCCGACAACCTCCATGCTTCCGTAAGCACATCCGGGGTACATCCTGCCCCCAGGCACTCCTACGCGAATTAGTGCTCCCCGAACACACAGAACACACATAAAAAGAGACAGTGCAATAACGTCATGGTACAAGTACACGCATCCAAAATACACAACATAGAGGACAGATATCATTCGCCGACAATCTCCACCAACCACGCCGCCCCGCGCGACAGACATATTCACACCCCCAGCAATGCGGACACCCGAGCTGTCAACCGCGCGAACGGAGACTTCTTCGTCTTCGGCGACCCACCCTGCGCACTGTCTGAGTACACTTACTCACAGCCACATCAGGCCACGACAGCGCTCACGAGAAGTGCGTCCCCGGCCCCAATCCTCTCGGGTTCCACGCGTGATGTGCCGTCGTCCATCGGTAGCTCGTCCTTCTCTACATACTCCTTAAACCACTACAAGCAACACATCAGCATTCTGAAGACCAGGAGGACCATGCACGCACCTGACAGATAAATTTTGCAGAAGCCTTCGGATACCGCTTCTGCGTCTCATAGTCAACGTATGTCACTCCAAACCGCGTAACGTAGCCGTCCGCCCTGCAGCGCACATTAGCCAGGCTCACACAACGAATACGGTTGAGCTTACCATTCAAAGTTGTCAAGCAAACCTACGAATCGACCGTTAGTATGAATGCAAGGTAAGCCATACAGGAATGCTCACTCCACCCGAAGTATGCCCGAATATCCACGCCATCTTCCGCCACAGCAGCTAGTAGAGCCGTGGTCGTTCCGCGGAAATACTGCACGCGGTCGGCATCGGACAGCGCCTCCTCGACCGGCTTGTTGTTCTCGTCCTTGACGGCGAAGCCGTTTTCTGTGACGCTGCGGTGACATGAGCATGCGAACTTCAGGTTACACGGATCCACTGACTAAATTGGTTTGCGGTACCGCTGCACGGAAGTTCATTTAGCCCAAAAAGATTTGTTGAAGGCATATAACTGACCTTCCAGAGGTAGTTCAGAAGGTCACGGAATCCTTCAGGATCTTCAGAGCAGTCGATGAGACCAATCTCACCACATCATTATAAGGTGACACTCACAATCCTGGAGCCAAGCACAGTGGGCTGCATGCTAATTTCAATACTCTACACGAGTTCAAATCCGAATAGACCTACCCTGGGTACCGAGCTGCGTTCCGTCAGGCCTGGTGAATGTATATTCCACCTTTCCCTGGAATTCATCGTCCCCACCGGCCTCTACCGTTCAAAAAAATAGTATTCATAAATACGAGCACCAGCAGCACCGCGACTCACTGCACAAATTCGTCGTATAGGTGTTCATCCCATAAAAATCCGACGACCCCTTTACGACTGCCAGTTCGTCTGCGGTGAAGACCGGCAAGCGATCTCCCAGCATCGTGCGCAGATATTCCGGATAATGCCCGAGGTATATGGGGTCCTACACAGGGCAGAAAATCTATCAGCATGGTCAAAATTATGATGTTTAGATGCCGGGAGTCACTTGACAAGCCAGCGCGGAACAATATCGCGCGCGCTGGTGGTGCTTGTGCGCGACTGAACTGAAAGGACACTCACAGCGAACCAACCTGGAATGGGACGAATGAAGGCTCAAAGTCAGCGGGCCGTTGCAGAGATAAACGCGTCAGACGAATGGAAAGAGGTGGGACGCCGGACTGCCACGCACCTATTGCAACATCGAGCGCATGCTGCGCTGCTTCAATGTCTGTGGAGAGAAGAAAATCAAAATGTGAGTTCACTCACTGCCATGGTGCAATCCGTGCAACTGCTCACTCTGCGGGCTGTCATCGTACGGAATGGACCAGTCGCCGTTGAGCGTGATACCGATCTGCCCGCCCTGGTGCGGCTTGAATTCCTCGCGGTACAATTTGGCAGCATACGCATGCGACAAGATGACACTATGTCCGACGCTAAACCAATAAACCATCAGCACCTGTCAATATGCAGTCCAGGAGGTTACGCACATCCACGGCTCCGTCGACGAGTCGCCCTCAGGGGAGCGCATTCGGTCACTCGACCGTCCGGGAGCGAAGACACCGCGTCCGTACGCGAGGACTGAGATGCACCACGGCTCATTCATCGTCAGCCTGACCAGAGCGTGAGATAGATACAGCGCAGACCCACGAACAATAGGATTTACCAATACTTCACGCGATCACCGAAGCGCTCAAAACAAATCTAGGCAAAATGTGTGTGCTCGGTGACAGAGCGCGGGACAATGGTTGCGATCACACTCACTCGGGAGTAGTTTACGTAGTCCTTCACAATCTCCTCCTTGTTCAGCCAGCCGCCGTACCTGTCGTGCAGAGCTTGAGGAAGATCCCAGTGGTATATTGTCTAGAAACATGAATCAGGGGAACGTTCGGTGATGATGCATCCGACAACACTCACCACGAACGGTACAATACCTCGCGCGAGTAAGGCGTCGATAAGATTTGAGTAGAACTGAATTCCCTGCTCGTTGACGGGATCGTTCCGCCCGCCAAGTGGTATGATGCGAGACCACGCTATCGAAAAGCGGTACGACGTGACACCGTACGACACAAGTAGGTCGAGGTCTTCCTTCCAAAGTTTATACGAGTCCGTCGCAACGTCACCGTCCCGCCCGTCCAGGGTCTTGCCCGGCTGGCGCGAGAACTCGTCCCATACGGACTTCCCGCGACCGTCGACGTCGAGGGAACCCTCGACCTGGAAGCTCGCTGGGAACGAACGGTCGGTCAAGATGGCGAGGAACCTGGAACAGCGCGACGGGCGCGTCTATACTCACCAGTAGCGAAGCCCCAAAGAAACTCCTTCGGAAGCTTGTATGCAGGAGCGGTTGGTGCAATCATGTTTCAGTGAAGGAAGACGAGAGATTCAAGGCCACAAGTGCCAGCGCAGACTCTCTTAAACCGTCCCAGGCCGATATCATCTCTCTTGACGGCAAATCCAACACGAGAGAGCCGAAGTTAGTCCGCCACGGAGCGCGGGGTTCGGGAGTGAAAGGAGTGAAGGAGCGTGGGGAACGTCAGTGTGGGCTCCGTCGGAAAGGACGAGTGAGGAGAGACGGCCAAAATGGCAGCCTCACCAAAGGGTGTCAGCACCAAGAACCCAGCACAGTCGATACCGTTCTAAAATATACCGGGACGTGCTGACACCAAGAGAGTTGGTGGTCATCGGGCCAAGGGCGTATCGTTCGCGACCTCCCGGAGATTCGGACAAACTGCTAGAAGGCACTGCATGCTTGCTGACCGGTCTAAACATACAGTATCTGCTGAAAGTTACTCCGTTGAAAACGACGCGACGATTGGTTTTCTGGCAATGAAACAGATGCTCACCAGAACAGAGAATGGAGTAATGTGGGGCCTTGAGCACATACTGTCGAAAAGCCACAACAATATGGATGGCTTCCTGGACAAGTGCACCAGCTCGAGCAGGTCGCTTTCTACGGGCAAAGGCCCGAGGTGCCGTCCGTCCCGGCATGCCGGGCGTCAACAACTACTCTTCACCGAGATTTGTCCGAATGAACGGGCAGTCACCAGCGAAGCCGCAGATGGCGAGTTGGGACTTTATCATGATCCTGGTCATGCCTGATACTCCAGCCCATAAATCGTTGAGTGTTCGCCGTCAATTTTTCCTCTGCCCACTCACCATCGTCATGGCCCCCACAGGAATTGCAATTCTTGGGTCTGGTATCTTCGCCAAGGAAGGTACGTGCACAATGTGCGTCAGAAGACTCCCGATACTGACCAACCTCTTTCCCTAGCGCATCTGCCCGCTATCGCTAAGGTAGGCAGCTCTGCGGTAGAGCTCAAGGCTGTCTACTCCCGCTCCCAGAAGAGTGCCGCTGGGCTGGCCTCCGAAGCACAGTCTGCACTGAAGCTTGCAGCATCCCCAGCCGTTTATTCTGACGATCAGCCCAACGCGAATCTCGACGCACTCCTGGGGCGCTCCGACATCACCGCTGTGATCGTCGTCCTCCCCATCACCACCCAGCCGAGCATCATCCTGAGGGCCCTCGCCGCGGGTAAACATGTGCTCAGCGAGAAACCCGTCGCCGCAGACGTAGTGCGCGGACTTGCGCTGATAAAGGAGTACGAAACAACATACAAGCCTAAGGGTCTCGTCTGGCGTGTTGCAGAGAACTTCGAGGTGGAAACTGGATATCAGACTGCTGCGCAGCTGATCAAGGAGGGCAAGATTGGCAAGGTTACCTTCTTTAATGCCCGCGTAGTCAACTACATCGACCAGACATCCAAGTGGTACAACACGCCTTGGCGGACTGTTCCGGATGTAAGCCATCCAGCTGAACTTCTAACCACAGACACTCACATAACTATATACGTGAACAGTACCAGGGAGGTTTCCTTGTGAGTGACCTCGATGCCTTTTTAATACAGTGAACTGATGACAACGAATCCCGCTCAGTTGGACGGTGGTGTGGTGAGTATTAACCTGCTAAAACATACTCACAGTCACTCAAGTTTCGGTCCAGCACACCATCGCTGCGCTGCGCGTACTGCTCCCGAGCCCACTGAAGACGCTTTCAGGATTTGCATCCCTGAACAAAAAATGGCTCGCGCCGCACGACACGATCAATTCCGTCGTCCAGAGCGCGGACGGCTCGCACGGCATCATCGAGATGACCTTCGCCGCGCCATTGCCTTCACGCTCCCAGACCGCCGGGAACGGGATCACGATAACAGGCACGGACGGATACCTCACGGTAAACCAGGTGCAGGTCATCGATGGCGGGTCGTCCGTCGGCCGCTTTCGTATCACGCTGAGGACGGTACAGAAAGACGCCAACGGCAAGGAGACGGGCGAGGCGGAGGAGATTATCGACAAGCCCGTTGATGGTGTCCCCCAAGAGCTCGCACGCTTCCTCAAAGCAGTCACAGGTGAGGACGACGGGAAGGGCGATGCGCGCGGCGCACTTGCGGATGTTGCGGTTATTCAAGCCTCGCTCACGAGCAATGGCTCGCCGATAGATCTGCAGAAGCTCGTCCAGTAGGGGGCGCGGTTGAGAAGTGGTTGAGCTCTGAAGTCAGCAGGCAAATGTACTTGTATTTGTCGTTCCGAGAATTGTTGTATCTGGCACTCTGTCCGCAATATTGTCTAGTGGGTACCAACATCGACTGTCCCAGTCGATGTCGGCAGAATGATCACTTGCCGTAGTAAAGGGTATGACGAGGAGAAACGCACACTTCTAAATCGTTTGGGTATGTTGAATAAATAATTGACAGACGAGCCGGGCCAAGCTGTAGGTATTTGCAACTGAGAGTGTCGGAAATAGTGGGAGAGAAAAGAGAGGAAGAGAGATGAAAGACGTTGAAAGACGGTCATCCACCTTTTATACAGTATCCTAAGTTCAGATCGGGACTTTCCTCATCCTCTGATTGGTCCGTTGTCAATGAGGGCAGTCGAGCTTCGCGGTACACGGCCAAAACGGGCAGGCACTATAAAGGCATTAGACGAAAATCTTTGTCATAGCATAAATGTCCCCTAAATACACCCATAATATTGTGCCATTTCAGTATTTTTTACCAGCCTTCAGAGAGGGTTGGATGTGAGTCGTCCGAATCGCCCGTGATTTGAAAGGCCATTTCTGGCCGGTGAGCGGGCGAAATCCTGGATGTGAGAGGGCGGTTTTGGTCTGTGCCTCCGGTCTGGTTTCGGTGCTTCAGCAGTGGCCCTGGTTCAGCCATAGTCGTGAGGCATTGATCCAGTGCCAATGCGACCCCTGTTTGGCGTTGCAGCGGCCTCTCGGGATCATCGTTACGAAATAGATCAATAAGGCAATCGGAAGGGAAGACAATGTCGGCAACATGGCACGAAAGCTGGCACTGTCGACTATGGAAATCTCACTTGCGCTCTGGGCGCGCATGGCTTTCCTCGTAAGGGTGAATACAATTCATTTTGTCGTTGTTATTGACTATATTTTTCTACAGCGTTCGGCGGCAATCAGCTTCGACTGCATGCCGAAGAAAGTGCTGCGTCTTAAGAAGCAGACTGCGACGCAGAGCCCTGGCGACTCGGAGCCAGCCTTACCAGCTACCAATGCCGATATCGACTCCTGCAATGGTTCAGAAGAGCCTCGGGCTGCAGACGGAGGACACGATGCAGACGCTGGGCTCAGCAGTGGCACGTCTGAAGTGCCTGGTCCATCTTCTCAGCCCGGACCTATCGAGGAACCTCTATATCTAGCCAGTGGTTTTTGGAACTATGTTGACAACCTGCTCGTGGCCATTTGCAATGATGCGGGTGCCCATGGTGGGACCCGGGAAGAGCAGGAAGATGCGCTCAAAAGGTGAGACTATGTCGAGTCTCTCTTTTGCGAACTAACATGATCTACTTAGTTTCTTTACTGCGACATTCCAAAATGATCTGAGGGCATTTCGTGGCTTGGGTGCATCGGAGAAAGGGGAGGTTGTGACTGTTGACTGGCAGGTCGCAATCCAGGACAATCTCATGTGGTGAAATCATCACTTCCTCGCGCGTTTATTGTTGTCGGTGGCATCGCCATAATAACTTTTTCATCTCCACATGGACTATTTACTATGCATATTCCTGTCCTGCTTTGTTTACACTACGTGCTGTTAATTTCACGGATATGAGGATATTATGAAGCCTGCAGTACCCGGGTTCAGAAAATATAAAAAAATGAACAGCCAGCTCGAGGCTCACAGAAGCCATAGAACAGGCCGAAACCAGCAGCAGAATCGCACCGAAGTGAACAGCTGGATGGGGGGTCTGACTGCCAGCCCTGGAATGGTGCCGCATTCGAGCTCTTATGGTCTATTTGCGCCGCTGTATCGATCACGATTATCGAGGCTGTTTAGGCATTTGTTTAAATTACTATCACAGCATTAGACGAAAATCTTTGTAACGGGGCCGAACACGGGCTGTTGCGAGGACTCCGCTCTCAGGCCCCGTTTCGGTGCCATAGAGTTTTGGCCGTGTATGACGTCAGGAGACAGGGTCGTACCGAAAGGGGAAGGTGAGATACCTATACAGGAAGACTTACCCTGACTTGCTCATCGGCGACGACAGCTGCCGGTCAACCTCAGGATCAACGCGACAGATATTCAACGATGTAATAATATTAGAGGTATACACAGGTACACAGTTCTCTTACCATTTTACGACAATATTGTGTTCTTGGGATACATAACTTTCAAGTAGACCTCGCTTGGTTGACCCACTCCACGGCACCATATTTCGGGAGTTGTTTCTGTTCCATGTTGAAGGAGAAAGCACATGGGATTATGAAAGCCTGGAAAGTGAATGTAAATGCTGTCCAAATAATGAGTACTAGCCTCCATGCACTGAGCTACGGCCGCATCGCGCTCAAAGCGCCAGCAGTACTGGCACTGCACTCGGTTCGTGAACGACGAGACGCTGGACCAACCATCTGTCAGTGGCGGCGATGCGGTCGGACAAAGAGAAACACATCTTTCCCATCTACTGGGAATGGCCAACGAGTCGTTGCTTCAACCCATTCGATGGCTTATCCGTGTGCAAATATATGTCTTGCATCGACAGCCGCAGGAAATTCCCGGCTGCCAGCCCGCGAAGTCGAAAAAGTGCAGTCTCGAGCTGTGGGGTGGGCGTCGACTGCTAGACTGCTAGTGTGTTGAGCTACTCAGGGAGATAAGAGGATGTGGTCAAGTCTATGGTATTTCGCTGGTCGGGAACTATCAAAGACATAATGGAGCTCATCGAGATGCGCGAGGCATACGACATATGCACCTTAGTTAACGGCAAAAAAGAATGACACCAGATCACATAGAAAATACAGATCTATCACACGGACGACGTACGGTCACTATACCATCGCGTCGCAACCAATTTCATGCATCCGAATCTGAATCTGCATCGTCATCATCCGAGTCAGGGTTCAGCCCGCGAAACCGAACTTGTTGAGCGCTCCGTGTCGGCGAGTAACTGTTCATAGCGTAACACCATAAGCATCCGGACGCACTTGAGAAACAAAATCACACATACGTTGAGAGCTTGTCGAAGTCATATCCTGGAGTTAACATTTGCTTCCGCAGATTCTCACCAATGTTTAAGCCCATCTCCTTTGGCCCTGAGCCGTCTTCAGGAATCCGGTACCACACAAATCGCCAATGAGGATTTCCGGCAGGATCGAGCTTCAATTTGAACGGCCGAGTCTCCGAACCGGGACCGACGCCCAACGACACATAGCGCACCGACGGCAGATGCTGCCTCACCTCCTCCACGAGCGCCTGGAACAGCTCCTTGCGATCGACTTCGCGAGCTGTGATGATGTAGATGCGGAAGTACACGAGTGAAGTGCCTGAGAGAGGCTCCCAAACATCACACTGGTGCAATTCAGGGAGTCAGCGGTGCGAAAGATGCGAGAGAAAGTATGACTCACCATCCTTTGCATCAACTGGGAGACAACACCAACCGCCGACGAGTCGTCCAAGTCATCATCCAACGAGTCGTCCGATTCATCATCCAACGAGTCGTCCGATTCATCGTCCAACGAGTCATCCGGTTCATCAGCCAAATGGTCAGACCTAACGCGAAGGTCCTGCCACAGCAGTAGTTCGAGGCATTTGAGCCCACCGGGTCCACCGAAGCACCGGGTAAGAGTCTTGGCGAGCGTCAGAAGGCCAGGGCAAATAGGCATCTGCACTGTCAATGCCACAGGTGACATTTTATCCCAAATATCCGCAGACAACACGACTTCGTATGACTCGCGATCGATGGGTTCTCCATTCTCCTCGTGCAATAGTTCCAACTCTAGCCAACGAACGTTGCAGCCTGAAATGTCCCATACGTCGAAAGCAGACATATCAATGTCAAGGTGTTCCAATGTCTCCCAACAGTCAGTCGCTTTGTATACTCTGTCAAAAAAGTTTTCCAGGCGTAACCTGAGCTTGCGCACATTCGGGAAGACGCGGGCCATATAGCTTATGGATACTTGCGTCTTTTCCAGAGTCAATTCCTGAACCAATTCGAATTGATGAGCCGGACCGATTGCATCTTCCCTTGGATATTCCACTTCTATCAGAGTAAGCGATGTGAGATTTTCAAGAGGTCTGATAATCGCCAAGACCTGGGGGACGCCGTCGCTCGGCATCATATTACCCAGTGTGAGCTTGAGTTCTTTCTTCGGCTTGAAGTCCTGGCAGAAGAGCTGAAGCTCCGAAACCGTAACGTGACGGAAATCTATCTCCTTAAGCGAAGATAAAGTGGCCACATGCGTGGCACTCAGTTCCCAGATATCATTGACGTTGGTTATGGAAAGAGAAAGCAAATTGCAAGACGTCCTGTTTCGTAGCTCCGTGAAAAATTCCGCCAAAAGTTTGTCATAGACATTCTTTTCACCGTTGGTTTGCTCTGCGTCATTCGCCAACCTCGGGACCACGAGCCTCCGCAAAGAAGGCAGACCGTCGAGTTCCGGGTGTTGGTTGTGTTTAATGAGCAGAGATGTACAGAATGATCGGAAAGCTATTGAGGAAGGCTGGGCGACGGTGCATTCATACGCGAATTGCACACCGTACCGCTTGATTTGGTATTCCTTGCATGTGGAGGCGAACGACAGAGCGTCCCGAGTCGTGAAGCCAGGGAGAGAGAAGAGATATGCAAGAACATCGTAGAACAGAAAGACCATGATTGCGAACGTGAGGTGTTGGGTGATGAGAGATAAGTATAGGGAAACTCAAGGGAAACTGGAAAGCCAGTCTTCCAGAAAACACGTGCTCTGTGGCCACGCTCTGAAACGCCGCTTGCTCAGCTGTGGTGAGTACTTACCGGATGAACGGGGCTGATTCCTTTAAGATAACCAGCGTTTGTCAACATTAAAAATGTCCGTTCATGGGGCGGTCGAGTCAAGTCGGCGAGATTGTGGAGAGCTGCAAGCGGAAGTGGGAAGCAAAGCTTCATATATGCTTGTGAAAATTGTGTTCTGTGTTGCCCCATGGCTGAGTTGGTCACAGCGTCCGACTGTTATAACCACGAATTGCTCGCGGCATCGGAAGGTCGTGAGTTCGAGCCTCACTGGGGCAGTGTGATAGGCTTTTGCTCGGAGTTTCCGTGACACTACATTTCTTCGACTTCGAAGAGGTGTTGAAGAACAAGCCTCCAAGATGCGAGAAGATATCTTCTCCTGTAAGATTTAGACCGCGGGTCTCTGTGTGAATGAGCGACCCGCCGAGTTAGTGATCATCATACAATGTGCCGTCAACAAGAATGTATATGGGACGATAAGTTATGGACTGGAGCTGGCCATACTGCAGCAACAAAAATTGCATTTGCACTTATGGTTTTGGCTTCTATGCACATGGCCACTGGCCAAGAATCCCAGACGGCCGTAACAGAATGTTGGTATATATGTACATATATGCCATGCAAGTGCGTGTGTTCAAGTGAGTATATGCATGCCTCGAAAAAAATACGATTGCATGCGCAAGGTGATTATATCAGCAACAAAAGCATTTAGTATGGCAAGAACTCTGACATCAACGCGTTATTGGACTGTGAGGCACAGGAGGGGCAAGCAAGTGGGAATTGATAGATGGGCCTCGAGGCTTGTGATGGTCGCAGCAAATTGACAGCCTGCGGTAAACTTGAGATGGCTTGCTTGCGATGGTCGAAGTAAATTGACAGCCGACCGATAAACTCGAAGTAGCGGTAGATGAAGCACATTGACGTGAACTGGTAAACTGGTCAACTTGAGATGAAGGCGACTGGATCGAGCAGTGCCCGAGAACGACGACCTGTCACAGGTGCGAGAGCCGGAGCTGGGCATGAGAGAGGTGCTCAGGCAGCGAGGCGAGGTGGTAAGACGAGGAGGGAATACGAGAGTGGGTGCACACGCGCAGCAAACTGGGTGGAGATGCGGAGGGAGACAGGGGACATGATGGAGGAGAGGAACAAATAAGAAGGACGGTACGCTCGCGTCGTGTCATGGGAGCGTGAATCCGATGCTGGTGAGGATCGAACACTGCTGGGAGGCTCGAACACGATCCACAGAAACAGGTCGGACGTTCAAGCCTGACTGGGGCAGTGGGAGGCTCCTGCACAACTTATTTTAAACTTGGAGGTTTGGTACGCTGCAGATGAAGGATGTTTGCAATTCGCAGGTATTACCATACTGGACAAGAATGCGTATGGGATGATTAGTTTTTAACCAGGCTAAGGAAGAAATCAGATCTCTATGGTCATGCAGATATCCGCTTCCTTTCCGCCGTCTTCTCCAGCCCGAGAGACCACTCTATGACTTTCGGATGTGCTTTGACCTGAAAATGTATGAAAAATATGTCCAGCTGACTGAGTGGGGGTCTGCAAATCTCACCTTTCCCGCATCGAAGCCGAGGACCTGAAGTCCGTCCATGGAGGCGGCTCGTGAGAGAGCAACATAGCTCTGGCCTACACGGAATTCAAAATTCGTTTAATAAGACGGGACATGCGATGGATTGCATACCCTTCTCGAAAACTCGCCCCAAATCGATCTTCACATGCTGAATGGTCTGGCCCTGGCTTTTATGAATTGACATGGCCCACGCGAGGACAAGCGGGACCTATCCAACCCTTGTTCAGTTCTTAGATTTTAACAGGACAACGGTAACACCCACCTGTACGCGCCGTGCTAGCAGCTTCCCTTCATTGTCTTCTACGCGAAATTCCTCACGGATCAGGAGGACGATCTCGACGACCTGGGAAGTGCGGAATTCGACAAGCGGGTAAAGTTCGTCGTCCTTCCGCACGCCCTTGCCCTTGCCCTTGAGATCGGAGGTTTTTTGTCCCACATTCTCCTTCTCCTCGATCGTCCGGCCTGTCTTGAAGGCAATGGGTGTGCGCCCGTCCGCTCCAACTCGCACGTTCCGCACAGCGCCGTTGTTCTTCGCGCTGCCGCTGGTCGATGGCGGTGCAGTCGACTTGGGCCTGGGACCTGCGCTAGAGCTTGTAGCAGAGATCCCTGGCGCTTTCTCTGCAGGAGTAACGGATGCAACGCAGCACGAAACGCCAAAGAACCCGAGCACGCGTCCGACGCAACCGTTGACGAGGCCCTCATCGACATTCTTGACGAGCATGACCTGCGCGTCAGGCTTGAGCACGAGGCGCGCAGGAGCAACCATCTGTTCCAGCACGCGTTGCGAAGACCCAGAGTCGCGCGCAGCGAAAGTGACGGGCCCGCCGGGGAGTGCTGCGAGACGCGTAGTATTTGCGCGCTCGACTTGTGCGCGGAGCGGGTAGAGCTCGGTAGGTAGGAGCCCGGTGGGAAGAGGGGGAAGTGTGCGCGAGAGGCGGGAGAAAGTTTGATGTGCGGAGGGTGAGATCGTGCCTCGACGGAGCTCATTTAGCAGAGAGACGAATTCTAGCAGGAGAAAGTTCATGCAGGAAAGAAGAAAGGGAAAGAAAGCTTACGAGAATCTTTCTGCCTGTAGACTCGAGATAATGTCACGGTGTGATCGATGCACTTTTTCCAGGCGTCGCTTTCAAAGGCAAAGAATGGTTCTGTATTTGACTTAGTCACAGGGGGTAATTGAAAGAAGTCGCCGGTAATGACGAGCTGCGGACGAAAGGCACAAAAGGTGGTAAGAGTGGTACAGTGGAACTTTGGTGGTGTCACGCGCCTGGATCCCGCCGAAAGGTTTCGCAGTCTTCTTCCGTAGGCTGTTTGCGAGAGCCGCCAGAGTGTCGAAGAGTTGCCCGTCCACCATTGACACTACGGATTCATATTTCTCAACGGCTCTGATTTTGAGAATGACAGAAAAGTTTGGCTTAACAAACCTTCGTCGATAATGAGCACCTTCGTTGCCTTCCAGCGCCGGTGTGCGGGTTTGCAAGTCTTAATGCAGCTGATTTGCCTATCGATGTTGTGCATTCCAGGAGTAACTGCACCCCATGAGTGAATAGTCATGCCTAAGAATGAAAATTACTTTTTTTCCACTAGGAAAAATAGTCTGCCGCATTACCACCAATATTCGATGCCGCCATCCCTGTGCTCGCTGTCACAGATATTACTTCAGGCTTCTTGGCGTGCTTTTTTCTTAGAGCGTTAATAATAGCTCTCAATAGCAACGACTTGCCGGTACCTGAAAATAAACGAGTCAGAACTAGCAAAGCCCGACCGGTGGCCGTGAAAACATACTGACCAGCGGCCCCAGTAAAGAAAACGTTCTTCTCCTCATTCACAACCATCCTGAGCACATTATTCTGCTCCTCGTTAAGCTCTACAGTTGCCTTTGCTCCCTTGTCGTCCCTCGAGGTGCCCGTCGCGGCCACCTGAGGCGAGAAGAAGGTATCAAGCGTCTTGCGCGGACGTTTAGCATCGCCTTGTCGGGGGTCGGGAATGCTCCCGGTGGACTTTCGTTTCTTGGTGTTGGTGAGGCCAGAGAGCATGCCTGTCATATCCCTTGAGATTACTGTGGAAGAGAAGGAAGTTGCAAGAGAGGACGCGTCCAACCTACTACGTCGCGTCGTGATCACGTGCAAGCACCGAAGCATAACGGGCGTCTATGTGCGAAACTTGTTGAGATTGAAGACACTCGACGTTTGCGCTGAGACCTATTAGCTCGGGCCAGGCATATTAGCGGTGAGTATGTTCACGTTTGAGGTTGAAGTAACACCGTGATGGGCATGTGTCGCAGGTGCTGGATCCGCGTGTCGTGTCGAACGTGAACCTAAATAGTTGAAGTTCCCTGAAACGGCGGAGGTGTGCGGTGTCTCTCCCTTGAGACGTCCACCGGGATCTACCCCGAGCTCTACTTCGACAAATAATATCTTTCATATCCACTGAGATGTCTGGCAGGGGAAATACTTACAACGGCGCCCCGCCAAAGTGCGCACATCGATGAAGCGTAATTGCCAGCCCTCTTAACGTTTGGCTCCCCAGATACATCAATGACTTCAGCAAGGCGCTCGCAAGCGAGGTTCGCATCCTCCTCGCAGAGGTCGGTCGCCTCAGGGACGAGCGCAGGCAGCTTCAATAGTACGTCCTTCCCCCTTGTCTCTTTACTCACAGATCCGATCCGATCGCACATGCATCGCAGTGAAATTTCAGAGCTCATGAGTTCGAGGTCCAAACAGGGGGCCGGTGGGGAGTACACGCCAGATTGGCGTCCCAAGGTAAGGTGAGGAGGCGCTCTGCCGCTCGCATGTACATTGATACCTCGCGCAGGGCGCTGCAGAACCGCCCCAGCCAACACCCGCGCCGCCGCCACCCCCAGAGAGCGCTACGGGTGACGCGCCTACACGCCCAGCATGGCGTACCGTGAACAAGCGCGAGGAGCTCCGCCAGAAGGCGAAGGCGAAGGTGCTGCCTGCCCCCGAGGCCGTGCGTGCATCTGAGCCGCCCGCTCCGAACTTGCCTGCGTGGGCACAGTGGAAGCGTAAGCAGTTGTGTTAAGGCCGGTTCTGTTGTCGTCTTACTGATCAAATGATGTCTTCGGATGTATTCAGCGAATCCGCTGTTGTCGCCTGAACCCCGTTTAGCGACGGCTGGTGCACCGCTACCCGTTGTACCTGGAGAGGAGGGTCTCTTCGGTGTGTGTTTCTTGTGTTGTGTTGTGTGCCACCGTCTTATCGTGCGTGCGCAAGGCCCACCTACACCTCCCCCGGTGTGATTCTGTCGACGATTTGTATTTGACTACGCCAACGCAGTTATCGGTTGCTTGCTTATTACTCAATTGCTTGACGATGTACACCTTGTATCAGCACTGCACTGTGTTTTGTTTCTCTGAATTGTTTACATGCACTTCGTAACATCAAGAACTTTGTTGGCACATGAACTGCATGTACACCGCTAAATTTGCTCTGACTCACCACACGCTCAGCAAGTCGTTCGTGATACAACACACCTTGAAAGCAGATTACGAAAATACACGAGAATACAGCTGACGTCGACATGAAACAAAAACAATTACAGCTAGCTATCCGACCAATCCATCTGAATCCGAGTCGTGTCCGACAATCCCAAAGCTCATCCCCGCGCGACCAACAGCCCGATACCTATGCCCGCACAAAACGCTCCGACAAGGGCCAGCCCAAGTCCCGAACCGAACCCGAAACTCATGCGTTCCGTACCGTTAGAAACGCTCGCCTCCTCGGTAGGTGCGGATCTCCACCCTAGCCCGGACTTCACCGCACCGACGACGCGCGTGCGCAGAGGGCTGAGCAATGAGAGCGAGAAGACGACGAGCGACGGAATGTGCAGCGGGTCCAGTGCATTCATGCAGCGATCGTCCGCGCTCTGCGGCCCCGGGCGCGCAGGCGCGTGCGCTCCTTGTACGGAGGCATGGTCATGATTCCGTGCTGTGCCTGCACGCGATCGCCGCCGGACGGCCACGTCCTGGGAGAGCGTGTGTTCCCACTGTGCTTCCCACTCCGCCTTGTCCCAGCGCAGGCTGCCATGACTCGGCGGCTCCCGCACGGACGGAGAGGGAGGAACTGCATCCACCGCGCGCTCGACCTCGCGCCAGCGCAGGAAACGCGCGGCAGCCTCGGCGCGCACCACCGAGAGCGTTTCGGGGGTACGGAACAGGCCCGCACGGAGAGCGCTCGTTGAACTGGGACGGAACGCCGAGAGCGTAACCGTCCCCGGGAGGGTTGCCGGGGGTGGGTCGAGGTATGCCTGAAAATAGGGGTACGCAGAGGACGGATACGATGGCCGTGATGGCTGCGATATAAGTGGGGGGAACACAATAAGGGGGATATGGGGGCTCAAGGCAACCAGGAGCGCCTTTTCCGTTGTAGAGGGTGCTACGGGCGCAGAGTCAGCTCTCGTCAGAAAACATACGATGCTACAGCGACACCGAAACTGATCTAAGACGCAAGACTGGACACAGTGAGTGCGCAAGAAAAATCGTGGAGTAACACAAGCAATGGCCCACGAGTTAACAGTAACCTTCTTTCTACCAGAAAGAGGATACTGCTAACACGGGGGCCACGGGATCTCGCATTGAACTGGGGATGGTTTCCTGCGGACCACACCTACTTGCATGTAAGCAGCATTCCTGGTCACGCACATCCGAAACATACAGAAAGATAAAACGCTCCGATGATTCTCCATGCTGCATCATTCCACTTTGACCGCAAGATAGCGTCACAGGCAGCGAGATACTCACTTGTCGTCAGAAGGAGAACGAGAGCAGTGTACAGCGGCGTGCATGGAGAGGCAAGGAGACCCGCAAGCACAGCGCTGGGCGCGGAATCAGGATTGAGCGCGCCGTGCACTTGTTGGAACGGGGCATGCACTTTCGCTAAGACGCGCGCGACAATCGTCTCTGCCTGGAAAGGAGACCACAAACGCGCGTCAGCTACGCTCGGCGCAGGGGTGCATCACGCACATCGTCGCCGAGATCGTAAGGGGTCAGCTCGACGAGCTCGACGTTCCGCGCGGGTTCGAAGTGCTCGAGTCCGTGCGCATCATGCTGCTCCAGCCAGTGCGTCGACGCCCGCAGCACGCCGTCCGCAGCAGCGTCCACACCCTGCTCCCACCCGTCGATCTCCACAACATCGTCGTTGTCGTCGAGGAGTGCGGAAGTCAGAGCACGGGCAGTTATCCCAGCGAAGCGAGGGGCGAGAAACAGCAGTCGGAGATCGCCGAGGGTCTGGCCGTATGGCGTCGGGTGGCGGCCGGCAGAGGGGAGGGTTAGCGACGGGATGATCAGACCCTGGCTGTCCTCCGGATCCGAGTCAGCAGGCGCACGAGGTGGGCTGGCTGGGCCAGAGGAAAACATAAAAGAGGAGGAAACAGAGGGAAACGAGGAGATTGAGTCGCCGGAGGGGCTGCTCGGAGACGGCAGCACGCTATGCGGCGAGGAGGGGGAATCAGCAATCGGAAGGGAAATATTAAGAGGATTGAGCCCTCGGATAGTGGCAACACTGGTGCTGGGCTCGCACTCGCACTCGTCGCCGCTCATCTTCGTCGCCGTCGTGGTCGTCGTGGAGAGAGAGGGGGAAGAGACTCGGAGCTGCAGGTCGCTATATAGAGCACTTCCTGTAATCCACAACACGTGGCCGCCACGATCACTCTGCTGCTGGCGTCGGCGGAATCAACGTTCTTGTTCCAGGCCTTGTTCTCTCGTTTTATGTTCTTTTGTTTTTGTCGACCACTGGTTGTTGCTTTCTGCTGTTGGAACAGCTCTGGAATCGTCGGCTGAATTCGAGATACTCTGCGCAGAAATAAATAAGGTGGTACTGCGGCACTGGTTTTACTTCTGCGCAGAGATCCCAATTTCTCGCCGTCAGCAGTCTTCATCAATGAGTTGCTTTACGTTACAGTAGTAGACCCGACGGTGAGTCTTGGCGATGAGATCACACTGCGCCATACTTTCTCAGAAACTGTAGTAGCCAAGGTAAGGTGCCGCTCTGGCCGAGTGATGTACCCATTTACTCGTGTTTCGCGCTCTTTGTTCTCCGCCCGCACGCCGGAGAACCTTGACCTTTGACCCCACGTGTTTATAGGAGAAACCAGCAAACGTTATAACGCCGGTGTAACGTTCTCACTTGGCTCCCTCAGAACATGGATACGTCTGAGGTGGATGAGACAAGTGGCAAGTTCAACTTGATCCCGTCGATGACAAACTCTCCTCTGACCGCCTCATAGTGGAGTATTCCATCTTGCGACGCAGGAAGGGATGGGAGATGGGCGTGCGCAATAGATGCAGTGAGTTGTAGCAGTGTTTCATACAGAACTCGCCGAACATGGTGCAGTATAAAACCGTCGATGCCCATTGGGCGAAACACCAAATTGTGATGCCTTGCCATCTGCACCAAATGGTCCGCGGGAGCTCGCACAGGAACGCTCTCGCCGTTGGCTCCCTCCTTCCAGTATAGATCAGTCGACCTCAAGAGCTATTTTTTCACTGCGTACAACATCTCATGGAGACGCCAATGCGCATGAGCGGCGGCGCTGCGGATCATCTACTGGCACGTACCTCAGAACACTCTCCTTCGATCGCAACATGCACGTCTCCCCTAGACGGAGCTAGTCTAAGGTGAATACATACAATCGGGTCAACCGATATCAGAGATCGCCAGGACTTTACGTCCCTCCCAGGTTGCTTGTGCTCCAGAAAGCAGACCGGAGCGGGACGCAGATCATCTATATCCTCCCGTCGTCGCTCATTGCTGTCCCTGTCGGTGGCGAAGTCAACCAGCAGTTCAAGAAAGCAGCCGAAGCGCTGGACGCGAAGTTGCAGAACTTGGTGGTGAGTGTTTCCGCCGTGTGAAAGATGAGAGTCGTCCCGAATATGTAGTGTCAAGCCACAGATGGCATGTGTATAAACTCAGCTCTAGCTGTAACGTTCCATTATCTGCGGGTCATGACTGCCAATCGGTATCTCTTCTTCTAAAATGTTTTTCAATTTTGTTACATTTACTTTTGGAGAACGAGCACTTAAGGCTGCCGACGTGAGAATATTTTTCACCCAGCAAGCTTCATTGAACAGTAACATTTCTGGCAAATAAAGTGGTGACGGTTCGCATATTCTGAATGCAGAAATACGGAGAGTTTTTGGAGGAAACTACGCAGTCTACGCTTGCGTTAGACGATTAGTCCGAGTCACTGGTATAATCTTTGCACGGAAATAATGCACGACGAAACGAATACAGAACTACTTGTGTCTGGGAGATAGAGACTCTCCGTCAACATACCTCTCATCTCCACTTCGGTAAGGGTCATTAGTTCATCGACATTGACCACACATCGCACCGCAGCGCGAGTCTTGTCTCTAGCGCCTGCTATATCCAACGATAGCCGCTGGACTCGTCCAGCCAATCAGATATCGAATCTGTCTCGCGGCCAAATGTCCGGATTAAGTAAGACTGGATCGTGGGCGTCATTTATCTCCTATATGTGCTTGTGAAACACGATTTTCCACGAATGGCTCTTCTTGCTCTTGTTCATCATGCCGGTTTGGCGTATCGACGATGGCAACAGCGACTTGTCTGACTTAGCGCAAAACTTTGGTCTTCTATATCGCGAATTGTGGAAAAACAACGGGGTCGAGAAGCGGAACGTCTTCCTTCAGCAGTCCAGTTCAGTTCAAGAAGATTTTTGGTGGGACACGATGGAGTCGGGAGGTAGTGTGGAAAGTGACATCAACTCTGTCTCCGATATCCCTCGCAGTACATTTGACTACACTCTTCTTGACCTATCGTGGCTACCTATGCCTATCGCAGACAGTGCGCAGAAGATACTCGTTCGACCGGAGTATACGGAGGCAATGGCAGCTTTCAAGGAAGACCAAGGTCCTGTCCTCTTGACTGGTCAGCCCGGTATTGGTGTGTAGCATGCTGATTCATGTCACGATGGAACTGATATGCGTGACCAGGGAAGACTCTGTTCCTAGTGTACGCTCTGACCAAACGGCTCACCGAAGGTCAACCGACGATTCTTTCGACCGCTTCCCTTGGCTATTTTTTTATTTCAAAACTCCGGTGCCTATCAATTTACAAATGCCGACATGGATGGCTCACTGTTACGTTCGGGGATCCGCGCTATACACAATGGAGATGTTCCCGGAGGGAATTTCAAAGAGAAGGATGCAGGATGGATTCTGTATGACTCGAATGAGGCACAAGGGTCACTGAACTGGGACAGCTCCAGCTTCCGGCCGTGGAAGATGGTGTTTTCCACCTCGCCGAAATTGTCCAGATACAAGGAATGGGTCAAACAGAAAAATGCTGTGATGTATGTGATGAAACCCTGGTCCTGGTCTGAGATATGCGCTGGAGCGTATGTCGGATGGTTTTGCTGCTATGACGAAGATCTGATCAAATTTTATTTTAGGCCACTACAGACCTCCAAATCTCCTACTACTAAGGAACTTTGGGATGCCTATCATCGATTTGGTCCTTCCGCACGCATCGTATACAAATCAGACCCCGTGGAGCACCAAAGCGATATTCGTCTTGCATTGCGAAACTGTCGAGACCCTTCGATACTGTTCCCCCAAAGTGACGACGCTTGGGATGAATCCAGCAATGTATTGGTGGTTGTGGAGCCGGCGACCAAAGGTGGGGTTGTCCACAGAAACATGTTGACCGGAAAGGTCGCCACTCCATACATCATGAACATGGTTCACGAGGAGGCAAAGCATCTGTTGGGATTAGCCATGCGCCGAACTTACCGACATCTCTTGTCGCATGATATCTCCAGAGGAGCGGCGGGAATCATATTCGAAGATATGGCCCATCACCTCCTCGGCGGTACTGCATCGTGCACTCGCTCCCTCAGAACTCTCCCACGAGATGGTACTTGTTCCACAACCAAATGGAAGGACCTGACGATGAATTCCAGCATGATCTTCGATAGTATCGCCCAGATATCTGGCAACGTGAGGCAGCGTACGTATTACCGTCCACTGCCGCACTTCGCCGGTATCGATTCTTTCGCGTTGATTGACGAGACACTGGTCCTGTTCCAGTTCACTATCAGTCCAGATCATCCAGTCAAAGTCAAAGGATTCGAAAGCGTTCAGACCCTTTCTGCTGAGCAGCCGATTAACCGCGAATGGATGTTGACTTTCGTGGTCCCTACAGCAGTCGAACCTGACTTTAAACGCCAACCATTGCAGCCGGTCTCGTCTCGAGGAACGTGGGATCAAAACGTGGATCAATATGTGATGGGACTGACTCTTGAAGAGCTGTTTCCAACTGAGTATGTTTGCCTTTCCTTTTGATGCTTGTATTCCATTAGCTGACGACACTAATTGTACATACCAATAGCATTGATGCTACAAAGGTTGGCGCCTCCGATGAATATTCTCAGCCTGACGAAGTGGCATCTCCTGCAGACAAGAAGGGGAAAGGATTGCCGAAAGCTTCGAAGAAGAGGGAGAGGTCTGAGGATGCGGACGTGGATGCGGCTGAGCAGCCTCCTCCAAGCGGAAAGAAACCGAAGAGGACATCAGCGACAGGTTTGCAAACTCTGGAGGTATGTAAATCCACGCGATGTTTGCGATGGGCGACACTAACATGGCGAAGGGGACTCGTAAGCTTCCCAAACCACTGGACACACACGAAGGTCCATCCACCGGACGTCGGAAAGGGACGTCCCGCAAATAGGTCTTACGCTGGCTACGAATGCGTCGCTTGTGTCGCTATTAGCCGTCTCCTGCTCAGTATGAGTAGCCGCGCTGTTCTTGGGGTTTATTGCTAATTTTGTGATGATTGGTGAAAGAAATAAAAATAAAAAAGAACAAAAAACAGCACAGTTTGTTTTGTGGCTGAAGCTACAACACGGCGCTCGTTCGAGGATGATCATGGCACAGAAGATACTTATAAACACGGCGGTAGCACAACACTCTTGTAATGCTATTTCATCAATCGTGCGGCTTCACGGGAGACCCCTCCCACTCCTAGTAGCCTTTGTGGCCTCGCCCTATGCCTCGTTGTGAAAGAACAGGTCATATACCTCCTCGCGTGCTCCTTGTCCGTGGTCCTCTCATCAGCAGATTTCAAGACATCCCGAGCGTAATAAGGGCTCACGCTCTGTGTCTTCAGTACAGACTCATGATTCTCGGGGCACTGCGCGATTTCATTTCACCCGCCGCTGACCGCCTCCCTCGTATTGTCGCGATGCGTCTGCAGGACGTAGTCTCGCGCTACCCACAGTGCGGGCATGACGCCGACGAAGCTGAACTCCTTTCCAAGGAACTACGGGCCCTTCACCTCCTCCGAGAGCATACACAGCACTCTGTTGAATTCGTCGAGTCCCCGGATTCTTTTGATGTCGCCGCAAAATCTGGGACTCCGGATAAAGGATCTGCATTCGACACAAAGGAGAACTCGAAATTCGAGTCCATCAAAATATTATACAGGGCTCCTTACCCAGGGTAGGCCTTCGAGGTCTGAAACAAGTTGATTGGCCTGAAATCCTTCGCAACGGCATTGGAGGTAAGAAGACACCGAGACTGACCAATCCCACCTCAGGAACCCCGAGCCTCGTTCTGTCATGGGCTCCCTGAGGCGGAAACGCACAGTATTCAACTGAATGAAGTGCCATTGAGTTGCTACTCAATCGTTTGAACTGAATCCCTCCATTTGATTGATCCACCCTACTAATTACTGAGCATACCCACAGGTGTCCCTGCGTTGCATTGACTTCGGATTCGCTATGACGAAGACTGTTGACGAATTCACAGCGAAGCGCATCACATACGAAACTCCGAAGCTAGTCTCGACGGTCATTGATTGTTTGGACAAAGAGACCAGAGGATAGGCCGCGTTCCTGGAAGATCCCATCATTTCCAGGCGCGTGATCGGAGGCGGAATATCCCACCAGACTGTAAGGCACAGCACACTCATCTCAATACAATCTCTATTGGATACTGTTCGTTGCTTGCAGGATAGTGAACTCGTCCTTTCTTGAGTGACGCGTAGGACATCAAGTTGGGGTCCGCGAGCTGGGTGGCGTGTTCGTCGTACTCTACGATGCGTCCTTCGTTGCGTAGCATGATGTGTTCTCTAGTGAGGAAGTGCGGTGCAGTGCACGCAGCAGGTACTCGACCTGTCGAGGTCATCAGACAGGAACTTGGGAATTGTTGGAGAGCTACTGGTTGGTCTATCAGCTCACTGAGTTTCACTGCAAGTCATAGGTGAGCGCTCACTTTACCTGCCAACCATCTGTCTTTGTTCATATTGATGAAGGTGTTGATGTGCGTGCTGCATGGCATTGGCGGCAACGTGATTGGCGATCGTGCCCGATGTACTGACGAACCGACATTGATTGCTCTCAATCATTCTCTACCGTACAGCCTAAATATTTGGATCTGTTGCACGATGTGTGACCGTTGGAGTTTGCCTTGCTGATTTTGCACGTGTACTTAGTATACGGAACTGGATGGCAAATTGCAGTTGTGCCAAACGCGAAACGTCACAAGTGTGATGGTACGCGTCTATCACCGTGACTGAGGCCTCACAACGCTCTGGGTCATCTCCCATCAATCCCCGCACTCAAAGTCTCCGGATGCTCCCAGAATTGGGGCATTGCACGCTTCTTGTAAGTCTTGTTGATCAATGACGGAGTCAGACAGTGGCCATGCGGAGTATGCGAGACGTACTATCTTAGCCCTTCACTCTGAATCCACTGCGCTCTCGGGAGAGGCGTTGATTGGTCTAAGGCAGGCGAGTACTAGTACTGACTACGGTTGCGTAGGGAACATACTGAGAGGGATCTTTGCCACAACAGCTGAAGCTTTTCACCAGGGTCGACAGTCGTCATCATGAGTAACCAATCAGATACGACAGATGAAATGCCTAGTAGGGCTCATATTCGACCAATCCACTGATGATTCCTGACGCATCATGTCAATGGTCATGAAACGATCATTTACCTCTACGTCGGATGGAGCATCTCTGCTCTACTAAACCCGACAGTCCATATGTTTCCGCTGGTCGATATGTTCACAACCGTCTTCCGAACTGACCTAGGAGTAACGCCGTCTCGTTGCAATGTCAGAAACCTAGATGTCTCCCACTGAGTCAAATGCGCCTAGTATCACACATGTGCTTTCTCGACAATGATCTTTTCCCATAGCGCGCACTCCCCCGTTTCGCGGCGATCAGTATCAGGCTGCAACTTGCATCAGAGCCTGACGACCGCAGCTGCACGATCCTCGTCGCAGAGGCAGTGTAATTATGGGCGGTCGTTGACGAGAATGGCCAAAATACAGCACAGATAAAAACCCTGCATGCTGCAGTGGCTGTCTTTCCATCTTTCCACATTTTACCCAGCCTGTCTTTGACACCTTGCAGGTACTGGATAGTGAGTCATGCATTCGTGAAGTGACAGCGTATTAAATAATGCCGCTGATGAACATTTTGAAGCCTTTGTGAATCCGTGCTCAGTTTAAATTCGACATGGCGTCAGGCTTGTTCACGCGCGTTACCGTGCTCTGTGTCATCATCGCACAGTTCTTCCTCGTCAACGCTGCGCCGGTCGCGTACGTGTTTTCCTGCGGTATCTAGCACCTTGTAAAAACTGACTTTTCCTGCAGATCTGACGCGGTTGTCGCCCGTACTCCAGATGATCCTTGGTGTGTATTCCGTTATCTGCAAGTTGTTTCCCCGGGGAGTGTATTGACAATTTTGTGCAGTTCGGGTGGCCTTACTGAAGAATGCCTATCAGAATTTGGGTGGGGCACTCTAGGCGATGGCGAGGGAGATGCGCAAAAACTTGAGTAGCTGGACACGCTTGCATCTCCGTATTTATTCGAGTGAACGATGATGAATGTCAATCTCTCTTGTTCCCAGGTCGAGCGATCCTCTGGCATTGTTCAGTCTTGTATGCTAATAGGTTTTTTGAGGCTAAATGGAATGCCTTGTAACAATTTCTGTAGCCGCTACTGAATCCAATGGTGGTTGGCCATGACTCGAAACCGCATCTTCGGGCTATTCCCCCATGATCCACTACAGCACCGAGGATAGAGACAAGTGTTATCTGACGAGAGATATTGCCGACAGCACTTCATCCATACTCTCTGGTTGACTGACCTCGTGGAGGTCGTCTGCTTCCAAGTCATTCCCAGGAAAAGGTGCGACTCCACGCCATCGCTGCACCTTCACCCGTAAAAGCCGTTCGATGTCGTCGACTGACTGACAGCGATTCAGTGCAGTCCTGAACTTATTGAACCAAGGCTGCCGACCACTGCGTACATGCAAAGCTTCAATGTAAATGATGCAAGGTATTGAAAAAGATGGGACGTACCATTGGTGGTCAACCGAAATGCCGAACATGCGTTTGCATGGTCTGCAAAATCACTGTGCCGGGGAGTGCGCGACATAGATCAAGATATTCCAACGAGATCTTCACATGATCGGGAACGACATTCGCGAACAGACTGCGAAACGAATGTGAGTTGAGCACTAGCTAAGTTCAGCTGAACACGTACCATGGATTGGCCAGCAAAGTCTCGCCCACCATAATCCCATCCGCCCCCGTATACGCGCGATTTATCTCGACATCTTCCCATACGCGCACATTCCCGTTACTCACATGGTTCTTGCGGCGGCCTCGTCCAAGGAAGAATTAGAGGTCAACAAGATCGCGGGTGGAAAAGACTTTGCGTATGTGCCTTTCAATGTATAACCTTTGGCCTGTCGTCTGACAATTTACCCACGCGTCGTCAGGTTGTTTTCTGTCCTCCTCACACCATCCCTGGTCGGATGGTTGGTTCTGGAGGAAGGACACTCCACAGACGTACCTGTATACGTTGGGAAATCCGCTGGTGGCCCAGACGATGCTGCAGTACGACCTTTACACGGGACTTCACGTTCCCCCCAGGCTGCTAGTACTTGAGAAAGCAGACCGGAGCGGGATGCAAATCATCTACATTCTCCCGTCGTCGCTCATAGCTGTCCCGGTCGGTGGCAAAGTCAACGAGCAACTCAAGAAAGCCGCCGATGCTCTGGACGCGAAATTGGAGAACTTGGTGGTGAGGGTTTCCCCATGTGAATGATGAGAGTCGTCCCGAAATGTCGTGTCAAGCCACAGATGGCATGTGTATTACTCCAGTTCTAGCTGTAACTTTCCATTATCTGTGGGTCATGACTGCGAATTGGTGTCGCTTCCTCCAAAATGTTTTTCAATTTCGTTACACCTACTCCTGGAGAACGAGTACCTGCCAACGTGAGAATGGTTATTCACCCTTCTCGCAAATCCTGAGGATAGTTGGCAGCGGATGCGTGCACATCTGAAAATTACAGACACATGTGAGACCATGAGCTCCGTGCATGATTTTAAAACGTCTGAAGAGCAAATAAGCGTGACGTATGGAACTTAGCTTAGCCACTCACTCGTCAAAATCAGTTGGCTGCAATGCGCAAATGGAGTCACGGTAAGCGAGATACTCGCCGACGTGTTCTGGGTCTGGTTCCCATCGCTGGCCCGCTTTGCCGATCAAGGGAGACTGCTGAACTCTAGCCAATGCTTCCTGGTACTATCCTAGGCATAGTTCTGCAAACTCTTTCAGTGTACTGCTCGTAGCTCCCTGACAACTTCATGATATCCCTTGAAACTTGCAGTCTATGTGCAATAATGTCCCCTCTACAAGGTTATCTAAGTAGCATGTTAAAATTCCCAGAACTTATGTTCTCGGAGACCTTCCGGCGACGAGAGTGCAAGTGCGCAGGGTAATGCAAAATTGTCACAAGCCTGTCACGATGAGCGCCCTTCGGCATGCCCGGCAAATTTGATCACAGAGCGGTACGCACAGTTCTGCAAAGCCTCTTTGGGCGACGGAGTCTGAATTTCATCACGCTGTGGCGGATGGATGTAACGCGTCTTTCTCGCAACATAGCATAGAGCAAGAACAACTTCACATGGCATCAATCGGGGTCACTCTGAAGGTAGCTGCATGTTAGAAAGGCTTATATTATGGGTTGTAAAATTTTTAGGTGAGTACTGCAGGAAGGATCTCCATATCAGCTGTATTTCCGGCACTTACATTGGGGTGCAAAACCATGCAATTGCTCTCCCATTTGTTTCCACATCAACAAATTATCATACACAGGGTTGTAACATGTTTAGATAGTGTCCATACAACTACTAACCAAACCTATCAAAGAAAATTTGAGAGTTGGACGAGATATTTGCATTTTGCATATTGATGCGCACTTTGCAGAACTGTGCCTAGGATAGTAGCATATTCAATCGGAGTACTTCGTCCTGACTCCATTACATAATAGCGTTCCATACTTGAGTCTCGCTGCTCTTGCTATGCCTGCAAAACATTGCAAAGAGGCTGTCACTTATGATCCTTGAATCGAAGAAGCCGCGCGACTGAGGATTCAAGAGTCAGAGCAGGCGGGGTATCCACGTCACACCTGGCTCGCCGTTGTCTGGCTCTATTTGGATGCCAAAGCTAGAAGATTCTTGCTCGGAGAGCAAGCTCTCCCGACCCAAAAGTGAAAGTGTCCTTTTTACACAGTTGTTGTGCGTTATTTGTTTTGTGGCAATTCTGTCTGCAGCAAGTTCCGCCGCCGCCTGGCGGCCTTTCGAGTACCAAATCAATCCCGATATGGTGTGTGTGGTTCGGCCTTTTCACTCATCTTTCACCTTCTTTGTAACAATGTCTAGTGCTCCCACCCGGAGAACATACATAAACGTCGCTCACGCACCGGTTACTCATCCTGCTCCCTTCTATTTGCTCTTGGCAGGGATGCCCTGGTGCACATCACAGCATTGAAGGCGCCCTCGGCGACACTCTTTAATTTGGTAATTCAAGCCCAAAATTTAGGTAGCTATAACAGGCAAACGGCAGCAGCAAATGCCACGACCGGTCTTCCACATGCACCGCAGAAGATTTGTGTTGTGTGGGTGCGGGCGTAGTGCGCGTACATGAGATGGTCAACGATCACATGGGACCGTGACGGTCATCAACGGAAGCTTCAAACCCTACTACGCGAAACAGTTCGGCCCGTACCTATCAGTGTCCGCTCGTCCGGTACACCATGTCCGTAATGCGTTCACAGTTCACAGTAGTACCACACTGCCTGGCCATTAGTCGGTGCCCACGACCTGCTGATGGGCCAGCAAGAGTAACCCCATCCGTGCGTTGATTGGCCATTTCTCCATATTCGTGCGAGGTAAGCTGGAGTCGCTGATATAGGCATCGGGAAGCGCTGATAGAGGTGCTCTGCTCACCTCCTCATGCGTACTAGCGGAGACCTGTGATAGGCTCCCCACCACACCCACGACGTCCCTGAAGTGCCTGTGCAGGAGCGCAAATAGACCCAGATTGATTGATTCTCAGAACCCAGAAGATAGACTCGTGTTCATAATGCGCCCGGTTCACACCTGCTTGGGGTGATGCGAGAACGCCGTAACGGGTACAAGGAAGCCCACGCCAGCGCTCACTGATACTTATGTAGCTCACCATATCATGGGCCGGTCCATAAACTCATCCCTCTCCACCCGGTCAACTACCAGCAGTAGCTGCTCGGTCGCGATGGATAATACTGTACTGCTGTGTGCGCTCATTGGCCTAATTTCTGTCCTGTACTTCTCGCATAAGCGATCCAACAAGGCGGTATGTCGTCATCTTCCGTCTTCCAGTTAAGCGGTGTTAATCCACCGGCACAGCTCCCTCACATTCCTGCTGTCGGCCCCTCCGCCCCAGTGTTATCCTACCTCGGAGCAATCAATTTCTTCCGGAATGCCCAAGGGGTAATTCAGGAAGGATATAACAAGGTGAGTGCTCTAATTCTGATTGTATTTGGCACACTCCGGGCTCACAAAGTTGTCAGTACAAGGGATCTGTATTCAAGATCGCGACGTTCGAACAATGGGTCGTCGTAGTCACCGGCCCCAAGCTGATCGATGAGCTGCGCAGCCTCCCGGATGACCAGGCGTCCTTTGGCGAGGCAGTGAACGAGGCAAGCACAATATATCCTTCCTACGTATAGATTTAAATTATACTAAGCAACCTGTTGCATAGATGCTGCATAGCGAATACACCATCGGACGTGATGTAAGCGAGGATGCGTACCATATCGGCGTCGTCCGCGGCCAGCTCACGCGGAACTTGAGTGCGCTACTGCCCGATGTAATCGACGAAGTCGGGATGGCATTTGAGGAGCATATCCCAGTCAATGATGAAGGTACGCCTTTGTCCTTACCGTCACACCTGGTGCTGAAAAGTGGGCTAGGATGGCTCGAGGTGTCTGCCTTCTCCGTCATGACGCAGATTGTCGCGCGCGCCAGCAGCCGCATTTTTGTTGGTGTCCCCAAGTGTGCGTCCCCAGTAATGCATATAGAATGGTACTCTCACCATGCGAGGACAGGTAGAGACCGAGACTTTCTCAACCTCGCAATCGACTTCACGACAGATGTGATAATGGGAGAGGTTATTATCGGTTTTTTCCCTACAGTGTTACAGCCGTGAGTTCAAAGGTTCAGCTACTTTGCACCGCCGTGAAGGATAGTGACTTAGACATGCCTTCTGTAGTATTGCTGGCCGCTTATTTTCGCGGCTAGGAAGCTCCACCAGGCGCGCGACCGCGCATTTACGGCCCATCATAGACGAGCGGAGGAAGAAATTGGCCGAGTACGGAGAGGACTGGTCAGATAAGCCTGTATGCTTGGCGTCTCACTGATACCGGTTTTTCTGGGCTGCGGTGCTAAATTATGCCATTATCACCAGAACGACTTACTCATGTGGTTAATGGACGAAGCGCGCAGTGGGGGTCGCCCTGACGAATCCGTCATACCCAGGGTCTTGGTCGTGTGCTTCGCAGCGATCCACACTTCATCTAACGTGTGTCCCTCACCCCAAGCATTTTTCGGCTACCTCTGATATTGCCTCCGGCTCGGCCAGAGCTTCACGCACGCCCTATACCACCTTGCGGCCAACCCTGCGTACGTCCAGCCTCTTCGAGAGGAGATCGAGAGCGTTAGCAAGGCGCACGGGTGGGATAAGACCTCCGTCGACAAGATGTGGTTGTTGGATAGTTTCCTGAAGGAGTCGCAACGCATGAACGGTACCGAATGCAGTACGTCTCCCGCACCTCGTATGTTTCCTGGTAATCCTCAAACGTTGAGCGTTCTTCACCGCGCAGCTGCGCTCCACCGCAAAGTACTACGGGATGTCACTCTGTCTGATGGGACCTTCATTCCTGCGGGGACCCGAATGGTGGCGGCCTCAATGTCGACACATCTCGACGAAGAATATTACGCGAATCCGAACGTCTTCGACCCGTTCAGGTTCTGCAAGATGCGCGCTGCGGAAGGAGAAGCCACGAAGCACCAGTATGTCAGCACGTCGCCCGAGTACATTCCCTTCGGCCATGGCAGGCATGCATGGTGCGTTCCGCTTTGTTGGAATTTGTATCGCTTAATGGTCTGTTCTTTTCGCTTCGGCAGCCCCGGCCGGTTCTTCGCCGCCAACGAGCTCAAGGTGACACTGGCGTATGTCGCGCTGAATTACGACGTCAAGTTTGAGCACGAGGGTGAGCGACCGAAGAATGTTTGGATTAGCACAACCGTGCTGCCTGCGCCCAACGCGAAGGTGATGTTCAGGAAGCGCCAGTCTGTGCTCGCGTAAATCATCCCATACCATGCGCGACTTGGTGTTCCTTGAGTTATTTCCGGTTCCGTACGGAGCGTGAAGGTCGTACTGCAGCATTGTCTGGGCCACCAGCGGATTTCCCAACGTATACAGGTACGTCTGCGGAGTGTCCTTCCTCCAGAACCAACCGGGGATGGTGTGAGAGGACAGAAAACAACCTAGCGACGCGTGGGTAAATTGTTAGACGATATGCCAAACGTTATACATTTAAAGGCACATGCGCAAAGTCTTTTCCACCACCCGTGATCTTGTTGATCTCTTTCTCTATTTCTTCCTTGGACGATGCCGTCGCAAGCACGCGGAACGCGGCCTGTCCTCCGCTCTCTTTGCTGAGCTGCTTGTCCAAACGCTCAACGACCGTTGAGGCTAGAACCGGAGTTTCGTATGTGATGCGCTTCGCTGTGAATTCGTCAACAGTCTTCGTCATAGCGAATCCGATGTCAATGCAACGCAGGGACACCTGTGGGTATGCTCAGTAATTAGTAGGGTGGTTCAATCAAATGGAGGGATTCAGTTCAAACGATTGAGTAGCAACTCAATGGCACTTCATTCAGTTGAATACTGTGCGTTTCCGCCTCAGGGAGCCCATGACAGAACGAGGCTCGGGGTTCCTGAGGTGGGATTGGTCAGTCTCGGTGTCTTCTTACCTCCAATGCCGTTGCGAAGGATTTCAGGCCAATCAACTTGTTTCAGACCTCGAAGGCCTACCCTGGTTAAGGAGCCCTGTATAATATTTTGATGGACTCGAATTTCGAGTTCTCCTTTGTGTCGAATGCGGATCCTTTATCCGGAGTCCCAGATTTTGCGGCGACATCAAAAGAATCCGGGGACTCGACGAGTTCAACAGAGTGCTGTGTATGCTCTCGGAGGAGGTGAAGGGCCCGTAGTTCCTTGGAAAGGAGTTCAGCTTCGTCGGCGTCATGCCCGCACTGTGGGTAGCGCGAGACTACGTCCTGCAGACGCATTGCGACTATACGAGGGAAACGGTCAGCTGCGGGTTGAAGGAAATCGCGCACTGCCTCGAGAATCACGAGTCTGTACTGAAGACACAGAGCGTGAGCCCTTACTATGCTCGGATGTCTTGAAATGTGCTGACGAGAGGACCACGCAGGACAAGGAGCACACGAGGAGGAATATGACCTGTTCTTTCACAGCGATGCATAGGGCGAGGCCACAAAGGCTACTAGGAGTGGGAGGGGTCTCCCGTGAAGCTGCGCGATTGATGGAATAGCATTACAAGAGTGTTGTCCTACCACCGTGTTTATAAGTATCTTCTGTGCCATCATCATCCTCGAACGAGCGCCGCGTTGTAGCTTCCTTCTGCCACAAAACAAACAGTGCTGTTTTTTCTGTTTTTTTTTTCTTCTATTTCTTTCACCGATCATCACGATATTAGCAATAAACACCAAGAACAGCACGGCTACTCATACTCAGCAGGAGACGGCTAATAGCGGCACAAGCGACGCATTTGTAGCCAGCGTTCGACCTATTTGCGGGACATCCCTTTCCGACGTCCGGTCGATGGACCTTCGTGTGTGTCCGGTGCTGCCTCCAGGATCTCGACGGTTTCATTCTTCCTCCCAGAACGTTTGGGAAGCTTACGAGTCCCCTTCGCCATGTGAGTGTCTCCCGTCGCGAACATCGCGTGGATTTACATACCTCCAGAGTTTGCAGATGTGTCTGCAAATGTGTCGCCGGCGTCCTCTCCAGTTTCTTTCCGCTTGGAGGAGGCTGCTCAGCCGCATCCACGTCCGCATCCTCAGACCTCTCCCTCTTCTTCGAAGCTCGTTGCAATCCTTTGCCCTTCTTGTCTGCAGGAGATGTCACTTCGTCAGGCTGAGAATATTTATCGGAAGCACCGACCTTTGTAGCATGAATGCTATCGGTATGTACAATTAGTGTCGTCAGCCAATGGAATACAAGCATCAAAAGGAAAGGCAAACATACTCAGTTGGAAACAGCTCTTCAAGAGTCAATCCCATCACACATTGGTCCACGTTTTGATCCCACTCTCTTCGAGATGAGTCCGGCTGCAGTAGTTGACGTTTAAAGTCAGGTTCGATGGCTGTAGGGACCACGAAAATCAACATCCATTCGCGTTCAATCGGCTGCTCAGCAAAAAGAGTCTGAATGCTTTCGAGTCCTTTGACTTTGACTGGATGATCTGCAGTGATAGTGAACTGGAACAGGACCAGTGTCCCGTCAATCAATGCGAAAGAATCGATACCGGCGAAGTGCGGCAGCGGACGGTAATACGTACGCTGCCTCACATTGCCGGATATCTGGGCGATACTATCGAAGATCACGCTGGAATTCATCGTCAGGTCCTTCCGTTTGGTAGTGGAACGAGTACCACCTCGTGGGAGAGTTCTGAGGGAGCGAGTGCACGATGCAGTACCGCCGAGGAGGTGATGGGCCATATCTTCGAATACGATTCCCGCCGCTCCTCGGGAGATATTATCTGCCAAGAGATGTTGGTAAGTTCGCCGCATGGCTAATCCCAGCAGATGCTCCGCCTCCTCGTGAACCATGTTCATGATGTATGGAGTGGCGATCTTTCCGGTCAACATGTTTCTGTGGACAACCCCATCTATGGTTGCCGGCTCCACAACCACCAATACATTGCTGGATTCATCCCAAGCGGCCTCATTTTGGGGGAACAGTATCGAAGGGTCTCGACAGTTTCGCAATGCAAAACAAATATCGTTTCGGTGCTCCACGTGGTCTGATTTGTATACGATGCGTGCGGAAGGACCAAATCGATGATAGGCGTCCCAAAGTTCCTTAGTAGTACGAGATCCGGAGGTCTGTAGTGGCCTAAAATAGAATTTGATCAGATCTTCGTCATAGCAGCAAAACCATCCGACATACGCTCCAGCGCATATCTCAGACCAGGACCAGGGTTTCATCACATACATCACAGCATTTTTCTGTTTGACCCATTCCTTGTATCTGGACAATTTCGGCAAGGTGGAAAACACCATCTTCCACGGCAGGAAGTCCTCGCTGTCCCAGATCAGTGGCCCTTGTGCAGCATTCGAGTCATACAGAATCCATCCTGCATCCTCCTCTGTGAAATTCCCTCCGGGAACAACTCCATTGTGTAGATCGAGGATCGCCGAACGTAATGTTGAGCCATCCATGTCGGCACTTGTAAATCGGTAGGCACCGGAGTTTTGAAACAAATAATACTTGAGGGGAGCGGTCGAGAAAATCGTTGGTTGACCTTCAGTGAGCCGTTTGACCAGAGCATACACTAGGAACAGAGTCTTTCCTGGTCACACAGGTCAGTTCCATCATGACATGAATCAGCATGCTATGCACCAATGCCAGGCTGACCAGTCAACAGGACAGGATCTTCATCTTCGTGGAAGGCTGCCATCGCCTCCAAATACTCCTGTCGAATGAGTATCTTCTGTGCACTGCCTGCGATAGGCCTAGGTAGCCACGATAGGTCAAGAAGAGTGTAGTCAAAGGTACTGCCAGGGATATCGGAGACAGAGTTGTTGTCACTTTCCACACTACCTCTCGACTCCATCATGTCCCACAAATCTACTCGAACTGAAACAGACTGCTGAAGGAAGACATTCCGCTTCTCGACCCCATTGCTTTTCCACAATTCGCGATATAGAAGACCAAAGTTTCGGGCCATGTCAGACAAGTCGCTGTTGCTATCATCAATACGTATAACCGGCATGATGAACAAGAGCAAGAACAGCCATTCGTGGAAAATCGTTTTACAAGCACATATAGGAGATAAAAGACGCCACGATCCAGTCTTATAATCCAGACATTTGATTGGCCGCGAGACAATGCAAACTCGATATCTGATTGGCTGGACGAGTCCAGCGTAGAGCTAGAGACAAGACTCGCTGCGTTGTTCGTCAATAGGGTAGTTCAGAGTAGAATTTTCGACCGGGTTTCGAGCTGGTTTTCGATGCGGTTTTCGAGGCCGGAGAAATCCGAAAACGACTTTGGTTTTGAGACGACGGCCCAAAGCCGGTTTTCGGCTTCTTCGGCATCAACTTCGGACTCTGAAAGTGAGCTGTGCAAGATGCCGATCATCGACGACGGGCACGTCGTCGCTGTCGTCGACGACAGTGACGAGGTCTTCCGGTGGAGAAATTAATTTTTCCGCTCACTTATTCTGGAAGGGTGATACCCATGGAAATTATGAAAGACCTCTTAAACATGGCAGACAATAAGTGCTTAGGTCGGGGGATGCATTTCGAGACAGCGGCGCTGTCGCGCACGATGAGCACAGCTACTTTGGCGTCACCGACAGCTCGGTAGGCATGCCCGAGGTTCTCCCGTAGAGCGGCTTATTTGAAGTCCGCCTCCCAACAGTGTCGCCCGCGCCTAGCCGATACCCGTTTTCGGCGGGTTGTTCAAGGTTGAAAACAGTTTTCGGGCTTCTCGGGGAGTCGAAAGCCAGATCGAAAACTGGTCGAAAACCAGCTCGAAAACCGCTCGAAACCTCTACTCTGAACTACCCTAATGTACTGTAGATGAACCAATGACCCTTACCGAAGTGGAGATGAGAGGTAGGCCCTAAGTAGGTAGGTAGGTAACCGGCAAATATTGGTCCCATTCAGGAACGCCGGGTTTAAAGTTGTACTTAGACTACAGCGGTCCACTCGTGCAGAGCAGGTAATTTGGCGGAGAGTCTTTACCTCCCGAACACAAGCTATAGTTCTGTATTCAAATTTGTCGTGCATTGTGTTCGCGCAAAGATTATATCAGTAACTGGTAGATCGTCTAACACAAGCCTAGACTGCGTAGCTTTCTTCAAAAACTCTCCATATTTCTGCATTCAGAATATGCGAACCATCGCCACTTTATTTGCCAGAAATTTTACTGTTCAATGAAGCTTTCTGGGTGAAAAAACGTTCTCGCGTCGGCAGGTACTAGTTCTCCAGGAGTAGATGAAACGAAATTGAAAAACATTTTGGAGGAAGCGACACCAATTCGCAGTCATGACCCGCAGATAATGGAAAGTTACAGCTAGAACTGAGATAATACACATGCCATCTGTGGCTTGACACTACATATTCGGGAGGACGTTTATCATTCACACGGCAGAAACCCTCACTACCAAGTTCTCTAACTTCGCGTCCAGAGCTTCGGCGGCTGTCTTGAGCTGCTCGTTGACTTCGCCACCAACAGGGACAGCGATGAGTGACGATGGGAGGATATAGATGATCTGCGTCCCGCTCCGGTCTGCTTTCTCGAGCACCAGCAACCTAGGGGGAACGTGAAGTCCCGTGTAAAGGTCGTACTGCAGCATCGTCTGGGCCACCAGCGGATTTCCCAACGTATACAGGTACGTCTGCGGAGTGTCCTTCCTCCCGAACCAACCATTCAACCAGGGATGGTGTGAGAGGACAGAAAATAACCTAACGACGCGTGGGTAAATTGTTAGACAATAGGCCAAAGGTCACACACATCGAAAGGCACATACGCAAAGTCTTTTCCACCCGTGATCTTGTTGATCTCTTTCTCTATTTCTTCCTTGGACGAGGCCGTCGCAAGCACGCGGAACGCGGCTTGTCCTCCGGTCTCTTTGCTGAGCTCCTTGTCCAAACGCTCAACGACCGTCGAGACCAGCACAGGAGTTTCGTATGTGATGCGCTTCGCTGTGAATTCGTCAACAGTCTTCGTCATAGCGAATCCGATGTCAATACAATGCTGAGACAACCTATGGTTATGCTCAGTAATTAGTACGGTGGATCAAGCAATGGAAGGACTCACTGAGGAAGATGCGATAGTTCAAAGATTTGCGTAGCAACTCAATGGCACTTCATTCAGTTTAATACTGTGCGTGTCCGCCTCGGGAAGCCTATGACAGAGCGAGGCTCGGGGTTCCTGCGGTGGGATTGGTCAGTCTCGGTGTCTTCTTACCTCCATTGCTGTTGCGAAGTTGATTGCAGGGTCAATTATCACCGACAGTTCTGAACACACATCCTTGCATTGACACTGACCGCGTGGTGAGGAACTTGAAGTGGCGGTGGAACTTGGGTTTGTCGATGATCGGGTATCAATATGCGATTCCCACGCTTTCAACGCCGTTCGCATTACAAAGTTTGTTACTGGCTTACCCCACACCGCCGGTCCTCGATTGCATAGACTCAGACTTGTACAACATGTGAGTATGGGTGCTTGTTGTTTAAGATAGAGATGACTGACCTTACCCATCGGAGTCTGTCTCAATATCGCCGGATTTTCCACGCCTTATATCTTTGTGCGACTTACCCGCGATGACGAAACACAGCAAGAACAACACCGCGTCTTCCGTCTTCTCGTATGCGGAGCACAAGAAGCTCAACTATGGCACGAAGCGCGTACGTACCCAGTGAAACTACCCCTGAGATTCGTAACGTATACAAGCTGTGCAGCAACGTCTAGGAAACGAGTCCATGCGCCGCTTCGATGCGTGTGCGCTCTGTCTGCAGCGCGCGCGGGATCCCGTAGCGTGTCACAAGGGGCACCTATTTTGTAAGGAGTGCGTATATACCGACCTGGGTGCGTTGTGCGCCCCGCATGCATTTTTACCCAGTTTCTGAGATACTGATCGGACATCTGGAACGAAAATGTGCATGCAGTGACGCAAATTGGTGACATTAAGCGGCAGAAGGCGAGGCTAGAGGCGCTAAAGCGGGAGGCAGAGGATGAGAGAGAGAGGGCGCGGCAGGTGGCGCGGGAACGCGTCCTGCTAGAGTTCGAGAAGGGACAGCTAGGCCTTGCTGTGCCGTCCTCAACGCTCACCAAGACTGACACAGAGTCGAACGAACGTATGCCCAATTTTTCCTCGTCTTTTCCTCACTGTAATCTCTGAGACCCGCACGCAGCTCGTGGGACGAAGCGAAAATTCTCGTTTTCTTCCTCGGCCGTTGAGACCCTCACGCAGGAGGCAGAAGAGGCAGCGCTCCGCCAGATCGAGCGTGAGCAGGCGGAGGCGCTCAAGGCCAAGCTACCGGACTTCTGGCTGCCCTCGCTGACGCCGACATACACGTCGAGTGGGCCCCCGACGTCGCTGACAGACATCAAGATCCACACTACGTGTCGAGGCGGGAATCCGCCTCATGCGCTTGCGTGCGTCTCCTTCTCTCTCCGTCCGCAGTGTGTACACTCAAACCCGTTGACGTATATGATATAGGCGAAAAAATCTTATACCCGTGAAGTTCTCATTCGACACGGTGCGTGGTGCGCCCTCGGGGTCGCAGGACTCTACGCCTACTACAGAAAGTGGCACCGCAGTGCTCACCCCACGAGAAGACCAGAGGGACCCGATATGTCCGTCGTGCAAGAGCGCACTGACGAACCACAAACTGATGTACTGTGCGTACTAAGCGCTGACAGCCGAGACACCTGACATTAACACACCAAAGTGATGAAACCGTGCGGCCACGTCGTCGACAAGACGTGCTTGGACACGCTCGTGCGGCCCGCGAAGCAGTGCATCCTGTGTGATGCTAAGCTCGGTGACACCGACATCATTGAAATTACGCGCGAAGGTACGCAGAAGTCCTTCACCTCACTGGCCTACTTCACTGACGCGTTCGAAGGTACGGGATTTGCGGGTGGCGGAATGGCGGAATCGTCGAGGAGGGGCGTAGCGTTCCAGGGATAGAGGTGCTTCCGAGCTTCGCGATCCATGCAGGTATTTTTTAGCACCAGCGATTTGACGGGGTGGTGTCCAGTGTCTCCGAGAACCTGGGTGCGTGCTGCAGCTTATTTTATTCCTGAGGGCATGTAATTCGATGGACTACTCGTCGTGAATGGTGGCATGCAGTGACCCAGACAGTCACGATACGAGAGATAAGTAAATGTTTGCCCTATCGATCTACGAATGCCACACCGCGTGTATGAAGCACAAACGAGATGTACCATGCTACTGATCTTACATCTGTCGCCCCTTGAACTCTTCTTACTCCTTTCCTTGGTCCACTCTCTGAGTCTTTGCCTGCTAGCCGTCAGCGCTACATCCACGGGACAAGCTCACGTCTACTGGCCACCTTCGCGGAAGCAACTGTGACTGGGCCCGTTGTTACTCAGTGGCTCTTCTTCAGTACGACTGTCCACCGAGTTTCCCCGCCTTGCAGTGTTTGTGGTAGAGTCATCTTGGTCGCAACCGCCTGAATCCCAGCCTGACAAGCGAGAAAGCCGGCCGGACCAGGCTCATCGGCTTGCGGGCATCGGAGCCAGCACTCGTGCTGTTACCGCTGTTCTTGGTGCTGCTGTTGCTGTTCCTGCTGCTGTTTCTATGTTTAGTCTTGTTCGTGTTGTTCCTGTGGGCCACACGACTGCTACTGCCACTTTCCTTGCCGCGGTTGTCTCTTCTCGTTCATCGACGGCTCTCCACACGGGCACAATCCCTAGTCAGGTGTTCACCTGAAGCCATGTGCTGAGTAACTGCAGTATTACTGAACTTGCTTTGAGCTTCATCGCCGAATACTACATTCTACGGGAAGCAACACCATCAGATCAGCTTATGGCCGCACAGTGGACGGTACTCACTGGGTGCAGCGGCAGTCTCCTGGAATGAATATCCGCCTCTCTCTGTGCATCCAACGAACTGCAGCGTTCCAACATGCTCGATGGGTTGCAGTTCCGCGAACAGGCGTTGCCCGGGGCTCCAGCGATCCCTGCGGACCTCTCGTTCTGTAACGACGTGTTTGGGAGCGAGTAGAGGTCTCGCAAGTCCTGCGGTACCGGCTTTCGCCTGGGACGCCTGCGAAGTCCGCGCAATTGAGGGAGGGAGATATGGAGCGGGTGTTCTGGGGATAGTCTCATTGCCCGTGCTATGACCAACCGAAAGGAAGGGTATGGCTCGAGCGGCGCCTCCTGGCGGCGTCTCCACTGTGTGTGCTCCTGCGCCTGCTGGTTTGTCGTCCGCGCGGGGTGCTTGTCATTCCTCGCGGGCTCCGTGAAGCTCTGAATACTAGACTCGACGAGTGGCCTCAACCGCGTGCTAGCCACAGTCTCGACCGTGGTTTTGTCGGACGGTCGCCGGCGTGTCTGGTTGCGGGTGAGAAAGAGGAGGAGAGTTGCACATTTTGTGCGTTTTGCTTTCGGGGTAGTTGATGGTGGCCACAACTTCATGTTGGTTTTCTAACCTACTTTTCTGTGCTTGTGTCTACGCGACGCGGTGCACGTGATCGACGCGCCTCAAGCGCGAGGCAAGCGAATAGGTTCAGTGCGCCCGCTCTGGCGCAGGTTCTTCCCACCGCCTCCGTCTCCCAGGTTCCGCGGCGGCATTCCCTGAAGTCGAGTGAGTCCAGTCAACCATGTATTCACCTTACACAATCGTTACTATTCGCTGCACGATGTGAAGACACGGTTGAAATGAGTTGGTTCGAACAGTCCCAAGATGCGATGACATGTTACACGTATGGCAAATATATAGGTATTAGTTACTGTAGGAATGCAAGTCAGGTGAATTGTGGTGTTTGAAGTCCGATGTATGGGTGACAATGATGGGAATGCGAGGTATTATACAATGGCGCTGGAAGCTGGAGAACACTGACGAGCGAAATGGGACAGTATAAACACGTTGAATGAAGGCGCAGCTATCAAAATCTAGAGAAACAGCAATAAACTGTCAAACATCCCGAATATTGAGCCGAACGAACAGTGTAGAAAACAGATACTGCGACAGCTGTGAGTCGTGTAGCGGGAGGTGTCGATAACCTAATCAATGTCCATTAGCCACGCATTCCAATTCGATCGTATGCACGCACTACCGCACTCACCCATATTCAAGCTGCCAAGGCTGGCACAATACACCGCCAGTGGCTCCTCTTCGAGCCTGTCCTCCTGCTTCACAGTGAACCGCACGAATACCAGGTCACGCATGTCCCCGACGAGGTCGAACGGGAGGCTCAGGCGCTGTTCCCACACCGGGTTGAACCCATTGTTCTTCACGACGCTCGTCCGGCAGGTCACCGTCCGTGCGGGCACCTGTGTACCAGCCGCGCCCGACGACGGCGATGGAGTCTGACGAGACTTTGAGCCAACGGGAGGGAAAGTAGCGGTAGCGTGCGGAGATATGTGCAGCCAGTCTGGGATGTAGATGGAGACTTCGACTAAGGGGTCCAAAACAGTCTTTTCTATAAGTTCACGTCCAAGTGTATCTTTTGGCTTGGGCAGCTGCTGAGCAGAGATTATCTAGCAGAGATGCACATGAGTTGGCAGTTCCACAGATCGACAAATGAATACATACAGTGACGTCGAGAAAGTGATTTGTGCGCTTGCTGAGCAGCTGCTTGTCCGTGCTGCGCAGCGCCAGCGGCTTCAGCACATAACCCGTCCGTCCGTTACGCTGAAACATTGCGTGATTGATCATGTATCCCAAGTCTAAACAACCCGCAGTCAGTATGCCCCACCTTGCCCACAGCGGACGTAAACATGTCTCACCAAATGTCTGCCAATTGATCGCGACCAGCTGCGCCCCAGTCGCCCAAAATCGATGAGGCTCATAGTTTGTGGAACCAATGCGCGTGCCCTTGGGGTATATCCTCACGAGATGCCCGCGATTGTGCTTCACGAGATCCATTGTACTGCCCTGCTTCATGATCCGGTTCGCCGTCCTTTCCGAAAGCGAGAAGACATGCACGGGGGCATACGCCTCCTTCTTATTCAACCCCCGGCACTTAACCCCGACCGTATACACAAGCAGCGCGACCAGGGCCAGCGACATCCGCACCTTCACCTTCTGTTGCGGGGCCGCGGGCGCGTCCAATGCCTCCAGCCGGGGTGAAGTTGCAAGGACCGCGACGGAGGAAGATGCAAGGGCGGAGACAGAGGAGAGCGCAGAGTCACTGCGGGGCGTCCTTACCCGGCCGAGGACGCCGCGCGCCTTCTGTAACTCCGTTTTCAGATCTGCGTGATGACAATCGCATCTCATGAGATGCTGTGCTGAGAATGCATCGGAGAGCAGAATACGCACCCTTGATCACCTCTGCCTCGTTCTCACGGGCCTTCCGCCACTCCTGCTGGACCTCGCTCGGGAAGTCCGAATCGGACGCGGACATCTCGGTAGAGGACGACTCGGTGTCGACGCTCACCTCCTTCTCGCGGATGTTATCCGTATCTGAGACGTAAAGATTTTTCGCCTGCCGTCTCCGTGTCACCTTATATCTAGCAGCAGGAGATACATCGCTAGCACGCACCTTCAACAGAATCTTGCCCTTCAGCTCCTCCGGGCTTGGCAACGCGGTGATTTCAATGCGGCCATCGATCGGCGCACGCACGAGAGCCGCACCGAACTCCTCGCACATAATACTCGCGATCATGTCCTGTTGCGGCATCGAGCAATGCACCTCCGCGGATATGATGACTGGATAAGGTGACACGACGAACGCGTATTTGGCGATCGCGATACAGACGTCGCGGAGCGGCACCTTGGACGTCAGCGTGCGGCCATGGTACACGACCGGCTCTGCGTCCCCATCGTAAATGTCCACTACCGCACATTCGCAATACTGTCAGTAATCCGTGGCTCTCCGACTTGCGATAAAATCACTCACGCTCGACGCTCCGACAACTGTGCAGCAGCGCGCGGATATATCCCTCGACGGTGCTCGCGCCAACCAGCTGGTGGCCGACGAGGTAAGTGTTGTGCGAGGACGCGATGAAGTACTCGGGTAGCGGTCGCGTCATGTCATGACAGATCTTCCCGTGCTGGTCGGCGAACGCCGAGTTCTCCGTCGACAGCAAGAACGAGGTGAAGCCCTTGAGGGTCGTAACCGCCGTCTCGATCGTGGGTGAGAGGGAAACTGTCGAGGGGGGCAGGGAGGGAGCGGTATTAAGATCGGCTCCCACGGGGGAAGAGGAAGAAGGAACGCGCTCTGTTGATTCGGCAGGCAAGAAATCGGACTGGACAGACAAATCGAGCGAGTTCCGTAGGGAAGAGGACGGAACATCTTGAGACTCGTCTGTAGGGCTGCTTGCAAACCGCAGGAATACACGTTGCATCTCTGAATCTCCCAGAGACGACTACGAAGATGACTACCCGAGAATGGACGAAGAAGTAAAGGTAACGTACCTTCTGCGTCGACAGCATGAAATGCTCGAACTGGCCATATGTCATGAGCCCGCCGCTGTTTGCCGTGATCTTCTTGTAAAGACGGTCGACTTCAGGGCGGGCTTTCAGGGCCTTCACGAACTGCTTGAAATCATCAAAGTTAAGGTATCCGAGGCCCTGGCTATCCGCTTCCTGCGAAGCACTTGAATAATCTGTCTGAGTATTGATACACAAGTGACATACCTCGAACCTCCTCATCAAGTCCTCCTTGGACGGGTTGATATTCAGCCTGCGGCACATGCGCTCGACCGCCTCGAAGTTGAGCTTCTGGTCCTCTGTCTCGCCACCGGCCCCACGCCAGAACTGCTTCTCCCACACCGCCTGCCGCACTTCCGCGTACCCCAGGCCGCTCATGAGCTTCTGCCGCACCGCGTACAGCCGTCGCAGAGTGGTGTCCCACAGGTGGAACACGTCACGGGTCGCGGCGATTAGATGCAGTGTCTTATACCCGCCGTCGAGCACGTAGACGATAGTAAGCCAGCGCTCCTCGTACTCAGCCGCGAGCTGAAATTGCTCGCGGTAGTAGCGCGCGTCTACGCCCGCGCGCAGCTCCTTGATGTTCTCTATCGGGACTGCGGGGATGTAAGCAATCGGACATGATAGATGGTAGAGACTCACTGATTTTCAGCTTCTTCGACTGCCAGACGATCTGACCCTGGTCCGCGTCGAGCCGGAAAACAAACCGCTTCTGCTTCTTGGCAGATACCTTGAGCATCGGCACGCCCTGCTGCAGCAACTGCGGGACCGCAACGTCCGCGACGGGCGGCGACATCGGGGGCGGGGACGAAGTGAGCACCTGGTGCTCAGACAGCTGCTCCTTATCCTCGACGATGGGTAGCTCGGGCATGCTGACGCTCTCGTGCGCGCGCCATTGCGCGCTCTGGTGCGGCTTGAGGGAGTCGGGGGTGTCGCTCCGCGCCAATGAAGACTCACTCCCCGCGCTCTGAGTCGACGTCGACGACCGCTTTGAGCTCGTCGACCGTCGGCGGCCTGCGATGCTCCTCGATGCATCCTTCACCTCCTGCAGCTTCTGCCGAATCGTACTCCCAAGTGTGCTTGTGCTTCTTCCTTCGCCGCCTGCGCTGCTGCGCACGCCCGTGTCGGGCCCCATCGCTTCCTCCGCGCTCTTGTGCGTGAATAGTTGCGTTGTGCCTTTGAGCATATCTGTGTGAGTCTGCTATGGAAGTGGGAGCGGTGGTAGGGAGATATTCAAGGCCTGATTCTTCAAAGACCTGGGGTTTGCCCGCGGAGTCACGGTGGAGATGGTATGAATGGTAGCTCAAAGTATGACATGGTGCTTATATCTTAGGAGCTGACCCGAGATGAATACCAATGCAACAACACGAGGAATATGTGGCGGTGAGTGGTCGCAGGCTGATGAAGGTAATCTCCCAAACGCAGACGTCTGCTTTCCCCAAGGGGGTCACTGCCGAACGGCATATCATGTTCTCGTGCGAAACGCCATATTATCGGCGGCCGCGTCGCGCCTCGTCACTGCGTGCGTGAAGATGCGCACGGACTGCTTGCTGAAGTTCTAGATACTATTGTTATTTTTTTCCCAAACGGTGACAATATTATTGGGTATGATAGAAGGAGAATCGGACAGCGGGACAATTTCCTCCTGACAACGTGATGGATAGGGTCTATAAGTACCGCAGTCGTCGGAGGTGGAGGCGGCTTCGAGCTTACAGTAATGGGCGGTAGTGAGTCACAATCTTCTGTCAATGGCACTGGGACTATTATCACGATACCAGTGTCGAGAAAATTGACGCGTCCAACTTGCAATTTACCAATTGAAGGTGAAGAGTTCACGTCGTGTGCTGACTGCAGCAGAGAGAGTCGCCGACAGTGAACGCCAGGGGGTCTGCAGAGGTCGCAAGTGTCAGTTGCCGATGTATAGAATCGGCAGTAGACTTCAAGATCCGTCGAAATTGTCCGACCTCTCGACTAACCCTCGGCGTCAGAAACAAACTAGATGAAGCGCTTGAGTGCACTCAGTCGAATTGCGAGACGTTTGGGCCACGTAGAGCAGACGTTATAAGATCCCTTGAAATTCTGCTAAGAATGGATGAGATAAGTAATCAACACGAGAATCAGATAGCAACGATCCAAGAGCACGGCAGCGAAATAGACAAACATAGACGGGTCAAGTCAGAACACAAACTCGGCATCCCGCTTCCTTGACGAGAAGATCAACGGCTGAGGAGGGTCGTTTTCGTCCTGGTTAATGAGTCTGCGCCAGTTTGGGTCATAGGGCAGATCCCGAATGAGGTCTTGGCTCGTCGTCACTGCAACACAGTCAGTATCACACTTCAATCTGAACACCAGCGGATAACACCGAGCGCATACATCGATTCAACGAGGTACCACATCCGATACCGTATTTCAGCGTGATCATGGGCACCGCGTCCCCGCCCGGAATGCGCTCGAGCATGGCATCGACGTCCTTGACGAGGCCTTGCATGGTGAGGGGCTCTGCACCTGCCTTCTTCGCCAGTTGTGCAAAAAGGCCATCGAGCGAGGACGTCATGTCCTTGATAGTGAACAGGCCACACTGGACGACGCGGAACCGGTACCGGAGGTCCTTTACGCGGGGCATGTGCTCCACCAGCTGCACGAAGATGTGCCTACGCCCGCGGGTGATGTCCCGCTTCAGGTTGAACGCATGGATGAGGGCGTGGAGGACGTATGTGGGGACCAGATTCCGCCACTTGAGCCAGTCAGTGAGGCGTTCGGCAGTCCTAGGGTCGGTTTTCCGCATCTGTTCTATCCGAGCCTTCGTCTTTTGGAGGTCCCTATATCATGACACGGAAAGTCAGGAGAACAAACGGCCAACACCGAATTGTAAGCTTGCCGGCACGTCATCCTATTCCAATAGGCATGTAGGTCAGGTCACAAATGGAGGATTATAATGAATGTGCTCACTTGTGCGATTTCCAATCTGCACGCTGGCATTCCTTAGAACTTCATACAACGTCAATGGGATAGAAACATTTCGTCATGGCAACGAACCAGTAGTACGATGTTGTACACCCCGCACAATGAAAGAGCGTCTTCTGAAGGTCATGTACGCCGCAGTGTTTGCACGTCTTCTGCATCCAATTTTCTGCTTTCCGAGGGTTTCTCATGTCTTCGACAAACCATTTCTCGCCTCCGAGGGCGACAAGTACAGGATGCGGAGGCTGATTTGCACGGATGAGCGTATATCTGAGGTCCCGTTCAGGAAGAAGGCTCGCATTCCTTCGAAGGAATTTGACGCCCCATTCTGTGTGCCTGTTACCGGGGAGTGAGGTCAGGAATGCTTCGAAACATCGGAGTAAGTACATACTTCTGTGCTTCAGGATCTCCCAACTCAGTAAGGACAAGAGAGAGACCGAGGCGAGCTGAGAGGATATTTGGTGTAAAATCCATTATCCTTGTAAATCTGGACTGGTCGGCGGCTTCGAGGACGTGCTCCAGGGCAACTTTCGTTTTGGCTGTGAAAACGCCAGATAGAACTAGCGCATTGGCGTACATTGAGTATAGACTCCTACTCCAGCTGTTATAAACAAGGCAAGCGTTCTCCGACACGAAATGCACGCACGGATTCTCTAACCACGGAACATTACCACTGCCCCTGTGGAAATACGTATCGTTCTCGACGAGCCACTCCAGATAGGGGAGCGCTTCCGACGGGCGATCGATTTCAGGTAGTCTTGACAGCACGTAAGACGAATCAATTGATATATGCCAACGAGACGCAACGTACAACAAGTATTGACAGAGTTTCTGCCTTGAGTTGTATAGCTGCGTCAGCCATTGAATCTCAGCGAAACACACGTGCTTTGTCAGACCAAACCAAACTCACAAGAAGATAATGAGCAACCTCGACAGGTTGGTCACTTGGAAGGAAACCCATGGCTTTTATTTCCCTCGTGGAGCATTTCTGGAAGACCGGAACCAGGATCTTGAGGGTGGAGATGACATCTTCGACCATGTCGGGCGGCACTAAGAGGAATAAGTAAGAATTCAATCTCTGAACGAAGATAGAATTACCGTCAGGTACATGCACATAGTAACTCCATTTCAATAGATTGGGCAAAGCTGTATTCCACTCAAGTGGGTGTCGAATGCTGTCCGGCCCCATGTCATGCACTGACAGAGAAGCACCATTAGGTACGGCAACGACCCCTCAAGGCTTCGTGTACTACGGGAAACTGACTCACGTCTTTTTATTTCTCTACGAACACATTGTATATCAGGAAGTAGTGACGAAGGAAGAACTTGAAGATGGGCTCCATGGAGGTAGTCAAGACATGCTCTTGGTACTATTTGAACGTCCCTGTGCGACTGATTCGGGTCCATTTGTGTGTACAAAAGCAAGTAGTTGCGAGGTAGTTTCTGTCATGTTCTGGTGACCGAAACGTCATGACTGTGACTAGCGTGGTTGCTGTCACACCCAGGGCAGAAACGGTACAGTATCAAGCCGCTCCATTGCTATTCTCCTTCCAAAATATTGAGAAAGTAATTGAAAACGAGAGACTTTCCAAAGTATCGCGATAACAGAAACACGATATTACAATAGCGAGTGTTGTTAGAATTCAAAGGAAAATTCGGTGTCTGGCTTTCCCGATAGAAAATTCATTGGCTTCGGAGGATCATTTTCATCCTGGTTGATCAGCCTACGCCAATCTGGGTCGTATGGCAACTCGTTCACCAGCTTTTGATTAGCCGTCGCTGCAAGAATGTTAGCGTAATTCTAGATCAGCAGGCAAACACTGCCTGAACACACCTCTGTTTATGGAAGTTCCACATCCGACCGCATATCTCAAGATAACCATCGGTACCACATCTCCACCCGGCATGCGCTCAACCAGCGAATCCAAGTCCTTGACCATGTCGCGCATGGAGAAGGACTGAGTGTTCCCCTCCAGCTCCGACAAGCGGGTGTCAAAATCCGCCGCTGCTTGATCGAGGCGAAAGACACCGCACTCGATAACGCGGAACTTGTACCGGGGGTCCTTGACTTGTGGCATGTGCTCCACCAGCTCAGCGAAGGCGTGTCTGCTCCCACGAGTGGGGTCTCGTTTCAGCGAGAGTGCGTGGATAAGTGCATGGACGAGGGGCATCGGGGTCAGGTTTCGCCATTTCAACCAGTCGGAAAGGCGTTGTGCACCTCGAGGATCGTGCTTTCGCATCAGTTCTATCTTAGCTTTCATTTCTTGAAGATCGCTGAGTGACGATGCAGGAAGTTGGGTTCATCTTGTCAAACCGAGAAGGATACTCGGAGCTCACCGGCAGGCATCTCTATAGTAGTGAACTAATCAATTCAAGAAGCAGACAAGAATAGGCAGCAAAGTACACACTTGTGCATTTTCCACTCCGCTCGCTGGCATTCTCTAGAACTTAAGATGACATGAACTTCGGGCATAAGCCTCCAACAAGACGACGAACCAGTAATAAGACGTAGTGCATCCTGAACAATGGAAAAGCCTCCTTTGAAGATCGTGAACACCACAATGGCTACATGTCTTTTGCATCCAATTTTCCGCTTTCCGAGGATTCCTCATATCTTCGTCTAACCACTTCATGCCACCAAGTGCCACGAGAACTGGGTGCGGGGGGTTGTCCACACGCACGAGAAGACGTCGTAGATTGGCCGCTGGCATTAGGCTTGCATTCCTGCGCAAAAATTTGACTGCCCATTCTATGTGTCTGGTATAGTCCCGCGTGAGTACATGACAGGGAGAAGCCTGAGTGCGACAGACTGACTTCTGGGCCTCAGAGTCAACCCCCAACCGGGTAAGCACAAGAGCGAGACCAAGGCGAGCCTGAATAATATGCCACGAGAGATCCAGAGTCTTTGAAAACCTCGACTGATCTGCCGCCTCCAGTACATGTTCAAGGACAGTCTTAGTTTCGACCGTGAACGTTCCAGATGAAACAAGTGCAGCCCCGTACATAGAATAAAGCACTCTAAAGATGTGACATCACTGATTTAGAAATCACACGCACTCCGATAACACAATACGCACGGATTCTCTAACCATGGCACTTCACTGGGGGATCTACATAACGCCGAATCCACATCAATAAGTGACCTCAGATAGAAAACAGCATCTGAAGGGCGGTCAACATCTTCCAGACTTGAAAGTGCTCGTCAACGTGTTCACAAAACTAGACAAAGGACATCAAACATACAGCAAATATCGACACAATTTCTTCTGTGAGTTATACGTCTGTATTGTGTACGGAAATTGATATTAGTGGACATTGTAATTCGATGGAAATAAATATACTAGAAAGAGTCTAATTGTAGCAATGTTCATGGGTCGGTCGCTAGGAGATAACCCCATGCTAATGATATAAGCATCGGGACATTCGTCAAAGATTTGAAGCAAGATTTTGAGACAGCTGATAACATCCTCTACCAAATCAGAGGGTGCTGAGAGACATACCATGACAAGTCTTCAGCCTGTCCACATGCGGCAGTACAAGACTTACCATCCTCGACATGGATGTAGTAACTCCATTTCAGCAGGTTCGGCACTGAAGCATTCCACTCAAGAGGATGGCGGACACTATCCGGCCCCATTTTGCGCACTGACCTCGCATAATGAACAAATTTAAGGTTTGAGAATCAAGGGGCACTCACATGTTTTTACCTCATCGTAGACTTTCTGTAGTTCAGGGAGCACTGAAGCAGGAAGGATCTCGACGACATCTCCAAGGAGATAGTCGAGACATGCTCGAAGAGCTGGCACTTGCGCATTGTGCGAGTGGGTATCCATATCTGTGCTGCCTGTACAATACAGCGTTTTTATTAGTCTTCCAGGGTTTACGAGTCTACGACAAAGGGAGGACAGTTGCAATCAGAACGAGATCAGGGCGTGCTCAACTCAGTCTAGTTTTTAACGCGGGGGGCTTATCGGTAGGTCCCCAATTTCGTTCGGAGCTTGGACTTCAGGGAAAGAATTGCGTGACCGATCAACTCGCCTGCAAGAGAATGAGTCGGAGCTGGAAATAAGAGAACAAGCGCTCGCCGCAAGCCCACGGCGCGCAGATACTACATACTCCAGGGAAGCGGTCGTTGTTACATTTGAGATATCTCAGTCAAATGGCATGCCTTTTAAGCTGTAGGAGACAAGCAAAAGCACATCCAAAGGGTAACAAGAGAAGCAACTACTGAGGATGGGTTGTGAAAGTTCTGGCTTGAACTTGGACACTGTCACATCCCAATAATTTTGTTCCTCCTAGCATAAGACTGTTGAAGAAATCCAGAAAACTAATTGGGAGTCACTCTGGCTACCACTACCATGGTTGTAAACTGTGCGGCATATTGATATCCCCCACCTAAAATACAGTACTAGTGGATTTAGCTGTTCTGAGGGCCCTGAGGCATGGATTTTCTGAACATACATTCAGTCTACAGACAGTACATAACAGGAGAATGTCCTGGGCACCAGAGAGCTATGAGGATGCGGCAGAAACGCGAGACTTGCATGGGTAGATGAGAACGCGTTTTGACGCGTCGCGTGTGCACGTGATTTGCGGAGATGAAAATACCCAACCTACCGATAAGGACCACCTGGACCTCACATGTACCTTAGCTAATAAGCCCGGTATATACCCCCTGGATTGCCGGGCTAACTAGCCTGAATTATCATATCTCCTGTAGTTGCCAATAATGCGGGCAATAACGCCGCCTCTCCTCTATGCCACAAGGCCTTATGTCATCGCTATCGCGCCCGATCTCCGAGATAGCGTCGGCATCGTAGATAACGGTGGCGCCGGTGCTGATGACGCGCCTCCCGCCCCGGATAAGTCCGGCAGCGCCTCCCGCCCCCTGCACGTGCGCTCCGCGACGCGCGCTCTCTCGCGCTCGTCATGCCCGACGACGAGCGCGAGTATCTCCCTCGTCTTTCCACACTTTTTCTTCTTTCCTTTTGCATGTACGTTCGGCAGCGCCTCCCGCCCCTTGCACGTGCCCCCCGCGACGCGCGTCCTCTCACGCTCGTCGTGCCCGACGATGAGCACGAGTCTCTCCCTCGGTTTTCCACATTTTTTCTTAATTCTTGTTATCCCCCTTTCTGTCGAGCTTAGACATGCTATCCTTGACCTCTATATAGTATTAACACCGCTAGTTAATGTCCAATGCACATTTTCATACTTGAGAACTTTGCAATGTCCAAATTTTCGACATATTGAGCATAAAGGCATAAAGAATCATAGTAAACACTTCTATTCATGATGCGAGATACTTTCTACTAAGTTCTCCACCGGCTCCGTGACCACCCGTGATATGTTGACTAACCTCAGCGGCAACGAGAGGTATAGAACGACGGTCCTACATGGTGGAGACGGGAGTAGTATTCGTAGTGGCCATGGCAGAGGGAGATGCGTATACAGCAGCTGTGGAGATGACGTGGGTGTCGCCCGATGACAGTGCACTGTTCATGGTGACGGCAGTGGCGGAGGGGAGCGCATGAGCGGGAACGATATTGGCGGGAGCATTGCCCGAGGATGGCATGCCGTTCTCGTCATTTGCGGGACCCTTGGCCTTCTTCTTCCTCGGCACACCCTTGTCCTTGCGCGTCGCACGCGGCTTCTTCGTGACAGCCACCAGCTCCCCCCCGACACCTGACACGACATTGACGAAGTCCTGAAAGGGTCCTTGCTTGCGCCGCTTGTTACTCGAGTTAGCAGCTGCATTGGCGGGCCTCTTGCGTGTAGTCGACGCAGTCGAAGTCACCGCCGTCGAAGTCACCACCGTCGAAGTCACCGCCGGCGAACCCAGCAACGCTTGACTATGGGTCGGTACTCCATCGGGCACAACACGGGCTCCCCCGGCTTCATTGGCAAAGGTGTTGCTGTCAGCAGAAACAGTGATGGGGGAGGGTGATGAATGAACCGTGGATAAGTCCTCTATGGATGTGCCATTGGGCGCGCGCAGTGAGACTGCAGTCACAGGAACGGGAAGCTCATCGTTGTCATGGCCATTCTCGAGGGCAGCGCGGAAACGAGAATCATCCCATGTCTCGTATTCCGCACGAGACATCTTGCGGAATCTCGTCTCACCGGTCTCCCATGCTTTGTACAACACTTCAAGTTCCGTGCGAGACCGGAGATCGCTCGGTGAGCAAAATTTTCCGAGGGGCCAGCCTTCTATGACAACAGCGTGCTTCTCAGTGATCTTCTTCTCAAAGTTTGTGTAGTACATCCGCGGTACCTCCACTTCCGCAGCCGCACCTGTCCAGCCATCAGATACAAATCACAAAGGTAGAAGGTAAAATACTCACGCAGCTTGTCATAAATCATTTTGTTGATACGAGCCTTGAGTTCGGCGACTTGGTCGCGAGACCTACTCACAAGACCTACAAGATGGAGTTAAGAGACTTCTCTCGACAGTAAGAGAATTTGAGAATCATACCCTGTATACCGCTGAGACAATAGGACTCCATTTGCATGGCGACATCCGCCAACTGAGTTCTTAAGACAACAGTGAAGAAGTCGGAGAGGCGATCGCTCATGAAGAAAACATGCGGTCTATTGTAGTGGTCGTTGCTCGATCTGACTGCTATCATCAAAATCTCTGTGCCAGTGCGAGCGTGTAATGCCTCGAGCTGAAAATTATTACTTAGCTACAATTATATTTGGATGACATCGGACCACATACCTGTTCTTGAACACTCGCTAAGTTGCTACGAACGTCATGGAATGCGTTGATTGGCACGTTCTGCACGGCAAGTTGCTTCGTCTCGCGTTGATCCTGCAGATTCTTCAACAATGGATCGGTGATAGTGATGCGCTCCTCGGGGGACATTGCATCCCACTTTGCCTTGATTTCGGGAGGTAAGTTGTTCGATTTGTATGCCGTCTGGCCCGAAGGTAGTGCTAGGGAACCAAATCTAGTAGATCAGTATATCTTGATCTACGCTATCAGTAGGTGTCACGGACCAGCATTAAACCTCTTCAACTCAGCACTGAGGTACGCATTCCAACGGTTGGGGGCCCGTTTTGCCCTCGAAGAGCGAGCATCCTGCATGAGTTGCTGGATGTACCAGTCCACGTTGTGACCACCAAGCTCGGCATGGAGCTTCTCGGCTTCCTCCCTGATGTGAGCATGAGCTGCCGAGAGAGCTTGATGGACAGTCACACGGCGCTCCTGGCGCTTCTCTGCTCGCACGGCCTTCTCCGCAGGGGTTCGTTTGACGCTCTTGCGTCCAGCAGAAGAGCGCCAAGGAAAGCGCACCTTTGTGGTGGACACTTTGCGGGCCTTGGAAAGGAGACGGGCTGGGCCATTTTCCGAGGATCTTCTGGCCATGGGAAATTTTCAACGTAGCAGTCAACAGAGGATGGGACCCACAGTGCAAAACACATAGGCAACAACATCACGTGATATATTTCTAAGGACTGTATCTTTCAACCAATAAGCTTTAAGTGACATGAGGGAGGATAAGTCACCGCGTGAACATCGCGCAAAACATAATATTACTGGATCTCCACTTCAGCCCATACCCGGTCCGACGGACCACAGAGACACCATAAGTACTTAATCTCCTTGATCGGCATGCCCTTCGGAGCCAACTTCTCGATGAATTCCTCCAACGTTCCGCTCAGGCTGTATGCGTGACATATTGTCATGTTAGCATCATTACTGTACCCATGAGCTTGCAGGTATGCATCCGCTTGATGCCCAAGAGAGAGAGCTGGTGTCGAGTCCGTGCAGGGTCCCAGCAGCGTCTTCACAATCCCTGCCAAATTTCGAACGTGTTGATAGATATACACAGGTGGAGGACCGGAGGCAGCAGCCGCATATTCGTGATCTTGGGAGTCATCGGAGTGTCGAGCAGAACCTTGACGGCTGCTCCGAGATGGTGTTCCATGCTGCACTGGGGTAGGCTGTCGTGATGGCGAATGGGCACGAATAGACGCATTGCTGACAATAGCGCCTTGACGGGCCTGAGAACGTGCAGAAGGTGTAGAAGGTTGTGCGTGAGAGACGTCCTCAGAACGCTCCACTAGAGATATGAATCAGGATTACTCAATCACCGTATATACTCCACTACTTACCGCGCATGGTGAACTGGGTCTGGAATGAGGTGCTTAAGCTGTTCAGCTGCGGATCTGTGAATCGAATTCTCAGCAGCGAACTGTTACAAGATGATCGGTAACGGTACCTTGATGCCTACCAATGCTCAAGCTATCTGCTCTCTGCTCGCTCAGATCCTTCTCGCTGGCTCCCTTCGTCACCATGTAGATCAGTGCCCGCTTGAATGCAGAGCCATTCTGCTCGGAGATCCGCCTGAAGATGGCTTTTGTCATGCCATTGACCTGGGCTATTGCCTCGGTACTGGCATGGATAAGTACACTGGAAGTGCGAACCTAAGGTAAGACTTACTTGGACATGAATATCCCACTTCTATTCCCATAGACAACACACCAGAAGTTTTGGTGAGCACGTAGAATTGTTGGTGTTACCGAGGATTGATTGATCAAGTCGACGATCGCCTCGGTAGTAGTCTCGTCCAGATGCTTCAGTGGTTTGACGACATCATTGAATCGCTCGACATCCTCGGCTTGTGCTTGCGTATGACACTTCACCAAGACCGGAAGAGCAGGGGAGAATTTTCCACCACTCATAATTGGCCTGTATCTTGTGAGTATCGCTCCCGATACCCATGGTTATGCCAAAACTCACGGGGTATCCACAATCCCAGGCCGCTGTCCTCCAAGAATGACGTACCATCCTCGAGATTCAATTGTCGAAGAAGGCAGAGCAGTTTGCATTGGTGAAGGAGAGTCAATGCGGAGCAGTGAGTCGGGATGAGGTGTGATGTGCATTGACAAGTGGCTGAGACTAACCACAGTTTCGCAGTACGATCGACGCGACTCAATGATTGCTCAAGCGGATAGTACTTTGGCTTGCTCGCCCGTGAATCCACCTGCCTACATCCTATCACTTCGTTATCCTCACATTATAATTATCTTCAGAGTCTCAATATCTCTCCTGTACTGCTATGATAGATATATATTTCTTACGAGAATCTCAGTTGAATCCAAACACAAGTCTCAATTCCAGAATGCAAGAGTATATGCAATTGATAGATCACAGTTCACGAACAGGCAGATTCACTACGTAGTCAACAATACCACCAATATCGCCACTCGAGTCCTCATCTTCGCCTAGGTTATCCTGTGGATCCTCCGCGCGCTCCTCATGATCGAGCTCTTCAAGCTCGTGAACGGTACACAAATCTAAAGACCGCCCATTGTCTGTGCGGACTGAGGCACCTTTTCTAGTGCCCACTTGTCCGTTACCTGTGAACTTGTCAAGGGCATGTATCTGTTTAAGTCGAGCAAGGATCCAAGTGTTGACACGGCGGCGGCGATGGCAGAAGTCATTGACGGCACCATACAGTGGATCATTTCTGTCCTTGAGTCGGGCAAGGGTAATATCGAAGGCCCATACCTCATCATAGATAGACGTGTGAACGCGACGCACTTCAACGTCTAGCCGCTGAATTTCTTCACGTGCGCGTGCGACGCGTCGAGCCTGCTTCATGACTGCACGAATATCTGGACGTGTCCAGGGCTTGTCGCGGATGTCGTTGCGTGTATCGCGGAGGAGGTTGAATTCCTCGAGGAAGCTGTAGTGAGTGACCTTGCTCCAATCCAGAGTTGGGCGGGGTGGATCCATTTGACATGCGAGTGCATTGTAGACATTGACGGCATTCCGGATCGCTCTGCACCGAGTTTGCAGTGACTTAGCCATGTGAGTACGGACACGATAAGCTAAATAACACTGTGAGCATGGTCCGTGATCAACTACAAGGACCCTTACCTGTTTGCGCGAGATTAAGGTTGTGCAGCTCAAAAAGCCGCTGCACCACCAGGCGTTGCAAGTTGTCGAGTGCGCGGTGATACTCACGCAGCTTCACATACTGCAGGGTCTCGATATACTCTGTTGAGGTTGTCTGCCAGCGGTTGACAATTCCCATGTGCACCTCCATGGCGATGACATCACGTAAAACCTGCTGACGGCGTTCTGCAATATGCCGCCGCTGTGTCTCCAGTCTGCGCGTTTGGGACAATTCGTGATTATAGATGCGGCTGGGAGAAGGACGTGTCGGCGGGGGCAGGAACTCGTAATCTGCCGGAGTGGATGTCAGGAAGAGAGAGGTGGTGTCGACATGGCGCGTTCTATGGAAGACATTAGCAGCGTCAATTAAATAAATAAAAACTCACTCTAATGCATAATGTTCTTGCAATAACTCGACGTATGCTACAGCGTGGACATCCCACTCAGGCTCTTGACCTAACACTGAGAAATACTCAGTTTCCTCCTTCTGCCACTTGTCGAGGTCGCCATCTCCAATGTCTAGTGAACGCACTGCTTCGTCAAGGACTTGCGCATCGTTGTTGAGGATATCAAGAGCTTGTCGATAGTTATTGTAAAGAAAATTGCCCAGACTGAGGTACCGATCGGCGTCCCACTGCCCGAAGAACATGTCGACGAATGTTCGCCGACGATAGCGGCTTGCATATCGAGTGACAGGTGCAACCTCATTGGACTTACTAAAAATACGCTCCATGGTCTCCAAATCCTCGAGCCCCATGCCTTCGATGACGTTCGGGTGGTTCTGCGTCTGACAGGCATGGTTATGCGTGTAACCATGGAAGGCGTTGACACACAGGCGGGCTTGAAGATGGCGGAACTCGGGACTGAGCGAGCTGTCATGTATGGTGTGCGTGAAGCTACACCCAATGTCGTACCCGCCCATGGATCGTGGTCCGAGAAGCTGGAGTACCTTGGCCACCATGGCCAGAGGGTATTTTGCTCTGAAAACCGGTCAGTAATGCATGACACTTGAATACAGAAATTACTTACAACTCGCCACTACGGACCATGTCCGCGATCCACAGTATGAAACCGTGGCGGCATGCACTAGCGAAGATCCCGGTCTCATCAAAAATCCCCCACATCTTCTTCTTGTCCTCCGCTGCTGCAGACTTCCAGTTCTGCATACATCCACGCGTCACCGGATCACTGCTGATTGCGTCCGTTTGGTCACCCTCAGCGTCATCGAACTGTTCTTCATCCTGGCCTCTTGGGAGGATTTGCGGCTCGACTTCTTGTGCGACCTGACTGCGACTCGACTTCACTTCGTCTGCGAACTGGTTTACGAAGTCTTGCGATAGAAAGTAATCGCTGTCTTCAAAACACCGGGTGTCGCCAACGTTGCGCTCGCCGACCTTGGCCAAGCGCTTGAGGGAGTTGTTGCCATCGAAGCAGTACATACGGCCGATCTTCAAATCTGGCTCGTCCTCAAGCTGTTACCACGTTAATTAGCAAGTGACAGCTGACAATACCAGGCAGACTCGTGCTCACCTCATAGCAGCATGCTGGACAGGCATTGAGCACACGCCAGTCCGGAGTTCCACGGCCAAGTTCTGCCTGAACACGCTTGTCGATAACGCGATGTATCGAGAGGTAAATGTCAAAGGCATCACTCAATGCCGAGCGATACCTTCGGCGATATGGAATCTATAGCACTGTAAGTAACAGCGAACATAAGAAAAATGGATACGTACCGCGTAATAATCACATATTACCTTGGTAAAAGCTTCTGCACTAAATGATGGCTTCCGAAGACGCAGCCGGCGGAATAATTCGAGAGTTTTGTATGAAATTGCGAGAGTGGGCGAGATGGGCGTGGTAGGAAGATAGCCTTGAGCTGCAATTGCCTCAGCCTGCGAGCGGCTCTCCCTTGTCCGTGGTACGTGCACTGACATGACGAGGGAATAAATGTCGATCACCTCAATTGTAAAGCTGTAGTCTTCATCATCTTGACTACAGGCCTCTGGATCATGATGGAGCGGAGAGTCACAAGGCTGCAGAGGAAGATGGCACCATGAGAGGTAGAGATCAGTAAGGCTACTGATGAGGGGAGCCCAATTTGCTTGTGCACGCTCGAGCCTAAGTCGCCAGGTGCGGGTGTCCTTGTACCACCGTGTCTTCCATCTGCGGAGTAATGAGAATAATGGTGACAGAGATAAGAGGAATACTCACCGACTGCAAATAATGTCCCGCACGGCATGTGCAAATGAGCCTTCTGCGTCATCCGGGAGGGTCTCCCAGTCCATTTGGTCATCCCCTTCGATTGGTAACATTGCCGATTCGTTCACATCCCTGCTCGTCTCCGAATCTGCAAACTCCTCTCCACGAAGCTCTGACAGCAGCTGCAGGGATTCCCCGCTCAAACCTTCCTGAGGAGTCAGTTAGTGTTAAGGGATAGAAGTTATGTCGCACCTGCAACACTCCTCTCAACCACCTCCCGCATTGTATCCCGCTGCCGTAAGATGTCCTTCTGCTTCATCACCTTACTCGCAACTCGGAGAGTCCTGGTAGCCATCGCCGAGGCACTGTGACGGGTGGGCATAGAGATCCTCACTGATCGAGAGGATCCCTTTGATGTCCTTGAGGCTGTAGGCATCCTCAATTGTCGCGCCAGAACGGCGACGTTGGTGAGCGCGCCGCAAACGTTTAGCACGAGCCAGCGCCACTGCTATGCACAACGTCCAGGCAGCGTCAATGAGCGCCTATCCCGCGTTCAACACAGCCACGTGATATGGAAAGATTCGCAACGGTGTACGTGAACAGGAGAACCTTATAGTAGTATACATTACAGACAGGTTAGAGATCAGAAATGCCCTCTAATATGCAAAAGGAAAGAAGAAAAAATGTGGAAAACCGAGGGAGAGACTCGTGCTCATCGTCGGGCACGACGAGCGTGAGAGGACGCGCGTCGCGGAGGGCACGTGCAAGGGGCGGGAGGCGCTGCCGAACGTACATGCAAAAGGAAAGAAGAAAAAGTGTGGAAAGACGAGGGAGATACTCGCGCTCGTCGTCGGGCACGACGAGCGCGAGAGAGCGCGCGTCGCGGAGCGCACGTGCAGGGGGCGGGAGGCGCTGCCGGACTTATCCGGGGCGGGAGGCGCGTCATCAGCACCGGCGCCACCGTTATCTACGATGCCGACGCTATCTCGGAGATCGGGCGCGATAGCGATGACATAAGGCCTTGTGGCATAGAGGAGAGGCGGCGTTATTGCCCGCATTATTGGCAACTACAGGAGATATGATAATTCAGGCTAGTTAGCCCGGCAATCCAGGGGGTATATACCGGGCTTATTAGCTAAGGTACATGTGAGGTCCAGGTGATAAGGACCACCTTATTGATAGCAGACGCCAGACACGGATATCCTGAGGAACGAAGGTTGAAGCAGAGTGTCAGTCTGCCTTTGGGAGACTAGCTCAACTTGAACCTGCAGTGGTTGATCGATCCGCGAGCGTGACTGGAATTTGCGAACGCGAGTGTCACTCGCACAAAGTCGTTCACCTGCGGCCTGCTGATGAGTGCAGCAGGACATGGTTGAATTGTAGCACAGAAGTAGCACAAGTTAGGGACTGGTGTCAAGCACTAATATCCTGAGGCACGAAGGTTGAAGCAGAGTGTCTACTCTGCCTGAGGAGACCAGGGATTGACGCTGCACAATTTCGATGGTCTAGTTCTCACCAGCAACATTGAAAACCATTGAATATACAGCATTCCATCCATCTACTACCTGAGTACCATACTTAGCATTGGTCGAAATTGGCAGACCGCCACAGCCCGAACATCATTTTCCAATTTCAAGTTCAGTACAGGGACTTTGGATGCGATAATTCATAAGTTCTTGAAACGTTCACCCCCACGTTCGAACTTGATATCATAGTTAAGCACAACATACACGAGCATCGCCTTGAGTTCGCGAAGAACTATACGATAGGACACGGCATGCAAACAGACATGTAGCTTGATGCAAGCTTGTGCCACATATGCCATGTATACCATGAACAGAGAAAGAGATCAACTACTCAGTAGAGCTATAATACACGGACCTTTGATCAAAAGTACATTCCCGTACTTATTCAGCCGGTGCCAGTATGCTGTTCAATTCCTAGCTGCAGATGGACACTTCCAGAAGATCTATGAAGTAATATAGAACGAGAGCGTCTCCGAAAGCATCGTTGTAACAGGATCGTAGAAGACTCAGATAATGAGGCGATTCAACGGTTAAAACGAAAATTCGGCATCTGGTTTCCCAGACAAAAGACTCATTAGTCTAGGAGGATCATGCTCATCCTGATTGATAAGTCTGCGCCAATTTGGATCGTAGGGCAGGTCTTCCACCAGATTGGGACTAGTAGTCACTGCACGGACATCAGCATTGAATCAGGACAGGTGTCAGACAAAGCCCGAGCACACCTGAGCTCATTGAAGTTCCACATCCGATCCCATACTTCAAGACGATCATTGGCACGGCGTCTCCACCCGGAGTGCGCTCAATGAATGCGTCAAATTGCTTGACCATGTCAGGCATAGATAAGGACCGAGTGCACCCCTTCATCTGCGACGACGTCCTCAAGGCGGAACACACTGCATTCTATGACGCGGAACTTGTACCGCGGGTCCTTGACATTGGGCATGTATTCCACTAGCTCGACGAAAATGTACTTGCGTCCTCGGGTCGAATCGCGTTTCAACGCGAAAGCATGGATGAGCGCATGGAAGAACGGTGTTGGTATCAAGGTTCGCCATTTCATCCAGTCGGAGAGGCGTTGGGCACCTTTGGGATCATGCCTTCGCATCCGTTCTATTTTTGCTTTCGTATCTTGAAGCTCGCTGAACAACGATGCGCAGAGTTGAGTTCATCGTAACCGACTGAGAAAGAAGATGGAAACTCGCCGGCAATTAGCTCTGCAAAAAATGGACCAATCAGTTGAAGTTGCAGACAGGCAGTCAACCCAAAACACACTTGTGCATTTTCCACTCCCCGCGCTGGCCTTCTTTGGAGCTATACAACACTTTAATTTCGAGTACGAGCCTCCACAAGCACGACAAACCAGTAATATGCTGTTGCGCATCCTGCACATTGGAAGAGCCTCTTCTGAATATCATGGACACCACAATGGCTGCAGACCTTTTGCATCCAGTTTTCCGCCTTCCGAGGGTCTCTCATATCTTCGTCTAGCCATTTCACACCACCAAGTGCTGTGAGGACTGGATGCGGAGGCTGGTTCGTACGGACAAGAATGCGTCGTAAAGCGCCTGTTGGTATTACGCTCGCATTTCTGCGCAAAAATTTGACTGCCCATTCTGTATGTCTAGTAAAGCAGCATATGAGTACATGATATAGAGAGGTAAATTCAACTGACTTCTGAGCCTCAGACTCAATTCCTAGCTGGCTGAGCACAAGAGCAAGGCCAAGGTGTGCCTGAATGATTTCTGACGTAAAATCAACGATCCTTGTAGTCTTTGACTGATCGGCCGCTTCGAGTACATGTTCAAGGACGGTTTTAGTTTCGAGAGTAAATGTCTCGGATAGGATGAGTGCGCTCCCATACATAGCATGAAGCATCCTCGAAAAAACACATTTTGAGATGGCAGAAAGACTCCCATAACACAAGACACACGGGTTTTCTATCCACGGTACCTTTTTGGTGGTTTCACGAATCGCCGAATCGATTGCAACAAGCCACCTCAAATAAGAAAGGGCTTCTGAAGGACGGTCGACAGAGCGCAGACTTGACAGTGCTTGTCAGAACGATTATCAGTAATGAACTTATTCTGAACATACAGGAGATATTGACACAATTTTATCTTCGAGTTATATAACTACCCCGTGAATAAAAGATATGTCAGCAACTATCCCAAGTTAATAGAAATGAACCCACTAGAAGGAACCTGGCAATGTCAATAGGTTGATCACTAGGAATATATCCCATGGCGTCAAGCTGGTCATGAGTACATCCTTCGAACAATTGAAGCAGGATCTTGAGAGCGCTGATGACACACTCTACTAGGTCGGAAGGAGCTGAGGCAGGTCGTCAGCTCGCTGTACGCGAGATCGACTATGAGATTTACCATCATCAACATGAAGATAATAACTCCACTTCAGCAAATTTGGAACGGCCGCATTCCACTCAAGAGGCTGGCGGACACTGTTCGCGCCCATTTTGTGCACTGACAAAGGCCCGCTGATTATGACAAGTTCACGTCGAGAATGAAGAACGTGACTCACGTATTTTTGCCTCATCATAGACTTTCTGCAGTTTAGGAAGTAGTGAAGAAGGCAGAAACTCAAGGTAATCTACAGAGAGATCATCGAGACACGCCCTTAGAACTGGTGCTTGCGCGTTCCCTGAGTTGATATCCATGCCGACAGTGTTGGTAGGATTTTATTGTAAGCTTGAAATCTATTGGACAACCAAGAAGAAAATAAGGAGATGAACTGCATGCAGAGGGAGTGCGGTCGCAGACAGCTGAATATTGTCGGAGTCAAAGTTCACGTTGGAAAGAGCGCGACGCGACTGTCACATGGTGACGTAGCGCGATATGCGCACATATCTCGCGAGCACTCGCGTCAAGTACAGCTTTCTATCACTAACTCTAGAAAATTACACTAACAGAACTTCCGCCGCTCCACCGAAGACAATCAACGACTTCCCCCTGTCAACTTACACCTTCGAATCGGCAGATCGGCGCTTCCTGAACATCACTTTCACCCCGGGTGCAGGGACGATGGACGCGTTTATCCACAAGTTCTCCGGACGCTTACCCCCGCCTTCGAATTTGATATCATAGTTGAGCACAACATACGCCAACATCACCTTGAGCTCGCTTGCCGCGAAGAACCGTCCAGGGCTTAAAGAATATTAAATACATCAGTAGTTAGAGGATGGGAAATAAGGGATATGAACACACCAAGCATGTTTCCCATGGCCGAAGGGAATGTATTCCGGAGAAGTGCTGACGAACTGATACTTCGTGCCCTCGCCTTCACCGGCACGCAAGTTGGAGAACCGGAACGGATCAAAAACGTCTGCATTAAGGTAATTCTCCTTGTCGAGGTGCATCGGTGCAGCTGCAGCAACGATGAGGGTTCCCTTTGGTATCATGGTGCCATTGGACAGTGTAATATCCTTCATCGCTTTACGCGAAACTGTAACTGTTACAACCCATGAATTCAGTGACAAAGAGAGGGAACCTGCACCACTGGTGACGCACTGCCGACAATGCCGTTGAACCGTTGCGACTCTCTCATAAAGCTGTCAAGTTTGAGCATCTTGCTCACGGAGGCCTTGTTCCAACCCTCCTCCTTGACAATGCTCTCGACTTCTTCCCGCAGAGGCTGTATATACCCCGGATTCGCCGCGATATGGTATAGTGCATGGGTCATGCTCTATTAGCACTACATTGTTAGCTAATGATCCAAAACTGTCCACTGCGATACGCACATTGGAGGAGGTATGAATTGCGGCGAAACATAGAACCAAAAACCTCTCCAGCACAGAATGTTCCCAATTTTCCTTTTCCTTGGCTCCATCCATAAGCCACATCAACATGTCGCTCTGCATAACGGGTACGTAGCATCAGCAGGACACCTAAAGGAACCAGGTAAAATACAGCATACGTACAGGCTTGTTTGCCCAATCATCCCCAAATTCAGCCAACTTCCTCTTCCGTTCTTCCATAATGGGCTTCAGATGTGAACTTGCACGCCGTATCGCCCGCCTCACGCGAGAGAAAATACGTCCAGCAATCCTGGAGTTCAAAGTCTCGGTTCTCCTGCAAGGCATACTGCACTGAAGGATACGTACGGCTTCAGAATTTTCGGGAAGAGGTTGATATAGACACGTGTCTCAGTGATGTCGAGGGTAAAACCGATGGCTAAGTCGAGAAAGTCTTGGTCCCGACCTAGTATGCTCAGTATAAGAGTCCTGCGATATAATGCTATATTCAAGAGGGTGTACGCACACTTTGGCAGGCCGACGAAAACACGGTTGCTTGCACGTGCAACAATTTGGCGCATTACAGACAATACGGGAACATCAATCCACCCTGCTCATACGTGAGCAGCTGACGAGGCAGAGAACTGATTAAGCAAACCATCTTCCGTTGCGGGAATAAGATCCTGGAAGGCCTTGTCGATCTCGTCAGTCACGTCAGGTAGGAAAGTCCGTATACCACGCGTGAGCTGGTCGCGGATGATTGGCACATGATACGGGTCATCAGTGATGGATGGTCCCATTGTGTACCTGGTTTGCGTCGTCTGTACATGCAACGTGCCATCAGCATGATGAGAGATACAGAGTAAAGCATTTGACGAATCTACCTCCTCTATCGAGTGGACGAATGACGCCTGGTCGTCAGGAAGCATGCGCAGTTCCTCGACGAGCTTCGGGCCGCTGACTACCACCAGCCATTGATCCAGCATCGGAATCTTAAACACCGATCCTTTGTACTGAAGTCGGGAAACATGAATGCGAGAAGTGACGGTGATACGAGAGCATTACCTTATCATATCCCTCTTGAAGCATCGTCTTCGCATGACGGACATACTTATATGCTCCGATGTACGAGAGCAGAGGCGCGGAGGGTCCAACCGTGGGGATGGCGTGTAGCTAGGCCAGTGATCAGCAACAAATAAGAAAGTGTGAGAACAACATACAGCCCTGGAAGACCTAGACACCCGTTGTACGAAGTACAGGACGGAAAGCACACCTACGAACGCATAGAACGCTGAACTGGCCATCTCGAATGAGCTGAAAAGGTAGTGCAAGAATGCATCCTTAATAAAGGTTTCGTTGAGGGCCGCTTACACCAGCTCAATTACACACATTCAGTGCGTTCTCACAATGTCCCTGACCTGCAGGTGAGGTATACGTCACAACGAGCCTTCTATCTACTCGGTTCTTCCGCATTCGACCACGACGTTGCGAATACCTATGTCCGCTTAAATCCAATGATCAAGGGGCCAGAACAGTAAAGTTCATTGACTATACACGCTCCATGACAACGTGGGTAGGAAATGGCTCTCCAGTTGCCCGTTGATCAATCTGAAGCTAGGACTGGGCATAGCCCCAGTGCAAGCGGGATTCCACCTTGCAAGCGACCCAAGCTAGAGCTCACATGCAGAGATGCTCTCCGCACACGGACCGTGAACACGTGATGGACGTCGTCGCAGTTGCGACCACGGTCTGTGACGATAGAGAGCTGAGAGAGTTTAAAGATGGGGAGCGTGCTGCGTCGAGGAGCTCTGACCCGAATGCCATATGCGGAAGGCGTCGTGGTTTGCGAGATCGACGATCCGGCACTGCCAAGGGAACTGCGGTCTGAAAAGTTATACAGTCCTATGGAAGGACTAAGGAAAGTTGGAATTGTATTGATGTAGTAAAAAATCGGCACATAATTGGGCGGTGTAGAATCATCATTTTGAATTTGAGCGTACCGAATGTCGTGCCAATCTGTAGATTCTTTCTGGCAGTCCTACTCAATCTCAACGTCAATGGCGGTAAAGAAGACCGTCCAACTCGTAAAAAGAACCAAAATTTCCCACTGCAGACTGACATTGGGAAACGGATGCAATACCACCACTATCGACAACTTTCAATGCAAACAAGTCAGAGAGTTTGTAGCAGTATCAATAGCGCTGGCTTCAAATACAACACTAGGAAAGTAAGATAACAGAAATTCTCCGCATCTGAGATCAGTTCACGCCCCAGAACAGGCAGACCCGAGCTTCCTGAACATCGCATTCGCGTGGTGCGGGGTAGTATGACGTCCATGTTGATCCATAAGTTTTCCGGACGCCGCTCGCGCTTGCGCTCGAACTCGACATCGAAGTTCAGCACAATGTAGACGAGCACTACCCTGAGCTCGTGTGCTGCAAAAAAGCGTCCAAGTCTTGCAGAACATCACAGACATTAGGAAAAAGGAAAAAGTGAACCTAGAAATTCACCATGCATGCCGAAGGCGCTGTTATCTGGAGGATTCCTCAGATACTAACACTTTGTGTCCTCACCTTCACCGGCACGCATATTGGAGAACCGGAACGCATCGAAAACATCTGCATTGAGGTCATGCCCCCTCGACGAGGTGCGTTGGCGTGGCCGCAGCAGTGACAGGCCTACCTTTTGGGAACATTATGCCTTTAGACAGGCTGATGTCCTTCATCGCTTTGCGAGAGACTGAGGCTGTAAGAACCACGGAACAACGTGAATTAGAAAGAGAGAAAATCCTACAGCTGTCTCCACGCTGCCGAGAATCCCGTTGACCCGTTGAGATTCCCTCATAAAGCTGTCGAGATGTCGCATCTTGCTCACATACGCCATGTCCCCACCTTCTGTCTTGACGACGCCCTCGACTGCTTCCCAGAGGCTGCATATATTCCGGATTTGCTGCAGCCTGATAGTGCATGAGGCAGGTTCTATTATTACAAATTATTATTTGAAAGCAGTGAAAGCTATCCGACTTGAAACGCACTTTGGATGACGTATGAATTGCGAGGAACCCATAGCCAAGATTTTCTCCACCAGAGTCTTCCTCGCTGTCCTTCTCCTTGGCTCCATTCATAGGCCACATCGACACGCCGTTCTGCGTAACCAGTTATATAGCATCAGCAGGGCGCCTGACACCGTAGAGCCAGATGAAATACAGCATACGTGTTCCAATCCTCCCCAAATTCGGCGAACTTTCTCTGTCGTTCCTCCATAATTGGCTTCAGACGTGAACGTGCCTTTTTCGTAGAACACGCTACCCTACGCGAGAAAAGATACGTCCAAAGTTGCAGCATGTCAACAGCAAGGCATACATCTTCGCTGCATTAAAAGAACCGCACGGCTTCAAGACCTTCGGGAAGAGATTAATGTAGTCGCGCGTCAGTGTTGTCGAGGGTAAAACCAATGCATAGTCCCGGTCCCAGCCTATTGGCGTTTGAGACGTCTGAAATTTAGTGTTAGAAATACGTACACATCGAAATGCCTGCAAAAATACGGTTGCTTGCACGTGCTCAATGTGAGCCGATAGGGGCATTAAACCAGTCCGTCCATACGTTAGTAGCTGAGACAACGGAGAACCAATTAAGCGACCCATCTTCCGTTGCGGGAATATAGATCCTGGAAGACCATGGTGATTTCGTCAATCACGTCAAGTAAGAACGAAGTATACCAGGTCGCGGATAATTAGCACGTGTTGCTGGTCATCAATGATGGTCCCAACGTGTACCCGGCTTCAGCCGTCTGCACAACAATTAGAAAGCAGTGTGACAGAATACTCACGGTAAAGCTTTGGATAATGCTACCTCTTCAAGGAGTGAATAAACAACCCTTGATCGTTGGGAACTTGCGCATTTCCTCGATAAGCTGCGGGCCGTTGATCCCCCCCAGTGGTTCGTCCACCATCGGACCTTAAACATTGATCCCTTGTACTGGAGTCCGGCGGTAACCATATGGGGATGGTGCAGTCTACCTTATCATTTCCCTCTTGAAAACACCGCCCTCCCATGACGTACGAACCTGTATGCTCCGAAGACGAGCAGAGGGTCCAACTGTGAGGATGGCATACGGCTGGCCTGGTGATCAGCGAAACAAAATATAGGGTGAAGGGGACATACAGCTCTTGAAGAACCAAGTATATAATAGAGGAGCATTCGTATGCGCGCATGGAGTTGTAATGGCCGTTTGACGGAGATGGGAGCTGAAGGAAGAGATCGAGCAAGCCCGCAATAAAACGGTGGATAGACCGCCGCTTACGCAGCCCGATTACATACATCCCGGGTACTCTCACAATGAGGAAAGGTTCCTCTTAGCCTGGTGCAGCCAATGTGCAGCGCACATCCGTAGCCACATAATTTGCATGATTAAGCGGCCCGAATAATAGCAGAAGTTCTACCGGAGCACTAAGCTGTAATCACGTTCCATGAGAATATGTAATCGAGAAATGCCTCACCAGTTCTCCCGTCGTTGAATATGACGCTCAGCGTGTGCACAAAGGCCGCGAGAGGAACCCCGCTGCCCACGACACAAGCCGCAGCTACTACCACTCGCAGGCCCCAGCTTGTGTCAACTCAACAGGCAAATGTAATTGGAGAATTTCGAAGTTCGCGGAGATGTTCTTCGAACACGCGCCGGAGTCGCGGTCATGCCATTCCATCATGACTCGTTATGAAGCAGACACATTTCTACATGACGTCCTCCACCTCGTTTCTCTGGAGCGTCAGAAAGCTAAACAAAGGGCATGAGCAACCATGGACGTACGTTCGACGAAGCACGGTTAGGAGCAGCACATGGACTAGAATTCTTCGTAAGAAGCCGCAGTCACTGTATTCTTTGCTCGTGCTTTGCCTATGAGTGATACGATCATGTTATTCTAGGGTAATTGTGGAGCGTATCAGCATTTGTCATGCACGTAGCAGAGACACAGACAGGTTTGTCAGACCCCAGACTCCACCTGTCTCTGTTTCTGCTCATATATGGTGGTCCTCAAATGTTTTATCATAATTCTGGTTGCCGTGGTCGCCTTGCGTAAGCGCGAGACGAGGGGTCCCGCAATGCTTACAAGTCAACCAAAAATCCGCGTCAGCATCAAGTCATAGTCCTAGAATCTTGGAACTTACGGCCACAAATTTGACGGAAACAGGGTTATGATCGCTCGCATTATCATAATATTGATAGTACAGCCGATGGCAATATTCAGGCAGTCATCCTTTCGATCTGTTACCCGATAGTCATCTGTGTTTACGCTCCGGTAATTGATGCAAACGTACATGCTGGGAGCTCCAGAAACTCGACGGCTCGCGCGACGATTTGCTACATGACTGGCATCACAGAGCCGTCTGTCCACCCTTCCGTGAGAGATTAGCAGCCTTCATTTCGAACAAGAGGACGTGACTTACCATTGTTTTTTTTTTGGAATAGACACGCTCTTGCAATCTCGTGCCTCACGTCGGGAAGTAAGACAGCAAAGTTCCGAGTGAGCTGGCTCCGGATAAATCCTACGTGATATGGGTCCTCCCTGAGATCCAATCTCAAATGTACATTTGGTCTGTAGTTGCTGCGATTTGGGCACAACGATCAGTTGAAGACATGAGGTGAGTGATAGAATAGCCTCACGTCCTTCACGGCCTTGGGAAAACGATACCTGTTTGCCCAGGAAGTTACACTACCAATCGACCAGCTTGATCCCTCAATGATAATGAGTCATTGGTCAAGCAGTGGAACGCGGAGTCTCCGTACTGAGACAATTTCGTTCTCAAAAAAGCAGAATCCTGTTACATCAGAAGTCACCAGCGTCCCCTTTGGAGTACAGAGGAATTGAAATGCGCCGTTGTAAGATATGTAGTGCCGAGGGGCCGATCGTAGGGAAGGCATGTAACTGAGATGATAGATGAGTCAGGTCGCGATGAGAGGCATGGAGAAATAATACACACGGCTCTGTCGCATCTCCCGTTGAGTAAGACCAGAGCGGATATTACGGCAGAGGGTATACAGCACAGTCATACCATCCATCTCCAGAGTCAGAGGTAGATAATGGCATCGGGTTTGGAGCAGGGTTTTGTCTTTTGGAAGTCCGTCCTTAGCTACTTATCTTGTATATCTTCCATGCCTCTAGGCAGTATGACATGCATGATAAACTGTATTCGAAACAGGGCATCAAGACAATCTGTCCAATCCGTTTGCAGGTCCGATGACTCGACAGGCGTTCTAATATCAAACGTCACGCACCTGTTCTTGCCAGAGATCCACGAGAAGACGCTGCATGTTGTAGAACTTTATTGTAAGGTTAAGCAAGACAGACGCCAATCACAGTTTCTTCATGTGAGATCATATTGTCAGAGGACGAAGAAAGAATTCCACTAGTAAGGCTAAGCACAATACGCGGTTTATAGCTCTGAAGTTAGAGACAGGATTCCGTTCATGGGCTCGTGGGGTCGAGATTCCTCCGAGCGCTGAACTAAGTAAAGCTGATTTACTCGCACGAGCTGCCAGACAACAGAGAGCGTGTCTCCGAAAGATATAAAGCATATCTTTCAACTTGAAGCATTGTTGTACAAGCAGAAGGAGAGGTTGCATGGTCTACCAGAGTTTGTTGAATGATTAGGGTAAAGAATAGTACCGTGACTAGATCTGACGCGTCGGTCACGTCACGTGAGTAAAGCGCACAGCGTGACACCCTCAACCTTGTTTCCTCAGTCCTGCCACGGTGATTGTGAACAAGAGCAAGTAAGCAACAGTACTAGCTGATTTCACGCAAATGTGCAGTGTATAATTTGTCTAGCAGAGTTGGTTTCGCCAAACTTCTGGCAAGTCGAACACGCTCGGGATTACCCGTTGTCGTGCTTCTTCTGTTCGTCATGGTGGGTCTTTGAAACAACATGAGATCAAACGGTATACGCTGATATATTTAGGGCGTGGAATCGAGATTTGTATCCCAGGTGCCAAGACTTCCCCCAGAGCTCCAAGACATGATCATGGATTATTTACACGATGACAAGCCGAGTCTATTATCGTGTTCCTTGGTCTGCCGCTGCTGGATATACTCCAGCCGCCACCACCTTTTGCAGAGCATTTACATTATAGAGGGGAGATGGGCAGGCCATGGCGTGGTTCAGTTTGCATCCTTCCTGGAGGAGCTTGTCAAAGCAGGGCGGGATCTCCTCTTCATCCCACACGTGCACGAACTACATGTCTTGGGAACGAACGGCGACGTGCACACATTGCAGGTTTTCGAACGTCCGAACGTTAGCTCATGCGCCATAGCCAGGATCCTCACCCGCTTATCCCGACTGCGCGGCTTGGAACTTGCCGGGCTGCAGCTGCAGAAGTCCGCGCAGAGTAACCTACCCTGCTCCAAGGCCGCGTTCAAACTTAGCAAACTCAGCTTGGCCATGGTTTCTGGTAGTGGGGAGGAGTCGCTTGAGGACTTTCTCAGCGTTCTCAGACTCTTCCGACACGTCGAGAACCTACGGTTATCAGGCGTCGAGCTAGATGTAGAAGATGAAGATCAGGAAGGCGTCGCGCGGACGTTGTCCTCCGTCGAGCTCCCAAAGGACATGTCGATCAGATTGCTCGTGCTCGACTCCGATAGCCCGGGAGTCAATCTGTTGTGCGAGCTCTTCCGCAGGGTAGTGGCTGTCGGGATCCTCCAACGATTAAGGGTGACGTGCCATGATCTAGTGGACGTCGCAGCTCTCGGCGAGTTGATCAACACGACAGGGGTCATGGACCTGGAACTCCAGTTGAACCCTGGGGTCCTCCAAGGAATAGGCGGAGGTAAGCACATGCACATAGCAATTGTGAATGATACCGACGGAAGAATATGTTTGAGCAACAGTTACTCCAGTCGACTGGAAAGCGTTTCAATTGTCGTCGTGTCCTTACCTCAAAAGCATCGGGTTCACCATCGATAGTCAAGACCTCGACCTAGTCTATCACTTGCTCAATGCCCAAATCGACATTCTCTCCATCATACCCAGCCAGGTTTCCATCATAATTTTCATAATTTACATCTACGACGGCGAGGCTTTCTTCAACGATGTGGACAAAACAGATTGGGCTCGGATGGATGCTGTGCTCGATGAGTTTAGCATGAAGCACGTGCTGTTTCAGATTTGCGATTTGATGCAGCCTCCTCGCCGCCTTCTGCAAAACTGTCAGGACTTGCTTACAACGAAGTTGCCACGGCTCAAAAAGAGGAACTCGCTCCACTTGCGTTTCTTGGACGCCAGCTCTGATGTGTATGAACACTTGGTATGTACCGAGTAATATTAGGTTTCTAGAATAACGATAACGTCGGCTTTGTCTCGGTCTTGAAGAAATCGCAACATAGAAACTCTTGATGCAGGTTGCCACTCTCCAAAATCCAATTGACTCTCCCAAGTCCGTTGCTCTATTCTCGTCCGGGAAATGTTCACAACATGTTACATTCGCAGATCCCCAAAACTTTATCCCAGTAAGTACGTGATTAAAATCCAACAGATGCATTCAAGAACAAAGACACCTCGAGAGTAATCTGAAAAAGTAGGAGGCGACGAGATGATGCAAGATCATTACTAGCAGAACGAGACTAAATGCCATAAGTACGTATCCGCGTCCGTACCGTCTACCCAGCCAATGATCGCAATGTTCAAAATCACCTTATAGGCCCTTGGGACAGTGCAGGAATCGTACAGGTTGTAATCGCCACGACACCCATTCTCGCGGCGTACATAGAGTCCCTGGAAGTACCCTCTCAACTCGGTGTGGTGCAATTCCTCACCGAGTGCGCTCGGCGTCGCCTCGCGAAAGTTGCAGTTCAACACCAGGAGCCGCCTGTATGATTGACGCCGTTCTATCCCTGAACACCCGTTGATCCCACCCACCATTCGCAGTTACAGCCACTGAAGCTAGTGGTACTGATACATTAGTTTGACGATCTTATCCCCTGGATTAAGTTTTTTTGCTTTCATATTGCTCCGAACTCATTTCTGCATGTACCCTGACCAACTGAGCGGAGCACTCCATCAAGAGGCGCATTAATTGGTGGCCCGCAATTCATTTTTGAATGGAGAAAATAATCGCCACTACACTCGCAGCGGCGTATGACTGCATCACTGGTGGCGGCTTCGACAAACGGGTGGTGAAGATTATCTTCAAATTCAACCTGGCCCTTTACTATTTCCGCGAAGGACACATTCAAGGGTGCTCTTGTGACACGGAACACCAGTTTCGAAGCCACCGGACGAGTCGTCTGGAAATCACTCGAACCTTTTGAACGTCCTATCAGGTGGCCGAAGCGTGCGGTTCCATCACAGAGAACACTCTGACAGCTATATGCGCGGCGTGTAACCTGCGTGCTTGGACGAGATGCCATGTACTCGATAGAGTGACTACACTGATTCAAGTGACAACTGACCTGTCTCAGTAAGGGTGGTGAGGGAGTATTTATACACATTTTCGCCAATTGGTATCCCGACAGCTTCGCACAGCTCAAGCAAATCCACCGGTGGACAACGACGGTGGCAACGCACTGTCATCTGCCCCGCACACCACATTGGCGTCGTCTGTCAATTCGAGCTCGATCGTAGAACCGCTCTCAAAGACGTCCCATTCGAGGTAACAGTTCGATTTCCACGGCACGCCGTCGATGGTGACGTTCTGCCAGCCAAGTCAATTGAGGATAGTCGCGTGTCCCCACACCACGACTGTGCGTACCTGCACGAAGACCTGGCCACCGGTACCATTCGCGGGATTCCCCGAGAATCCGTTTGCTTTGATCGTGGTCGTGGTGTTGAAGGCGGGGTTGTAGAAAGAAATCTGAGGGAACCACGGTGAGGAAAGCAGATACTGCCGAGTAGCGGGTACAGGATACAGCCCTGCGAGGAAGAACGTGACATAGCTTGCCATAGCACCTGTCATGCTGAATAAGATATGCATCATTGTCTTCTCACTATATCTCACCAGAATCTAGAACAACCAGACAGATATTGAGGGGTAATTGCACCAGATGAGGCGAAGGTACGTACCATCGTTGCCAGGTAAACCGTTGACGGAGGTATTGAACCACTGCGCTATGACCTGCCGCGATCGCTGGGTACTCATGCCCGGGTTATCTGCGTAATGATACATAAAGGGGATTTGTTCCGAGGGCTCATCCGTCTCGTCGTAATAATTCTGGATGCCAACATTTATCAAAAAAATATTCATGGGAAATTCAGTTTCAAGCGACAAATACTGACCTCGTCGAAGATAAAGTTCAGCCGGTCAATGAAGTTCTCCCGTCCACCTTGCAGTTCGACCAACCTGGCCATATCTTGGGGTACAAACTGCGATGCAATCAGTTTGTCATTCCATTAAAACACCTCGCTCAGCACCTGAGAATACTGCAGAAGTCCCTTATCAGCACATTCGACAACGTCTGAGAAACCACACTCACAACGATTGGCGAATCCTCATAAAAGCCATCGTAATTGACTGCATTCAGATAGCAGGTAGACTGTGTGGGGTCATTGACGCTGCAATGCCGGGGATCCGTGTAGTTGAAGGTGCCGTTTGCGAATCGCGGCTATGCAGAGGTGGTGAGTGGGGACCTTTGGGAGACGGAGAGAGCAAGTAACACCTGCATCATCCCGACGATATCCTCTCGCCCTGGGACAGTCGTATTTGGGTTCCAGACATTCACGAAGTTACCCGCACGTTGTACGTACTGTGATGTGAGTTGCAGCGCACATCAGAAACAAAGTAATCCTGTACAGACCTTGGCAGCGTCCGCAGTATTATTGAGAGCCTTCGCTACTTGAGAAATAGCGAAGTCGTTGAACGCGTACTGGAGTCCATTTCAGCGACGTTCACGAGTACAGACAAGACATAACGCTCACCTCCAGCGTTCGCGACACCGTCTTCGTATTCGTTCCACTGATTTGCCACACATCCTGAGGAATATACCCTGCCAGATAAATCTCAGCCAAACTCTGCTCCTGCGGTCGTACAAATGGCATACCCAGAGTTTTCCAGGTATCCAGCTGGCGTCCTTGAAGGTCCCAGTTCGGCGGCTGTTCCTCCGCGTCCGCGAGCAGTGCTGCGTAAAGAGCGGCCGACGAGACGTTGAGCTGTTCGGCTTGTTGGTGATACCTGCACGATCAATCCGATACGGAGAAATGGATATCGAGCGAAGGCACACCGAGGAAGCACGCACTTGACCAAAAATTCGCCAAGAATGGGATCGCCGTCTAGAGCAGACAGTGAGTGACTCTGGCATCAAACCTAATATGCATCGCTCACTGCTGCCACCTTGTATCCACTGCTGGGCCGTCGCACCGCGGCATTCGGGGAGCCATCCTTCGGCATAAATAATAAATAATGGCAATTTGGCGCACTTTAAACGCTCACCTTCGTGTTGCTGTATGTTAATCAACCCCCGAACGATCCTCGCAAAATTGGCAGGGTCGTGGAGGGACAACAGCGGATACAGAGTTCGAAACGTGTCCCACTAATGTACAGGTTAACCAACAATCTGTACGGCCAGCATCTTACTCACATTGCAGTAGAACGAGTCATAGTACGGCTCCGTCGAGTTCCACAACGGGTTCTCGTCCGTATCTTTGTACACATTCAGTCAGCTCAGACAGCAGAGGTCAGACGCATGCCCGCGCTCACAGTCTGCAGGGACGATATGCGTCCTGTACAGCGAGCTGTAGAAGAGCACTACGGTCTCGCTGTCGACGCCCTGCGGGTCCACTTGCACACGTGCGAGAATGTCATTCCACTGTGCCCGCGAGGCGGACCGCACGCCCTCGAAGTCGAAGTCGGGTATCTCTTCTTCGGCATTGGAGCAGGCCTGGGCGGAGGAGATAAATGAGACGCCGACGCGTGCCAAAATCGATGTTGTCCCTGGCTCGGGAAATGTTTAGAACGACAGCCCCCCACGGATGTCAGGAAGACTTACCGTTGGCGTTGGGCGTAAAGGTGAACATGGCACCTAGCTGGTCAACGAAACCTACCGATCCGTATTAGTGCAGATGAGGAGCACAAATGGTCAGACATGCGTACTCGAATACATCTGGGAAATTGCCACGCTATTTTTCACAGGGTAGTCCGCCAGCCACGCCCCATATTCGAGAGGTGCACCCTGCTCTTTGATTCAGAACGAACGAGGTAGCGATATTCTCCAGGTTGACATACCAGGTCATAGCCGTCGCCTTGAAAATCGACACAAGTATAAACCCTGTATCGCCCGGGGCCAAACGAGGCCGCAAAGGATGCACCTCCTGATCGGCGTTTGAGTCAGAGCTGCATAATCTGGACGCCAGGAAATTAACAAACCGACGACTCGTGCAGTGCTCGTATTCAGTGTCATCACCGGTTCGGTGCTGCTCTGCTGTCCATCATTTGTGATGTCTACAGCCAGTCTGGGGAATTCTGTGCCCGAGGGAAAGGTATAGCTTGGCATACGCATAGTCAAAAGTTAAGCTAAAATCTCGGGAAAATGGTGAATACCGGTGCAGTGCGGCGCGACGCGTGGACGTCAGCTCGACACGAATACCGGTCGACTGGTCACGGATGAATCTCTGCATGTTCGAAAATGTGTCGGACACGTTCTCTCACCAAGTTAGACGCGAAATATCCAGGCTCCGCGGCATCATCGGGAGAACCTGAACAACACGTCAATCGATGGATTCCGCATGCGAGGCCATAGCGCTGACCGTCCGGCAGGAGCTGTCTCAGGACTTTCCGGCTCTGTATGGCCGTCGGACACGACTCAAAAGTGTTGTCGACTCCACACGATGCGAACGGCCAGAGTTTGAATTGCGACAAGGTGACCGCCTCATAGCACCATAAGTTCCTCCAACAATACAGACGCCGAACGACGACTCACCCCACCGGTGCCATCGTCGTGTAACGGAGAAAATCCAGTGGCGTTGTATATCGCATTTGCGTCATATCCGGCTTGCTGATCCACGCAGCGAATGTCATCACCAGAGGCTCGACGTGGATGTGACAACACTCATACGTTATGAGGGGAATCGGTATCCATGCCCGCCTTCACCATCCCGTGCGGTATCGTTGCACCTGTTGCGATAGGCCGCACGATGAGCAAATGAACCACCAACAGGGCTTGTGACACGGACCAGGGAAGACATTGCCGCCATTTGTCGTCCCAATGAACGGATTGACATAAGTCGCAGGATCAGAGATAAAGACCAAAGTCGAAGGATCTACTACCACAGCGTCATACGACGGCGATATCCTTGGAGAGTGGAGCGCCGAAGCGATGTGAATGTCGACCAGCAGAACCACGCTTCGTAGTAGCTTCAAAGTCTTCATCGTACGTAGCGCACCACCACCGTCACGTCGACGCCTCAAAGGCGTCTTATACCCCCAAATTAGCCGGAAGCTCCAGACCCACATAATGGTGCGTATGAGAGTCTCTTCTAATCTTCTGATTCTCCCTGCGACTCAATCGATGGCACGGCCGGCATGCCCACCGGACTGGCAGATGACCTCGCACTAGCCGTGTCCAGTGCAAGGTTCTGACAGCGCGGCTGCATGAGAACGCATCGACGGGTAGAAGGTAAGACACGTGGACTCAGCTCGGGAGAAACACACGGACCGCAACTCGTCATCGTTTCGCAGAAGTGCGGTAGCGAGCACTAAAAAGGAAATTGGGTTGCTTCTTTCGGACATAAACCGTCGCACGTGCTCAACGCGGTAGGACTTTGCTCTGAGGCGACAGCGACGGTGAATAAAGCTGAGCACTTAGCTTCTCGAAATCTACAGCACAAGCTCATCGGTCTTCTCCACGTACAAGCAAGACAGCGAGTGAGAGCGCGACCAACGACTATATACACGACGGCGGAATGCTCTATTGATACATTGCATGACTGCACACGCCGAGGCGTCAGCACACCCATTTTCAAGAACGAAATCGCACAGCACTACGCACCTAAAATCAAACTGCTCCATCAACCCCAGCACCTGGCTCAAATGCCTGTACCCAAATTTCTCCTGCCGGCCGATGGCGAGCGCGCCCGCAGTCTTGACGACGTTCTTGATCTGCCGCCCGTTCACCTTCTTCTCCCCAAGCTCACGCAGCTCCTCGCGCGTCAAGCCGCCGTCGGGGATATTCCCGTTCACCCGCTGCATGAACGCCACCCAGATATGCTTTCGCGCGTCGGGGGAGAGGTCGTGGTACCGGAGGGACACGTGGATGCGCGACTGGAACGCCTCGTCGAAGACGCGCACGCGGTTCGTTGTCAGGAAGAGAATACCACGGAAGTACCTGCGCCACGATCTGCATCAATAACCGAATTCACGGAATGAGGAGATACCCGCACTCGAGTTGTCGAAGGAAGACCGCAACCATCGCGTTGCGCTCGAGGAAGTGCAGGGAGCGCTCCTCGAGGAACACGTCCGCTTCGTCGATGAGCACCACTGCGCCCCACGCCGCGGCGGCCCTCAGCACCGTGGCGAGGTTCGCGTCCATGACCTCTGCCGTTGTGCCCAGCTCCGCCGCTCCAACCACATACAGAGGTTCTGCAGCACCGATGTCAGTATCAAGAACAATGCCATTCAGTCGAGTCCTTGGTCCTTACTTCGCAGGTCTACATGAATCGGGTGAGCAACAGGCACGTACGCAGAAGAGAGAAGAAAGCACGCACATTCGCTGATCCCCTCGGCAGTCAGGCTCTTTCCTACGATCAAAACGCGACATCAGAACGGTTCGTATCTCCGAGGAATCTCATCTGACCTGTTCCAGGGTTCCCGAAGAGATTGATGACCAGCCCGAGGCCTTTCCCCGACACGAAGTCATCGAACTTGGCGGCCGCACCGGTGTTGTGCGATTCGACGAGCGTCTTGAGTACCATTTTCTGCTCTGCCGGGATGACAAGGTGGTTGAACGCGTCGTCATTCCACTCTAGATCGCGTACATTGTCAACAGCAAACTCCACTATGCGAGCACCATCATGCAGAGTGTCAGCAGGCAGTGATGAGTAGAGAAAAGTGCACTAACACCATTGCTTGTCTGACAGGCTGAAGCCGTACACGATCGGGGACGCGAGCATCAGATCCTCTTCGGAGAGCTCCGACGCCTCGCTCAGAGATTCGGTGACCGCGCCTGCGACGAGCGCGAACCTGTCGAGGTCGTTCCCAGATATCGTCTTCGTCACGATCGGGAACTTGCCGTAGTTCGGCACGATATCCTGGAACGTTTCTGGATAAACGAAGAGCACTCCAGTCAGCACAGCTCACACACGAAAGTGCGACGACTACGCTCACTTCGATCGACAATGATCCTCGAGTTCACCTGCGAACGACGTCAGTGCATCGTCCACACAGCCTAACCAGCAGCGACTCACACTGGTCTTGATGTACGCAACCTGCTTGAACCGGAACGCCAGTCCGCGATACGCGACATGGCGCATCCCGCCTGCGATCGCCGCCCACTTCCTCCCGCGCGCGATCAGCCGCTCCCTCAAGCCATTCTCGCCGCCCACGCCCGTGTAATACTGTATCGGGTATGCCGACAAGCTCGAAATCTTCCTCGTCCCTTTAAACGCATGCACCTCCAGAGCCGCATTCAGCATCCCGAGCCCGAAGCGCGCTGCGGGCTCTTCCCCGTCCACGCGCGGGCCCGCACCGGAGCCCATCTCATTCGTGCGCGCGCCAGCGAGCCCGACGTCCGCCTCGACGTACTCCATCGTGAGGCGCCACAGCAGCTGCTGCTCCTGCTTCTTCGAACCCGCGCTCCCACCGAGCGAGTGGTGCACGGGCAGGAAGGGGTGCGCCTGCACGTCGAGCTGCTGGCAGAGCTCGGCGTGCACGAGCCGCGCCGTGCGCGGCTCGCCCGTCACGGGGCACGTCGTGCACAGGATCGTCTTCCGCGGGACGTAGAGCGCCCAGAGCAGGTCGAACGTGATCTCCCCGTGCGCGAGGAGTGAGGAGAGCGTGCTGATCGTGCTCGAATGCGTCGTCGTTAGGTACTGCAGTAGGTGCTGCAGGTGCGCGTACTTCTCGCGCTCTGCAGCGTCCACTGCGTCAACGAGCTTCGCTGCGCACTCTTGCAGCTCGCGCAGGAAGCTGAGGAGCAGCTGCGGGTCGATCTGTTGGAGCTGGTCAGCGACGGCCGCCGCCACTCATGAGCGCCACACGACGTACCCGAAGTGGCTTGGCAGTCCACGATACGCCCTGTCCCTGGCCGATAACCTCCTGGCAGACCTCGATGAGCGGCTTGCTGTTTATCTGGAACGTCGTGGTGACGTTGAACATGTTCCCCTGCCCGTCCGAGGAGGGGCTGAAGCGGCGGATAACGGTGAACGCGTACGCGGCGTAGCGGGCGGACGCACCCTGCTCGCCGGGCTCCTCCTGCGCGGTGGACGGCGCGGGCTTCAACACGTACTTGGTGCGGAACTGGTCAAGTTCCTCGTGCAAGTACTTCACTTCGAGCAGCGTCCCCGGGGCCGCCCGTGGCGCGTCCTCGTCCTCGTCGGCGCCCTCCTTCGGGAGCGGGGTGTACTCAACGAGCTCACCCGCGACAGGGTTCATGAACGGGGGAAGGGCCAGCCCGTCTGCGCGCACGCTTTGTCAGTCACTTCTCCCTCGGCGAGTACGACAGAGAGCGCGAGACTCACACGACGCGGCTTGTGCGACCCGCCTGGCACGCAATATGTCATTATGGCCAGTCGACGAATGTACCTGCGATAGCTGCGGGTCCATGTGTGTTAGTAGATGTGGTAGTGATAGTGGCGGTGGTCGTCGTCAGTGGAGGCAAGGTGGTGGTCGTCAGCGTGCGGCGAAGGGCTTTAAGTTAAGTTTAAGAACAAAAGGAGGGCGGCGCTTGGCGCTGGGAAGGAGCGCGCCTCGTGTCTGACTTGCAGGCGCCAATCTCCACGCTCGACGTTGGAGTGTCATGAGAAGCCACCGCGCTTCGGGCATCCTGCGCTATTACGGCGAGCTGCTAACCATCCAGGCGCAAGGCTGTGGACGTCGCCGCGCTAACGAGACTTGGACACAGTTGACGGCGTAGTTGACGGCGTACGCTACACTCCAATGCGAGTGCAAGCCGCTCTCAGCTGAAGAACTGAACCGTTGGCTGAAGGACTCACGAACATGAACGTGTGGAAATGGCAGCGACCGTGACGTTTCTCCGAGTGCGACACACGTGCTTATGTAAGCACGCTCCACATCGAGAAGAGCCTTTTCCATGCAGGGAGACGCAACGAATAGTAGTGAATACGGGCCCTGGCATTGGTTCAAAGGACATCGACGCAGGCGGTACCAGTCCTTGTACAACGCTAGTCCGAGAATGTCCAAATGACCGTGCTCTCAGCAGGTCTGTGCGCCTAGAGAATGCATTCGTCAGATGGAACCGTCCACAGACGTTGTACGAGATACACGGTGGAGTAGATCTTCTATATCACCTGTTCTCCGTTGTCTTGTCAGCCTCGTCACCACCCTACAGAGCATATCTTTGTTAGTGGTTGGTCAGCTAGCGGCGATGGAGATCCGGTGTCGAGCTGCGCAGCGGCGGCGGCTGAGGAGTAAGTATATTGCATAAAATGTAGGCTCAACACGGGTAGGTTTCAGGCTATGATCTCACATCGTCGGATTTCACGCTCCCTTGTGTTTTCTTGATCTCTCGACTACCTCACGTCGACTGGCTCGAGCCGCACGACCATCGATAGATCGGCGTTAGGCGTCGACGGTGACAGGTGCTCTAGGTGTACTGTAGTCTGAGCCATGTGAGTGACAGGACGATCCTGAAGGCGACGTCCCACCGTCATTAATGTATCAGTCACGTTCTGCTATCTGTCGTCTTCGTATTTGACAACCAGGGGAAGGGTCGTAAGGACAGTCAGCAAGGGCTTCCATGATGCATCCGCGCACAATATCATAGAGGCTGTCGTTCGGGCCGACTTGGGTCATCCACGTACTCGCGCGCCAGCCTGTCCTTCCACATCGCACGTTATTCTACTCACCACAAATACTGCCCCAGCGTGAATGGCTATACGGCTTTTGTGGTCTGTAGGTGGTGTTGGAGTCGCTAGGAATGGACTGGACCGAGAGTATGCTTTCAGCCAGTGAAGTAAAGACGAAAAAAATCTTCAACGCCGTTGAGCGCGTATCTCCACCCTGGGCTGACTCCGGCCCCTCTCTGTTCACCCAGTGATACTGGACCTTTCCACTGCCGCGCACCTAGGAGATACAGTAGACGAGTCCGTCACACTTCAGAGGCCTCTCACGTCGTCGCATGTCGCCGAGTGTGATTCAGAGATGGCCACAAAGCAAGCCAGATGCATCCGAGATATTCTCGGAGCAAGATCTGCGCCGCGTCTGCGGGACGATCGCAACCATCTAGATGCACACGGATCGCTGGCGCATCCACATGGGTCAGCACCGTCGGTCGTGAACGGCGCAACAGCGTGAGCGGTCTCATGGAGAGCGCCTGAGGCAAATATAATCGCATGCACGACCCGCATTCAGAGAGCACCGCGGAGAAGTCAACGCATCTGGATTACTCCAGGTGCGTACTCTTCTGGTGGAATTCAGCTCATGACAGAAGTAAAGGGTCCCTGCTACATCTTCGCGCGTACCGCACCTGCAGATCCTAGCGAGGCCTATCCAAGATTGGAGACGCACCTGTCACGATCAGCTGTCTCCCGCACGATCACAACATCGATCGGGCAACGCAGTCCAAGACGAACGAGTACGGGGCAGATCCACCATCGGGTTGTACATCCTCAAGCTTACTCTGACCTCGTGCGTGATCAATTCGCGTCCTAAGGATGAGCGGACCAGCAGGGAGGGCATGCATGCACATTCACCGGTGGGCGAGCCATAGATGAGTGCGGCCGGATCACGTTCTCTCGGAAATGCACGCGTTTGAGACGACGCCGGTAATTGTCAACATGCGACATGTCCTCTGTCGACGATCCAAGACCAGCAAGCCAACACACCGAAGATGTCCACAACAATCACTCTGGGGAGCGATAATACGAGATCACTCAAACTCTTCGTTTTGAGGGCTGTCAGTATTGTCATTCACGAATATTCAAACACTAAGCTGCGACGGGACTTACTAAAATGTAGAGGTCCCAAATTCCGCATAGGCCATTTCATACGCTTTGTCGAAACAGACAAAACGCGTGACGTGACGCGACGCGTCGGTGGGACGCGTGATGTGGTCCCACGGACCCACCAACACAAGGCTCGGTACCGGCTCCTCCACGATTACGGCTGGGTATTCGGCCTCTCATGCAACCATGCCACTGCCAAGTCCGCATGTCTTAGTTTCTGATGCTAATGTGTCCTTGAGAACCACCCGCTAACCACCTCCCTTCATTTTTCTGTCGTTCTGTCTCTCTATCTGAATGTACCACGTGCATCACGATGTCGCACAATCGTAAGTCGCACCCGGTTCGTCAGTACGCCGTATAAATTGCGTTCTCGAGGCCGGAAGGAGCCCTCGAAAGGGAAAAGAAGGACTTGCTGACTGCAATCGCTCGCTGGGCCGTCGGAAGACCGTTCTCCAGGGGGGTCTTCCGCGCCCGCGTATGTTCTGTCTGAGGATATATATGAGGGTCACATGGGCGCCCTCTCCTCCTTCTCTCCGGTGGCATGTGTCTCAGACGCTGTGCGCGAACTACTTAGCCACTGCGGGGAACCGTGGGGTACCAAGATCTGCACCCCGATTCCTGCATACAGTATCGTCCCTTCTCTTCTGTGCCTGTCTTCCAACTCCAGCCCTAGTCCCATATAAACACTGCGGATGCCACCCCCGGTCTTCCGCGGCTCTTCTCCTCCCACTGCCACTGTAGAACTTCGAAGCTGCTTTCTGATCTGACACGTCGTTGATATGTCGAAGCAGGAGAGCGACACCGGGAGCAACATCAAGAAGGGTCAGGTTGAGGCCATCGAACGCGATGCGCCTGACGATGACACCCCGCCCCCGCTCACTCCAGAGCAGGAGCGCAGGCTCTGGCGCAAGGTCGACATGCGCCTCTTGCCCATACTCACTATCATGTATCTCTGCTCCTTCTTGGATAGAGGAAATATCGGTGCGCACAGCGTATACCCCGAACTACGTGATATCGACGTTCTATCACTGTGGTAGGAAACGCCAAACTGCAAGGACTGACGACCCAGCTTGATCTCACGGGTAATAAGTACAATATTGCTCTGGTGCGCGTCGGGTTCCCGTCTCTTCCGCCGTGTCTGACCTCGTCTCACCATCTGTTCTGCAGACTATGTATTTCATAGTACGTCACCTAACAGTCACCTGCTCATGTCTCTGAGTTTCATTTCGTCCGCGATCACAGCCCTACTGCCTCTTCGAATGCCCAGCGAAGTGCGTTATAATTCTCGCTTTCCCACATCCCGTATCAGAACTGACATATTCCCATCTCAGTCTGGTGCTGAAGAAGTTCCGCCCCTCAAGGTGCGCCCCAGCTGTCCTGCACTGACCCTCCGTCCTCGCACTCACACTCACCGGCACAGATGGCTCCCAGGCATCACAGTACGTCCCCATCTACCCCGCCCCCACCATCCAATATTCATTACTCCCCACCTGCCAGCTGCTCTGGGGCACGATCATGTACGCCCTCTCCCCTCCCCTCCCTTGCCCACGCACGCTAATCCTGCACCCTGGCAGGGCGCTCATGGGTCTCGTAAAGACGTACGCCCGTCCACGCCACATTGCTGGATCCAACCTCACTGCACTGACTATCTCCTACAGGTATCCCCAGCTCGTCGGCACACGCGTCGTCCTTGGCGTCACCGAGGCAGGGCTTTTCCCCGGTGTCGTCTACTAGTGCGTCCGCCCTCTGTCATCTCTCCTCGTGTCGGTGCACCAGCTGACTGAGCGCACAATGACCACTCTCTGGCTGAATTCGGACCCGCTAACTCGCGTGATGTCGCCAACTCCCACGCATGCTACTGAACTTGCCCTTGCAAACTACCCTTTTCCGCTGCTGAATCCACTGACAACCCCCACTGACCCGCTGACGACCCCTGACCCTGGCCAAACTGTGCTCCCGCCACCCGGCACTGCAGCCTGACCCTCTGGTATCCGCGCCACATGTTGCAGTACCGCGTCGGCCTCTTCTACGGTGGCGCTACCATCGCGGGCGCGTTTTCGGGCCTGCTTGCGTTCGGCATCTCGTTCATGTCCGGCACCGCGGGCCTGCTCGGGTGGTCCTGGATCTTCGTGCGTCGTTTCTTTTTTTCTTTTTCTTTGTCAAACTGCTGAAGAGTTGCTGATGGGGGACTGACTGCTTGTGTGTGGGGGTTAGATCATTGAGGGCATCGCTACGGCTGTTGTCGGATTCATTGCGTTCTTCGGTGAGCATCACGCCCGCCCTGCGGTGTATCGTCGAGATGACCGATTGTGGTCCCTGCATGCTAGTCCTCGTCGACTTCCCCGACACCGCCACGTTCCTCACACCTGCGGAGCGTGCGTACGTCATCTGGCGCAAGAGTGCGTGGCATCTTCCTTCCCTCCTCGCAGCGCATTCTGGCTGACGCGCCCTGTCTCCGGGCAGAGTACGACACGTCGTCCGTCGGCGAGGAGGAGCACTTCGCGATGCGCCACATCTATGATGCGCTCGCGGACTGGCAGGTGTGGCTCCAAATCCTCATCTTCATGTCTGTCGTCGCGCCGCGTGAGTGCGCTTGCCCGGTGCTGAGTTTGGTGTGTGACGCTGATGCATGCGTGCGTGTAGTGTATGGGATCTCGTTGTTTTTACCGTAAGCCGCCCTGCCCGTCCGTGCGCTCTGTAAGGTTGGATCTGATCCGTGGACATTAATTTTACTTGCGCGTGTAGGACGATTATCAATACGTGAGTCGCGCGTTTTGTGTTTTTCCGTCTTTCCTGTCGTGGTGGTCTGGTGCTGACGAGCGAACGATCGTGCGCAGATTCGGCTACGACACCGCCATCAGCCAGCTACTCACCGTCCCACCCTACGTCTTCGCCAGTAAGTCCGCTCCCCTCTCCCCCTCCCCACGCAAAGATACACTACGCTCACGCACTCGCGTGCAGCGATACTCCTCCTCACGTTCGCGATCTGGTCGGACAGGATCAAGGTCCGCTTCCCGTTCATCTTCGCGGGGCTCGTCATCGCGCTCGTCGGCTTCGCGATTAACATCTCCGCTGTACCCGGCGGCGTCAAGTATTTTGGCACGTTCTTCTGTGTCGCGGGTACCTATGCGGCGTTCCCCGGAGTCGTCGCGTGGTGCGTGTCCCTTCCCCGCCACACCTTTTGATGAGTGTGCTATGCGTACACTCTTATCTTTCTGTTATGCATGCGCTCTTCTCTTTCTGTCAGACGTTCTCTCTCCCCCCTTTGTTTCTCTGCCGTTCTCGCCGAACGGATTGCTCACTGCGTCAGTGTCCCAGGCTGGGCAACAACATCGCGGGTCAGTACAAGCGCGGCGTCGGCATGGCGCTCCAGATCGGGCTTGGGAACTTCGGCGGCGCAATCGCGTGCAACATTTACCTCTCCAAGGACTCCCCGCGTTACATCATGGGCCGTGCGTCCCCACTTCTCCCTTACTTACTAACCCTCTCCCTTACTTTTCCTCATCTTCGTCGCTTCGCTGCAGACGCCCTCGAGCTGATGTTCATTGGCATCGGCTTCATCGTCGTGCCCATCACCGTGTTCAACTACCGCCGCATCAACGCGCGCCGCGACAGGCTCCTGCGCGAGGCAGGAGAGGAGGGCATCAAGTACACCAGGGAGGAGCTCCTTCGCATGGGGGACCGCGCGCCCGAGTTCCGGTACACCCTTTGAATTCTCAGATGTTGCTGGCGCGGATGGGATGGGGACACGCTGTGCGGCGCGGTGTGCGATGATGGGCGAGAGCTTGGATGTATCGTAGCTAACGAAGAATCGTGACGATTACGAAGGGTCGACATGTTAGGCTCGTTCCGGTGGACAGACGCGACTTTATGTCAGAGTCTGAGCGGCCAGACTCGCATAGACACTGAGTTGAGTGCTTAATAAACCATGCCAAGATACGTATAATACACGAGGATAGTGAGCCTGATGGTACAAGGTTACGATATACAAGATGCAGCAGACCGACAAGTCTTCAACACAATATCCAGAGCTGAAAAATACGAAACACGAAAAAGGAGTCCCGACAGTATTCGCTGGCACTGCCGTCAACGACGCGTTCGTAGGGTCCTACATCACACTATCAGCTTCTCGGGGTCCTTCTCGTCCAGGCCACGAAGATCCTCCCGGACCTCACGCTGTGCCTGCGCAGAAGCGATGCGCTCCGCGACGTCCTCGCCATCGAACAGTGCCGCGGTCTCTTCGAGCGTGCGGTTCTTCGTCTCGATGATGAAGAAGTACAGGAAGACGAATTCGAACGCTGTCCAGCAGCAGTAGACGATCTAGACAAATTGCAGATGTAGAAAGAAATAAGTGGACGCCGGAGAGATGCTCACGTAGTACTTCCACGCGAGCTTGCTCAGCGCGATCGGGTTGACGTATTGGTTGAAGATGAGGGCGGAGGAGATGACGACACCAGAGATATTGAGGCCCTTAGCACGTATGGGGAACGGGAGAATCTCGACAGTGTAAGTCACGAGGAGAGGTGTGAATGCAAGGCTAGTATGACGAATCGGATACCGTATCGAAAACGTGGTAGAAATAGACTCACTCATAAGCCGCGTAGTACAGGAAGATAGACGCAATTACTGCATGAGCAGCTGCAGGCGTGCCGTGGATCGCGAATTGTGCGGAGCAGATGGTCTGCACGGTGAAGAAAATGCAACTACCACCCGCTGCAGCGAGGAAGAGGGGGCGACGACCAAGTCGATCGACGTAGAACGAAATTCCGATGGCCCAAAACAAGTTCCAGACGGCCAGAATGCTGGTCGCAAATATCAGAATGTCTCCAAACACATGACAAACAATAAAGATAACGTACGCCGTGATCAGCAACTGGATAGCCTCGCTCTTGATTCCAATCGCGTCGAAAACGTCGTGGAGATAGTAGGACACTAAACCGTTGCCAGACCACTGCGAGAAAAAACCAATAGCAGTTATAATGAGGATACGCCTTCTGTTTCCTGCAGTTTTGACGAGGGAAGTCCAGCCGACGTTCTTCGATGCTGAAAGCGATCGAATGAATGAGCGAGGTTCTGCGCGTCATTCAAGGATAGCATACATTGACGGTCCAGCCCAATAGCTGCTTTGATTTCCTGAAACTCGTATTGGACCAAAGGATCTTGCTCGTCACCGTCCGCATGGTAGTACGCAAGGATGCGAAGACCTTCAGCATCTCTCCCCTTGGAGATGAGCCACCTCGGACTTTCCGGTGCAAAGAGAACCAGAATAAATTGGAAGACTGATGGAATGCCCTGCATGAGAGAAGGGATTCGCCACGACCAGTTGTTGTTGATCCTTGCGGTACCATACGTTGTCCATGATGCACTGCACAGTGGCCAATGGGTTTGATACTAGGCAGACAGTTTGAATTTCATAAGACTTACATAACATTTCCGGAGTACCACAACGAATTATATACCGAGGTGAGTGGCGCACGATATTTCGGGTATGAAATCTCCGTGACCAACATAGGAGCCGCATTAGCTGGTAATTGTTCAGTCCCATACCACAAGTGAACAACGCGCAAGCTTACTTGCAAACGTCAAACCGAAGCCAACGCAAAATCTGTGAAGTCCAACGGCATGAGCAGCCCATTGGAGAGTCAAGAGATGAAACACTTGCCGTGCGCTGATGAACATGCTAAGGTTGTAAGCTGCGGACTGAACAGCAACACCAACCAACATGATAGTGGCACCGATAAAAATGGTGGGTCGACGTCCCAACCCATCGGAGAGGTATGGTGCGAAAGGATAGCCAGCGAGCGATCCAATGTTCTGGCGGAGGTAAGAGTTAAAGAGAGCTCTAGTCAACTAGTAGCCTTACTTGAATGGCATTAAGTAGACCCAGTTTGCCGCCGGAGGGATAGTTGAAGTACATCTCCCATTGAGACAGCGACTGGAAACTATTCATTAAACTTCCATCGAATCCATTGGCGGAAGACGTGATGACGCTGCATATCCTCTGTCTGAGGGTGACCAACAAAACAATGAGCAAGGATTACACACAGGAGGACGATCCAAGCATGAAGTGTTATCAGCCTGTCAAAATAACACCGTCTTCAGCACGAGATTCTCTCGGGAAATCGAGTAGACCTACCGTCGATTAGTGTTCCACTTCCTCTTAGGATCGAGGAGGTGCTCATATCCTACCGTTGTGCCCGAGGACACCGCTCCGCCAGCAGCCATGGTGAATTGTGAGAAACGGGTGCAAGTCCGGAGGCTGCTGAGAAACGTGCGGGAGACATCACAAGTCTTTATACTACTCGACCCAAGACCATGTCGACTGCAACCAAAATACGCTTGAGTTGTTCAGGTGACCGACAACAGTGGATTTTTCCGCACTTTCCCCACATTTCCCCACATCTTATGAGCAGAAAAACACTACGCCAAGGCTGATCCGCAGGCTCAGGTACGGCTGCAAAGGGCCATCTGAGCACGGGTGACCACTGTGTTTGTCCAACAATCAGATGCAAGTGCATATCTCATCTCGGGTGATGCGGTATGAGGAACCTTCGAGGACTATGGCGGAGAAAGGCTGCTGCTATCAGTATCGAGAACTTGGAGAGAGGGAGAAGAACAGATAAGAAAGAGTTCAACGGGGATACAATGGGAGGTACTGCATGTGGAGGAGCGCTCAGAACCAGAAGAAGGGATAAATGAGCGTTCAACGGAGACACAGTGCGATGGGTGCCCGCATATACATAGTGGGGCCCTTCTGCGTGATGCAAGAGATATCGAAGTGTGTCGATCAAATCGAACGGTGGAACACATGCTCACCTGTTGTACACCGGCTCGAAGAGATACACCAAAGTTAGAGGACGCCGGTCAGTATACGATGAGTAGAGTATGTCAAGCGTGAGATAGCGGTGACATCATACTTCTGAAGAACGCTTCGCGTTGTAGCAGTCTGTTTTCCGACGAGCCATATATCTGCAAGTATTAAGCGCTGTGCAGCGAACTTGAAGCTGACAACAGGCAACGTATAGGGCCTAGAAGAATTCAATAACTGCAGAGTATGGCAACAGGCAATGCATGATTGGGACAGAACAAATCCTGCTAATCGTTGTTCGAGACAGTTGATGTCCGATAGAAAATTCAATATCCACGATATGACTTGCCATGGCTACGTCACAACTTGCTGTCTGGAAAGACGAGAACAGAGTGGTACGTCTGAGAAATTTGGAGCTCACCCGGAGTTATATATGTACCTTGAATGTGCCATGCAGACATTCAAGCTTTTGGTAGGCAAGCACCTCTTCCCAGTCGATGATACTGCACAATGGCCGGTCGAGGATGTTCTTGCCAGGCAACTAGGGGTCTACGACCTCGACAAGGCCCCTCAACATATGTGCACGGAAGCTCCAAACGTGGTCAACGGGGATGGTGTGTATCTCTCTGCTCTCTCCGAGCACACATCGCGTTACATCGTCGGCGGTCCCGTGTGATGACTGATTCGGACACCTAGGCTCATTGCACCACATTCAAACGACTCCGCTGCATCTGAAGAGTGTCAAAGATTTTTTCAAACGACATAACTGGTCCCCATTACAATGGACGGTCCGGAGAGTAAACTCGACTCGCTGTGTCGTTCATCGGGAGGTGCCTGCCGCTCGAGCCGAACAATAGAGTGTCTACCTCAGGACTGCTCCAACCCTTGGCTGCAGGATGTCGAGGAGATCAAAGCGCGCCATGTCACGCCGCGATGATGATAATACAGACTGGACCGTCATTTTGCAGCGCTGTAGTACCCAATTTAGCTCATTCGTCATTCTCTCCTTTCTTACACTTAATTCTGGAATAATATGTTGTACTATACTATACTCTACTCTGATGACATCTACGCTCCATTGAATGTACTTCTCCACTCAATGAAATGCATGATCTTTTTTGGCGCTCGTTTGTCGCGTGCATTACGTAACACGCGTAGTGCCAAGAATTTTTTATTGCGTCCGTCCATTGCAAGACCATCAGTGAACCGGTCTGATACTAATTATTCTCCTTAACTTTGCTTTTCGAAAACGTTGAAGTGGTCGTCTCTACCACATATCTCTTGAAAAGCTCAAATTTTACCTTATTTGCGCTCGGTACGGTCGCTGTAGTCTCCCACTCACACTCACACTTAGACTCTGCTTCAACCTTCGCGCTCAGGATATCCGTGTCTGGCAACATCTTGGATCTGAACCTTGGACTGGTTCTTTCTACTCAAAGTCTTTCCTAGTACTATCGGCTGCACATTATAGTCCACCAAATCAACCATGGCTTCGATGTCTAGCGCGGCTGAGCCCTCTCACCCGGTGGTCTTTACGACACAGACACCCTACCCTCTCCCATCGCAAAAATTCATGATTCCCACATCATGGAAGCGCTACCAGCTTTCACAGCTCGTGAACAAAGCTCTGTCTCTTCTGAAGCCTGTGCCTTTTGATTTTCTTGTGCGAGGTGAGATTCTTCGTGCAACTCTGGGGGAATGGTGTGCAGAGAAGGGCATTGGTGAGGTATGTGGACAGTCTGTGAGGAGTACTTGTCTGGATGCTGATGGTTTTTTGTATAGGAAGAGACGCTTGAAATTGAATATTTTGAGTCGGTGATGCCTCCTCAAAAGATGTCGACGCTACCGCATGAAGATTGGGTGTCGTCCGTATCGTGCCAGATTTCCAGGTAAGTCCGAATTTCCTCGAGTGCGGAATGGCTGTACATCGCAGTATGTGCGTATCAAAAGCTTGTAAGTACGTACGATTTCGTGCCGTATCTTCGTCGGAATAAATGTTTTTTTGTTCTTTAAATTGCAAGTCAGTGTATTTAGCTACGATATGCCGTTATTGGTCTTTCTGCGGTGTACAGCCATTGTCCTCATCATAACTCGGCAAGCAAGTCTGATCCCCCAACAGCTACTTCCTAACCGCATCTTACGACGGTTCAATCCGCACCTTCGATTATTCCCAACAGCTGCTGCACACTAGCACGCCCCATAGTGCACCCATTACCTGTATCTGCATCGTCCCCTCTTCCTCCCCCGATGGCCACATCATTGCCAGCGCCTCGCACGACCTCACAGCGCGTCTTACCAAACTTACCCTCTCCACCTCCGATTCCCCCGACTTCACACCACGCACGGAGCCCCTCGCCTCACTGCACCTGCACACAGCGCCCGTCTCCTCCATCGCCGCGAGTCCCTCAGGCGCGCATCTCCTCACCTCCTCCTGGGACAGCTTCATCGGGCTGTGGGATGCCGCCATCCCTGATAGCGACGAGGTGCCCCTCGAGGACGTCCAGCCCCACACAGACCGCAAAAAGCGCCGCAAGTTCACGCACGACGACGAGCCGCGGCCCAAGCGTAAGGCACCGGTCGGCGTGCTGAAGAGTCACACAGCACGCGTCTCGCGCGTCGTGTTTACTCGCGGGGGGGACGCCGCGGCATATAGCTGTGGCTTCGACTCGACCGTTCGTTCATGGGACGTCGAGAACAGCGTGTGCACCAACACTATCGTGCGTTTTCCTCGATTACCTACTCATTTTCTGACTGGGCTAACACTGCTTTTGCCGTTGCTTGTAGACCGCCGCGTCGAAACCATTCCTCGACCTTGCCGTGACGCAGTCCGGAAATACCGTTCTCGCTGCTTCAACTGACCGGACGATCTCGCAGTATGACCTGCGCGCAGCGACCTCCTCCACTGCTACACCCTCCCTCGCGACGCTCGCGCACCCGGCTACACCATCCTGTATCGCCGTACCCCCTCCCGCGGCCCAATCCTCACCGCCATCCGAGCCTGTATCCAGCTCAGAGCACCAGCTACTCTCAGGCGCGTACGACGGCGTCGTCCGCCTATGGGATCTGCGCAGCGTCCGGGGCGCAGTGACAAGCTTCAAAGTGTGGGAGGGCAATCAGGGTGGGAAGGTGCTCACTCTGGACTGGGCGCGCGGAATTGTGGGCGTCGGTGGAGAGGGCGGGGTCGAGGTTTGGCGTGTGGGACAGGGCGAGCATGCTTTCCTCAGCTAGTCGACGGTTTGGTCTGTCCAGCGATGTTCGCAGACAAAATGATACAGTATTATCTGTGCATGAGGTAGAGGCATTGAAAGCTGGTGTATCGCAAAACAAATGGGAGATTACAGTCGCGGAAACACAAAGATAGAACGAATACAAAAGATCCGCAAACAGTTCTCATCTATGGGGATAGAAACACACAGCCGCAACGAATGCAGCGGATGTGAGATGCTGATGCTAGGTCATACATATGTTTGGATTTTCACTTCTTACTCCGGCGTATGCTGTGATTGCTAACGGTAATGATCTTACAAGGTGGGGTAGATGCCCGCATCCTTCCTGGCCTTCGTCATAGCTAACGCAATACTCAGCTCATCAGGCTGAATTGAAGGGAAGGTAAGCGTCAGACACGTACCAGCAACAATGGCGCTACCAATACCACTACCATCTTCGGCGTGGTACGTGATGATGTTACTACCAAATGCAGTCAGACCCTTGCCCACCAATCATCGAGCGGTCAATTCACGTACCGTCCCTTCTCGCCAAAAATATCTGCCAGCCCCTCGTGTATCCTCTCCGCAAATCCAGGGTATTTCTGGGTAACACAACAACCGTTACTTCCGCAGGCATATCAGTAGATAGAGCGCTTACGTTGTACAAAGAGCCGTCTGCACCGACTGCGCAGCCCTCTTCTAAATAACCCATCTTGCTGACGATCGCAGCGATGCCGCACGCGCTCAGACGTGCAGCACGGCGCCCAACAAGCTTTGCGAGTGCGCGGAAGAACTGGCGCTCGGCCAGGGTCGTCTCGACTGCGAAGAAGTGGGTGAAGATCCCAATGATCATAAGTAGCTCGTCCGTAGGGTCACTGAGTGCACCTCTAAGTAAACCGTGAGGGATATGAAATAGAACAGTACTGACCTCTCCATGAGCGACAGGAAGGCAGTGTCGAAGGAGTACGGAATCTCAAGCTTGTAGGTATTCTGTCCCAAGAACAGCACACCTTCGTCGATGAGCTCGCAGATAATGAGACGCAAGATCTCGCCAAGGTATCGTCCAGAAATCAATTTCTGCAGGATATATTGAATGCCGCGGGAAGTAGGAAATGCTTTGAAGTGTAACCCACCTCGAATGATTGCTCGCCGGGCTTATTCGACGTCTCGTCGATGATCGAGTCATACTTCGTCCTAGGCAAGTTCTCGTGCTCGAAGGAGTCAAACGCACCCTACCACCAACGCGACATATTTATTCACAAGATATGAAAGAAGGAAATAAACGAGGAACGCACCCATTCGCAGTTAATCGCCATCTCAGCATCAGGCGCGATACCCAGGTGCTTGATCTTGGGAATGTCACCGACGCGCTCCATGTACGCCGCGTTGCAGCCCGTGCCAAAGATGCATGCAATGCGCGTCTTGGGATTCACGTAGTGCGACGCGATCAGCGTTCCCGTTGTGTCACACGTCAGTGCAACAATCTCCGCGGGCACATTCTGGCGACAGTCTCAACTAGGCGCAAGCGGGACAGGAAGATGACGACGTACATACGTCCCCAGACTCCGCGTGAACATCTCGGCCACGTCATGCCCCTCGGTGTTGAGCGCTCCAAACCCCTTCGTCCACCGAATGAGCTTACCATGGTCAATCCGATCTTGTCTACGCGCAAGGGTCAGCTGGGGCAGGGGCACGTGAGCGCGAAGGGGCTTACAAGCATGGGTAGGAGAACTGCAGACGCGAGGTCACCCTTAGACACAACGAAACAGAGTAAATTGTGACGCACCGTGAATCCGAGCGGGAGCACGCAGTCCTTCTTGATCGCCCCGCCGTCGATGTTGGAGTCGATGAAGGCTTTGAGGCACTCCGCGCAGAAGTCAAACAACTTTTGCCCGTCCTCTTGTTTCTGCTCCTCCGTGAGCCGGTACTTGGACTGCGTGATCTCGAACTTGCCCTCGCCCTCCAGTGTAACCAGGCAGACACGCAAGTTCGTGCCACCTGTATTAGGAACGTAAGCATAGGCACTGGCATCAGCACGAGCGTGGAGCGGTGAAGGCTAATACCGCCCAAACAAGAAAGAGGAAGATACGGCAGGTTGCATAGTTGTAGACGCGTAGACGCGAATCTACGCCTCCCCATACGTGCCTAGCGTAAAGGACAATGATCAAACAACTTCGATAAAATGTGCAGTGCCAACCCTCCATAATCACGATCCTTCGTCCAGAGTAAGCTTAACAGACAAAGCTGGACTCCAGCAGCACTCCTCGAGACATCGCGGACGAGAGATCGTGGAAAGCACCGACCAAGTCTAATGCCAGCGTGCGAATAGAAGAGTAGATCGACATGATGGTGGTAATGTCTCGTCACTTAGACCCCATGCAAGAAAGGTGGGGCAATATGCTAGGAATGGAATGCGAACAAGCGCTCACATCCCCGCACACGGTACTGATCGCCAGACGTGAACATACGAGGTTCGCACAAGATAATACTCACCCAGATCAACGGCGAGGAAATCGCCCGTCTCCTTTCCCGTCGGCCAGCCGAACACATACGTCGGGATCATTGGCTGCGATCGCCCGAGCAGCAGCATTGAGAGCACGGCTGCTTCGCGAAGAGACGGGTGCTTACCACAATCTGCCCATTTTTTGAAAGACCCAACTCGAGCGATTCCTTGAACGCCTCCACGATCATCCGCATCCTCTGCGGGGTCAACGTGAAGCTGCACACGGTGCCCCTGGTCAAGCCTGGGCGCGGAATGTAACGGTTGCACACTCACAGGCTCTCGTACTTGCGGAGGTGGTCCGCCATCTTCCTGTTGGAGACACGCATTGCATGGAAGTCAGGAAAGGAGTTAGATCAGTGCGTACTTCTTGGTGGCATGAGGTAGGTCCTCATCCTCGCTTGACCTTGTGTGGAAGGCGAGGGTCTGGCCCGTTGGAAGGGTCACACTACCACTTCCGCGGCGGGATGCCATCTTGGAAATGTCTGAGCAGTCGGATCACGGAAGAGAGGAGAGGAAAGCTCCTGAGGGGCACCGACAGTGGACGAGTGGAGAGAGCGAGCCAAGCCGATCATGATCCACCAGCTGATCCTAGCTTCTTACCATTGTTAGACTAGTTTGTTACACTGATTACAATCTATTTCTAATCCCATTACGAGCAATTCGTTACCTGCCATCTACTGCTTGCTTACATAATCGTAGTGTAACGATGGAGACTCAAAACACAGCGTAATAGTTTGACTCTACCCATGATCGGCCTCAAGGGTACACTCAACGTTGGTCCTCTATTTCAAGTCGTTTTGTGATTGCTAATCTCTCTGCGCAGGTCATTGACAATTCCGGGGCCCTCCTGGTAGAGTGTGTCAATGTCCTCAAGCAGAAAGTGAACAACGGCTGGGGCAGCGTCGGTGACGAGATCGTTTGCGTCGTCAAGCGCGCTCGCCCAATCTCTGCGACGACCGGTGGACCCGCGATCAACAAGGTGCGCCGGGGGGACGTTCGCCGCGCCGTGATAGTTCGCACCAAGAAGGCAGTGCGGAGACCCGATGGACGGCTCATCAGGTTCGACGACAACGCTGCAGTGCTGCTGAACAACAAGAGGGAATTGCTCGGAACGCGTGTAGGTGGTGTCGTCAGTGCAGATCTAAGAATGAAGGGTTGGGGCAAAATTGTTAGCTTGGCTCCGAAGGTGCGTATTGTCGTCATTGTTTGCAGGCCTGAAGTTACTGACAAGCCACTTCCAGGTTGTATGATACCCTACCCTACCGTCCGGTACCTACTCTGCTGATGATCATGGCGATTATACTAGCTTCACTCTTCCATCATCTATATTTGCGTGCGTGATGAAATGTTTGGTTGCGTAAATATATGAGTGCCATATCTCACTTGACTTAACACTGGTCAAGGCACTTGCAGATTCAGAAAAACCGTAAGCTTTTACGGCTCGTAGTATCGCACACCCGTCCTCCTGCCGAGAAAGTCTTATCCTTTGCGCGCTTTCGTATGCAAAGTTACCCAGCGTCAGACCCTATGCAGTCTCGGGATAACCGTGTATTGTTTCCAGCCGCAGACGAAGCTCATGTCCTTAGTGAAGATCGTACATTAATTCCAACTTCCTGCATGCCATGCCTGTCTGAAAACCTGCTTTGAGGCCTGTGAACGTCATGTCCTCTACTTTCATGAAGTGCCTACACCGTGTACTGTAGCCGTACTTTATACTCTATTTTGGCGTGTATAGCCATCTTTCCAGGTGATTTTCCGGCTCTAAGACACCGGACGTGTCTGGTGACCATGATCATGTCGGTCACTCGGTCAGCCCTCGGCAATTGAAGACAGCCCCTTGCAAGAATCATGAGTTTATGCCACTCACGGTTCTTATGAGGCTGCTGCCCTTCTCTCACGACCTGAGTCACTAACACCTACGACTGGAAGATGTCTGAGATTGACCTTGCAAGAGCTGTTGGGTTCCGGGAGGACGACCATCCAGTGGGTCAGGCCGACGTTTGCTGGGAACTTGTTTCAATATCTGTGTGAATACAGGTTACATGGAACAAGAGGGATTTGTTGATCTACGCAGTTGGCATAGGGGCGAAGCATAACGACTATTCGTTGGTGAATGGTGTGTACAATCGTTGTGAATCCGTAGCAATGACTCGCTGACGTCGTCATAGAGCTTGGTGAGACCTTCGAGGGAAATGGCTCATCGAGCATTGTAGCTAAACCTAACGTGCAGACCAATCATGGGCGCCGTTTCCGACATATCCGGTGGTTCTCTCATTCAAAGGTCTGGTGTCCCACATTTGCAGGGCGAGGATAGTGTGTCGCTCACGGTGCTCCAGGTGTCGAGCAAGACGTCGTCGATTTCAGGAAGCTGCTCACGGGAGGGAAGAAAGCCCCTGGCTTGCCAAAGTTTGACCCTAACCGTATTGTGAGTCTAGCATGCACCTAATGTCACTATAGTATCTCTAAACGACGTTCGGAAGGTGCACGCATCCCAGTCCATCGAAGTGTTGAAGCCTCTCCCTTCTGTCAGCGGGTCTGGCTGGAAGATTCAGAGACGGATAGTATCTGTCAGCGAGAACAGTGTGTATCACGGATATCTTTGTCTGCCTGGCTAACGCGCTGTGTCTAGAGTCTGGCATTATCGTTGATCAGGAGTCTGTGCTCGTGGACGGCCAGGGAACAGCCTATGCAAAGCTCTACGTGCGTGGTTGTGCTCACAACAGCGTTGTATTCAACTTGACCCGTGGGCTTATGTTCCTAGTCCTCCTCCTTCAACCTCGGCTCCAAAGCTACCGGGTCCAACTTCTCCAAGCGCATCGCCGGTGCACCGCAGGCGAAGCCCATCCCGAAGGACAGGAAGCCTGACTGGGTAGTTCGTGACCAGACCTCTCCTCAGCAGGCGATTATGTACCGACTCAGCGGGGACTACAATGCGCTGCATATCGGTCAGTGAATCATTTAGCATACATTATCCGGTGGATGCTGAAAGGGTGCAGATCCTCGTATTGGACAGGCAGCGGGCTTCGGTGGTGTCATCCTGCACGGCCTCTCTTCTTTCGGTTTCGCTGCGCGGGGGATTCTATCTGCGATTGGTGGGAATGACCCGCATACGCTCAAATACTTTGGTTTGCGCTTCACGTCGCCCGTCAAGCCCGGCGACGCACTGGAGACGTCGGTGTGGGAGGTCGGCCCTGGGCCCAATGGTACAACAGAGGTCACGTTTGAGACCAAGAATCTGAGTACCGGAAAGGTGGGCGGCGTTGATTTTCGCATTTTGATTGGTCGTGACTAAACACGTTGACGACTCAATGGTAGGTCTGTCTCGGTGCTGGCATTGCGTACGTCAAGAAGGCAGAGAAGAGCAAGCTGTGAACTGTATAACCTTCGGAGCGCTGGAAATATTCTCTTTATGTCTTTCTAATTGTTTTGTGGCGCGAGTTGTATATCGTGAACGGAGGGGACACATTGAATGCTTATCTGCAACTCCCCGCAAAACGGCCTTGGACACGGTGGAACTGTTTTCTGTGTTGTTATTGTCCATTCTCAGTTGTTGCGATCGCCGAGTACGCAATTTCTCATTGTGCTTTCAAGATAACCTCAGTGATCGGATTATTAGGTATATACGCGTCAGTGGCTGAGATCTGAGATGCTCCCGCGCGCTGCCGCGTGCTTTGACCGCTTTTGCGGTTTACTGTGACGTTGCTTCGTTTTCTGCGTCTTCTACCATGTCGGCACTCAATCCTGCAGAGAGCACAGCCACGTCGGAGACGCATGTACAAACTATTTGGAATCAACAAAACGAAAGCGATGCCGGACAGTTCGTCGATGCTGCTAAGTTGGCAGATATTCGTGGTATCAGGTTGTCCGTTGTAGGAGACCCCCCGATGGCTATGGGGCAGATGGGATTATTGAGTCGAGGGAAAGGAAAACCAAAAGATGACACGTATGACTATACCGAAATTCATTCGAGATCGAGGGCGTCGCAAGGCGGCACCTCCGAGTCTCACGATGCAAGTGCATATAGTGGGGTTTCTCAACAATATCCTTGGGCTGCGACACGCTGACATTGTATTCTTTAAAGGCAGCTACAGAAATTCTTCGCAACACGCGCCGCAACCTGTCTCCGATGCCACATTGCATTACGCAGCGTCCACCGTGCCAACGGTTAACCCGAGTCACCCTGTCATGTCTCTAAATATGCTCAATACATATGGCGTTGAGGATTCAATCAGCCATGAAGATTATGGTGCGTTTCTCTAAGTCCCCACGACAAATCACGCTTGAATCGTTCTACGTACTAGCCAGATTTATGGAAACAGTCTCAGCGATCACTCGCTATAAGCCAACTGCATATGCAAGATCGGCGTCTACACGAAAACGATTACCCACCACAAGTTCTTCAAATCATACTGCTTCTGTCGATCTTGCCAGAAAACGACAGAACAGCGCCCCTCAGGCAGATCCGCCTTCACCCTCGCTGACAATCCCTCACACCGAGTACGCGTACCCGCCATTTCATTCTCCGCTGCTTATCCTCCGGGATGAACCCACCCAAGGCTCGTTCTTCATCCCGTACGAGTTTGACGCCTCATCACATGTCGTGCATCCGCCGCTCGACATCCTCCCTCCTTGCGAAGATTCTACACCAAGTCGAGCCTCACGTTCTGAGGAGTACGTTGTACAGCCTGAGATGCCTCCAAGTGTCTCACCTGAGGACAGCCAGGCAACGATAATTCGAGGAAACTGCATTGTTTCTCTATCTCCAGACGTGTCGAATGAGCCGGGACCTTCCACCATGCACACCGGCGCTTCAACTGTTGCGGCTCCTGGAGGTGAGACCCCTTCTGTTAAGGGAATGAGCTGTTCTCATCAATAGCACAGACATCTCAACAGCAGGAGACACTGAGAGACGCACGCTCTCGCACGAGGACTTCCGCGTCCTGCTCGAGCGATGTGGTTCCTCAGACGAGGATGCACTCGCGCAGCTGAAGAACATCGCTAAGGGTGTCAGAGGGCTCGATAAGGTCGTCTCGTACACGACGCGCCTGCTGAAAGATGCGCGGGACTCATACCACAAGGATGCAGACGAGCGTGGCGAATCGCTCGTCGAAGTAGAGGTCTTCGCAGGGTGGCTACCTGCATATAATGCAATGGCCGACTTGGTCAAGGTTCAGTGCAACTGCCTTCGCTGCTTCAATGCGTGAAGTGCTGACTGGAAGCATCGCTTGCAGGGTCTCTTCAATGCCAGGCATCAGGAAACCCGAAGGAGCATGCGCATGGGGAGAATCGCCTTCGCTCTAGCCTACAGTGTTGTCGATGACTACATTTCGAACGTAACGGGGTGCGATCTTCAGCGTATTCGTCTCCTTCAGCCCATGCCTCCGCCAGCGATCTTCCCAGAACGCACGCACGCCTTGCAGCAGCACGCCGCATCGCTGCTAAACCTGCTGGACGAAGTGCTGGTGGAGGCGCTCCAGCGGTACGGCCGCGAGTGCGGCCGTGCAACGAATGCGAAGAGAGTAGGGGAATACGCGGAGGCCCTGAGGCGCGGGGTAGATTTGCTAGAGGAGAAGACTGGGTTCGGCGGAAGAAGACAGGGCTTCGAGTCAACGTTGTTTGCGCGCAGTCGACGCGCTATGACAGATTGGGCAACTAATGTAAGTGATCACCGCGGTAGTCTACGGGTTCTAATAGCTGACTTTCTGTTTCTTAGTGGGCCAAAAAGACGGATGAACAGAATGGACCAATCTGATAGGTAAATTGGTTGTCCTTCTATATCGCTCATCACATTCTTCAAGCAGATTCCGTAGCACAATCGAAGTTTTTTGAAGACCACCAGTCGAAGTGTAGCTGTAAACAACGAGGTCACCTTTAATATCTTACCATCACGTACAAAAATGAATATTTTAACTTAGACCCGACACGACGGGGTACGCGTCAAGCGTCGTCACGGATCACATGATCTGTGACTTACGTGAACCGACAGTCGTGTCACTTTTCAAAGACAACTCAGACTCCGGTTGTGGGTTTCCTTGAGCTAGTAAGCTGTAGTTACATTGGTCAATCCAATCCCAAAAACAACCTCGCGGAGAAATTAAACGAAGCGGCTTGGTAGCTAACATTTTGACTCAAATTTTTCCGACAAGGAGGGTAGTCAGAAAGTAGACTACCACAACATGTTACACACTCTCGGCGAGTACCTTCGGGCTCAGTCTTAGACATCTACCACGTTCTTCTGTTATCAGTTCATTCTGTAAGTAGTGCTCGATTAGATAGCGAAACTTCAAGTCACAACTATTACACATAGCATCTGGTTACACAGCAAAGCAAGGTGAGAGTAACTGAGTAAGATAAGACATGTCATTGCGCCAACCAAGGATGATCCAGTAACTCTTCGCAGGAAGCTCTCTCTGCGGGGTCGAGCTTGAACATGAGATTCAAGAAGTCGACGAACATGTCAGCATCCTGGGGAGGACCCCGCCCTTGAATTTGCATAGCAAGGGGGAGACGCCGGGGGATGTCGAACTTCGAGGTACCTGCGGCACACAAGGTATTAGTGGATGAGTTGCATATGATATCCGATTGCAAGACATGACACCAACCATCAGCATTGAAGAAGAAGTGACTATACTTGCCCCTCTCCACAATGTTCCGAGGGTAATCACCAAAAAGGACCATGTGCAAGAACGGGATCGACTCCTGTTGTGTACCCGCCCGTATCATGGATTTTCCCATGATCATTTCGTACACCTGAAGGCGGACAAAATTTTCGATGTCGTCAGACGTCTCTTCGGCATAAGACTCATCACATACCGTGCAACCAAGACTCCAGATGTCCGCTGGCTTTCCCCACCCGGCCCCAACATATACTTCAGGAGCACGCAAAGAAGGACTTTGAATCAGCGGTGTGAAGTGTTCGTCGGTCTTGTCGGCCCAGCAAGCTGCTCGCATTAACAATAGTCAGACACTTCGGGATGCAGAGCTAGAAAGAACGAGAACAGACCGACTCCCACATCTGACAATTTCACCTCGAAGGCACTCCACGCAGATTCAGAGTTCAGATCACTGGGGATAGGGAACAGAAGGGGGTTAGACCTGAAGCGGGAGATCGAACGATCGCCAGGGCCCTCTTGAACGTAGACTTCAACGCCTGCGGACGACGGTTTAAATCCGCCACGCGGCAACGCGATGAGTATATTGGCGGGTTTAATATCTGAGGATGCCGTCGCGACTGAGTGGTATGCATGTGGTATGAAACAGACCGGGCCCACCAGTGTGGATTAATTCGCAGGCATTGTGCAGATAATCGATACCTAATATCACCTGCCGAGTGATCCTCTTTACGAGAGGTATGGGCATGCGTTCATCCTTCCAATTTGTGGAGAATGAGTAAACGTTCTCGGATAGAAGCTCAGTGACGAGACAGAGATGTTTGCCATTGGGACCTTCAATGTAGAAGTGGTCCAACAAGTCAATAACGTGCACGCGGCCGGGGTGCTGTGTTGGCTCGTTGTGTATACGCAGAAGATACTCGAGTTCATGGAGCTCTGGTGCACCTGTGGCCAAAGCTGTCCGAAAGGAAGGGTCAGAAGGACCTGCAGAGCCAAAGAACCAGCTCGCCTGTCAGCAACTTCAGAGCGGCGTAGGTTCCATCGCTAGAGCGAAAAACAGCGGAGCAGTCAAACAAAAATACGGCGGCTTCAGAGCTAGACACGTACCTCTCATTTCGAACGAGCCACACGGTGGAATATACGCCCCAACCGAGCTTCCGCTGAACACGATATCTGGAGCCCAGTACATCTCCTACGCTAACTGGGTGGTATCCTCTGGGTCCATAATCTTCCAATCGCTCTTCTCTGTCTACCCAATTGGCGGTATCGGTGACAGGTTGAGATGCCATGTGGTGCATGGTCGCACCTCCCGTCGCTGGCACGCAGGAAGGTAGCAGAGACCGCTTGCAATGGGCGAGCTGCGCCAAACCGCGTACAAGCTGCAAGCTCTTCGCTGTCCGCAGAGCAGCAGCAGGATGGGGGTGTCTCAGGTGCCGTAGCGATTGCAGCAGATGGGACATTGGTTCTATGAGCTGCAGCCGTTACTTAGATACTCAGGCTGTCTCTAACCAACGTGGACAAAGTTGTAACAACAATTACTATATGCGTAAGTGCTGATCGAACCCACCGCCAAACCGCCGCCGCCTAATCTATTGCTGTTTTCAGAAGTCTTGTCGCGCGGCCAAATACACACAAATTTCCTGAGCGACCTCCTACTTCGAACGCAGATATCTCCTCAACGGCTGGGCCGTTTCTCTCGATTCTTGCATTTTTGGACTCTCCTCGTCAGCGCGCAGGGCATGGTATCAAGAAACATACATATTCGGACCGTTCAATACTCGCGGATCTGGTGGTCGTCACACTAGCTCAGAACCGACTTTGCGTGCGGCAGGCAGTCCCAGTACTGGAGAAATTGTTCTGAGAGGACTTCTTAGGATCATAGAGAGGGCATGGTATGCAATTTGAAGGTAAGCATGTCCTGATTCTCACTGTGGGATCCAATCTGTGATCATAGCACTAGGACCCCATTACCAGATGGTCAAAAACATTCCCCGGTTTGCATTTTTCATGTCTTACATATTCTATATTGATATCTGGATGGTTTTAAGCAAGCAGCAGATGGTAGAAGGCACTCAGAATGGTGGAGGTCATGCTGCAGTTGGTATGATACTCAAGCCCTTGAATCCATTATTCCCCATCTTCAGCACTGTCATCCTTCATTCCTGATGCACACATGAATCCTATATGTAGTCTATACACAAAATACACTGGAATCTTTGACAGTAGCATGAGTTCTGTAACCTCCCAATATGTGCTATGCAGTCTGAGATAAATCACATACAACCCAGATCCTCTCAGACCACAAATGCATATCCCTGCCCTGCCTAGCATACTACCAGAGAGCCTCCACCACCTCCTGATGTTCTCCAACCCATCCAACGATGACAAGCTCACTTCTGAGCCAGAAGGAAGCTGCCGAAAACAGTGAACAGATATAGCAGAGAAAGGGTATATATGTTGGTACCATGCCCTGCGCGCTGACGAGGAGAGTCCGAAAATGCAAGAATCGAGAGAAACGGCCCAGCCGTTGAGGAGATATCTGCGTTCGAAGTAGGAGGTCGCTCAGGCGGAAATTTGTGTGTATTTGGCCGCGCGACATGACTTCTGAAAACAGCAATATTATCTTCATGGTGCGCAACTCTCCCGTCTGTACCTGGTATTTGGCTTAGGAAGGCAAGTGCTACAGTAACAATAGTCTCTCCGCAGTTAGTTGCTTACCTCAATCACGGTTCGAAAGTATTACTGTGCATTCTGGGTGCAAACTGTGGACTCGAGTTATTGGATCCGGGTCGTCGTGGTTGATCTCTCCCAAGGATTTGCCAGCATATGCGCGACTTAGAAGCATCTGGTGAGCGGATAACAGGTCTCTGAAGAAGTGCGTCGGTCTATTTGCCTTTCTCGCCAGACGCTTCTGAACAATAGGGTCCAGAATCAGACCACTGGCCACTGTGTCTGTGTCGTGGAAACTGAAAGATCTGACCCCACATAGAGGAACAGCTGCATCGCGAATAAATGTGTCCAAAAGCTGGTGTGCTTCGGTCGCTTTTCCATGTCCCTGTTCCTTCCTTGTAAACGACATTCGAGAATTGCACTAGCAATTGTCGGATCGGATTTTCCGGAATGCAAATTGCGGGTCCACTTACCAGATTCAGTCATTCAACTCGTTCGCCTTCCCGTTAACATTCTCTCAGATATCCTGGTTAGTAAAATTTTCAAGTGCCGCTGAAGCATGAGCGAACAACGTGCGTAACGGAACGATGCTTCGAAGGCCCGAGGTCGAGGTCGAATTCTTGGTCACGGTTTCTTAATGTTGCATCACGGCAGCTAGGCAATATTTTCGTGTGGCTCATGACGTGTCGTTAGGCCTCGCGTCGTACTTAAGGAGGTTCGTTCGTGTTGTGTATCCTCTCTGATAACCCGAAAGCAGATGGCCGAGCAGAATGCATCATATCACCGGGATCATCGAGGACTATCATTTTTCTTTTTTGTTTGTTTCTTGTTGTTCAATTTATCCTTCCAGGTGAATGCACTCCAAGCTTCCCCAGAAAGAGCAGGCACGCAAGTCGATATGACACTGCTGTATCAATTCGTAGGGCCTCATCCATAAGAGCCTGGGTGGTGGGGCACGCCAGAGTCCAACCGCACCAGAAATCGTTCTCCTGCCAGCCCGGTCCATCCACGCCTTCGACATGAACGGCGCCACTCATACCTTTGCCAGCACCACAGTTAGAGCAGCAACTAGCATTAGATTCCAAAGATCTAAGGGCATACTAGAATCCTACAGAGGTTAAAGAAACTATGAAGCGTGACATCAGTGAATACATAAAAACCACCGGCTCTTCGGTTACGCGGCATCCTACGCGGAGATCAGGTCAGAGCTATTACTCTTCTTGCTGTGAACATCGGTTGACAGTGGTGTTTGACAGACATGCCGGAGCCCACAGAGGTGGAACTGACCTCACGGCACGACTGCACTTCAGTGCCGACTTCAAGTACACGAGTACCGGAGAAACTTTCACGACTACCATGTCGCGTCCCTCGCGGCGAGTAGTCTTTCACCTCCAGTGTTCATCGTTTTCCCCGTCGTGCGCCAGGATGTTCTCTGATGTCTCAAGTGGAGGCCGCGATTCGTGGAGATGATCACCCTGCACAAGCTAGCAATTGGTGGGAGTATTTTTTGCATACGCCCGGGCCATTTCTGATCATCATATAATCTCTTCATTGACGGTGTGACATTATTGATGGCTTATGCTTGACGAGTTGGTGGCATCACGGTGTCTTATATGCACACATACAGCTACCCACGGGAGAGTCCAACTTCGATTGTAAATATACTAGTGGCGAGCCTCCGCTATTACCACCAAAGTGCACACCCGTCCGAGGAGCTTGAGCGAGGAGGAACTCCTCGTGAAGAGCAACGTCGGGCCATCCGGTGCTGGTTCATCTGCCATGTCGCCCACCCCAGGTGAACAGATGTTGAGCTTCGACAGAAGAGAGGGGGTAGGTTGCATATGATCTCACAAGAACAGTGTGACTGGGAATATTTACTCAGTGTGATCTGTCAAGCTGCTTCCTTTAATTTCTTGCGATGTTGAATATGTGATTGGACTGGCCAATTTAATAGCTATTTACCAGTTTGAGAAAGCCAATAAGTAATCCAAGTCTGGTTTCTCCTTGAAGTGTTACCCTGCCAGTGGTGGACGTGACACTGGCTGACTCTTTCATTGCGCCAACCACCTGTGAGCCAACAAATCCTCGCATGACGCCCTTTCTGCAGGGTCTAGTTTGAACATGAGCTTCAAGAAGTCAATGAAAGCCTCCGCATCCGGAGGTGAACCCTGCTTTTGGATCTGCACAGTGAGTGGCTCGCGCTCGGGCAGAACAAACTTCGGAGAGCCTTCGAGATACCAGGAATGGATCAGAAATTCAATATATGGTGAGACATGGCACTGACCATCAGAATTGAAGAAGAAATGGCTGTACTTGCCCCTCTTCACCATGCTCTGCGGATAATCACCGAAGAGGAGCATGTGCAAGAAAGGAACTGACTCCGGCTGTATATCCGCTGGCAACATGGACTCTCCCATGGCAAGCTCATAGATCTGAAAATGCAGCGATGTTTCGAGAGAGATGCTTCTTTGGCAGTACAAGGGGCGTACCGTGCAACCAAAGCTCCAAATGTCGGCCGGTTTGCCCCATCCTGCGCCAAGACAGACTTCCGGTGCACGCAAAGCTGGACTTTGAATCATGGGGGTGAAATGCTCGTGGACCTTGTCGGTCCAACAGGCTTCACGTAGCCGCAACAATGTCAGGCGCTGAGACGTTGGGGAGAGAAAAGAGAACACACCGACCCCCACATCCGCTAGTTTCACGTCGAAGGTAATCCATGCATGGTCAGAATTTAGGTTCGCGTTGCCGGGAATAGGATATGGGATAGGCTCAGACTTGAACAGGGTGATAATACGACCATCAGGGTCCTCTTGCATCTTGATGTCAGCAGTCGTGGATGGGTGGAACTGATCAGGGGGTATAGCTATCAGAATATTTGCGGGTTTTACATCTGAGATACTTAGTGTGATGAATAGTGCTTTAAGGAAATACAGAAATCTCACCAGTGTGAATAATATCACAGGAATTGTGCAGATAATCGAGAGCCAGCACGGTCTGCAGAGCAATACGTTTGACGAGTGGCATAGGTAGACGACAATTCTTCCACCTCTTCGAAAACGAGTAGAGACTTTCCCCCAGCGCCTCAGTCACCAAGCAGAGATGGTTGCCATTGGGACCTTGGAGGCGAAAATGGTCCCGCAGTTGAATAACGTGTACATGACCAGGATGACTAGCTGACTGGTCGCGTATGCGCTGGAGATACTCAAGCTCATGTATTTGTGGCGCATTACTTGCGAAAGCTGCGGGAAAAAAGTATCAGGTGGAACATCATTAAATGACACGGCATCGATGCTCGCCTGTCATTAGCTTCAAGGCAGCATACTGCCCATCGAGACTGCAAGAAAATCAACACTGCAACTCTTTGTGCACCTCACTCCGCCCTTGGAGAGTGTAACACTTTCCTTCCGTCTCGAACAAGCCATACCGTGGAGTAAAGACCCCAGCCGAGTTTTTTGCCAAGCACGAGATACCTCGAGCCCAATCTGTCTCCATTAGAAACTGGGTAATATCTTCGGCTATCGGGTGTGTACTAGTAGTCTCTCAAAGGTTCTTCGGTATCCCAGTCACCGACAGTATATTTGGGAGCGGTACTTGATGCCACATGGCGCACAGATAAAGCCCGAGAACTTGAAGATATGCGAGAATGCACCCGCCAACCGACCAGCTGAGACAAGCAACGCACGACCCGTGAGCCTTTCATCCAGTGTTGAGGTAAGTAGCGTGCATATGTTATGTACGAGAGAACAAGCTAAAGCACTTACTGTAATTGTTCGTCGTATGAACCCGAATCTCTGGGTCGGAGTTGCCTTTACTCTAACATGATGAGCATCATGAATCGTTGTCTCCGCAACGAAATGTCTAAGATGTGTCCATATCTGCACAATAATCAGGAATGTTTCACTTCCCGACCAGATACGATGTGGACAGATCACCATCTCCAAATTATTACAAGTCCTTGGAGATTCCTGCTAGAACTTCGACATGACATCTACTAATAACCCAAGTACGACAGCACAGAGTACACAATGAACGCAAAGATGAGCACCATCGCCGCAGTAACATGAGCACCAAAGTCGCTCCAGAAGCTGTTAAGCTCAAACACCGCTTTTAACGGCGGATCCAGCGAGACAGTGACGTGGTGCACCACGCCCGGGGTCGCGTCGTCTGCGATGATGGTAAGCGTCTGTCTGGACTCATCGTAATGGTAACTGTCCTGCGGGTGCAGCCCCGCGATGACCACCTTCCGGCTATGCGCCAGTATCGACGGCATGAAGATCTCCGTCTCCTTGCTTGTCAATGCCGGATAGTCCGTGAGAGGCGGCCTCCTCACGCTCGCATGCCCTCCGGAATTCGCGGTATCTTGCTTTCCAGATGTCTGAGGATTGGCCCATTCAAACGTAAACTGCCCAGTATTGATCTCGTAATCAAACCGTAGTGGGACCCCGGCGGTCTTGGCTGGGTATGGACGCACCACCGAGCGCAAGATGCGCGCACCATTGTCCAGGGTAGGCGACACTTGTGCAAGGTCCAACCAAGCACCGCTCAGCGCGCGACGGCGACTGAACCAAGAGAAGTTTTCGCCGTTCCAATCGTCGCCCGTATGATCACTGTTGTCTGGGTTGTAGTTCCACAGCCTACAGGTGAAACATCAATACACAAGTACGCCTACAAATTTGAAACGGCGTGCATACGTGAAACCAACTAGCGAGCGCTCCAGCGCGGTGATCATGGCATCCATCATGCGTGACTGCCAGAACCAGTTATCAGTCTGAAATGCTTCGCCCTTGCTGATTGTTACGGAGGATGAGTGCTTACATCTATGAAAGCAAGAGAGACACTCACTTCATGTCCATGGGAAGCCCACATTCACCGATAACAACTGGCGTCTCTCCGAGAGACTTATATCCTTCCTCCACAATGTTCTGAATCTGCAGAGAGAAGTTGTCTCGGGCGCCTTGCTGGCCCCAGTACAATGCTCTAAGGATGAACATACCCTGTGGCACAAGTACCTTAGTCAATATAAGTGCGAGGGTAAGAAGCGGCCGTACCCTCGAAAGGCCCTGCACGTTCACCGAGAAGTCGCCAAAGGCCTTGGAAAAAAGTGCGTTTAGATCGTACCTAGCAGGTAGGGCTGAGGAACATCAACACTCGACATATAATACAACGTACCAATGAGGCGCGTAAACCATGTTTGATGGCCGCCGTTCTACAGTCCAGGAGGAGGGACAAAACTGCACGCAGTATCAGCGAGGAGAACAATAGCAATGATATGACGAAGGCGGACCTCGTTGGGTATAGGTTCCAAAAAGACCATCTTCTCTGCGTTCGATACACTCCGCACGCGATCCGTCCACCGATTGATAAGGGGATAATAGAAGTCGGTGTACCATTCGACCTTGAAGAGTGGGCAACTCAACACGTCAGCATCTAACGGATGAATCCAGTGTACGGATCTACTACCTTCTGCCCAGTCATCGGGTGTTTCTTGAAATAGCTCTCCCGCAGCACGACGCTTGTATTCTTGCTTTTGTCCCAGCCCCACACTCCGTGCATCTCCCACAAGCACCGACCTTCGGTCGGTCCGTCGTCTCTCCACGCTTTCTGCCTGGAAGTGTTAATCACCTTCTGGGAGGTGAGACGGGTGGGGAATGGCCAAGAACGCGTCCAGTGTCCAACCTCTGTAGGGTATCCTGCACCCAGCATGAAAGACTGGATAGCCGTCGCTAAGTCCGTTGACGGTTAACGTATGCAGTCACATTTCGTAGTTTCTCCACTTACGGACGTGGCCGAGATGCAAGTCAGTATTATAATCGAATTCATGCATAGATTGAAGTTCTATATAGCCTCTATGGGGTTCGTTCATAATCTGGGGAGCGGTCAGTTCGATTCATCAGGGAAGAGTTCATACTGTTACCTCGAAGCCGAGGACGCCCTCTAGATTGCCAACCGTCTTAACGACTATCGCCCACATATCCAAAAATGTTGACTGAAGGAAAGTCTGAATCGACACTTCCTCGCCTTGAGGGTGTTTGACCTTGAGCTTCGGCGCGAATGTATCGCCCGCCCAGAAACAAGTCCTAGACGAGAATGCTGCTCAGCAAGGGAACGACAGGGACTTGGCTAGTACTCACGCCATCGTGGCCGCGGCAAGCTTTTGGTATCCACAAGGCCACAAGCCTCTTTCTTCTTCAACATGTCCTCCACCCTTGACTCCCTTCAGCCACGCTGCTCCAGGCTCTTCTAATCCATGAAGGTCAAAACCGACAGCTTCAAGTGTCCACGCTGGAGCACCAGATCCACCAGAATAGCGTGACCACACGTCTTGGTGCATCGCAACGAATGCGGTAATTCCAAACTGCGGCAGAAGCGAAAGCAAGCTTCGAAGATATTCCAGGTATTCTAGATCATAAACGCCAGGTCCGGCGTGTTCTATGGCTTCCCATGTTACCAGAAACCGGACTGAAGTACGATGAGTAATATAACTGGAGAAATATGTTGAGCCTACGTACTGAGTGTCAAGCCCCATCTGCGCAACCGAGCGAAATGCTCGGGCGCCTCCTCTAGAGGAAATGGACGGTCGACGAATGTGACTTCAGCGTGGTTTGCTAGGAAAGAGTCGTGATCATGGTTCGCTGGGCTTCGACCTTACATCAGAACTCTGTTTCAATTTCCGAACGCCTACCACCGCAAATGATGAGAATAGAGCCATCAAGTAAATTGACGCGTCTATCACCACCACAAGCTTCGCCTTCGCGTCGCGCATTTCACTGAGAAGTGTAGGTGGAATGGCCACCTACGTTTTGCAGCTGCCTGACACATTCACGCCTCGGAGGTTGCACACTCTCCCGTGTGCGTCCACAAAGTGTCGTCCATGCAGTGACAGCTTTCCCCCGGTTCCTCTACGTGACCAGTCGTGAGCAAATGAACGGCTGACTGCTGGAAGACCAGCTGCCGGCGAAGGGTGAGGGATTTGCTGTAGATGAAGTTCGATTATGTCCGATTCTACTAAAAACGTGTGTGGTACTCACTGTGTCGACTGTCGCAGTCGAAAGGGAAGACGAGATACTTGCACCTTTCTCCTGCTCCTGTGCTTGTTCGGGTCCTACCAGAATGAATGATGCCTCAGAAGCACTACGAGAAATCATCTGGTTGTTACAGCGATGGTCCCGCGCAATCACGAGAAACTGGTTAGTGAGCTGCCAGTGGTCGTTTTGTTCCTGGGTATAAGTATGCCTGGTATTTGCAAATGTCGCAACCAGACTTCAGAGATAACTTCGCTGAAGACTGAGGGAGCTTGGCAGGAGCGCTATATCTGTTTCTAAGAGCTTGTAATTGCCGCTTGAAGTCGGTGTTTAGGTTAGGTTTCTTTGCCCACTTCGGGCGCTTACAGAAATTTCACCTTTGTTCCCCTCCTGCATCAGTTCAAACTACCATCCCACAGATCTTCAACTTCATTACTCATGTCTGCCCCAACCTACGACGAGATTCGCGACGTTGCACGCAAGGCAGTAGACATATTCGGACAACGCCAACTCAGATGCTGTCTTTTCGGCAGTACTGCTTGTGCTTTGTACGGAACTAGCAGATGTCCCAACGTAAGTTGCGGACGCGTTTTGTTCAATGGACCTTTCTCATAACCAATTTTTCCCTCAGGATGTTGATCTTGTCGTGTTAGACCCTGAGTCTGATCCGGAGGATCTCAAACAGATGCTGGTCGACGGAGACGTCAACTTCTATCTCGTTCCATCGAAGGATACGAATGCGACCTACCAAGTCCTCTGGTACATCCTTCCCTACTCTCCTGACGGGCAGCGGCGCATGTGCAAAGTCGACATCCTTATTCCTGGTGGGGATCTGGGCATTCCATTCGTCCCTGCCGAGTTTCTCGAGACACGCCACAATTTCCCTGTTATGCCTATTCTTCCGCTGCTCTTATTGAAACTGCAAGGCTGGGTCGACCACCGTTCTGCTGAGAGGTGGTCGGTGCAAGAGAAGCAACATGCTGACGTGGAGGACATTGAAGATCTAATTATCATTGCTTGCGATCAACGTGTCCATACCTCGATCTGTACCTGGCTTCCTCAGGAGTTTTTTGAAGCTGCTGAGGATCGTGTCGAGGACTATGCTGGCCAATTTCCACTGTCGTCTTTGTATTGGTACACTCTTGGGTTCGACGTAGAGTGATAGATTCTGGATGATACAGTAAGTGTGTCCATTTCAATTTAGCCACTGTCAAGGCTCACGGCTTCTTTCAGGATGTTCAACGAGATGTGGCATCCTAGGACGCAACTTGGTCTTCTACCGTCTGCACGGGCTTACTGCTTTCCTTGCACTCTCGATATTTTATTGGTCTTGCTCCTGCGTGTTTTCCGTTGACAGTCTTCGTCTCACACATGTTCTACCTGCACTATTTCTGTTTCTCTTTAGGATACAACATTTACCCAAGCTTGCATCTGAGGTCGAGTTGTAGTGTTATGTAATTTGTTGCCTCTGCGACAGCATTCAGACAAAGATAACCCCAGTCATGTATGTCCTTCCGTGACCCAGAGATGATCGGCGATATACAGCATCGAGGGTACAAATACAGATGCGACAGTCACTACGCGTATCCCAGCGTCGGGGGTCGTACAGAAAACACTGACCACAACATCCGAGGCGTCAGCACCTCCGTCTCAAGGCGTCCACATGTCCAAGGAACTCGGGTTGGGATCGTGCTCTGCCCTGTGATAGCGACGACAGGGATCGTTATGCCTTCTCCAGCCTCTTCTCGTCGTATCCATGGTCCTCGTGAACCTCGATCTGCTCAATTTGCGCGATCTCAGTGACCTCCAGGACGACGTCCTCGCCATCGAACAGCGCCGCCGTCTCCTCAAGTGTCCGGTTCTTCGTCTCCACGACGGTGAAGTAGAGGAAGACGACCTCGAACGCGATCCAGCAGCAGTACACGAGCTACGCAAACGTGTCAGATACGAGCTCCATATTCTCAAGCACGGGAGGAGGGACTCACATAGTACTTCCATGCAAGTTTCTCGAGCGCGATCGGGTTGACGTACTGGTTGAAGATGAGCGCGAGCGAGATGACGATGTTGAAGACGTTGAAGCCCTTCGCGCGCAGCGAGTATGGCAGGATCTCAACCGAGTACGTGACGATGAGAGGCGAGAAGGCAAGGCTACAACAGCAATGTCAGGGTACACCACCGAGATTTACGAGACAACGTACTCGTAGGCGAACGAATACAGGAAGATGAATGCGATATATGCGTGCCCAAACGCAGCCGTCTTGTGCATGGCGTACTGCGCAGAGCATACGGTCTGCATGATGAAGAAGACCAAACATCCGCCCGCCGAGGCCAAAAAAAGAAAGCGGCGGCCCAGCCTGTCCACGAAGAACGATATACCGACGGCCAGAACGAGATTCCATACTGCGAGAATACTACGAGATGCCAATCATTAGCGAGAAATAACAAAAAATGTATAAAAAAGGTATACCCAGTTATTAGTAACTGGATCACTTGGCTTGTAATGCCGATAGTGTCGAAAACCTTGTTCAGGTAGTATGATACGAGACCATTCCCAGACCACTGCGAGAACCAAGCAATCGCAATGATGATGATGATCCGCTTTCTATTACCACGTGTGGCAACCAGGGATTTCCACCCTATGTTTTTGGATGCTAAAACGCGCGAATTCAATCTGACACGCTGAATAAAAATGCGAAAGAAACGCACCTTGACGGTCAATATTAATAGCAGCCTTGATCTCCTGATACTCGTACTGCACTAGCGGATCTTGTTCGTCGCCATCGGCGTGATAGTATGCGAGAGTGCGAAGTCCCTCAGAGTCCTTGCCTTTCGAGATAAGCCAACGAGGGCTCTCCGGGGCGAAGAAGATCAATATGACTTGCAGGACCGACGGCAGGCCTTGCATGAGGGACGGGATCCGCCATGACCAAGTAGTGCGGATACCTGACGTTCCGAACGTCGTCCAGGAAGCACTGAGCAAGGCCAGAAGCTAAGTGTTGACGCTGGAATACTGTGAACTGGTACTTACATAACGTTTCCGGAGTGCCACAGGGAGTTATAGACGGAAGTAAGCGGTGCCCGATATGGTGGATACGAAATCTCGGTGACTAGCATCGGCGAGGCATTTGCTACGCGTTGATTAGCCCAGAGTTTGGAAAAGTCAACGTTCAGTGGCTCTCACCTGCAAATGTCAAACCAAATCCGACGCAGAATCTGCCCAGCGTCATCAGCTAGAAAAACACTAGGGAATCCATCATCGCATGGCCTACCTTGCCCCGATGAACATGCCGAGGTTATAGGCTGAAGATTGGACTGCTACCCCGACCAGCATGATAACTGCACCGATCCAGATGGTTGGCCGACGGCCCAGTCCGTCCGAGAGGTACGGAGCGAAAGGATAGCCTGCAAGTGAGCCGATATTCTACCGCGGAAGGTAACGGATAATTATGTGAGTCTCCAGCGGAGCGCGTACCTGAATTGCGTTCAGAAGACCCAGTCCGCCGCCCGAAGGGTGATTGAAGTACGTCTCCCACTGCCCCAATGACTGGAAGCTGTTCATCAAGCTGCCGTCGAAACCATTTGTGCAGGACGTAAGGAGGCTTTCGACGATTGCTACATCAGCATGGACTCGCCCTCAGAGTTGAGAAGAATACTTACAAGAGAAAGATCCAGGCATGGAGGGCGATGAGACTACATGCAAATGTGGTCAGGATACTATGCTTTTGGGAGAAGAAGTCGAACGACTACCGTCGATTGTTGTACCACTTCCTGTTCGGATCGACGAGATGAGCATAGCCTGCATTCTGAGCAACTGCAGCAGTGCCTCCAACAGCCATTGCGAACAAACGGGGGACCGCTCTGACGCAAGACTGCTTCGACAAGCACACCGAGGTGCACGAAATATTTATACCTCGAGCACCGAGACAAACTTTAACAATATCTCGAGGCTTCATTGGATGCAACTGAACGATAGCGTCCGTCTACCCAGGTGACCATTCGTCTGCACACTTTGCACTTCCGCGTGATTGGTTCGCAGTGATTACCCCGCATATACCCCGAATTACCCACTTCAATTGACTTGCAACGGGCATATTGTAGAAAGCTTGGCTGTCAGATCTCGCCAGCACATCATTTCGTCGAGGCATCGTGTCCATTCTTCGTATCACGCACCTTTTTGGTCTTGCCATCTGCCTGTTGCTGACTTCAACGGGTCCATTTCGTGAGTGAGGCATAGAAACGACTGTGGAGTAATGGTATGGCAATGTGCATTTGGAAGCATATTTTTGAGATATGCACGCAAATGGATAGTGCAATAATTCTTGGATTCGGCTGCGTAGGTTCGACGGCTTTAGACGGACCGCATGGGTTGAACGGAACAACGGCGGGGTCTGTACGGTGACCAATAACGTCGTCCAATAGGTTTGGCTGCGGTCATGGCCGTCAAGTGCTGGCCCGCACTCCGAGTCTTGGCAGAGTTCTTTCAGCATGGGATCCTGCGACAGCAACTTCTCAGATCGGAAACAACGCTCACCTGAGCATTGTACGCACGCTGCATACGTTCATGTCCTTTCATGTCAAGCGAAGATCGGACTGGCCTTCTAACGAGCGGATTAAAGACATATTAACAGAGACAATTTCTGGAGACTCGGACTCTGACTGTCGGGAGAGCATCTCTTCCACTTTTCCCAGGATCCACAGCTTGTATTTGTGATTGAATTAACCGGAGCGTTTGGTATATAGGTTTGTCCCAGATATACAAAAACAGGGGAGCAGATAACATGTTGTGAAGTCGCGATTACCGTGACTATTAGCCGCGCTGAACGCATTGCGCGTCAGTCACACTTCTTGTGATTTGTGACAGACCCAAGTTGGATTTCTTGCTCTCAGATTACCGGCCGATATCGATTACCACGGACGTCCAAGAGCTTGATTCTCAAAGAGGAACGTCCTAACGTTAGCAGGGCGTCTGGGGGGCACATCATGAGCAGTGAGTGGTGAGCTCTGGTCCCATACTTGTTGAATGGAGAGATCAACTATAAAATACATGACATACAGCGACAGGGAGCGTGCGGAGGAAATGAACGTACTCAGCAACGATAACAGTGCCACGGTCACCAACATCAATCCCGATCGCTCTGATCCCTTCCCAAAAATTGATCCCTGAGCTCCTGTATGCCTTCAAGCCACAGGTGCTGCAACAGTTCAGAGGCAGAAGGCCGGTCCAGCACCAGGCACTTCTCAATGAATGAAATAGCAAGGTCCAACACTGTGTCCATTTCGTTGGTTACAATCTAGACCTGGTGCTGTAATAAGCACTCTCTGATACTGGTGGAATGTAGCGAGCTCAGTGGAATATGGAGCAGTGTACCTTGATCAAGTGTCATACAGGGTGGTCAATGGTGGGGGAACGAGGTACGCACCATCCTCATTGATCACCTTCCCAGCTCCCGCGCGCATATATTCAGGGACCCGGCCGAGACTGAATCTCAAGATGTTTAGCAAGTACATCCTCGACTTCTGGCCACTGTAGATCAATTGGAACTGCGAATAGCTTCCTCCGTGTCAAGATTTCACAAATCTGTGTCACCGGGATTTGATGTGAGTATGGATGGCCATCGCGCCAGGTGTATGTGAGGATTTGATACATCAAATACACAAGTCAGAACCGGACAGTGATACATCCAGTTCTACTAATGACCATTGGGTAGAAAAGATTGATGAGTATTCAGGATCGAAAGCTGTCAGGTGGATTATGGGTGCACATGGAAACGGCAAAAAGTCACATCCACCGGGAGATGCGTACTAGTAGGAACACGTACTCAGAGCGGCCGCAGCACAGAATAGTACGTACTTATGGCACGGGCTAGTGCTCTAAGCACGCACGCGTCGCGTCGACTAAGTGTGCCATGCGCGGTTCCCGCCTAGAAGTAAATATAATATTCCCCGACATGTCGGGGCCAAAGCAGTCATTGGTCCACGATTATCCCTCATATCGGGAAACTCAGGCCTTTGCGGGTGGATAAAGAGTGGTATAACTTGAATTCCGTGCCTCTGCACTGCATTATGCCTGTAGTGCGCCTTGCAGCGCCCCCGGAGAGCCGAACACTGGCATATGCATATGGCGGGACTGAGCAATAGTAGCAGCGTCCTGACGCCACCTGCGTCGCAAGGCAGTTCTTCTGTCATTATGGGGAACTCCTTTGCGACTGTCCGCGAAAGTCACAGGTCATGTGATCTGTGACTTAGGCTCCTCTTTCTCGAAAGCCTCCCTCTTGCCCACTCGTCTCTCCAGCAGATGAGCACAATTGGTTACAGCTGCGAACCATAGGCGACATCAACGCACCTTTTGTTTCGATAATCTCGGAGTTGTGGCCTTGTTGATATAATACAGGTCCTGAAAGGTATGCGTCCCGAAACAAAATGTTGCATCAAGACCATACACTGACATCTTCCTACTAACAGACCTCATTGTAATCATCATTAGTATCCATATCATTAAATGTTGGACATAAAAGTTAAGGAAGAACCGGTGCCTGCAGATTCACCCGGTGCGCATGTGACCTTGAAGCAAGACGTGGAGCAAGAAAATGAAGCAAGATTCTCGGACTTCAATCATGAAGAGGCTCTGAAACTATCCACACCTCCATCTAATCCACTCTTCATGGAATGCATCAAGCCGGAAGATGTTCCAAAAGCTGTACTGCGAGAGCCTAATAGCGGGACTTCTACCCCTCACAACCGTTTGGGAGGAAAGACAATCATACCTCAGGCAGCTTCTTTGGACGTAGAGAGAGGTCATGGTGATGAGAGAGATAGTGATGAGGATTTGGAACCCTCGGCTGAGAATCAATCGCAGGGAGTACGTTGTTAATTCTCCGCCTCCTCCTCCTAACGAAATGGTCAACATAGCAGGATGCATTCAAGCTACCAGGCAATATCAGAAAAGATGTCCATGGTGCGCCTCCGGTTGCTCAGGAAGAGATAGTAGCACCTTTTCCAGGACAGCTTGGAGGCAAGACTGTCAGGAGCTCAGCATCGGCACCCCCGGAAATGCCTGACGATGAAGAACCCGAACATTTCCCATTGAAAGGAAGCTCAGAAACAGGGGTCATCGAAACTCAAGGTGGGACATTCGTTCCATACAGCGAATTTGGGGGAAAGACGGTGCTCTCTCGGGCCGTCCCAACGGACGTCGAAGCGCAGGAAGAGGACAGCGAAGAAGATGAAGATGATGAGGACGAAGATGATGAAGTTGAAGAGGAAGAGGAAGAGGGGCCTCCCGTCGAAAACCCATCGCAGGACATTCGAGTGCGTGGCTGCCGTAACTCACCTCTTCCATCCATTTGACTGTCCACTAGGAAGACTTCCGCGATATCTTAGCAGGAGATCTCGCATTCAAAGGCACCTTTGCATTCAACCGCACGTACCCAGATGCTCCCAATCCAATCCTGAATCTTGATCATCTCGGAACTGTTGGTCTGCCCCTGAGCGTACGCGAAGCGGAGGCGATCAAGTCGCAAGCTGAACAAGCTCCGTTTGGAAAGGGCGAGCGCACTGTCATCGACAAAACTGTCCGAGACACCTGGGAGATGGATGCTAAGCAGGTAAGATGACGCCGCCACGCGCTGTTGCGAAGATGCGCTGAGAATGCCCAGGTCCGGTTCGACAGCCCTGCATGGAACCTCTTTTTGGATAGGGTCGTTCAAGAAGTGTGTGCGGAGCTGGGTGTCAACATTGCTGCTAGCAAACCGCGATGCGAGCTTTACAAACTGCTCCTGTATGAGACCGATTCTCAGTGCGTCCTTTCTGTCATCGTCTCCTCCCAGCGTATTGATCTTCACATTTTAGTTTCTTGCCTCATGTCGAGTGTGTAGCATGCACTATTATATGTGCGAGATACTGACTTCACTACAGTACAGAGAAAGCCAACGGCATGTTTGCGACGATCGTTATCGTGCTCCCTTCTAAGTTCACCGGTGGTGACGCGCACGTCTCTCATGGAAGCCTTTCTGCGGTGTACAACACCAGTGTGAAGAGCCTGATGCAGACGACAGTGCTCGCCTGGTACACGGACGTGATGCACGAGATTAAGCCTATCACTAGCGGGTACCGGCTCGCGCTATCGTTCAACCTCATACATACCACAACGGGGTTGCGCCCTGCACTGTCTACTCAAATGTCTGTTGTCGAGCCGCTCCGGCACGTCCTCCTGTCATGGAAGCAGGATAGAGGCCAGAAGGCGCCGGCGAAGCTGCTGTACCTTTTGACCCACAAATACTCACAGGCGAATCTCCGAGGTAGCGCGCTGAAGGGCGCGGATGCTCACAAAGTTTCGCTCCTCAATAACCTTGCTCAACAGCTGGGGTTCCACGTTGGCCTCGCGAGCGTTGTGTGCCACGTCACAGGCTATGCAGAAGATTACGGGCGCGGCAGCTATGGGCGCCGCCGAAGCTGGTTTGGGGGCTACGATGATGATGACGAGGATGACGAGGACGACGTGGACGACGTGGGAATGGCAGAAGTGGAGGACACAGCTCTCAGCATCGACCACTTCGTCAACCTGGACGGAGCACCCATCAGGGACGAGCTTGACTGTGACGACGGCGCAGAAACCATCCCCGCCAATCTAGCCGATATACTCCAGGCTGGTGACTATGATGACCAAGAGTACGAGGGTTATCTAGGCAACGTGAGCTCTCATCGTTATATCCCCTATACTCAGTCTGACAATCAGTGTTCCAGGGTGCTGGTTCACTCGAGCGTTGTAAGTTTCCCGTTTCTCAATTTCGGCCGAGTGCTCTCTGACGCGGTTTTCAGGGTACCGCCGTACCGTCCTCGTAATCTGGCCGCACTGGGCCAATAACGACATTCTCTACGATGGTGACCTCACTGACGCATGCGACATCCTCCACGGGACAGATTCACGCAAGCCCACACGCGAAGAGACTGAGTTAACCGACTACGTACTTCGCAATGCAACTATGGACAAGGGAGCCGTCACGGAGAGTGTCTGCCATGCTGCAGTTGTCTGGAGAGACGTGTCTATCTGGGTTCGTGCCGTAAAAGCATGTGACGCTGAAAGCAGTATCTCGGCTCTGGGGGACGAAAACGTTTTTCACGCGGTTTTGACGTTCGGCTTGGATGAAATCAAGTCCATGTGAGTAACCTTGCCCGGCATGGGGCCCCATCCTAATATCCAGTTATAGCTTGGGGAGTGCTTTAGAGAGGGACCCGAGTAACATTGCGAGGTTCGGCTTTTTGGAAAGGTTCGAGAAGTGGGTGGCTCAGCAGCATTCCGCTGAGTTTGTTGCACACATCAAGAGCTGGATCACGGAGCAATACACTAAAGCTGCCCAGTCACTCAAGAAGCCTGAAAAGTATGAAAAGAGGCTTCTTCTATCTTTGGCGGATAAGTTCGGTGGTACTGCATATCTGGAAAACAAGCGAGTATTCATTTCTGCTAATTGATTATATTCCTTGATTATTGAACTACTTCTAGCATCACGCCCCAGATCAAGGGGGTAGCCGATCTTCAATTCATTCGCGAGTTTGCTGTGTTCCTGCATAAGGAGGGCCAAGCCATAGAAACGGATGTACGCAGTCGCATTGTCAAGGACCTCCTATCCACAGCTATATCCAAGCTCAATCTCTATCCTCCGAAGACAGCATCGACCCCGTCGTACTCCTGGGGACAACCCGTCGACCCTTCGAATTCCAAAACACATTTAGAACTCGCTCGGGTCTATGTTATCTCATGCCTCGCCACGCAGAACGATGATCTGGCGGAGGTAGTCTTTAACAAGCTCACAGATACATCTGGCGTGACACCCCAAGTTGCTCAGCAGCGCGTCAAAGAGATCTGGCTTCCGCTCTTGACAGGTCTGAGTGCCTACGTGAAGTCTCGCTCTCCCAGCCGTCCTATACCTGGACTAGAGAAACTGAGCAAAGTAGCAATAGGAGTTTACTTGGATTCCGCCCGCGCGAACCCAAGAATCGTGGCCCGTGCAGATATATCTTCAGTCATTCAGGCTCTCATTCTCTGCGGTCAACCTCAGCTCGTTGTATCCTTGTAAGTCTTAGTGAATTTGCCTATGAACATTGTCTAATGCACAGGATATAACAGCGTTGTCCCGAAGATGGAGGCGTTGCCCCTGGAAGCCTCTGCGCTCCGTGATTTCTTCGAAGAGCTTCACGCCAAAAGAGAGCAATTTTCCTTCACGGACCAGCAACGTCAAGAGCTTCAGGCTGTCATCGTCAAGTTGGTGAAGCGCTACGCCTTAAAGGTCGACTTACCAGTTCAAGCCCCTGCCCCAAATTACAATTGGGTAACGTTAAACTACGCAACCGGAGTTGCAGATGTCTCACAAGTAATCGCTGCTCTCGAATGTTGCATTGCCATCGGCGTACCAGAAGCCTCCAGCACCATTCTCGACCGCCTCCTAAGCCCGACTGTGCTGAAAAGCAACTACGTCACCAGCAATCTGGTACCACTCGTACCGGCTCTGCGCAAGCTGGCTGCCAAATACAAAACCTCCCTGAGCACCGTTCCTTTCTCTTCTGCGTTCCGCGGAATCATGCTCGCATATACCGAAAAGGTCCTTGGCCCGCGACCAGCAGACGCCTCGGCGAAACTCAAGGAGTTGCAGAAGTGGACTTGCAATTGTGGAGAGTGCGCTCCGGTTCGCGCCTTCTTAACGTCGCAGCCAGAGAAAAGCCAGACATGGCAGCGCATCGGTGCGCCGAGGCGCAAGCACGTGGAGAACTTCCTGCAGAGATATGCATGGTCGATCGCCACCTGGGATACCGTCCGGACGTCGCCGCAAGGCTTAACGGTGTGTTTCCGTTTCTCGTCGCGACGTCGTCTGGTCGAACAGGCCGGTTTACTCATGATCTGCTTTGCAGGTCTCCAAGAAGGATGTAATCTACGAGCCCGTCCGTTGGATTTCAGACCAGAAGAAAGGCCTGACCCTGCTGAAGGATATCAGCAACGACATGACGCAGCTCAGAGCGATCCTCACAGAGGACTACGATAAGATCATCGACCTCCTGAAGGCGAAATCTGGCGCTGCTACAGCACAGTCCAGCAGCAGTAGCATACCCAAACCCGCTCTCCCAGCTGCCTCGTTACTGGCTCAGAATGCACAAAGAACCTTGCCGGTGATGCCGGTGACATATATGGCCGCACTGCCGCCGGCGATCCCGACTGCGTCTCAAACACTAGTACCGGGGATGTCAGGTCAACCAGTGCGCTTCCAGGCGGTCTACACGAGCAACGCTCCCCCGCCAGGTACTATTGCTGCACCACCGGCTGCTGCACCCTCGATATCGACAGCGGTCCCTGCGAGGGCCGACGGAGAGCCGCCAAGGAAGAGAAAGAAAACTAACTATGACCCGAAGGATGTCATCGATCTCACATAGACAATACCCATCCGCAATGTGTGTTTATGTTATTCGTCACCTATCTTGGAGTTGTACGAGAGTAATCTTGTGTTTCTTGGTTTGGCGCTGATATCTTACGACCTTGGGTTCATTGTGATCCTGTGGCTTGCTTTGGCTGTAGCAGATACTGAGCGGGAGTGTACATATGTTATGGTATAAGTTTTTTTTTAATACGCCGCAGCCCAATGAGCAATTACGACGCTGTTTCCGGCTGTTATTACAGTTGCCGTCTCAACGTCAACGTCCGCCCGCGGTCGGGTACCGCCTCGAGGTGGCACCTCTCCACTCGCGGCCTTCAAAAGCGCTACGCGCATGCAGCATGGGGGTTTGTCAAACGTATCACATCGCCTTCACGCAGCATGCGCGCATACCGCGTGGCGGAAGATTCGACCAGCCAGACAAAGCGCAGAATGGAAGGACACGAGTGTGGATAAAGGTAGGGACGTTTGGGACGGCGGAGAATAGTTGATGATCGTGCGTTGTTTCTGTTACGAATGTGGGCGTGGACGTAGACGTGAGTGTTGTCGCAGCGCCAAGCTGGATCGTCGGGTGCTCGAGCCGAAGTGCAGATGGCGAGGAGGATCATTATTGCTGGATCTTCGGTGAGTAGTTGAGGAATCATCTACGTCTGTGTCCGCTTTTGATTTCCAGAGCTCTGTGTAGACGCCCGAAGCATTCCTGCGTCATTCAGAGCAATATGGTTCAGATCTCGTGCAACTAAGGAGAGGTAAAGGAAGCTGACATTACTGTGATGAAACGTACTCACTGAAGGTACGCAGATCTATCAGTTTACCCAATCTGATTTTCTTCGCGTGAAGGCTGGCGTGAATCTGTCCGGCGGGCGATGTCGCGTCGGTGATGTCTCCGCTGTAGAGTGTCATTATTATTGGTCCAGGTAGGCTAGATTACAAGGATGATGCGACGAACATTAGAGAGCATGGAGTAACCGAGAAGTAGAAATTCCTAACATTCAAGCGAACTAGAACATTAATCATCGAAGTAAATATGAGAGAGATGATGGATCTCACGTTCCCCAAATAACCCTCATACCGATGCTCCCCGCAGTCAATAGACAGGAGCATGACAGCCAAATCAGCAGGGAAAATTTGTGCACTATTGTCAACCTCAAATGGGTGCTTCGTCCAGGTTGACCAAGTGGTCGATGCAATCGTACCGGCTTGGGCTCCGGCCCAGCCGACCCGCGATTGTCTGTGCAACCTCTGGCGTGACACAACGCTCACCGGGCTAAGGAGAAAGGCCAGATTGTTGAGGTGCGAAGGTGTCTCTGCCCTTCAGCGCGCCACCTCGGAGATCCGCGTAGGGAGTATTTGTGCGTCAGAATAATACATCATCCAGGGATTTCTCACCCGAAGCGTGCTCCCATGACAGCAGGATCGATGACAGACATGTGAGCAGACAGCGCCGGACGAAGCAACATTGTAGCACGGAGGAGGCTGAGACGCGGCACTTGTTCGTGATCACTCCGATAACCTTACTCCGTACGTCACCTCCATGTACCAGGCGAGTACCGTCGTCCGCATTAGACTCTTTGCACTGGTGTCGTATACTGCAGACTGCCATGAGAGACGTGGGCGTCACCACCAGTGAACTTAGGGCAGCACGACAACGATCATCGGATGCCGGAATCCCATTGACTTCCTCAGCGCTGGGAATAAAATCAGCACCTCGCACAAATGGTGGTCAGTGCTACACATTCGACATGAGGCAGGAAGCTGCAATGCACATATACTGATAAGCTAGCGTCGGTAATAACAGAATAGACGCACCGAGAATCGGTCTCGAAGGGGAGCAGTTTGTAGAGCTCCCAACGCAGTTTGCTTGCAGAAATTTTGAGTTGTGCACACATTTTGGGGGTAAGAAGACTACAGTGGCCTTAAACCGGACCTGTGCATGCCCAGTGTACTGCGAGAAGGGAAGTTGGCGTCACCGTACCTGTTCGGCATCCATTTTGATGTGTCACGCACGGTCTTGTCGATAACAGTGCGCTCACCCTCCCCTACCGGTGTTTGTTCAGCATGAGGCATAATCGCACCTCTGCTTCACGCCTAATCAAAGGCAGGCCAATAGTGCCGAGATGATCTAGAATGAGGATGGGACTGGGAGCGTCTTGGTAGGCACGTTGAAAGCGAAGGTACCTTTGAGTCACCCGCTAAAATGTTTTGTGGAAGGTGGACAATTAAGCAGCTACACGGGACGAGCGGCGATAGCCACACAGTCGAACCTTATCTTTCCCGTCCTCCTGTGCTCATAAGCATCGACGTCCAGGGGAACCGCCTGACAGGTAACCGTCTTCTCCCCAAGTCTGTTATACCCGACAGAGCACACGAAGGACTTGTCCGATTGCCAGGGAACTATCAGGGTTCCTCATTACGTCAAGCATTTCCTGGGACACTGATTTAAATGTGCCACGCGTTCCTTAATTTTTGTGTCCAGCATGGAAAACTATGAGGGCTGAATACCCATCATGTACATGAGATAGGCTAATAAAACGCCAGTCGACGGTCCTAAGAGCGCCACATACCTCTCAGTGTCTGCATTAATTTCTCAAGCAAGGTGAGAGTCACAAACAAAACGAGCATAGCCTATAGACTGAGGCTCTAGAAGATATTACCCTCCGAGTCTGCGGTGCTAGGAAGACGAGGTCGTGTCACGATCATGTGACCCGTGACTGTCGCGGTTAATGACGCGGCTCGATTCGGAACCTATGTATCGTCGTCCTCAAAATACAGCCGAAAGACTGAGTTGTTCCCTCCCTATCGACTTGAATTTCGACAGCTTTACCCGTGTCTTCGCAGCCCTGAGAGCCAGACTCGTCGAACGACGTGGTATGTGAAGAGGATTTCTTCGATGAGGAACCCGTGACGCTTAAAGTTGAGGACGGTTATGGCTATGCACCTGTCAACATTGGCGATGTTCTCGGGCCCAACGGTCGATTCCAAATTCTCCGCAAGTTGGGCTGGGGGGGTTACGCCACAGTATGGATGGTCAAAGATCGCGAGTATGTCGATACTCCGCTTTGCCTGTGCTGTCAATCCTACATGTGTTCTGATGCGCAGTTGTGGTATTTGACAGGAAGGGTCGCGTACTAGCGTTGAAGATTCTCACCGACTACGCAACTCGTTTCGTGTATGGACAAGTGAAAATCCCTGGACATCCCATTCTCGATGAGCCTCGTATTTTACGGCATCTCCCAGCCCACTTCTTCGCCCGGTGCAGAACATTGTATCCAGTTAATTGGCGAATTCATTATCACTCGCCACTCAGTCAGATATCAGTGTCTCTTGACCGAAGTGGCTGGTCTTAGCCTGGAGGAGATTCAAGACATGGTGGTCGCCGAGAAAGGATTCGCGGGCAAGCTGGCCAAGCTCTTCGTTTGGCAACTCTGCTTGGCTCTTCAGTATTTACATGACGAATGTCGCGTTGTCCACACTGGTGAGCACGGACATTGTCTCTTATCGCAGAGTCTCTCATCCGCGTTATTCTACAAATGTAGATATCAAACCAAACAACATTCTCCTGTCGTTTGAGCAGTCGCTCAGGGACGAACTCATCAACATTCATCTGGAGTCTCGCCCTCCAAAGAAGTACCCGGTCCGCCGTATCGACGGTGTCGATGTGGAGACTATTGTGTCCCAACCGCTACCTGTCCCAGGATATTTGACGCTTCATGTCCCGCAGTATACTTTTCAACTTTCGGACTTTGGGTCTGGTGCGTACGCCGCCACATCGTTTTCGGTTTCCATCGCTCACTCGTTCGCATTTTCCGTCATACAGCTCAGTTCTTGCATCAGAAACGAACAAATCGCATGCAACCACTGCAGCTGCGAGCGCCTGAGATCATCTTGGGACTGCCTTGGGATGCCAAGGTCGATATCTGGTCATTCGGATGCGTGGTATGTTTGAACTCCCTCAGGGTGTATAGGACGCTCATCCCAAATTCATGGCAAACAGACTTTTGAAACCCTGGTAAGCAGGAAGCTCTTCTCCATCCCAGTTGATCTACAGTGGCCAGACGACGAATACATGCTTGCCAAATACCTCGAGATCCACAATCTCGACCGGGTTCCTCAACACATGTGCGAGGGAGCTCAGAACGTTGCAAATAACGATGGTAGGTACCTCGCCCCAATTCTGTACCCCACCGCATTGTTCACAGTTCCGTACGTTGCGATTGACACAGGCACGTTGCGCCACATTCCATCGAACATATTGCGTCCTGCTAGTGTTAGAGAGCGCCTATTGCAGCACCAGGTGTTCATCGTGACGGACGAAGGGGACACCGAGCTGGATCTCGCTATCTCATTCATTGAGAGGTGCTTGGTGCTGGACAAGAATGATCGTGCGTCTGCTTCTGAGCTGTTGAAGCACCCGTGGTTGGAGGGCGTGCCGGAGATCAGGGATAAATTGGTGGGAAGATGTTGACAGAGACGAAGTTGATATTGGCGCTCCTTTGGTGCGTGCTGAGTCGTTTCCTCGTTGTGCCTCTTGCTTTCCTCCGCAAGTTCATCTCGCTATCTCGCTCTATATCGCGTGTGTTCTCGTTAGTTTCTTTATTGTTCGCGTGCGCGTCTCGCATAGATACGACCTCCTAGCTGCCGATGTCTTTATCTCCTGAGCCGCTGCAGGGAGTCTTGTACCTATGAAGTTATACAACAGTACTGTTAGGTTTCATGGTTCGGTACTGATATGTTAGGACAAAAAGATTACAGTATAGGCCCGTAGTGATGCTGTGGCTTGCCTTGGCTGTGGTAGATGGCGACCTTAAGCAGACACTCGTCCGGATATGATTCCTCTTGTATTCCATGACAGGTAAGTACACCTGTGGAGCAGAGACGCACTATGAGGAATATCGTACACGCATGCGTAATCAACGACAACGCAGCTCACCGACACTACTACAGTTGCTGCCTCAACACCCGCCCGCGATCGAGCACCGCATCGGCCTCAAGATAGCACCCCTTGAGCCACCGGCTCGTTGCATCCTCCCCATGGAGAGCTTCGTGGTCCTGGAACGCGGTACGCGCATGCAGCACGCGGCGGTTGTCAAACAGCACCGCGTCACCTTCACGTAGCGTGTACTCATATCGCGCGGCGGGAGATTCGAGCAGCTCGACGAAGCGCTGGAGTGCAGAGTAGAATGGCGCGGGCGTGGACGACGGTAGAGGTGCCTGGAACGGCGGGGAATAGTTGATGTACTGGATCGCGCGTACGTCAGGGTCCAAGTCTGCGCTGAACGTGGATGTTGATGCGGACATGGGTGTGGGGGTAGGGGCAAGCTGGATGGTTGGGTGCTCGAAGTGCAGGTGGTGCCCGTCGTTGATGTAGTGGAACGCGACGGGGGTGGACGCCAGAGTAACGAAGTCGGCGGGATTACATGCGCGGAGGGTTAACGCGGCGTGCAGCGCGTCGACGAAGACGGACGTGCCGCCCGAGACGCGGTTCCGCAGGCAGTGCAGGATCTGATAACGCGGAGGGTGCTGGAAATACCTAAAAAAATTACGCGTTTAGCAGCAGCCAGGGGGAAGGTGACAGTACTACGCACAATAAATCCATGTGAAGTCCGAGATCAATGTTAGTGTACGCGATGTTGCGACTGTTGCGCACATCCTTCACGTCCCAGGTCTCGCCATAGAACGTCGGACGAATTTCGCCAAAGCGCTCCGCCAGCTTGCGCAGCTCGCACGCCTCGTTGGACGACTCAGCGTTCGGAACACCCGTCACGAAGAGGAGGCCGTATCGTACGAGCTGTGTGATAGCCGTTGACAACCCTGAAGATGTCTGAATGCTTGCGTACGAAAGATACAGATCCGTCGCCGATCGCAGCTCTTTAACGTCCCATGGATGCGGGTCTACGTCCGCATGAAAGGTGTGCAACCTCTGCGGCGAGGAATACCGCTCGAGGAATTCACCAGCGTAGTATGACTCGTGTCCAGACCCCCATCGTATGTGTAGGCCGTCGTTTGCATGTTTCACCCCATTGGCAGTCGGGTGTACATCCAAAGGAATATCGGAAGTCCTGTGCAATTTCTGGCGCGTAGACGGATGCACGCACTGCGGACACTGACAGGAATCGCGCAGCCACCTGAAAGGAAGGATGCGTCCGTTGAAGCTGAGACTATCCGTCGAGACGGCGGTGGAAAATAGGCGTCTGGGGAATATTCTGCGCAACATTAAAGGGGTCAGCATGAAGCCCATCGTATCAGGATTGCGGGATTGATTTTACTCTGAGTTGTAATTGCTAGTTCTCGAACTTGGTCGTCTGCAAGCTCGCCGGTCTCCCGCTACGCAGGTCGTGCCACTTGCGTGCCACAATCACATTGCCAAGAACGGAGTGCCCGGGGACACAACCAGGCCCCCATTTGGCTTCAGGCTCACTGCTCCGAGTTCGACGTGTTCGACAAACCGGTTTAAAATATTCTGTATGTCTGCACGGCAATTTAAGAGTAATCATGATCTGGATGTATGCAGCTGGCCGCTGGAGAGGATAAGCATCATTATATCGCTGGGGCTGTTTGTTGTGGGTGTGTTTATGAGTGTTGACGTTTCCATGAAAAAGTGGGTTACGTTCGTCACGACATTGAATCATACAACTACTACATATCATCAGTCGCGCAGAGGACCAAAAAACGCAGCTCAAAACCGTGGGGAACACCGTAGTGCAACTGCCTCGCATGCCGAATTTGACTTGCGTTCCATACTCAAGCTTTCCTTGAAAAGAAACAGCAGCCTTCAGCAGGTTACACGGAAGGGCAGAATGTGACGGTATAGTCGGCCTGGAGCGTGGAGTCGCAGGTCCACAAGGCGGTACCGCTACTTTCGTCGTAAGCATAGCAGTATGAGTTCGGGCAGTTGCTCTCTGTGATGCGCACCAGTTCAGTCGCTCGCTCTGCAGGATGAGAAGTGAAAGGCGAAGCGTACTGAAGTAGGAGTAGTACTCTACGCCAGACGAAGGGCACGTCGCAGCCGTGTCGTGAATTCCGGTGCAGCAATTAGCAGAATTCCCTGGGAGGTGCACTCAGTGTTAGTACACGGTCAACAAATACGAGCATAGACCCGATTTACGAGAATCACTGCTCAGACCGGCCTCGCAGGCACTCTTGCATCCGATCGGGGATCCAGTAGAATCAAACGGGCCAATAAGCGCTGCAGGACCTGCACATTAGGGGAGAACATTGACCATATCGGATACTTGGTGCTGCCATGTCAGGAAAGCGGCGTACAATTTGGTCCTAGGTCCACCGGACAGTCTGCCACTGCGCAGCCCACGTTGTTAGTGATAGACATGGGCAAGTTGAACCCATCGACCAGCGACACTAATATGCGTCCAGATATAGTGAGTGGCCGTGTCAGAGAGAACTCGATAGGACGCTCACCGTCGTACCAATCTGCAGCGCCATTGGTGCCCAAGGTAAACTCAGCGAGAGAAGCGGGGGGAATACCCTACGTGTTCGCCAATGTATCAACCAATTCACTGCAACTAAAATTTATAAGCTTACAGTTCCTGTCGTAGCATCACAGACTAGACCTCCATTACAGCCGCCAGACGCGCACTGAGTAGCTGGGTTTGTATCATAAAAGTTGCAATCACGGCGAGCCTTGAAATTAGCTATCAAAAATTGTACAGAAAGATGGAATATCGGTGCTCACCCAGATACGGGCAGTCGACCAATTGTCAGGAACAGTGAAGGAGACTGCCGAGTTAGCTCCGGCTTCCCACCTTTGTGGTTCGCAAATGAGTGGATTCTTTCACCAATAAACCCGATGCGCGGTACCAACCCGGTAGTATAATTCGGCAGAGGAGATCCGGGACCAGTGAACATCTGCAAGTAATATGGCGGAAGATGAGATGACGGACCAACATCGTCAAACGATATACTCACCGCAGGCCTATGATTACATAGTCATCCAATAAGTGATACAGTGAGTCCGTTGAAATCACAAACCAGATAGTAAAAGGACAAGCATTCTGAACGGTCATCGTTCTGGTTGTTGTCAGTGATGCAGTCGAAGCTAGAGCAATGGCAACAGCTAAGTTCCTCATCTCCGTGACTAGCGGAAAATGTATGAGAATGTGGTGCTATGAAGATCTTGCGATCTCGACAGTCCTTTATAGAACACCTTTATAGCTTTCAATCCGGACGGTCACCTGGTTCTGCGCGACCGAGCGCATCTATGAGACCACAGTATATTCGACCCAAGGATGCAACCATTAACACCCAAGGTCAATGCAGCAGACGCCTGAAAAGAAAGCAAGGAGCATGACCAGGCGGACCGCGGATCTTCCATGTCGTGACGAAGGTAAATATCGGAGCCAAAACCACGCAGTGTAAAGGCGGTCAGGGTCGTGCCAGCTGAAGCGACAGCTTGAAAAACCTTTGCCAAGCAACAGGACCTTATTAGTCAAAGTGAATTGACGATACAATGAAGATGCCGTGAGAGGTATCGAAAGGCACAGAGTGCAGTAACATGTGGCGCTGCAGCGGTGGAGTGAGCTTTTTATCGAATACAGCGGTTGCCAAGTTCAGACAGACGATCATGACCGTGCTTCTGCATCCTAGATGAGCTTAGACATATATTCCCTATATTTTTGTGCAGACAAAAAGTTAGGTCACAGATGCGAGAGATAAGGCAGACAAGACTGACTATAGTTCTGAGAACAGAAACTGCTGCTCTGACCGCGTCCCTCGGCTATATTATTGGTATTGCCTTCGGTTCGGACCCAGGAGGGAGTTCACACTGTCGAGTTCGGAACTGCCAGTTATCAGCAACAGGAGGACTATATTGGAAACATGACCACAGGTTACAGCGGTGCAAGGCCTTCCAAGCGTGAACTACCATGTTCGCCTCTACTACCAGACAAATTGCAAGAACTGGAAGAATAACTACTTGCAATTTCTATCTCACCTGCATCGACTAGTGGCCCCGAGTCATCAACCTGCAATGAATATACCAATATCTGTTGGATATTGCCACTATCAGCTTTGCTGCAATCGCATCATCAGTGATGTATAAGTAGCAAGAGTTCCTACCTGCGGAAAGCAAGTTTGCCAATTCTGTCGGCCTCTGGTTACAAAGGTGCGCTTGCTGCCTCATAGGAACGAGGACGGGTATCACGTACACGTGACCGATAGACGCGTGGATACGGTTCACCTCGTTCAGGCATGCGATAGCTTCTTGTGTGCACATGGACATTGTTGCGAGACTATAGATTGACCAAGGTTCTGCAGTATGGCAACCAATGGATCCTAAGAAAGAATGGGAGAGTGTGCGTCTGACCGTCGCTGAACTTTGGAGATGCTGGCATGACCTTCTAGACGGCGTTGTCCCGAACAGAAGCACAGTGTTGTTTGTGGGAGGAGGTAAGACGGGAGTCATCTGCAGTTTCAAATGATCAGTTATGCATCGACATAACCCAACCGTCGTTCAGGTTGCCGTTTACAGCCGTGCCAGGTGCACTCAGGCGCAATGAAGCTTGATCACCGACCTTGCAAAGGGATGCAGTATTGCTGCCCAAGCCAGATCGACGGACATGCCGCTGTATTCGTCGCTTCATCCGTCGTCCCGTCGCGCCATAATGGTCCTTCATGTATATCCAGAAGAATGGTCCTTCAAATCTAGACTCTCTTCATCGATGATTGCCGTATGAAATTGAATCATTGGGATTGCATACTCCAAACTCCGGCTGCAGTCAGTTAAAGCTTCCGGTACGAGACGACTGTATCGCGCGATGTTATTCACTGAGTCCAAAGATCATTCGCTCACACGTTACTCGCGTAGAAGCCGTACCGGGTATCATACGTGAGTGAAGCACTCCTAGGCTAGAGAAGAGAATTTCCGAGAGTCGGAGTGTCAATATCGTGGAGTCTGTCGCGCCACATATTAACCACCAATAAAACACCCTCCGAGATGTAGAAGGTGCTTTTGCGATGGTGATACCATTGGCTGAGCTCACTCAATGCCATTAGATGTCGTCGAAATGTCCCTGTTTATCAAAAGATATGGCACACAAGTGAGAAATTTGCGCAAGAAACCGGGGGGTGCTATGAGATCTACGAGTACACGACAAACCTGCGAATATCTCGAGTTGAAGCCCATTTAAAGAACACCCGCCGGCAAATAAGAACATGAGGTGAGTATACAGAACCGAGAGATGAACCACAAAGTTTACTTAGTACCCTTCAGCTAGATATTTTCCTAGTTGGGGTGTTGAAATGGCCGTTGAATGCCGCTGTACAGACACGGATATCCTGAGGCACGAAGAAAGGCAAATTGACAGTCCACTCCTACAAGCTGTCAGGCTACTCTGGGGAGGAGACTGTCACTATGTACGCGTCACGGTGTACCACACGTCACATGTGCATGTCACGGACAGGTTGTTCAACTTGAAGATCAATCGCGTTCAGCATTCGACATAAGAATCGGTCCTACAGTTACATCCCAATAATATCTCAAGCACTATCGGAATGCGGCTAAGAACGCCGCTGGACTAAATTCATCTCCGGATATTTACCTGAATTTTCACTTCAGATGAATTTCTTTCCTTCGGTTCCCGCGAACAACTTCGACCACGCCCTGAAACCTGCCCGCGCCTCCTCCTCGATCCCAAGCTCAACCTTTAGTACTGTCGCGTTAAATTCCGTGAGTGTCAGGCCCATCGGGCTGCGCACGCGCGGCTGCCACCCCTCAGGAATGCGCTCCTCGAGCAAGATCGGACGGAGGTCCTTGACGTGCCCGCCATAAATGGTTAGGAGCGTCGAAGAGCTGGTATTCCAATGGGATCAGCAAATGTCGAAATGAAGACTAGCGGACGGGATGACGAACTTGGAACTCCCGAACATCTTGTGGAACGTTGAAAGGCTGAACTGCCCGTTTGTGAGCTTTGCGTGCGTACGCCGCTTGCCCAAGACCCGGGAGAGATCTCCGGGGGTCAGGTCCCCTCCTGGCCCGGTGCCATTCGCTAGAAGATCATCGACGAGGCTGGCCACGGGCCTCAACTGGTCGCTCATGTGGTAAGTGTCTTCGCCTGCGCAGAATACGTTAGCAAGTGTTTTCTGCGTGGTCACGAACTTGTAAATCATAAGTACTGGAGCTCTGAATAGGTCTGTAGACTGCTGGGAAAAGTGGCAAGCAGGACGACTCATGGCCCATAAGCAGATGATCCCTGGATAGCCGGGAGCTATCATGACCTAGGAGTAGGTTTACGAAGGTTTTTGCATAGGTCACAACAGCTACCAGATATTGGAGGACTCAGCGGCATCTATGCGCTGATCATATCTGCAGGGAAGGAGGAGGTCTCGTGGACGGATGGAAAAACAGGACGCACGCGTCAACGAGGCATCGTGCTCAATGCCATTGTGCACGTTGAGGTCACTCAAGTCGAACGAATCCGTCCAATAATCCCTATCCAGCATCTGCGCAGCAAAGTGGGGAACGAAGAAGCAGAAGCTGGGCGAGAAGTTGTACGTGGAGCGGATGGTGGAGAACAGCTGCCTGAATGGAATAGCTCGCCCGGAGTGCGGCAGGATCCCTACCGTTAAAAATCAGTTCTGCAAACGTGTCTTAAATCGAGCATTGTTACCGTGGTTAGCCATAGCATTCAGTGCCGGGCAGGAGCTCCTGCTGTCTGCGTCCGTTGGCGCAACGTACAGCGGCCAGAGCCCTCCCGCGCCCGGACATCCCTCTGGGACGACCCGGTCCGCAGGTCGTGGGGATGCGACTGCGTTATAAGCGGTCAAAAGGAGATCCCACAAGATGACGCCAAGATTGAGAAGGATGCTGGTGATGCTTGAAAGCAGCCCGGTCGAAACCCGTATGGCCACGATGGCTGCGAACGATCCAGGCATTCGTCTTGATTGTGTCCACGGTTGGGAGCTCGAGGAGATGATGACAGTGCGGGGGAAAGTTGGAGAACAGTGATTCCCGCATTTTGAGTTGCTTACACTTTCTCGAGCGCTGGCAGGGAATGACTTGCGCTGACAGACCCCTATCTTGGTTTGATACGCACGTCCAACGGCACAGCATGAAAGTTACTTGATTGGGAAAGCCTCCACACAACATTGTTGGCCGCACTCAGATCACTGCCAAGGTACATGCCCGTCCAGAGTTGAGCCAGCTTCAGAAAATATTTACTTCACTGAGATTTAACCCATAGGGACTAACAACGTCCTTGCGATACAAACGAAGTCAACGACATAGCCAGAGACGCACGCCGAGACTAATGCTCTGGATTTCAACACGATAGGATGAGCAGGTAAGAAGCATAGTCAGAATCCAGTCATAGAATCGAGTTGACAGAGCCTAATCTCACTCGCCACAAGAGCAGAGTGGGTGCAGGCGGGGATCTGGACCAAGTCAGGCGCGCGTACAAGACGAAAAGGGAGGCCAAACGAAAAACAGTACCTCAGCCAAGATGGTAGTGGTAAAACATCTTTCTATTGGATATCAGCGATAAATATCAATGCAGAATTATGTACGAATGCGCAAGGTGACAGCAACAAAACTCCACCAGAAGTTCCAGGACCAATGACTAGAAATCGCCCAGGTCAATCTCCAAAGTCTTCATGACAGAAGCCTCAAAGTTGGTCTTGTTGCTGAGGGAATTGGGCGGCGTCTTCTCTGAGAGTGCAGATGGCGCAAGAGGTGTTGCCGCGCGCGACGTTGCGGCGTCGGCGAGAAGAGACGGTGTCCCAGGTGCCGTTCCAGGCATTGCCGGTGTTCCAGGCCTAGACGAGCGAGTAAGACAGCAAACCAAGACGCGGTCAACGCCCGACTCATCACACAAGACATTCGCACAGGTCGTGGGAGGAGGAGCAGAGACGAAGTAAACCAACCTTGAGATCATCAACTTCGGAACCGTCTTCAGGCGTGTGCTAGGATCCGTAGACAACGTCGGCGTCGCCGTACCGCTCGCAGTGTTAGCAGCGAGCAGTTTGCGCTCGCGCCGCTTGCGTTCGGCCTCTTGCTGCTCGGCCTTGCGCACTGCCTCCATGTTCGCCTTGCGATTCCGCTCGTTCACTCTGGTCAAGACATCGTCGATGTGCTGACTATGGCTCTCGGGGCGATGCGGGGCGGAGGCATCCAGTTCCGCTAGCTTCATGTCGATGATGGACACTTGGTCGTAGTCCTGTCTCCGGAACGCCAGTGTGCGCTCCTGCATCAGCCGCGACCTCTCGATCGTCATCGACACCCCTGAGAACCTGCTCTTATTCGTGTTCGCTGCATTGAGCTGGCTCTTTCGGGCGAGCATGGCGGTGATATCGCTCTGCGGTGCAGCGCGAGTGAGATGAGAAGGCACGTCGGATGTGTCAGCAGAGTCCATACCTCGGTCATCCGCTGGTCGGCGAGCTTCTTCATCTGGGCACTCTTCTTTTCTAGCTGTTGCTTAGAGGGCATCTTCAGCTTGTCCAGCTCTAACGTGCTTGTTAAGCGGTCAAACTCTTTCTGCAGAGACGCGTTTAGAGGATTAGTGAGAAGAAGATCAGGGCGAGGCTCACCTGCGTGAACGGTCCGTTGGAAACCTTATCCATTGGGAACCGCCGAATTGACGAGCCATGTTTCAGCTCAAGCTCCTCATTGACGAGAGTGTCATTGATCTTGTACGTCTTCGTATTGGTAGATGAGACGCCTTGGGAAGTTGAGAGCGGGAGCACTTCAACAGAACACATGGTGCTCACTCGCGATCTCACACACTCGATACACTGGTTGACCATTCTTTTGGCCTATCAGGTACCGTACATACGCGCCTGCATATGATGAGGACGAGCACATTGGAACATCGAGAGACGACAAACCTTTCACATACTCCTCGAACCAGGGATTCATGCACTGTTTTGCAAGCATGTCTCGCGACAGCCTACACTTCTCGAGGTCAAAGATGGTCGCGACCTCATCTTCGGACTTGTGCTTGTCGTACATCTTGCGCTCCTTCTCCTCGAGCTCCTCGTACTTACTGATCATGCCCTCTTCCTCTTCCTCCTCGTCAGACATCTCCATGTCGACAGGCGAGGATGAGCGGTCTCGCTTGGGCGAGTTCCTCGTCTGCTACCGTCAGTCTGCAGATACGCGACGAAAACAGTGTGGAGGCGTACACGCTTCTTCTCGTCCTTCGCTCTGCGCTTTGCTTTGAGCTCGTCCAGCTTCTTCGATTTCTCCTTCGTAGCGCCGCGCACTGCATGATGACCTGTAGCAGATCATTATGAGCGTGACAGTACTCATACCTAGAGAAAAGAAAAGAGAGACGTTTCGCTGCCTTTGACACGCTCTCCTCGCCGCCATGTCCACTCTGTGCTTTGAGCATCTGATCAAGGTTCCGCTTGTCTTGTATTCGTTGCATCTCCTCCTGCCGCTGTGCAAGCAATTCTTCTCGCTCAATCTCAGACATCTGCATCAACCTATAATGAAAATATTTAGGGTGACAGAACTCCCAGATCTTGGGTGATCACCCACCGTTGTCTATCTGCATCGTCGATGTATTTTCCCTCCAGCGGGTAGGGATTCGTCTGGTCCTCTTCTTCACTTTCTGGTTCCTCCGAATCTGAGTCTGAATCAACCATTACACTGCGGACTTGAGCTGAGCACAGTTCCGAGTCGCTGGGACGAAGTGAAGGAGCTCACTCTGCTTTTCGCCGCTTTGGCGTAGATGACTTTGCTTGACGTTTCTTCCGCTTCTTTTCCGTCGCTCCCGCCAACTCCAAGAGTTCGTCGGAGATATCTCCTTCAGAATCAGACATTGCGAAAGGTAAAGAGGACGGGTTGTTGCAAAGGTGATGAAAGCAAGAAGATGGCCACCGCCACAACAGCGGTAATCACTCTATTACATAATCAAAAAATAATTTCAACTTACCACAAATTAAAAAACTGCTGGAATTTCAATACTGACTTACGAAAATTTCCTTGAACATAAGATGCAGTACCATACACGACCGCAATACCTGCGCGTGTTTCGCATTCATCTCAACAAGGTTGTTTGAGAGCATTCTACCTGCGAATTTAGTATTCGTGGTGCGTAGAATCCTCTGATTCGTCGATGTGCAACGTGTGCGGAAGGTCGGAGGCATATTCTGATTGCAGCACGTAGAACAGGTTTACGTCTGCTCTGCAATCACCATCTTTTGCCTCTCTGCCTTCGGTTTGCTCTCCCCTGCACGGGTATGTTTCCGCCTGCGTTCGTCCTTGACCCGCCGCGCGTCCAGCATCGTGCGCTTGAGCTGCGCCGCCTTATATACCGGCTTCGGAATGTGTCGCCTTCTGTGAACGCTAGAAATGAGTTACGTCCAAGGAGAGTAACGAGAACTCATACCGTGACACCTTCCCAACCTCGCTATCCATCTTCCATCGCTCCTTGAGGCTCTCGCGATACTCGATTGCAGCACGTTCCCGCGCGGTGACGACGCCCAGCTTCTCGGATGCATGTGCCTTCCAGATCCGAACGATCCCATCGTCAGACCCGCTAAGCACGAATCGTGCATCGGCAGTGAAGAGTGTCGACGATACCCTATAGCCAAAATTTCAGTGTGAAGTAACAGCAACGTACGGGCAGACTGACCTCTGCATCCGTTTTGTGTGGTAGATTTCTGGGGAAGAGCCGACTCCCTCTTTCCATATGCGTACGGTGCGATCCCAACCGCCGCTCACGAATTCGAGACCTGTCGGACTCCAATCGCAGCTCATCACCGCTGCGACGTGCGCCTTGTAGATCTGTGTCGGCGTCTTGAGCGAGCGGATATCAAAGGTGTATAGATTGTGGTCTTCTGATGCAAGAAGTATCGTCGTTGGGAATGTCGGCGACCATGATAGTGAATTACTGCGCATCTTTACAACCGGTCAAAACTTTGGTAATACCTCGATGTATAGGTTACGCACCTGCATGATGATTCTACGCTCTGCTTTCCCAGTTCGAATATCATACAAGGTGAACGTCCGGTCTGAGCCTATACTGGCCAAGACTGATGGCTCAGACAGATTGAAGCGTACACCGGAGATTGTTTCCGTGGAAGTGGGAAAAGTGAGGTTGGATATCGCAGCACTCCTATAGTAGGCGCAAGTCATCAATCAGTCAGTGAGGAAATATTTCGTTGAATTTGTTACTTTGTCTCATCCCATATTTGAACGAGATTAGATGCGGTGGCGAAGAGAGGATCGGATCGATGGTGGTCTATTGAACTGGTTGAGCGGGAGAATTAGTGTCCACTTTTCCTCGGATATTACTAGCGGCTCACTTGAACGCTGCCTTTCCTGGAAAGATGCTCAGAGGATTGCGGCTCTAGAGCAAGTCAGTAATTGTGGATAAAACTAAGCACGCGGATGTCTAACCGTTGACGACCCTGCACCATCCTCGTCAACGCCCAAAGAAGATGGTCGAATATCCCACAGCTTGATGTTCCGGTCAACACCACAGCTCAACAGCCTCTCTCCATCAGCAAAGCATATCCCAGCCACCTTGCCCTTGTGTGCTTGTTCCACGTATATCACTTTTGTCCTCCGTGATATATCATGTACAATTAATCCTGACGGCCAGAGTCTATACGTCAGTATCACAGTGAAGACATATGCGCCAAGAGCAGCACGCACACACCTCCATCCCAGCTCCCGCTCGCAACCACATTCAAACTCTCTGGTTTCCGGGCCATAGTCTCCACAGCATCTACGTGGCCTTCTAATGCTGCCAAAAAAGGTTTGGCGAACATGCGCTCCATCTTTGCGGCGTTCAACGCTCGCATTCGCTCACGGCCCCTCGCAAACGGATGCATGAGTGGATCGAGATTCCGCGAAGTTGGAGTGGGATCTCCTGGTCGAGCAGGAAGGTGCGCCGACGGCGCATGCTGAAGTACGGAGATCTTCTGTAAGGTGGATTCAGCGGGACCGTAAATGCACACCTCCAAGGGCTTACCACCATGGCGACTTTTCCGACCAAGAGTTTCTCTTCCAAATTGGGCCGTAAATAATACGCCAATAAATTTGGTGGTTATGCAGAAGAATGTGGTCCGGACGATTGCACTTTTGAATCGATACAATACCGGTCCTATGAACAGCAAAGCAGGCCTTTGGGCGCCTAACAAAAACTATGCGTGACTGTGAGCGTGACATAGTGACACTTTGTACTCAGATCTATTCCAGATCTCGATCGTATACACTTCCGTCCTCTAAGCAGCTGAGCCATGTTCAGACTTCACGGCATGTTTTCACTTCTACAGGATCTAACGGCATCTGACAACACTTTTTGGAGAGGGACCTCGTAAGATATACAAATCGCTGACGGATCACAAGATCTAGCTAGTCCAATCCGATTCCGGGTCGAGGCAGGTCAGGCCTCATTGGTTCCGCATGTTTTTCTCCAAGTTATCAGCGTTGGATCTGCATGTTCTGCTCCGTGGACGATATAGAGCGAGCCGCAGTTGCCTTGAGACTTGTCTTCACTTCCATCTCCGTTGACTCCCAGAATTCTCTTCGGCGTCGCGATGGGCTCAGTATCTGGTCCCAACTCCCCTTCTGAGTCTCTGTCCCAGGATCACGATGCACTACCACAGTATGGGTTTGGTCCTGACGTAGCATTTAAGAAGCTAGTTGATAGCAACCCGTTTCTCTTCCGCGTCCACACTCCGAAGGAGTCGTCCCCCTTTTATGATCGAACAGAGCCATATTTTTCAGGGCAGCTCTTTGATGATAAGGTCTCTTCTGGGAACTTCTTGCGCGACTCTGCATCTCCTTCTCCCTATCGCACTCCAACACAGAGCACATACGCCGACGTTGCGCAGTACATGAACTGGACGACTCGGTCGTCATCACCGTATGTGTCGACATCCTTCAGTTTCGCGTGGGCGATATGGGAAGCCACTCGGAGATATCACCATGGCGTGAAGCATGCGGTTGAGATCGCGATCATCGATGCGAAAGCAGTAGCTTCACGAGCGGTGACTGCTGTTGAGCTCTTGCGACAGGGCGATCCCAAAGAGTAAGCATAACATCTTGAACCACTTACACTACACTTGACTAACCGTTTGAAATGTATCTCTCAGTCGGCATAAAGACCACTGGAAGTGGTATCGGTTTGCCCTCGAGGCGCAGGACGTCCTCGTGTGGGGCTTCATCCCGGGCACAGCGGTCCTTGCATCCGTCCCACTCATCCAGATCCTGACCAAACTGCCTTCCTACTTTCTCTCGCCCGACCCAGCCGCGAAGGAGTCGCCGCTGTCCCAGCTTGGCTGGGATTACATCCGCAAGAAGCCCAGCTATCGGCAGTTCTGCGAGGACATGCAGGAGCGGTTCCTGCGTTTGTCTATAGACCGACGCATGCGCGACACGACAACGGGTGCAACTCGTCTAGCGGTCTCATTCCTGCGTCCGTACTTCCATAAGCTCGTGCTCGATGACTTCACATACGCGACCGTCACCGTGTGCGACCTCGCGTTTGTCATCGCGCGTTGGCCTGGTCTGGGGTGGGTCCGCGAGCACCCCGAGATCCGCGATCTCATCCGAGGTATGGTTCACATCGTCGGAGAGGAGATGCGTGAGGCGAGCAAGGTCCAAGAACTTGCAGACGCGAACCGCATGCAGGATATCATGGGCGGCCTCGAGCACCTGGCGAAGACCTATCAGGCCAAACACCAGTGTCACCGATACCTGACTACGCCTTCTGTGACGACCATTGGGACCCCAACCGAGAACGAGGAGGTCGCTCCCCTGGACATTGCTGAGGTCATATCAGAAACAGCATCTCAGGCAGAGCTGGAGCCGGAGCCGGAGCCAAAGTCCATGATTGACCTTACGACTTCTGCGACTTCTGTTACGGCCACGACGAATGCAATGACGATAACAGAGAAGGAGACTGTACCGATGACAGCGAAAGAGGTTGCCGAGAAACAGGGCTCGAGGTCGATCCTAGGGTCTTCTTCCGCGTTATCGCTGGAGTCCTTGGTGATGACGGCGTCCTGCATTCTCACCGGTTTCTTCTTCGGAACCTTCGTCACACTGGCCATGTTGTCTTCGCACAGGCGAGAGATTGCGAACCACTTCACATGATGAGACTTTCTTGTAACTTATTCGTTTTCGCGATTCCCTATTTCCATCAAAGAGACGGATCGATGGGATATCTTTCCAGGTGTCATCAGGATCACCTTACGTTGGCTTGACTGTTGACGTATTTCTGTAGCATTCGTAATTTCTTCTTGTATGACGTGTGTGTAGCATTAGTTGTAGAACTATGTATGCGTTAGTAGTGGGTGTGTAAAACGCGAATCAATGTGTATGTGTATCACCATAGCGCATTCCAGCTGTCGGACAGCACCTCATAGGTCGGATAGTGGAAGTCGGCGCAGCATTTGTTTGGCCGGGTTATTTATGTGGAAAGATAAGCACTTACCTCATGCTAGGCGCGTCGCCCACGACGACGCAGGAGATTCACAGCCAGAATATAATCCAAATACATTAGGAGCTTGAACGATACACAGCGGGGCAGAGGACAAACGAAACTGAGAGGAGACAAAAAAGCAAACCAAGGGTAGTAGAGTTATGTACAATCACGATCCATCCACAGGAACGATCTTTGGCGCTAACGAACCGCCGAGACGAGGCGAGTGCCGCTCTGACATCCCACCGTTAGATAGTCTAGGAGGGGGTGGAAGTGGTGGATTGGGAAGCGCGGACGAGGTAGGGAACAGCGACAAGGATTCCGATGACTTCATGTTCACGATATTGATGGAAGGGGCCATGGAGGAAGTCGCACCGGGAGGGGCGTTGAAATTTGGTTCCGCGTTGGATGAGGCGGTTCTAGACGGTGCTTTAGTTTGGCCCGGAGAAGACGGACTGTGTCTATGAGCCCTAGGGCTTTCCGTTTTCGGTGTAGTGGGCCGTATTGATGGCGAATGTGCCGTAGACGATGAAGCTGGTGTCGTCTGCGGCGGTGGTGGGAGCAATGGCGGATTTGAGCGAGGCGAACGCAATGGTGCAGTAAACGCGGCTGTAGAGTTCAAGTGACTCATTGCTGGAGGAGGCAGCTGTCTGCCGTTATTACGCGGGGATCCCGCGAACAAATTCTGCGGAGGCTGAGTCGATGGTGGACGCTGCACGCGCGATGTCGAATTGCGATGGACGGAGCCGTCGCGAGAACGACCTGAAGCTGAAGGTCCTGCTGATGCAGATGCAGGGCGAGCAAGACCGCTCTCTTCCGATGCACTCCATGAGCCCCTTCGTGAAGGAGCAATCGAAGGAGGAGCTGTGGGGGGACCCGGACCGTTTCTCGGAGAACCCGGGAACTTCGCCTGCATGATCTGCGAGGGTGTCATCACGAACGGAGTCATGAGGCGTTCATGGGGACCTACAGCAGCAGGAGGACCTAGTGGTCGACCACGTTCTCGACCTATATCAGCTGAAGACGACAGTGGGTCGTCAGGACCCTTCCAGAGAGATGACATGAGAGGTGATTGCTTGGAACCAGACACAGGTAGTTCGATGACTTCGGGAGGTGCACCAGAATGCGGACGTCGAGTCTCGAACTCACGTTGGCCTTGCACTGGGCCCATCGCAGGTGTGGATAATCCAGCAATAGGAGAACTATGCCCGCTAGGTCCGGCAGAGGGCTGGGGGTGGTGGTGATGAACGTGATGGTGATGATGATGGTGATGATGCGGACCCAACTGGTGATGGGACGCCTGCCCCGGAGCAGCATGAACATGTTGGTGCGGGTGCTGGTGGACAGAGTGCTGCTGCTGCTGGAGCATCTGCATATGATACATTCTATCCGGATCCCGCTCGCGTTCTCGTTCCCGTTCGCGCTCAAGTTCAAACTCGCGCTCCCTCTCCGTCTTCTCCCGATCTCTGAGCTTGAAGCTGTCTCCATAACGTTCTCGCTCTCTTTCCCTCTCTCGCCCGTCGATGTCGCCATTGGGTCTTCTAGCCTCTTTACTTCCCCCAGGAAATAAAGAATGCCCAGATAAGTCCCACCCGTTAGATTTCGATCCCGAAAGACCTGGGGGTAACGGCGGTGCACTTATGCCAATTGACATGCCCAGGCCCGGACCACTATTGAGCGACTGCACTGGTACCGGCGAAATAGAACGCCTCATCAGATTGGCGGGTCCGCCTAAGATAGGATATTGCTGGACATGACTCCCTCCCTGCATGTTGATCGATCCAGGCGCGTGCACGGAATTCATATCTTGGTCGAGGACCTGAGAAGGATGAAACGTTGGGTGTGGGGGCCGTCCGCCATGTACGGGAAACCCTTGCGTGATGCCAGGTCCTTGAATCTGCGAGTGGGGAAGAGCGTGGTGTGGAAATAAAGGTGGAGGACCAAAGCGGTTTCCAGTCCCGGGACTATCAAGCATGCCTATGTTATAAGGCTCGTATGCGTGAGGAGCAGACCCAAGCACTGTGTTCATCTGCATTGGCCTGTGAGGATCAAATCCTGCGGCAGCACGGCGGTGTTGATTCAGAAAGTCGCAGTCGGCGAGTGCCTCAGGTTGCGACAATACTGTCAGTTGAGGATATACAAGAGGTGTGGCGGATGCATAACTCCTTGGACGGTGCGAATGTGGAGCGCTCGATGATAATGAGTTGTAAGGATGGTTCTTCACTATTTCGCGCAATGTGGGGGGTGGAGGAGCATCAATGGGTGCACTTGGAATGCGACGGGCTGATACCGACATTCCGACTTCAGTAAGTTGAAACTATGTATTAGACAAACACTTACCAGGCTGGGGACGTTCCATGGCTCGGCGCTCTCTCTCGAGACGACGTCTTTTCCTATTCGTTTCTGAGATCATTTCGGTCTGCAGATCATCTCGGACGAACTAACAGTAGCAAGCACGGGATGCCCAAGTCAATTCGCGTGATCAGGCAGGTTGAAGTCACGTGTAGAGTACGCGTCTCACCTGCCACCAACTCCATACGGCGTCTTCGTCTAGTTTGCGACGTTTCGTGACATTGGAGACCTCGTAGTCTCGTCTGCGACTGGCAAGCTCCAGACGCTTGTCACGTCTCTTCGACAGTTCAGTATGAAGGTGCAGCATTTCAGGATGTGTACCTAGTCGTTGTTCCAGGATTGTCATCAGTATACAGAGAATAATATAAAGAAAGAAAACGTACCCTCAGCCACCAAATTTTCCTCCCATGCAAGGCCTTCCATCTTCTCAACGTACAAACGCTCCCGCAACAACGCGAATTTGAGTTCAATTGTCGCGAGAACGTCAAGGGCTTCTGCACGGTGGGCTGGCTGTAGATCCAAATCCAGCTCCAGCTCTAGTTCTGCCGAGTCGACCTCAGCCTCTTCTGCTTCTACGCCATCGCCATCAACCTCATCCATGTCTAGCGCACCGGTGTGGTCCATGTCAACGTCGCCCGCCTCTACTTTGGCCTTCCTGGCAGCCCTTGTGCGCGCCTTGGCCTTCCTCGTTCGAGAGGTGCGGCCGCCGGGCGTCTTGGCCTCCGGAAGTACCTCTTCCGCCTCCGGTTCGTGTTCGCTGTGCGCATCCTGCTCTGCCTCTGCTTCCGGGGAGGGTGAACGAGAGGACGACGGTGATCCGGACGGAGATGTCGACGAGGAAGAGATGGGCTCGATCACCGTCGAACCCGCCATGATTGACAATCCCGCGGGAGCGACCGGTATCGGCGGCGAAGGCTCGTCCACGTCCATCAGCGCTCCCGCCTCGACCGGTGTGACCGAATCCACCGTGGCGGGCTCCGCGTCCTGTTGCATTTCCACGTCCTCTGCGCCCGCGTCCTCGCCCTCAGATTCGTCCCCCTCCGCAGGCAGCGCAGTCTTCTCCGCTGAATCATCTTCGTCGCCACCCTCGCCCTCACCCTCGTCGTCGGTGAGCTCAGGCGCGGCGTCGGGCGTGGCCTCGTGCTCGGCCTCGTCGTCCTCTTCCTCCTCATCAGCGACGGATTCACTGTCGTACGCAGGCCCCCCATCTCTGTCGGGTGATGGGCGCGGGTACGGTGGGGTGCGTGGTGTGGGCAGGCGGTCCAAGCGACGGTGGGCGGGGCCGGGCAGCTCTTCGCGCCCGTCCTCGCGGTCGCGGTCACGGTCGCGGGCATCCAGGTCTTCGTCCTCCTCTTCCTCCATCGCCTTCGCGGGGCCCGGGAGCTCCTCCTCCTCCTCCTCTTCGATCAGCCTCGTGCGCCAGTCGCCGCCCTTCTTGTTGTTCTTGGCCCACTCCCACATTGGGGGCGGGACTATCCCGCGTTTCGTCCTGCTGTCGCGGCTGGAAGAGTTTCCGGAATCGCCGGTACGCGAACCGTTCTCGCGGCCCTCGTTTTCCTGCTCCTCCTCCGTGAGCTCTGAGAGCTCTGAGCCGCTGTCCATGTCGAGGCACGCAGCTCCGCTGTTCGAGGTGGATGTTTGGTGCTCATCGGGTGGTGGTGGTGATAATGATGGTGAGCTGAGCGAGTCGAGCGAAACACTGGTGCCCGGCATCGTTGTCGACGACGATGAAGATTGAAGTTAATGCAAGGTTAATGTCCCTCAACTGAGTCGATCGCAAAACGTGACCTACCAGTCTATCGAGAGATTTGGCTACCTCCGGGCCGAGAAGGAGATTGACAAAAGCGGTTGGAATTTCTATATCCGAAACTCCGCTAAACTCCGTCTCACAGACTAACCCAGTCTTCCGTTACAGAATTTCGCCAGTCACCGCCATGGTTTCCGCAGATAACTTGAACTTGGACTGTTTGGAACTGATATTTGCTTACCTCCATGGTAATGATTTGCTTTCAGTGTCTCTCGTTAGCCGTTCTTTTCTTGCGGGAGTTATTCCCAGATTATATCGTACGCTGGTCTTCAAGATGAGTGGGGCGAAGCGCTATCCTGCGGTGAATATTTCTTTGTCTCCAAACGGCATCAGCATTGAAAAGAAAGTAGATCATGTCGCCTTTTGCATCTGTCCTTGCGCATCCGAGTCTAGCTGTCCATGTCCGACATATTGGTACGTCATCATACTGGTAGTGCGCGTAGGCTTTTGAATCCTAAAACTGCATAGATGTACGATCCGTTCCCACAGTGAAGAATTTGCCGCACCCAAACTTTATGAATGACTGCTCCCGCACGATTGCTACGTGCAAAAACCTTTCGTCTTTCACGTGTACCCCAAACGTGCTGTCGTCTTTTCTCCTAGCTTTGCAAGGCAAGGACAATCTGCAGAACCTACGCGTGAACGCCAGCCTCACTACCGAACAATCTGAGCAGCTTGTCAAGGTCACGGGGCTGCGTAATCTCACTCTTGACGGCAGCACTTGGAATGTAGTCGACGTGCTACCCGTGTGGTCAAGTTTGCTAGGATCGACTTTGACCTCATTGACGTTCTACGTGCGTGTCCTCAGTGTCTGATGAATTTTCCACCTAATTTTTATTTATTTACGAAGGCCATGAACGAGTTGAATGACTGCGTTCTTGAAACGGTGCTCGGTAACCTACCTAATCTTACCGGCCTGCACGTTGTGGGCTGCGCTAAGATCGATCATACCTCCATATTCCGATCGACAGCCCATACTCCTCTCTTGGAGAGTTTGTCTTTCACGAGCTGGGTAAAATTTTATTTTGATTATCTCCTGTACGATTGGCTAATTATGCGAACTTTCAGGAATCGCCTCGTGCACTTCCTCTGACCATTGGGCCACTGACCAAACTTCGTCATCTCACCGTCGACACCCACTGCGCGCTCGCACCTTCCACCACCCCCACGCTGTGGAATTCCGTGATCACCCTGACGCGCACGTGGTCCTGTCCGCTGACGTCCATTACGCTCAAGCTCTCGGACAAGCTCGTCGTCGGCGACAGCTTCATCAAAGATCTGCTCAATGCGCATGAAGCTACACTCACCCATGTTGCTTTCTTGAACTGCCAGCTTAGCCTTGATGCCGTACGCATGATCTGCGCGCGGTGCTCAGAGATGGAGCGTTTCGCTGTTGGCATTCCTGCGAAGGAGATTGTGCGCTACACACGTTTATAGAGCTATGAAACCCTGCTGATCTGTGCTGTAGTGGTCGTTCTCAGACTGTCTCTCACGATCTAAGAGTCTGCATACTCTAAGCGACCTCGGCGATCATCATTCCTCACACGGTCAGCGGTTGTTCCTCACCCGCGTTAATGTCCAAACCATTATGGAGCGGGTACCAAATCTCGAGCGAGTCGTCACGAACGGTCGAGTGTGGACAGTACGTGTTGCTTGTTTCTCTCGCAACTCTTCGTCGATTCATTTTACTGTGCGTCAGGCTGAAAAACGCTCACGTTGGCTGCACGATGGTCTTCGGATTTCTCTTGAGAGGAAAAAATCCCCATCTCCGAGTCATTGGTTCATGCCTCCTTAGCTCAAGAAGAAGAGAAGCCGCCAATTGATCCCGAGATCAGGTCGATCTCCCCACGTGAGGACAATACCCTGTAACTTACTCCTGGTCATTCTTCTGTGATGTAATGGCCCTGGGATCTAGTTCGTGAAGCTAAGTTCTGCGTGAGGCTCGAGAGGCCCCTTCACGGTCGACGGTCTAGGATGCTCAACTCCATGTTTGGATATGTGCAGGATACCGCCACGACGGTGATGGCTCATGACGCAGAGATCACACTACAGCCTCGACATCGGACGAGTGGTAAGGAAGTGTATAGAGGATATATTCTACCTCCAAGATATGCACAAAACGGATCACCAAAATACGTATGGCCGAACACAACAGATTGCTTCATAGCTTAGCCTTCAGTTGGGACGATAATTTCCCTTGCTTCTGCAGCTCCCTGGCCTGGTCGCGCAACACTCGTCGGAGCAGCTTCCCGCTCGGGTTCTTCGGGATTGCTTGAATGAACTCGACACCGCCTGACAGGTGTTTGTAATGGATCGTCCGGTCGGCGACGTGCTAACAGCGGGGAGAATCCAATCATCATGCGGCACAGACAATTTGAGCAATAGCGCGAACTGACCTTCATAATAGACGCCTTGATTTGGGGGCCAACCGAGGGTATTTTCTTCATACGCTCAACTGCGCCGCCGCTAAGCGCGACAAAAGCGAGCGGTATCTCCCCGCGATATTCGTCCGAAATCGACACGACGCAGGTGTCGGACACATCTGGGTGCTCCAGGATGTGTCCCTCAAGTTCCGCGGGTGCCACTACAACCCATGTTGAAAACAATTGAGAATCCCGCCTGAACAAAATCACCAACCTTGGAAGCCCTTGACCTTTATCAATTCCTACGGGAGGTGACCGTGAGAGCGGTAACATATGTGAACGGGAAATGATTACCTTGATACGGTCCACTACGAAGAGGTCCCCCTCTTCATTGAATACTACTTCGTCTCCCGTATGGATCCAACTGGATAGCATGTCAGCGTCTATACATTAATTACTTTGTTCTAGTGAACACACCCATCTTTGAAAGTTTCCCGAGTCCTGATAACAACCACAATTGAGTTAACTGTATATCGGGCAGACAACATCGATACTCACGCCTCCTCATTGTCGAGATAGCCCAGAGTCATCGACGGCCCGCTTACGACCAACTCTCCGGGTTCGTTCACCCCAGCGAGAGAGCCATCACGCTTCAGTACACGAGGAACGACACCATCGAGCAAGCGCCCAGCACTCCCTAGCGTCCCTAGCCGCTTTGCTATATGTGGAAACGTCACAGCTGTGCAAGTCTCTGTCATTCCTGCAATCCCAGTGCATCAGTACCAGAACTACATGTCTGGACACTCGAAAACTCACCGTACGCTTGGCCAATGTGTAGAATGTGAGGGAATTTCTCCCCTACCAGATTTGTGAGCTCAGCAGAGAGCGGGGCTCCGCCACTAAGGCAGAATCGAATCGAGCTAAGATCAAATTTTTCAACAGCAGGGTGCTGTATGACAGCTTAGATATAGTGCAAGGACATTCTGCTAGACCTACTTTGCAGAGCAGAACCATGATAGGTGGGACGACTCTATTCAGTTGAGGATCAATTCGGGACGGAAAAAAGCCAAAGAATCAAGCGTACTGCAGAGAATTAACCCGATAGCGCTGAATGACGTGCAAAACTTGTAGAAGCTCGAACTTCGGAAGCACCACAAGCGAATGCTGTTTTGCATGATCATAAATGCTGCCTATCGCGAGCACACAATCCACACACACCCCGTAATAGACCATAAAATGCACGGAGATAACAAGACCAAAGATATCTGCAGTGTATGTGAATATTTCAAAATTGGAGCTATGCACTGCGTCACTCACGGAAGAATGGTAGAACTACGATTCGTTAGATCATCGAATACAAGCTGCAGATACAAAAGAAGACATACCACCTAATGCGACGTCCCCAACTCGGATCGGCTTGAGGTCTTCTGACGGGAATTCTGTTGCTGTCGCCCGCTGTGCCACTTGTGTGACGTTGGCGATCAGATTGTAGTGCGAGATACACACTGCCTGAAACATCATCATAAGTACAATGAAGTTGCGCATAATCTGTCTATACCTTGGGTTTGCCGGTCGTGCCACTGGAGAAACTGAGGAAAGCCAGCTTTGTCTTGGCCTCTCCAGGCCTCAGACGCCGCTCTTCATACAGTTGTGGCATGGACAAGCCTTCAGCGGTCAATTGCTGGACCGCAGGATATGTTGCGGTTCCCGATTCGGGTGCTTCCATCATTAGGATATGATCACTAGGGATTCCTGCATCGGTTGCAGCCACGAGCGCGATAGCATGATTCCAAGGGTGCGCAATAATCAGCTTGGCTTTCGATATCACCAACTGGTGCTTCAGTTCTTCTGCGTTGTACGAGGGGTTGGCTGCACTGTGGACAAAGATGGTCATAGATAAATATCTTGCACGAGAAATATGTGAGACTCACGTTACAATGGCCCCAAGCCTGTGGATCGCCCTAAGATAGAGGGACAAACTGAGAATTTGATCATCCCGACAAACGCGTCGAAGCCTACCAAATCACCCCGGGATAATCTGCAGCCATGACGTACGTCAGTCAGCCGGAAGGATGGCGTCGGTTACACATACCAATATTATTTGGGCTATAGATACACACTGCGCACAGCTAAGAACTCGTCTATTTTGAATTAGAGTATGCTGAACACACCGACATCATCCTCTCCTGACAAAGTAAAATGAGAACCAGAAAAGGGACGGAAGAAATGGCATGAGACTTGCCTATACGCCATCTAGAGCTCAGCGAATTCGCCAGCCCATAGACTCGTGCTCGAATCTAGCTGTCAAAGTGAGTAAACGGACAATCCAGGGACCGGGATACATGCCTCGTCAGGATAGAGTGAATACCCTGTCGTGGGGTTAATGTACCAAGGCTTAGGGGCCTTTATGACTGGCCTAGTGACGTGATGGCTATCGAGCATGAACTGCGGGATAGTCAAGTGATCGGGAACATCGGGAAGTGCTCCTCCATATGTCTCTGCCATCTCCCCACCACTGAGTCCAGATGGGCAAATGTTCGGGGGTTGGGGGGGATGGTATGTTTAGGAAGAGCACTACAACTGCGTTAAGTCCCCTAGCTGCGTTTCCTGGCGCCAATTAGAAGCAACCGGTTCCGGCTTCCGCAACTCGACGACACTACGCAATCACAAGAGGTACTGAGAAAGGACGAGCTGTAGCTCCGAGAGCGATATTCCTGGGTGGTGTGAGGGTGCCAATGTAGATGGGACAATGCTGTAATGAATCATCTGTATGGCCGACGCATTTATGGGATTTCGTCTCAGCCAGATTTGGGACTCGGATGACGGCCATAAACAAGGTGTTTCATATGCATTTCATGCCCGACACAAATGGCCGATGCCGAGCTTCTCTACTGGAAATCTGCTTCGTGAATGCGAGATCGACGACCTCTGTAAATCGGACATATGAGTCTTCTACCATCACGAAGTGTTAATGGACAGACAAACCGTTGAAAATCAGTTGCATCGGAAGATTCAGAACTTCTAGTGGGCAAGAATATTTGTGCGCGCGATAGAGCTCCGATTCCCGAGTTGAGGCGGAATCACAGCCATCCGGAGGGTATAATAAGCCGGCCGGTGGTGGGATACGCAGAGCGTTGAGTTGAGGGCACTAGGTAGAACCGAAAAACCGCGTGGGACAGGTATGGGCCATGGCTCACTGCCTGACCCAAGTCCGAGGCTTTTTGGCCATGGAACTTCCGGGACATATAGTGGTTGCAGATTCAGAGGTGACGAGTGGCGGTGCGGCGTGCTGCGGTGGGGCTGCCGGTACATCCGTAACAGAAAAAGCGGACAGAATTTGCTTTTTGATCACTCAAAGGTTGGAATTCGTACTTACAGTAGTAACAGTACTTACGAGCGGTCAGCTTCGCAACGTCGGGCGAAGGCCGATCAGCCGTATGCCTAGGGCGCCCGTCTTCAGCGCCGTAATGTAGACGCTGCACAAACTCAGGATTGAGCGCTCGAGCAAGGTAAAGACATTCTGTCATGCAACAGTACTGATGTACGTTAGCGTCGGGTGGTGACTGGATCCCTTCTGCCTGCTCGTCGTGAGCTAATTATTGTAAGTTAAGTCCCAGGGGACAAACAAGTACAAATTCCTCACTCAAAGCGCCCGTCCCTCAGATTTAGCGCCCGCGAAACATAGGCCGTTTCCTTCTTCCCTTAAGAGTGTCCAGAAGCGCGTACACTGAAAAATGAAGCTTGAGAGGTTAGATATTGTTGGAAAGTGATCAAACTTATTCACTGTAAGCACCCCTGGACGTGAACATGCTTAGAGTCCGACTCTGTGATTATACAGACCGCTTTACAAGCACCCCCCACGAACCGCAAATCCATATTATTTTCCTTGCCAGCGGAAATTTACTATGATCGTGCTTCTTGTGAGTGATTATTTGACGTGTGGTTAGACTAGTAGTACTACCTCTACAGCATAAGTAGCTAGGTCGTCTTGCGACTCAAACAGAACTGGAAACTTCCATGCGTTGTCTCTGGTACATCTCCAGACAGGTTTTCCCATTTCATTGTTCATTCCTAGAGAATTGACAAGGCCAAGTACAGTAAGTGACATCCTGCACCCTCCTTTCCGCCTTGACTTATGATCATTTCGAAGGGATCTCATGACGATGTGCACATCCGAAAGTATGAAGTTTGGTTTAAGTGAAGTGCCTTGATTGTATGAATCCTTATCCTGCAAGGCGGAGTTATGAGGCAAACAGGAAACACAGCGACATGCCTGTCGATCCTGTCGGGGCACCGATGTGCTCCCATATGGGCATTCGGGGATAGCGGACCTGTCCCCAGATGAGTGCCGCCAGCTGCGCTTAGTGATCTGCCCGCAAGGACGAGTTGTGCAGAGCTGGAAGAAACACAGCGAATCAACGGCAAGCGGCCGTGGGTGGGTGGGTAGGTATGTTGCATTTACTATTAGCACCAATCGCTGACCGTTTAAAACTGAACTCGTCTCGGCCTACTGTATTACAGAGTCTCGCAGACAGAGCCTTATCCCAAGATAACGTTAATCCAGACATCGGGAAATTCGGGAGACGCTGGTATGACCGGGCGGAGTTGAAAACAAGGTGGCGTACAGATGGGCTTCGAGCAAGATGAATAGTGCATTATTTGCGCATTTAATCTTGCCTAAGTGCGGGCTCAAATGTATGGAGGTCGTTTGGTTACGGTTCGTTTAAGGACAGATGCCGTGATGCCGACGCATGGCTCTCGCGTGGTTCATCCAGGAGACCTCAGTCACCTCCTACGGGCGCTAATATTTTTCCTTAGCACCTGCCATTCGTCCCGCACGTCGTGCTCCTCGTGCGTCGGCTCGAGCTCATCGTTGCTGACGACGAGCTCTACTACATGCATGCTCAAAAAATTCTCCTAAATATTTTCATTCTACTAATTACTATGTACATAGCAAGAAGTATTCATCATGAATATGTAAGATGCTCTCGGGGTAGATGACCTGGTTCAAGAAGTTGCGCAGTTGCGAGTAAGTACCTGGCCATGGCGTCGACACCGACACCGGGCCTGTGCAGAAGCTCGGGCGGCTGCTGCCCGCAATATGGCGGCGACAAGCTCTCTTATCCACCTCACACCCTCTGGAAACCCTCCTACTGTTGAATGTCGATGGCATAGCTCGAGGCCTTCTTCGAGTGAGAGCGTCTCCTGGACCCATGCAGTCGCGTCTTCTGAGACCCTCACCCATCTCAAGTCCGCCTTCCGCGCCCACGCGTCCCGACTCCAGCTCGTAGAGGAGTGCATTGTCCATCCACTCTGAGATGACGACGTCCACTTGCTCAATCCCATCCGGAAGAGTGATGTCCTCAACCTTCGCTTGAACGACACTGTGCAGGTCCACTTAGTATGCATAACCGGACGGTAATCTCCACAACACGTACGTGATGGTATATTCAAGACCGTTGTTGTTCACGATCCACTCCGCTTTCTCCGCGATGTGAGATGCCTCGACAGAAATCGCACGCTTTCCTCCAGCTCGTGCGGCGAAGAGCGACAGTATTCCTGAGCCGCACTGTCAAGCATCTACTCACGGAAGGATGGCTGCCCTTATTCGGCGAGATGATCATCAGCAGTGGGAGTCGGGACAGGCCTCGTACTGGACAGGTTCGTCGGCCAATACATTGGCTACGCCCTCGTCGCAGTTGTCGCCACAGGTAGACGTTCTTCCGTCGCAGGTGTTGGTGTATGTCAGTGTGACTGTTGTTGTTATCAGGCCTTTCGGGGGTTGTTGGCTCCGTGTTTGTCTCCCGTCTCTCGACGGCGCTGCACGCAGCGACCTCCGCACTGCCAACGGTCTTGTCCGACCTGCCAGCGGCAGACGAAGCGTACGAAAAGAGCCCGCACCCCAGCCCGCGCCTGGCCATGACCACCCTCCTGCTGATCAGCCTCCCCGTCGACGTCGCGTTCCTCGCGACGGTGTTCGCGTTCGGCTGGCTCCGGCTCTCCTTCCTCTTCATGGTGCTCCAGGTCTGTTCTTCGGGTTCACGGTGCGTGGAGTTTCCCTCTTACCTTTCTCGTGTGTCGTCGGGCCTGATGGTGGGTTTGTCGTATCGCTCTTCCTCGCGCGGGTGACGACGGATTTCCTGTGGACGCGCAACCTCGATCCGGACGTGTGGGTGCTGCTGTTGAACTCGGCGCTGGTGGACCTCGTTGGGCAGCTCTTGCTGGTGTGCTGCTACGAGATCGCGGCGCTGCTCGGCTCGCATGTGCGGAGCTAGCGCGAGCTGCTGCTGCGCAGGCTGTTCGCGAGGTCGCAATCCATTAATCACAGGGCGATGTATGTGGTAGTGTATCTAGAATGATCTAAGCGCGACGGTGTGTCTGTTTACACCTTGATATGAGTACATCGGCTGGCTTGCAGACCCTACTGAATGTCAGTTCATGCAGCATTTCCAGGGGGCATGCGCTGCGGCGTAGGGCACTGTTATGTCTCACAAAAAATCACCTTGAGATTTACAGGGAGGTTCATAATGTCTCCTCGCAAATCGACGACTGCGAGAGACGTGCAGTACCACAACGCAGGATCTCTGCCAAAGAACGTTGACCTACGACTCTGTGAAGCGCGACATCTTGTCTGAATTCACTACCTCGCTTGCCGGGCACTCTCCTGGTCGTCACTCTCAGCGGAACGCAGGGAGACAGCTCACACAACTGTGACACTCTGGGTACCAAGCTCACAAGAATGGTGCACCATTCACGGGGCATTAATTTGTAAGATATAGCGATAATCTGAATGAATTCATACACCAGTAGCAAGCATATAACCCAAAAATCTTGTACCACCCGCTGTTGTTGCTGCTGTAGGAGGCTCGCGAGGCAAAAATGTCGAAGTTGACGCGGAGATGTCACTGGCCCCGCGCCGCGTCACAAACGCGACGTTTCCTCTCGCTCACTCGTCTCTCCATGGTGATTCTTGATGCCAGAATACACGGAAGTCCTTTAAAATATGCCAAATTTTGAGGGTCTTAATGGTCATGTACCATGGCGTAAGTCATGCTTCACTAAACAGGCCCGGTGTCGGTGTCGACACCATGGCCAGGTACTCGCAACCGCGCAACTTCTTGAACCAGGTTATCTACCGCTAGAGCATCTTACATATTCATGATGAATACTTCTTGCCATGTACATGATAATAAGTGGAATGAAAATATAGGAGAATTTTTTGAGCATGCATGTAGTAGAGCTCGTCGTCAGCAACGATGAGCTCGAGCCGACGCACGAGGAGCACGACGTGCGGGACGAATGGCAGGTGCTAAGGAAAAATATTAGCGCCCGTAGGAGGTGACTGAGGTCTCCTGGATGAACCACGCGAGAGCCATGCGTCGGCATCACGGCATCTGTCCTTAAGCGAACCGTAACCAAATGACCTCCATACAAATGAACCTTAACGACAATCCAGCTGATCATTCGACAAGTATTTCATAGTTATTCCAGCAAGCCGATGTCAAACTGTCTGCCACGGTCAGTGATTGGCTCACAGTCGCAATTCTTTCACATCCACTGTCATGAACCATGATCACGACGACGTTTTAGGAGGGGTTGGCACAATCATCTCAGATATTTGGGGAAACATCAGGCATTGTCGTAACTGCAGTTCAGATAATGTCTGGAAAATTGTTGGCACCTGGTTGCTAATATTCCACCAATCATGTGCTGACCTGGAGCTTGCAGTCTACCACGACAGTGCAACAGAGTTACAATCCATGTTGATGGGCGCTGTCTGATTATAATGCAGAAACCTTACATATTCAGACCGGTAAACTCACAGGTTGTTCAACAATTGTGGGCTGTGTGAGACGGTTAATAAGTACGGTTCTGCTACATGCACTCCCACAATCCGGCGAGGCTTCTAATGAGATCATGGATACTTACAACGATGGTCTCGCTGTAGTTTCGACCTCACATGAACCTGAATAGCCAGTGAGGAAGTACAATGTGGCTGCACGGTGAATATCACACAGCGATCCAGAAGGAGAGTGTCCTGCTATCCCATTGAGCGCCCGATTGACCCCGCAGTCCAGGCATACAGTATGCTGCACATCTCATTACTTCGACGACATCAGTATACTTGAATCGGAGATGTATTCAACGCATCCCCTTTAACTCGCGTGGAATCTCGTGGTTCTGGTCGTAGAGCAGCCGTCTTCGGCCGAGCGAGAACAAGAAATAAGGCTGCTCCTCTCACCGATCTATCCTTGTGAGGAACTGGGGAGTCGGCTCCAGATGTGGACAAACGTGATGAGTAGGTATTCGGCAAGGTCTGCCACTTCCTCCCTGAGCTAGGGGACATTTTCCGCTACTCTCTGTTCTCCTCTCTTATAACTGCATCAGCGTTATGCAAATTTTGCAACAAACGGTTAACGTCGCGAGTTAAAATCGTACTCGAGCCTCGGACGGAATCATCTCTATGGTCGACATCAGGGAAGGCACCTCGTGGCGGGGTATGCTCAGGCTGACACTCATTGTAACTGACGGAGGAGAAAGTGAAGGTGAACGCAACAGAGGTACTCCGCGTGGCAACACCTGAGAAGAGCATCAGTTAAGCAGGGAAAAGTAAACGCGTGATCAGCATACTGCCCTCATTGGTGCCGGTGATGGTGGGTGAGCTGTAGAAAGGAGAGAAGGCTCCATCCCGCAAGGCATCAATCGTACCAGTAAGCTGTTGCTCGAGTTCCCCAAACCGTTCCTGACGTTCGCGTTCTGTGTCTGCGAATCAAAGGTCTTCTAGACCATACAGTCTGCAGCGCTGAATTTCCATAGTAGTACGTATAAATTCCCCTCACTCCAGGTTCCGCAGGCAGTTCTTCGGGAAGATAAGGCTCTTCGGCTTCTTCCGGTGGTACCACAGCGACACTAGGAATACCAGCCCGAGGGCGCGAGGCTGTAGGCACATGCTCCACTGAATGAATAACAACGGAAATATGAGGGATGTCTTCTTCCTCTTCTTCCACAGGTGGAGCGATCGGCTCGGTACGAGCAGTGCGAGCGGTTCGCTGAGTCGACACACGTGTGACTTGAGACATAGTTAGCAGAAAAGACCTGTAATGAGACAAAAGCACATACTGCCTGGAGTCGGCCGGTCTGCCTCTTCGTAAACTAAACGCTGCGCAGAAACTGGATAGATAATGGTGTTAAAGCTGAGCGTACAAAGACTTCAATGAAAGCTACTGTACCATGACTAGGAGTTCGAGAAACCTCTATGTGGTGTTCCTCTGACAGATAATCAACACGACGGAGTCAATGTCATATGAGAGACTTACCTTCCGGGGTAGCTCGGCTATACCTCCGTAGAGTTACTGCGGACTAATGAGCACTTCTATGATATAACTTCTAAGTAACACGCACCTTCACTAGGCCGTCTACGAGATCGGACTTGGGCTACATGAGGCACAGGTTCGGTGGGTGACTGCACTTGAATATGTTCGGGTTCGTCAACATGAACCACAGTTGGACCTGGAGAGCCCCTGCGCGATTCTCGATGACCTGTACCTGTGCGAATGATAGTAGGCGCTCGACGAGACAGAGAGCGGACAAGGCGAGGGGGTGAACTTGAGGGTTCCAGCTCACTTGGTGAAATACGGTGAGGTTCACGTTCGCGTTCAGCGCGCGGTGGTCGAGGACAGCAGGGATGTCGTTCCGGTGAGTAAGGGCGCATTGGCGAGGGCAGGCGGTCACCTTCATGTTCTCGTTCCGAGCGTGGTATATAGAACCGAGATTTATGCGAAGGTCTTCGACCCTCTTCATATTCTGCAGGAGATGGGGTTCTGCGCGAAGGCCTTCGTCATATTCTCGCTCTGCGCGAAGTCGGCACTCGGACGATCATAAGTTCCTCACGATGCACTAGTGTTGGAGAACGAGAGCGATGGCAGTCACCATCGATTATGATGGGTGGTGATCTCCGAACATCACCAGGGAGTTGAATGGTGGGGGACCGTGACCCGTGGCACACTACTATGAGAGGCGACCTCGAGGCTCATCTGGGAGAATATTCTTCTCATTGTGGGACGCAATCGTCGATGCAGGACGGTTGGTGATGGGGAGCATCTGTGAGGATCGCCTTCTACAACGCCGGTCGGTGAGCGAGGTCTACGCCGCCGACCATCTCTGTCTATGCTGGGAGAATGACCCCTGTCAGAGTGGATTATAATAGGACTGGGTAATCTTGTTCGCGATCGAGTCCTCTGCACGATAACAGGAACACTAGGAGGAACAGGGTGCGGCATTTGCAGCTGTCCTCCAGGATATGGGCCCATGGAAGGCAGCTGTACAACAACGAGAAGTCCGGGCGTCGGTAATCTTGAACGAGAGCGATGCGTGCGATGGTAGCTGACCCGACATGGTGACCATTCTGGGGAATGTGTACGAACTACAATCGTGGCAGGCTCCCCGTGAGACGGCTCTTCCCTCTGAGGCATGGGAGACCTTGGAGGTCGAGTCAAAGCGAGCCGCCTTTCCACAACTTGAGAGATGCTAGGCGGAAGCGGTTGAACGATAATTGGAGGATGCGCGGCAGGAGCAGTAGGAGCAATAGGAGCAGGTGGCAGAGCTGGAGGGGCCTCGAGCGGCTGAGTGCGGGGAGCATCGGGTTGTCGAGGTGAACCAACCCGAGGTTCCGTAGGCACCACTGGAGCTAGAGCTAGAACGTGGATCGCGTCAGGCGGAGGTGTGTGTCTCGGAACCTCATAGTCACTGTATTCCTCAGAAGGACGTGACCATATAGAAGGCGTTCGCGATGGAGGCAAGCGCATTACGGTGGACTCGACCATGGGTATAGGTTGAGGGGGAACAATCGTGACAGGCGGTCCCTGGGGACCTTGCGGCATTTGGGGGGGAGGGATGATGGTGATTCGTGGAGGAGCGTCCTCCTCACTCCCTTCGCTCGATTAAGGGAATCTCGGAACAACACCCTCCGTTTCATTCGGAGTAAGAGGCTGGTACACATAAGTTTGCTGCGGCTGTTGTAGTTGTTGGGGTTGCGGGTAGAAATTTGGATCAGGAACAACGGGAATACCTTGTGCTTGTTGAAGATGAGACTGCCGAGGTATGACAGGGGAGAAATCTGGAGTCGGCATCCTGACATCAGGGTAGTGCATTCTACGGAACTCAGGCTGAGGTTGAACGTGAACAGTTTGTGGCACAAATCCTTCCGGCAGGACTTGGTGAGGCACAACGCCAGTCATCTGAACTCCAGGTGTGAGTACAGGAGGCGGCCGAACAATCCCACCAGCGGGTACAGATGCTGCCACTGAAGTTCCCTGAGCACCACTATATCAACCAATGCAAGAAGTAAACAACTTACTCTGAGGCTGCCTAACAGGAAGTGCACAGTCCATGTGATCGCCAAGTTCGCGTAACCGCGCATGTACTGACCGTATCTTCCGTTGATGGTCAAGGACGTCTTGCGATAACCAACGATTTAAGTCGGTCAAATATCGCACTATCTCTTGCCCTGATCAATAGAAGCTGCTGTAGCATCCTGGTTGTTCTGGAGAGAAGGACATTAGCCTCAAATAACAGGTTTCAACTCAAGATGCTTACCCGCAAACTGTCATTAACTCATTCCATGTCAGAGGCAGTTGCAGTACAGTCTAGAAGAGGAGGTGTCTTCTCGAGCCAAAACAATAAGAAGCACAGTAACATACCGGTGTGGGGACAAAGGCAGATGGCACTCCTGCCGATCCTGGTACCCAGTGAAGACACCAGGGGGCGGAACTACCAGAGCGCTAGAACGGCGTCGGGAGTCATCACCACCTAGATCCGGTCGGGCAGTGGGTTGTCTAACATGGCCCTATTGCAGAACAATGTGTGTAAGTCTGGATGTAACCAGTGTTGCACAAAACTCACAGGTGGACCAGTGTACCATCCATCTGAGAGATCCGGACGATGAGCCGCACAATCACGAAGAACCCTGTCCAAAAATCAATATTGCTTGGAGGACGAGGTTGACGACCTCCTTCCGGTCCAGCATGGCCTGTCGGTACGACCGGAGGAGGATATTGTCCTTCTCCCTCAGCTTCAAAGGGCGGAGGACCAAACTGTGGTGGCCGCACTGCACGACGTCGATGTGGTTGAAAAGGAGCATGAGGTGCTACAGGTTGTGGGATAGGTACAGTACCAGGACGTCGAGGAAGGTCCGCCTCGAAGGCCAGACTGGAACTCCGAGGACGAGATGTCCTAGGTCCCAGGCGGTACCTTAGAGGAACCAAGGGAGGTGGTTCTTGCACCGGGGGCTGTGGAGGGGGAGGACCGGCTGCCATTAACTCCGCAAGTTGCTCGTCGAATGAAGGCCCAGCATGATGACGTACGGGGGCTACTACAGGTGGTGCCTCTATGCTGGCCCTATCGCCCTGTGCCCTAGCTCGAGCTAGGTGCTCCAGCAGCGATTTATCCGAAGGATAAACAGACTTTGAGAAATCGTCATGAGGAGGAGGTCATTGTGCTTGTTGAGCCAGATCAACCAGGCATTGAAGAGCTTCTTCCATTCTACGAATCTTGTCTCAGCAATCCTGCCAATGCTGCTCCATTTGTCTGTTGCGTAATTCATCCAATCCACGATTAGTAGCATGTTGACCATGCAACAGACCTTCAACTTGATCCCGGATGCCTTCCAGCATATCCCTGAGCTGACCAAGGTTGAGAGTAGGTACAGGTTGAGCGGTGCCACTGGATGATGATGACGGAGATGGAGACGATGGAGGTGGCGTAGGAGATGAGGGTGGCGGTGTCGCAGATGAAGCCATGGCATAGGAGCAGGGAACGCTTCTGGTACAGGCTCGCTAACATCGGACGAATACGCTAATGAAGACTGAGGTCTCACTGACACCGATGATGAACGTAGTGATAATTCTGGGGAGGGACTGGAATCAGACGGCCAGGATGGTGATGGGACGCGCATCGGATACGTCTCCAACTCGAGAAGACTAAGATCATTGGAATGATGAGATGACAGGAAGGACAAAACACCACTCTCAGATGACTCTGGGGACGAAATCCTCACAGGGTCTTCAGGTACAATTGTGACCCTCACACCGACTCTGGTGAGATCTCGTGGTTCTGTTGGACCTGGTCATGGAGCAGACACGACTATGCCTGGGCTAGCTGCTGAGGGCAGAGGAGGAACCACAATGCCTTCGACTGACGAACGAGGAAAGGAAATAATGCTACTCCCTTCTACCGATCTATCCTTGTGAGGAACTGGGGGGGGGGGGTCTCCGAATGAGGACAAACTTGACGAAGGTAGTCCGCGAGGTCTGCCACATCCTCCCTGAGTTGTTGAACATTGTCCGCTAACTCTCTGTTCTCCTCTCCTTTAACTGTGTCAGCATCATGCAAATATTGCAACAAACAGTAAATCGTGCCCGGAGCCTCGGATGGAATCGTCTCTATGGTCGACATCACAGAAGACGCCTCGTGGTGGGGTGTGCTCAGGCTAACACATCGTAATGGATGGCAGTGAAGGCGAAGGCGGCAGGGGTATTTCACGTGGCGACACCTGAAAAGAGGATCAGTCAAGAGCGAAAAGCAGATGCGTGATTACATACCGCTCTCATTGGGACCGGTGATGGAGAGCGAGCTGTAGAAAGGAGAGATGGCTCTGTCGAAGGTGCGATAATGGAGGGCTTCACAATGGATGACACCTCCAACAGCGACAGGGCATCAGATATTGAGGAACTAGAGATCGACGATACGGACCAAGGAGTGTGCGAAAGGATCAGCGGTGGCTCAGGGGATATCGGAGTAGGTGATGGAACACCCGGAGAGAGCGGCACGTTAGCCGGCGTGGGTGTCAATGACGGCGAGTGAAGCCTTGAGAGGGGGAGACTGATCCGCTCGGTCGCAAGAAGGTTGGTTCAAAGGAATTATCAAGGCCCTCCGGCAGATCAAGGGAGTCCCCAGAGAGACTACTGAATTGCAGGGCTGGATGCCACTCAATTGTGCACGGAACTGTAGGTGCAAGCATGCTAGAAGGTGTAGGCATCACAGAGAATTCTGTAGGACTTGTCAGAGTCGACAGAGATATGCTGAGATGAGATGACGATTCTGAAGGAGGAATTGGAGACGGGAAAGGAATCGACTCAGTGGAAGACAGTAGTTCAGCACTTGGGAGTTCGGTGGAAGGAGTAGGGACAGGCAAAACTTTGGGGTCTCAGATTCCGCTTCCAACAACTTCCAAGTTCCTTGAAGCTACGGAGGGCTGCATGTCGACGTGGAAGAGAAATATCCTCCGGGCGCAGCGTCGGCTCTTCCAGCTCGAGCGGGAGCAACTCTTCCTCCTCCGCCTCCTGTTCTACTGGCTCTTCAGTGACGCTTTCGCGTATCATTGGAATCTCCAAAGGGATACCTCCATACTGATGATGTCCACTCCACGCTGTAGCCATCTGCCGGTGCCTGCACTCCACTGTATCATGCTCGGTGAAAGGCTCTGTCAGACACACCTCAGTGGTAATCTAGTCTCTCGGAGACTGAGTAGGACATACTCGTGATCTCGTACTCAGTTCAGAACTCAGGTTTTTATTTATTTTGGGGCAGTCTCGTGATCGGTTGAACAAGCCCGACCGCCTTGTAGTCTGCCCCAAGCGAGATTGTGTCCAGCGACACACAAACGATGGATTTGATAGCTTGTTCGTGGCCACATAGGTGCTTTCCGACAGATTTCCTGATTCCTCTCCCGCAGCTGAATGCGTCTCTGCAGAGCCAGTATATTAGTATAGTGGCATCAGCGTGTAAATTCGCGCCGCCGTGTATGAACCACTTGTCGTATATGTGCAGCACGGTGTGAGTGTCTCTGTCCCGGTATAGGTCTCTAGTACGCGAGGCCGATCGGCTCTCGTACAATATATACGAATTGCGAATTTCCTTGTCGGATGAGTCTTCTCCACTGCCCAAATAAGAAGTCAGAAGTCATCGCATGTTGCGCTGCACAACCCAGGGTAAAGCACATGTCAGTGAAGGACAAGCTCAAACTACACGAATGACTCACATGGAAGATCTTCTGCTCACCAGTTCCCTTCACAAAAGCGTTGGAGTCGAAATTTCGCTCGAATTGGGTGCTCTACATAGATAAAGGCACCCGATGGAGGGCTGATGACACGACATGGTGCTGCAAAGCTGTGCCCATGCTCCTGGATTTTTGAATAACATGACTTCCAGCGAAGTTGAAGAGCTCGACCACCTGTATAGCGTAGAGCACGGCCTCAAATCGGACGTAGATGCCCGCAGCCCTTTAATATGGGTGTTCGACTTTGCATTTTCAGAGCCGGAGGCGCACCGACAATCAAAGTTCAAGTTTATCCATGATGTCCAAGTCTGGTTTGACATGCGCCCGCCCAATATTGGGTTTACACACGCAGCTAGACATGGCACTACAACGGATGGACCTGCCCGTACGGAGACCACCAAAACGCCCATGTGGGCAGGGTCGCAGTGTGTGGAATATGCATAGAAACTGGGGAGCTAGCGGGGAGACAAGAACGGTTGTGATCATCTGTGAATATGAAGGAAATGAGGAAATCCTGTAGCACAAAATCAAGCCCGCAAGTGCCAGGCTTGGCTCGTCGAAAGATCGAGCTTACCGGCATGAGCCTGAGGGGTCTATTTCCATACCTCAACCCCTGACGCGTCCCGAATTATAGCATGATTAGCTGAGTTGCAGAGGATATGCTGAAGCGGTAGCTGTGGATAAATTGAAGACGTATGAAGGCCAAAACTCTGATGGGCTGCGCCGATGTGCGCTGTGTCGATGGGCGGGCGCTTAAATGCGGCGCACTCTGTCGCCGTTAACTCGGCCCGAGTCGGACAAGGGCATCATGTCCTCATACACAAAACCCTGCGATAAATGGTAGATATATGGGTATTCTCTTCCGCCGCTCTGATAAATCTTGAGCGCATCGAGGATGCGTTTACACTCCAGATAGCTCATGTACAACATGATGAAATAATGCCCTGACACACGCTGGAGCATGCAGACATTTACATCAACAGCGATGATGCAGGCAGTATTGGGAAGGCCAACAGCAAAAAGAACTGAGTAGCAAGAAGGATAAACACATGGGCATATAGAGGCCGAGTTGCACGATGAACCCCTAAGCAAGTGATCTAGATCCAATGAAGGATGTCAGACACTTCGAACAAAGAATAAGCAGTAGGACAAACCATGTTCGGCAGTGGAAGAAGATGGATGTTCGCGACATGCGCTATGCTCGGATGTACAGTCACCAAGGCCCGGATGGGAAGGTGCTGTAAAGATGCGTGAGTCTCTGACTGCCGCAAGGATCTGCAAACCTACAGAGGCCTTTTTCGATGGATCGTCTAATGCAGTTGTGCAAAGCGGCCTTCAACCGCGACTTGTGCAGCATGGCAGACTCTGGTCACATCTCCTCAGAATCAGAGTCATCCAACTCTGGCTCTTCGTTGTCCTCACTGTCCGAATCCCACATGTCATCCTCCAAATTCTCAAGAGTCAACTCCAGGTTGTCATCATCGGAGTCTTCCCCCTCAGCCTGTAAGATACCATCTGGTGGAGCAGACGAGAGTCCATCTCCCTCGACATCGACGCTCATTCCTGAGTCGGAAATGTCGTTGGAACCTTCAAGAGGATTTGTGCAAACGGCACTCAAGACAATTGGCGTAGGACCATCTGCGTGAACATGTCCTATTCCTAAGCCTCGATGGTAGCGCATCAGCATGTCCCAATCAACAAATCTGCACGCTGTGGTTAGAGCATTTCAGCCACGGAAGTTGAACTTTGTGCACCTATTAACATGGTAAAATCGCCAATCTTCCGCATCGTTAGCACAGTGTGAGAGACCAATCTCATCCGCATGAATCTTCCCTCCTTTGAAGGTTGGAATAATATGACAGGCACGTAGAACGTCATCCGGATCGATGAATCTGAAAGTCTCTTCGTCTGCCATCGGGGGAAATTCAACAGTGTCGAGCTTGTGTTGGCTCCAATTTGTCGAATCTCCGACGTACTGGAACCATCGCACCCAGAGAAAATCCAGTCTCCGTGGAGTGTAATCGGCCATGCCAGTCCCTGTATACACAACGTTGACATGGTAGATACCAAGAACGCGCGCATACAAGAATGGGTGCATAGAAGTGGCATCTTCGGGATCATCAAACCTGGCTAGCAATAAGATGTCCTGATTGTCCGTAGAAGGGTTGATGATATCGTGTGATCGCCGAACATTATATGTTGTATAATTGACCTTTAGGATATGGTGCTCGTACATGTGGTCGCCTTTGAAGAACACAGAATCATGGTCGCGGCGTGCGGAATTGTTCTCGATCACAGGTACCAAGGGCGATTGTTCTTGACCAGAAAATGTTGCCTCTCTGCCTATCATTGCCTTGATGCGTGGGAGTAAATGTTTCTTCAGCTTCGCAACAAAATCCTGAAAATGGATGAGTATCAGTACCTCTAAAATAAAGAAAACCACGGAACCTTGGTAGCTGGATCGCCTGTATTTCTGCGCACAAAATCTGGAATATACACAGGATGATTCTGTGACTTTCCCATCGCATAATGCACATCCACTGCATCAAGACTTCCTTCATCCTGGTAGTGCCTGACTTTCTTCTGGGACCGTTCCTGAATGCGGTGAATTCGCGCTTGACGTCACTCTATCTGGGTAATTTGTCTGATATATTGCTTGTGACTAGTGCGAGCATACCGCGCCTTAGAAGTGCGGTGCTCAAGCTCTCCCTGGAAAAAAAGCACCCATGTGTTAATATCGACATTCAAGCAACTGTGGTCGGATGCGCACCGGCTCCGTCGAGTATGAATCTGTGGTGCCAAGCCATCTGATAGTTGCAGGGTAGTCACCAAGTGCGTGGGCCTTGTAAGTATCGAGGTTGAATGCCTTCGGCCTACGAGCAGTTCCGCCGGATCTCAGAAACACAGGAGCTTCGTCTGCCCGCGCTGCCATCTTCTTACTTTCACGGCGAGCCCGAGCTTCCGCCTCTCATCGAAGCTCCCTCGTTGGAAAGGCTTTGCACGTTTGCTCACTGAAATGACGCAGCATGTCTCCCAATGAGACAGTGACATCGTCCAGAAGCTGGAGAGTACAATTGGTGTGCATACGCAGTTTGGCCAAACTGTGCCAATGCTCAGTGATGAATAGGAGTTTGAGAACCTGTCCATTATGTGGCTCTGGAAGAAGACCATCAAAGACAGGAATGGCACACTGACGGACATAAATTAAGCAGATACATGAGGGAAGTGCTTGATCACACGAACCTGCAAAATATCTTCAATATCTCGTGCTGCCATTTGTTTCATTTCGGAGCAGTTTCGACAAAAACGCCGTATAGCTCCAGCAAAAGTTGGCACTGCTCTGAAACTGTAAGATGTAAGTCACGCGCGATGCCGGTTTTATAGGAGTATCTCACCGATGATCTAGCTCAGCGAGAAGTGTGCCATCTACTGACTCCAAGATATGAAGTAAATGGGTGAAAATAGATCGTCCCGTTCCAATTTCCCACTCGTGCATCAAGTCGACCACAAACATCTTAAACATGTTAAATCCGAACGGAGAGAGCCGGTCCGAAAATGCCTTCTGTGTACAAACGAGTGAATCAGGGAGATGAGTGGGTCGTTAAGCTTGCATACCGCAGTCGGAACAAAAGATTTATCACGAAGAAGGTTTTCGACGGCTGCGCAGTTGACTTGAAGGTTTCCTTCATAGATTAGTGACCTAGCGGCAGCGATAGTCTGCCGGCGATGAGCATCGTCCTTCCGAGCCAACATTTCACGCTGTTTCATATCCATTGCCTTCCCAATGTTGTGAACACGAGATAGCGGGATGAGACAGCGGGGACAAGGGCATTGGCCCATGTTTCGGATACTAGTAAGAAGTATCCTGTAGAAATCGCATCAGTATCGATCACTGGATGAGAACTCAACATTACTTCTCAGGATAGTCTGCAGAATATGTAAATATGCGAGGATAAAAGCATTGTTGAACCCCGTCACAACATGTGATTACTTTTCCATGCTCCCAGGCATAGAGGAACTCATTGTTGAGCAGAATTTTTCACTGAGCATGGGTAAGTTCGCGATAACAGTGGGTGAAGAATGCTGCATTTGGCATATGGCCGTCAGCAGTTTGGCCAGATGCAAAATCCTTGAAGGAATCCGGAAGCTATATATGTCAGTACATTTTTAATTCATAATCAGGGAGATGATACAAACCGACTGAAAATATGCAACATGATTACACAGGTGACATGAGGGCTTGCATTGGTGATACTTGGATTCATTTCCGAAGAACAGATAGAGGGGACACAGTTTGGCATTTCCAAAGCTAGTCAGGTGCGTCGCATCTGACCAAAACATCATTGCGACGATGACACGTTGCAAATCACAACCAAGTTTGGGAGGGGAGTCTTGCAGCTCGTGATGGGACTCGATAAATGCTGGTGACGTATAAAGTTCGCCGTGAACTTGGATGGGGTTTGGAACGTCTCCGGGCTGCCAAAGTAGCTGAAATGGCTCGTAGTGAAAATGCAACGCGTCCACTGGGTTTGAAATTTTCTCCCGGATAATATCGCACAAGCTGCGATGATGGAAGTCGACAACCGCGTAATCTTTGGGTCCATTTTGGGGATCCATCGAGACACCACGTTGACGATGATATGGTACCGATATAGTCACGGGAGTGTGATTTCAGCCGGCATCGTCATCCGCCCATTCTCCGGGCTGGTCACTAGCAAGCTGCCTGTTGATATCGTCCCAATGCGCAGCTCGAACATCGGCAGGATCGTATTCGGGATCGCTGATAATATCCAGCAATGCTTTGAAGCTTGATTGAGATTTCTGCACGCCCCCATTCCAGTACCAGTCGCTGAGACGGAAGGACGTTGCATTTGGATATGGAAAGTATCGCTGGAAAGTATCATTAGCAAATTCAGCTGCACCCGGAGACTCAGACAGGTCTTCCAACGACAGCAGCTCCTCCAGATCGTGCAAAGGAAGAGCATTTGTCCAGTATCGATGGAACAAACCAAATTTATTATGCGGTGTTGTCAAGAACCCTTGTATTCTGTGAGCCAATGACTCGATAGCTGAATGAGATTGTGGAGACATCGCGTTCACTGGATGTTCCATCAAAGAAGTAGATGTCGATTCTGATAACGGAGAAAGCTTATGCGGCGAAACCGACGAAGGGGGAAGAGATGGGGCAGGTTCAGGAAGTAAATCTCTGAACCGTCGAGGCAAGCGCTGATTGAGTCTGTGAGACCAGGGTCAGCATTCCAATAGTGAAAGATTAGAATCGTCCACATCTTCTCTGCCCACTTCTGGCACGGGCTACGCCGGATAGTTAATGCAAAGGCCCCCTGCGATTATTGCAGTAATAGACCGTACCGGCATTAGGTTCACGGCGTCCGCATCCTCTCCGCCCACTTGTGTTGGCTACGTGACATTGTCAACATAAAAACCTCCCAACTTTCTGATAATAGTACGTACCTGCACGAGCACTGTATTTGAACTTGATGCTGGTGCCTCTGCAGGCTTCGAAATTTCAAGCCTACACTTTTTCCTGGAAGACCATGTTTCCTTCGCCTTGAGCAGTGCATCAGAGAGTCGCTTTTTAGCTTTCTGGCATGCTCTCTGATGATGCGAAAATGCACTAGATTGCGAAAAGCTCCTGCCACAGACGCAGTTCTCATAGGACTCCATGAAAGCAAGGGAAGAGCAACATAATTCAGCTGTAGGAAATAATTCACCTGGTCGTCTCGTTTATGTCGGACCAAGTAGAGACTTGCCATGGGAAGCTCACTGGATATATCTGAAACCAATTGATCAACGCTGCATGTCGATATAGAAGAGTGTCCTTGCACATGTCTTGGTTGCCGTGAGACCTGACAGTGCGACAGATTCAATGTGCAGTCATGCGACAATTCTTCAATCCGATGGAATCTCTGATTACAGCGCAAAATGGCTATAAACATGATATCCATTACAAATGCCAGGCTGAATGATGCCGGTGTAGACCGCCAGCTATGATTCACCGGCACGTACAAAATCATCTGTTTTAAAGTGTATGAGTCCAAAGGTACATGGATGCAACCGAAGGCCTGCTTACGACGAGGAGATGGGGACAACTCTTCACCTCGAGCCTGAGAATAGTAGACTACAGTGTCCTCGGGCACAAGACGTGCCAAAAGCTCTGCGTGCCGAATTTCACTCAACCACATATCGCGATAATAGAAAACTTCAGCATTCAAAGAGTCGATCTCTGCTTGTAATGCAGTAACCTGCTCTGGTATCGGCGGGACGTCGGTGGCTGCAGAACTCCCAGTTCCTATATTCCCAAACCGGCATAAGCATCGCAACATAACTGTATACAACCAGCCGACCTATGCTTGGTGAGGGGTCAGTTTGCACTCCACATTCTATCTTCTCCGCATCCCGACTTGTAGCTTCTTCTGTACATATAAGTCCTCTCCGCACTGTGGCTCAAGAGAGCATATACCTGCAGGGCCATGCAATCCGTTCAGCTTCTCGCTTTGAAACTGGATGACGCCACCGACTGTATTAATCAGCGAAATGAATGAACGAGAACAAATCATGTCGCTGAACCTCCACTGTCCTCTTCCTCAGAGGAGTCTCCTTTCCGTCTCTTGTGCACCCCAGTGGAGAAAGAGGGTTTTGTAGCTCGAATGTCTGACTCTGAGGACATGATCAAACAGCTGCGAACGATGGGATAAACAACGATTGACTTTCTTACCCCGTATCAGACCTTTTATGAGACCCGTCATTCACCTGCCTGCTGAAGCTCTCTGGTTGAGTGCCACACCTCTGGGGCGGTTCCCACGGGATTCGTCAGGTTCTCAGAGGTAGCCACAGGTGCGTCCAGTTCGCTCGCAACACTTGTATAGTTACATGAATCAGTCATATGTCCTGTATCAAAACAATCAGAGGTATCAGTAGTAAACGAGCTGAAGTTGAGGGTCAATAGAGGGTAAGAACTCGGTGAAAGAAACTAGAACGCGCTCCTATCATCATCGCTAAGGTCTTCCTCAATCTAATCCATGATACCTGCCTGCATCAGAGCCACACCAACTGGAATGCCTCTGTCGCGGATCCAGGTGCGAACTTCTCCGACACTCCTCTCTGCCTCCACCAATTGTCTTCGCACTCTCTTCAACTCCGCCTGATACAGATGCAGTTGTATGAGACTGCACCGAACAGCATCCTCCATGGTGCTCTTCAAGTGGCTCTAATGGTCCCGCGCCCTGCGAACAAGGGCCAGGAGGCACTCCGCATCATCTGCCCTCTCTGGGAAGCCCCTTGTAGACATTAATTCACGGACAACCGGGGTCTAATGATATGCTCAGCGCATGCCATATAGTGCCATTAGTGAAGTCTTCGTACCGCATCATACGATGGGACAGCGGGTGCAACGCTGCCTTTGGTGGGGTAGTGCATGTTACTCTCCAAGCCACGTGTGCTCGTCGGCGCAATTTCAGGGACCAGTTTGGCACTCGCTGCAGAGGGAACTAGCTCGTGACTGGTGGTGTGGGTGTTAGATTGTGGAACTGAGGAAACGAATGAGGTGAAAGTGGGTGAAAATGTCAGCGTGGGCTGAGAGCGCGACATTGAGGAAAGCAACTTGCGGACAGCAGTGGGTATGCGGGAGGGCTCTCTAGGTGCAGATGTCATCACGATAAGCTTAGCGAACACTCAGGTCAGACGAAAACAGAAATTATGTACAGAAATGTGAGCAACCTGCTCTGGCACGCAAGGTAGGGAGGAAGCAGTGAGCAGCGGGTTTTTATACGAACGTACGGCCTCGGAGTTTTGGAGGGCTTTGGCCTTGCTCAGATGCCGGCGAATGCCACTTACAAATCCAGGCTTCCACGACTGTTCCACCACCTGGCATCAGTCTAGTTCAAGTGACTTGTCGCAACCCGTTCACATTGTATTGCGTCCAAAATAACATTCATCGCATGGATACATTGTACACGTTCAACAACACGAGAGACCCGCCATGACTAACATACACCGCATGAGGACAGAGAGGCAAACCGGAACGAACATGTTTACAGCCCCTCGCCAGCGCCCGGTACTGGCAACAGGCGGCCTCGAAGGAACCTGCAAAAACATTGGTTTAATACCAATAGCCCTGGTGCAGGAGGAACGGGCTTACGACTCAGCATGCTGCTGCAAAAAATCACGATAAACAGGGCCGAATGCTGGGTCCTGCAGCGCCAGATAGAGCTCGTTGTGAATGTCCGTAAATAACATGCGGTATTTATCGCGGTGAAAGCGGATGTGGTCGAAGAAGCCGGTTTTGCAATGTTGATCAAGCACGTTCGCAATCTTTATTCCTAAATCAGAAGTCAAATCATACGAAATGAAGGCGTTAACTCACTACAGTGGCGCATAGGGTGATGGTGGTGATTGGGATGGATGTGCAGAAAGGTACTTCCTCGTCCGGGACGTTCGGGAAGTACTTTCTATAAATTGCGTCAATTGCCCGGGCGAGTGAATGTTGGCCGCCGAAGGTGTTTCCCTCATAGAATGCTCTCTCTACCAAGCGGAATAGCACCGGGTTGCTATAGTCGTGTTGGAATCGGCCCTACACCCTGCTGTTAGCCTGTATCCTCAGCGAATAAGGTGCCATCTCACGTTCGGTAGCGCGGTGCCACGGTGCATGAACAGTTCGTGCTCCCTCAAAGTTATGGCTCTTTGGCGAACGAGGGATGGAGGCGCAGGCCCATCACTGTCTGCGTTGATGTCGGGAGCGTGCAGATAAAAACTTTTATACATCTGTACGGGGAGAGGGTTGCGGTCGTTGATAGGGTCGATGTCGATGAGTTTCTGTGCGAGATCCTTCAGCCGAGACCTGAAGTTGCCGAGGGAGTCTGCTATCTGCGAAGGTAAATAAGTACTAGCAGAGGTGCAGTGGAATAGGCTTACGAGGGTCACTATGTCATCGGATACCCAATCTGGAGTTCTTTTAATACATTAGCAAGAAATTTGTATCACTAACTAATGCACCTACACTGTTCGGGAAGGCGGCGTGATAACGGATTCCTCTTCCGCAACTCCTGATCCTCGAAGCATGCCCTAATGTCAAGAAACGTCTCGCGTGCAGTCGAGCGTACAGGGGTACCGGTTGCAAAGGGATCGCTATTGTCATCAGCGAAGATGGTCCCAAGTAACACGTCGTGAGCCTCATATGCAACCCCGTGCAAAACGGGGGCCCAGTCCTCTAGCTGGGACATCCTGGACGGCTGGTCCAACACCGGACCAGGTGAGGGGGTGACCAGCAGCGATTCATTAGGCCCGAGCGGCTGGAAATAGATGGAGCCTACTGCAACAGGGTTTACTCCCTGTGGGAAGTGTTGGCCGATCGTGAGGTCGGGCAAACCCATGGGCACCATGGGCTGAAGCTCGGTCGATGCTGGTTGTGCGGTCAAAATGACTTGCAATAGCACCCCGGGGTAGTTTCCCTGAGCCATAATCGGGGCGACAGCGAAAGCAGGCCCCTGTGTGAGGACACCCGGCAGGGTGCCAGGGACGCCACCAGCTCCAGCAAGGGCGCCGGCAGCCCCAAAAGGAGAGGTGCCAGCGGCAGCTCCCGGGCCAAGAGCAGCCAAAAACTCTGTAGCAGAGTACGATACCGCAGAGGAAACGTCGGGCTCTTGATTAGCCGGGTGGAGAGCGAGGTGTTCAGGGTTGACATGCAAAGCCTGTGCCATATGCCCCACTGACAGAGCATAGTCAGTAATAATATACAAACATTTGAAACGGAAAATACTTGCGAGGATGTGGCAGATTGAAGTGACCTCTGGCTTGGTCGAGTATTGACGCCCAATCAACTGCAGTGGGGTCCATTGTGGAAAGGGGATGGCTCGGAAGAGGATCTCACCTGCACCATATATACCAGGAGGCACCAGCGGCATCTTGTTGCGAGTTGCCCAAAAGCGAACATCACCACGAATGCAGGTTTGGCCACGCATGCCGCTTCCAAAAATCGAGACAATGTTACAATGACACTCGTGAACTGACCGTGGAAGACAGGAGGGTGGTTGGCGGACACGATCGTCAGCTACGCATGGGCTCATTTCCCATTCATAGAAGCACAAGGGCTTACCCGGCACCAGAACCTGTGGGGTTAAAAGTAGACAATTGAAACAGCACACGGTGTCTATGAGGTCAAAAATGCTTGGCATCCGGATCATGGGGTACGAGCATCGCTGCCTTGCACCTGCGGGACGTTCGAGAATGCCAGTTAAACAAATGATATCGCGAAGGCTGACAGATGGCTGTAGTTTGCTGAGGGTCTCAGAAGAGAAACATTACAGCACACACTTGCGATGCTGTGTGTGTGAGACAACACCACATGGCAGTGCCCACGTCGAGCCTTAGGTAGCATGTAATACTGGCAAATTTTTTACCTCAGAAAATAGGATGTGACCGTTAGTCACAGTCATTTTGACTTCAGCTCAACTGCTCTGTGTTGATTATGGAGGTGAGTGACCAAGCGACTCGCAATGAGAACCGTATGCTTACCAACTCCCCAAAGACGAATGTAAGAACCAATATGCCTTCTGGAACCAAGCAGCATCTCAAAGATGTCCGGACGGCATCGTAACAGGTGAAGACAGGCGATGTAGAGTGATGCCAGCCCCAGTGAGATCTCTACAGTTTCCTTAATTGGTGGAACGATCGCGATAGAAGGCGAGTAGAGGCCACTACGTCTAGTTGAACTCCACACTTAGCCGGTGCTTCTTGTGGGCTCTGAACGAGCAAACGCGCAGTGCCTGCTCGTCACATATACTCCACGTATTCCGCCCCCTTCATCTCTAACCCCCTCACCCACTCTCCACCCACTCGCTCTCCACCCACCCACTCCTCCCTCCGAGCGCAATTAATGAGTATTATAATCGCTTTGCTCTCTTACTGTGACATGCTGATGGCTCAGTCAACATTACCGCGGAAGATTTCTTCACGCTGCGACCTCAGATTCCAAAATTAGTCCAGGATTGGCAGAACAGAGCCACGGCACAGTTGGCGCTATTGTTGGTTAAAGAGCAGTGTCTTGGGGCCGTTGGAGGACAAGGGGCGAGGGTAGTGCGCAAGAGGTGAGGACGGGCTGGCTATAGCGGCACCGTTCTATGTTCAACACACAAGTTATAAGTAGGCAGAGGGCTGTTTATTAATTCTGTCGCCACGCAAACGTTTTAAAACCTTTCTAATGTACGCCGTGCCGCTACATGTGCATAGGGAACCGAGCAAGACCGGCCAAAATTCGAGCAGCAAGGCCTTTGATATACACCTCATGCTCAGGACCAGAAAGCTCAGAAACCATTTTGCCACCTAGCTCAACCCACTGGAATATTGAGCCGCCAGTCCAAAACACAAGAGACCCTCGCATCCCCTTGGAGATCAGGATGGTGTTGTAGTGGGTAAACATCGCCGATGGAATGAACACAGGCACTCCGGGGCCTACCTCGATCTCATAGCCAAGCTTGGCGATGCCAATTCGACAATCTTGCGCAAGGTCAAATGTTCCATACGGCATGATGCAGCACAAGCCGGGACCATAGTTGGTGGAGTCGAGATGGGGCAAGGTGACTACGATGCCGGCGTTGAGGGCAAATGATGCAAATGGGTAGAACAGGGCCTCCAGGCCTGCATCCTTTTCCAGAACGTAGTCGAGAGTGGCAGCGTAATGGGCATATAGGTCGGGAAATCGAGACTTGAAGATACCTGGAATGGCCTGCACGTTAGGCCATGCATACGGCAGTGACATTCAAACTCACCGTTTATGAGGGCGACCACTGGCTTGAGGAGATTCCCGAGCTCGCGCACAACGTCGATGTGTTTTAAGTAGTAGAGAGACATGCGTGGCCTCTGTCTCGCTATGGTCAGTTACAGGAAGCTCACGCCCACAAAGGAAAGTGCTCACCACCTGATTGTCCCGATGCAAAGTAAAATAATACTGCAGGAAGTTTCCTCGAGTGGAGCTGGAATATGTCGGCTTGACGCCACTGTGTTGCAGGTACTCTACAGCAGCCATAGCCGCAGAGTTGGCGCGGACAGTGGCCGGCCCTGCGAATGACCTGTAGATGATGAGCCTCCCTTCTGAGTCACAGATGTACGCAGCCGCTCTGCCTCAGATGTGAGCTCAGTTGCACCAAAGGGCCCTAGAGTGCACGCTCACCCATTAGCACACCCGATGATTTTTCGCCGGGGTGGGCGCTCGGATTTGATGCGACTGCCGATGTAACCCCCGGGCATCTTCTGCTGGGAAAGAGAGGCCATGCTCTGGACGTGTATTGCACTGGCCTTCTTTTTTTTGGCACGAGCGGTGGCGCGAGCGGCCGTCCTCTTCTCAAAGTAGTATTGACAGCGCGCATTGCGACCAGGGCCCAGGCCCTCAGCACAAACTTGGAGAGCGGCTTCTGCCTGCGTGAAGTCGCACAAGGCAGGTGCGGTGTTCGATATATCCCGTGGATGAGAGCCCCCATTGGAGCCATCGCTCGGGCTGCAACCAAGGTTAGTAGTGCCGCATTGAGATGGAAAGTGAACAGAGCATACCTGTTCAGGCCCTGCAGAGCAACGGCGGGAGTGGCGTGGTCCGGGCCTTCACCCCTGCCCCCTTCTGCCCCCCAGACCGCCTCCAGGTGCTCTCTCATGGAGGCTTTCCCACAGTAGTCCAAGCCGGCCTATGGAAGGGGGTCAGTAGGGAGAAACTGCTGGCAAGTGAGCAGGCTTACCACCAAAGACATGCTGGCGACACTTTTCTCTGTGGCGCACAGTATCAGCCCCCGCATGGGTCGAACAACGGGCCTTTGCAGAAAGCAGCCGGCAGAAAGCAGGCCGCAGGCAGCACGAGCGATACAGGTCTCCTTCAAACTCGTGCAGCCTGCCGTCCGCGCAGACTCCGTGCTAGCGGCGGATATGAATGGTAGAAACTGCGCCATCCAGTGGGCGATATAGGTCTCCTTCGAACCCATTGGATAGCACAGTCCCCGAGAGGAGATGGACGTACTGAACGAGAAGACGCCAAGATGGGGGCGGACAATCGCAGTGGCGGGGCCACGCGGGGGTGAAAGTTAGAGAGAGAGCAAGCAAAGGGTGGTGAATTTAAGGCAAGCCGGCCACCGTAAAATTTTGTTGTGCGCTGTTGATGTGTCCTCTTTGTTGATGCATTGTTGACATGTTTTGGCACGTGCAGTGATCGCGCACACTTCACTCCCCGGAATGACTACGCAACTGAGTATGCTGAGGCAGACCATTGGGCAATGCTCGTGCCGGATCTATGCTGTCGTTGTTTTGGCCCCATTTCAGGACTTCGCCCAGCTCGTTCACAGGCCAGCTGTTGAAACCCTCAATGGGCGCCTGCGAGCCGGACAATTGACGCCGGTTACGTCAACTTTTGCTTACTGGTGTTATTTCCTTGATTAAGGAAAAATAAGGGCCCATTATTGGCTTTAATTGCCCAAATAAGAAGAGGACCTCCTTAATTAAGAAGATGAGTGGCTAAATGGAGCTAACCAAAAGTTGACTTTTGCGCCGACTTTACAAGTGGTGTCGGGTCCGCGGGTTTCACCTGTTTCCTTCACTTGAGTCCTTCTGCCGCCCCTTCCCGTTCCGGTCGCATCCCTTTCTACCCACCCACCTCTCATTCTCTATAGCATTTTATCCTAGCATCGTACAGCCTTCTATCCCGCCATGGTCTAGCTACGAGATCACTTTCCAGGGGCTGGTGGCCGATTTCGTCGGCATTCCCACTTTGGGACTTCTTGCCTCCGAGAATTGGTGGGTTGAGTCCCTATCAGTACTTCCATACTAATTACAGCTGCAGCTTGTCAATGCCATCTAGATTTCGTGTTAGATGGGCTGCCTCAAGTGTCGACAGCGTACAGAGCTGCTTTGGCATCGCCAGAGCAACCTGTGGCCTCCTCTTGGGGTTCCTGATATCGAATATCGTGCAGTATTGAACTACGCCATCAGTCCTCGCGCCAGGAATAACGTGCCCTTTATGTACCACCCGAGGTATACAGTGTATTATCCCCAAAGCTATGCAGCCCTATATGGCGAGTTTTTAAACCTTTGATGGCTACTTATAGAGATCTGACTGAAACAATGCAGGGCCCCTTACACCGCAGTAGGAATTCATAGAGTTCATGGCTATAAGATGCAGGGCCTGAACATCAATTTGTGAATGGATAAAAGCAATTTAGGCTAACTTGGTCCAACATACCACAAAAGTTGTCTCTGCGATGTGACACTGGGAAAGTTACCCTTTTGCAAGTGTGCCCCAGGTAGCTGAGCTGAGACTTCTCGCGTGGCGGACTTTGACTCTGGCCGTCTACGCTCACCGAACATACAGCGTCCATTCCCTATCCTCTACTTGCTACTCGATTCTTCTCCTCTCTCGTCTACGACCCATCGACCATGAATCGAACAATTGTAGTGAGCGGGCGGCATCATGCAGTAAGTTGAAGATCTATGGACTCAGTACCCTCTGAATTCACCTTGCAGACTTTCAAATGCATATTTAAAGCTCAGGGATCCGTCGGATGGTGTGAGCTAGTATCGGTATGCTTGCTTTTGAGTCCACTCTGTGTTGCACTTAGCCTGTATTGCGCAGGCATTTGAGTCCATAAATTTCAAAGTCGAAGCCGCAAAAGGCTCCCTTCACAAATTTCGTCCGCCCAGCACAATTCCCGAGAGAGCATTTACATGGCATAAGGTAACGCTTCTCAGTTTCCGCAAGGGCTTCAGGTTGGTGACACAGTGCAGCTGCACTCTTCACAACTACGACCCGACCATATACACATGTGAGTTTTCTCTAGAGCTCGCCGGAGCCAGCTGACGTGTTTTTAGATTAAAGGGAGAGCTCTCATCCCTCTACCAGTGGCGGCTCGAGACGTTTGTGAGGAGGTGAGGAAGTGAAGAAGAGCGCTGCATTTTTTGGAAAATTTTGTGAACTGAAATTTAATCATGTGCGCGCATGATTGAGAATAAATTGACTGTGTCGATCTCCATAATTCTTTCCTACTTGTACCTTTGCACATTAAGCATCTAGATTACGATTCGATCACGCCACGCAAATCCTTGCCGGCAGTTGCCGTTCGATTCTTACTTTAGTCTTTAGCACCTCTGTTGGTTAGCCGAGCGTCACTGCGCACTCACCTTTTTGGGTCGTTGCCATCGACAGCTCATCGGATACATCGCAGAGACTTCGGGGACATCTTCGCAGAACTGCTTCCAGGTAACTTTGCTAAGCTCCAGCCACCTGAGGGTCAGGACCTCATGCAAAGCTTCGAGGCCAAGGTTCAGCTGCGCAGTGCGTGGAAAACAGAGTCTGTGGCATAACTGAGTGGCGGTCAACGGTGAGCGCCTAAAATTCACTTTTTGGGCGGTATTGATCTGGTTCCGTGCAGCTCCTGATACAGTTATTCACAGTCATCTCGCATTGAGTCATCAACGCATCGGTACGATATCTATTATGCATCCTCGTCGGAGTCATCGATAGTAAGATCGATAACTTCTTGCACTGCTATCTCCTGATGTGCATGTTTCTGTACAGCACACTCGTGGTAGCAGAACGCCATCCGCATCATGATCAAACCGCAGGTGCATTTCAAGAAGAGCGCCTCAAAATCAGCCTGCTCGAGTCCGGGACGAACGGAGGAGTTCAGGCGCAAGAGCTGGACTAGCGCCTCGGTATGGGATTGCCCTCGCGTCCACTGGGGCGCATCCGCAATACGGCACTCTCATTCTGGAGTCAGCTCTGCAACTCGATGAAGGTTGATCGCTTACTCACCTTCAATCTGTACGTTGGCGTGTATTTCGACTGGTGCAGGGACAGGTTCAAGCTCATCTAGACATTGTATGGTGAGTATTTCATGCTTCGTAGGCCCGAACCTTTCCAACTCACCCCTTGGAGGATAGTAGCGTATAGGAAGCCCAGTCTTAGCATAGATCCGCTCCAAGTGGACTGGTTTGCAGCTATTAAGTATCGCCTTTAGTTATTGGAAATCAAGCTGTATATTCACCATAGTATCCACAGCTGCTTTTTGCACACGCAGCTACATATTCACCTGTTGCGCGCCCACGGAGCGGGACGAAGATTGCTGCTTCAACGGCCTCACGTCCATCTGCTATCAACAGGCATAGACAGCAGGGATTATGGATGCGGTGGGACTTGTGATGTTCATCCAAGTCCGAGGGTGTTACACGTTCACCTTCACTGTTGACAGGCCTGGTATGGTATTGTCTGGTTTCAGCGAAGCCATGCATCAGGACGTGGAGTCGTCTCACCAATACCACACACGTAAGCCACCCTTGTTGCAGTCATACTCATAAACAGCGTTCGCTGAGATCCGAATACGGTGGAGGTACCTTCGGATTCTAGGGTCAGATCTTTCGACAGGCATGGTAGTAACGGCGGTCGAAGAGGGGACGTTTGTGGCTGGAGAACAAGTTCTCGCCCAGCTTTTATGTGCGCTGGCTGCGATTGGCCGGAAGGCGTCTCCTTCAACTTGCAACACAGCGTCGGTGAATGCGACATTGTGTTATGGATACCAGACACTTTCAGCCCATGTAGACGCATCTGGTCCTTGTAGACGCTTCCAGTGCTCGAAAACACCTCGATCAATCCGTAGCCTCTGCGATGCGCTTCAGCGTCTTTGTTCCCAAGCCAAGCTCGTGACGATACTCTCTGAAGCTTCGCCGTAGGTCCGGATGGATTGATCCCAGTCGTGCTTAGCCGAGTAAAGCACGCAGCCCTGACACGGCACCGCAGTATCAGGGTCTGGAAAGACCTATGCCACTAGTTCTCGCAGCAACATGTACTATCTAGTCCCTCTAGTCGCAGTCAGTTTTGCTCATTGCAGGACAGTGCCGATTCATTGGTTCTCTCCTTCGCCTGTCAACTCGTTGTCATCTGTGCGTGCCAGATGCTATCAAGGTTGGTACGGCGATCGCGGCTCTGTGATATGCGGTAAACGCGCCACTGTAAACTTTTCTAATGCTTCTCACCTCTGACGCGGTCGCTTTGATCCAAATGGTATGGTAGTCCCTCGGTCACCTCGTGTGGTTACGATGCAGCATTAAGTTCGAAATAAGCACTGATTATGGTCATACGTCGCTAGTTTACTCGGTGCATGACGGCACGCGGCTTCGCAACAAAGTGAACTAGAGGCATCGGGAGCTTCCATGGGTATTAGCCAGAAATGCCACCGGTACAATATAGAGGCCAGCGTTGTCGCACAGGCCCTAAGTTAGACGTATACTACCTCCTTCTCTCAGTCTACCCTCGCGTTCGGAAACCATGGCAGATGATCATGACCCATCCACTCGGCAACGAGAAAGAGAAAATGCCCTTCACATGGGTCCGAGGAAAAAAGCGTGCGTGCGCCGTGCAAAATACCTGATGTTTCTGCTGATGTACAACGAATGAAAATTATCTATGCCCGAACAGTTGCCTTTCGGATCCTCTTGTGCACCATGGGCACCATTTCGGCAGGACTGTGCACACACTCACAAATGTGCAAGCACTTATCACTAACGGTCTTCTTCGTATGAGTGAACTTGCAGAGCAACCTGAGGATATGTTCACCAACGAGTTCGTCACATTACTTCTCAGTTTCAACCTCCTTCGATGCCGATGAGAGCTCTAGAGAAAGAAGAGAGCACAAAATTTTTGTCACGCTCCTTCAAATGATTCCAGGTCTCGAAGAACGCCTAATAAATGGCTCTGAAGAAGAGGTGGCAGTAGTTGCAAGTCTGGTTCGTAACAGGATCTCTTTGGATGGGCTTGGATATTCATAGGTCTCAGATACAGAAAGGTGCTGCTAGTGCGAGGTCCGACGACACGAAAAGCCTGAAGGGCGCCATCCTGGATTGGATCACTTCGAAGGGTCAGTCTCTTTATCCACCGCTCTCACGTAATGTGAAAGTGGATCGTGGATTCCACCACGAGCGTACTGGATCTTTGTTATGTCCAGCTGGTATGGACTGGTCCAACGATGAGTTAGTTCTTCCTCTGATGTGGATTCATATTTCACTCACGAACAATTGTAGGACTAAGCAGCTGTTGCGAGATGGGGAAACGGTGATCTCCGGTGACCAATGGCCCATTTTCTTGTACCGTAACTCGATATACGATGCGGAAGACCCGTGGAATGGTCTTTTTCGTAGCGGCCTTCTCGTTTCGGTAAGTTATATCATACCACGTCCAGATAGAGTCGAACACTAACACGCATTAGGTGTACAAACATATCTTCACGTCGCCTAGTTCTGTCGAGAGAGAACCGAAGGCTACTCGAGCTGGTAATGCGCGTATACATGGAATGACTAAAGTTACCCCAGCTTCCATTGGTTATGTTGCCACTCAGGTATGAGCACCTCTTGTTCGGACGTGTTTCTCACTGTTTTCGCGACAGGTTCGATTCGCTTTGTCTTCATCTCCCGTATTTTCCAGGACAGACACAGCCACCGACTCAGAGCGTTTTTACAATTCGATTCTTGATTTGTTTGAAGATGTTGATGAGCAAGAAGAAGTCAACGAACTTCTGTTGTGGTGGAACCGGTGAGTTGGGCATGATCTGCAGATGTAGACCTATCCCTTTGACGGTCTGTCCCTGATGTTAACTGTAGTCAGGTGTTTCCGAACTCCTCGACTGCGCGGAGGCCAGTGTCGAAGAATAGTGCTTTGGCTAAGATCAGAGAGAGGCGAGCGGCACTGAAGGCCACTGCAATTGCCAGCGGCAGCAGCCGGTGAGAGAGGCAACGATGGTCGATGTGACGCTGCGTGTGTCGAGCAGTCCTAGATGCTCCGGTTCATTCTCTAACGATGCTCTGTAACGTATTCGCTGGTCCGACTGTCGTTCTCATCAATTAGCTGTATGATCCTGTCAGAATTCTATCCTGCGGCACTGTTGTAAGTTTGAGACCCTTCCTTCTGGTATGACAATCATTGGCAAGGTTCTCCAAAAAGAGTCCAGTGCTCGTTTTAGCCAAATAAACAAGAGTTGGAGGTTAGCACTGAATTTCACCATTAGTAGAGTGACTTCCAACTCTCTCCTAAGTTCGTAAGTTTGCCCTGGCTGCTAAGGCCTTCTAGCAGGACGTTGTAAGTGCTGATGGCCTATCCTATTTGTGCTTCCGATTATCGAACATCCTCGCATTGAGGAACCTGAGCAGCCTGCAACATTCATACATTCACTCAGAGTGAATCATAATTTTGCTCGTCGTATGTAGCAGTCGACAGAAGGATGCCGATCGAGAGCTTTTCTCTTTCAGGATGCCACTGATAATTTGGCTCGTTTCCGATTCTTCTCATATGGACGGCAAGCCTGACATCACTTCTGCGTTGTTTGATCACTAAAGGAAAGCCCTACCTGCATAACACAGGCAAAATTTGTATATCAGCAGCATGAATGCCGCAATGATGAGCACCACAACTCCGATAGACATGCCAGGACTGCTTCAGCTGAATCTTACATATTGTGGTTCACCATCAGCTACAGCGCTGGTGCATGCTGCTCGTCCGATTATCGGTTATAGTGGTTGATACAATGCCGTGACATCCGAGTACAGTGGCCATATCTTGCAAGAGTTCCGCACTGCGGTAGTGCCGATGAAATCTACCAAGCATACTGTCCTATATATTGCTTTGTCCAGCAATCTGCAATAATTACAGATTCGACGGACCTTATGCCTAGGATAATCACTAATATATCGTTGACATACCGTACTCGAATCTCTGATGGAGGCACACCGTAAAACGTCATAGCTCAGCATCTCCAGAATTCGGGCTGATCCGACGCACGTTTTCTTCGGGCCCGTTCCATGATGAACGTCCATGGCTTAGGCCCACGGTTGTCTCATACCTGATGCCCAAATACGAGGGCAACTACGTTCTCAGGGCTCCCCTCACATAGATTAATGGTGGGGCGTGTCTATCATATTCAAGATGCCGAACCTCACCTTCAATCTTCACGAGATAGTTCATGTTGCAGATGACCATGTGGTACAAGATATCTGGCCGAGATGACACTCAGTTGGTCTGGCCCCTAACATATGACGATGGCTGGAGAACAGTTTCGTTGTCAAAGGCTGATCTCGAAAGTCCGGTCCCAGCCAATACCCGAGACTCAGCCCTGGTGTAGGCGAGACAGGTACCACATGTGGGCAAACCTCAAAATCTTCTGGGGATACACATGACGTCGAACGACGACCTTCGTACCGCTGCTCCTTGTGTCCACGCTGTCAAAACCCTGATCATGTCAAGCCAGTACCGCACTCTACGGTGTGAAGTTGCGCCCTCCAGAACGAATTAGATGCCCGGATCAATGTTGTCGCTGCTTGTTAGCGGATTCTGGATGTCAAGCTCGTCAGTAACTATCATCATCGATTATGATGCGCTGGGCCGACCACCTGGTAATAGTATGTTGCGAGGCGCCGCAGTCAGATCATCTATCCAGATTTGGCAACTGCTGTATTCGAAGGAACCGCTGGCTAACTCTGCAGGCGTGACTGGGCTCAGAAGCCGGGCCTGCTTTACCATTTAGAAGGTTCCTGATTTCCTTGGATTCTTGATTGGACCTTCGCTTGCTTGAATCTTGAGGCTTTCACTTGTGCCTTCTTCGCTTGATATGTTACCAAAGACTGAGCACAACCTGCGATGCCCCCACAATAGCAACTTGAACTCCGAAAGCTGATATGATGGCTTCAGCTGACATGATGCTACTCGTCATCTTCCGCCTGCAACATTGTCATGCATACCATCACATGGACGACCTTGAAATTATGACAAAGTGCGGCCATGCGGCTCCCTGCGTCCAGAATCTGCGCTGGCGTTACAGTCTACGCGACAATGGAACGTCGGCGGCCCGCATGGTCTGCTCTACACAGACATCGGCTGCACTGGTCCTTTTTGGAAAAAAAGGGTTCCGTCATCATGAGATGATCAACTAACTATACTGCGATCCCATGGTTGCACTCGTTCGACCTGGACCATATGACCGTCCCAGTCGAAAGCTATAAAAGATGTCTTCGAGGGGATAGTCGGGGTCGCAAGGCCCCCACATCGCATTACTCCCATACTCAAATTTCCATCAGTCATCCAGATGAAGAACTCGGCAGTCTTCATCGTTCTGGCTTCAGCTCTGTTGTCGGCCGCGGACAGGACGTTCACGGTTTACAATGGCTGTCCCTTCACCATATGGTACGTCACATAAAGTCACCCACTTCTACGCCACTCATTGAGCGACCATGTCACTGCAGGCCTGCTGTGAATACATGACCCACAATCGACCGTTTGTTCCGCCGTCTCATTTCTGTGTTCGATGTAGATATTCACTGGTGCTGGATCCGTTACTCCGGATTACACCACTGGGTTAGTACAGCACTTTCTTTCAGGATTGTTTTCATAAGAAGAATCTACTAATTTATGAGCCACAAAGATGGGAAGCCGGTGCTTACACGTCTGTCTCTTTTACTGTTCCCGAAGGCTGGACCGCAGGCCGTATTTGGGTGAGTACCGGACGTATCATGTTGCAGTGTATCTGTTAACTCCCAATGTCAAGGGTCGCCGTGATTGCGACTTCAGCGATACCAACCCAGCCACTCAGTGCCCTTCTGGCGGTTGCAATGGCGGCCTAGTCTGTGACCCCTCCACAGGAACCGTTAGTCTTCTTTATTTGCATTGCGATATACTGGTTGACGCTTTGGCGACATATATAGGGTATTCCTCCAGCGTCCCTGGCGGAGTTCACCTTGGGTACCAATGGCGCTGCCGATTATTACGACGGTGAGCTCTCCTGATTAGGTTCTCGCTGACATTGCCACTCACTGCGTCTGCGTACATATCAGTATCGCTGGTTGACGGGTACAACTTGCCCGTCTCCATCACCAACAATGCGGGATGCGGAGAGGCCGACTGCGACGTCGACCTCGGACCTAACTGTTCGTCGTCTGAGCTGGCATCCTAACACCTTATATTTGAAGTTAAACCTTCGCGTCTAATGCGCAGGTCCTGCGGCCCTTATTGGCCCATACGACTCAACTGGATTCCCGGTTGGATGCAAGAGCGCGTGCGAAGCCAACTTGGACGGTGATCCGAGTAAATGAGCTACCTGCTTTCATCTGTTCATCGTATATTGACGTAATGCACATCGCAGGTAACTCTCCGAATTGCTGCACCGGTAATTACGACACCGCCGCGACATGTCCTTCGTCTGGCGTTCAGTACTATTCCTACTTTAGTGAGTGTCGCTTCTTACTTTCCGTTGTGCAGAGTGACTGACTGAATGGGCCCACGCGACAGAGGACAACTGTCCGAACTCATACTGCTATGCCTACGACGAGAGCAGCGGTACTGCTTTGTGGTCTTGCGCTTCCAGCCTTGTGGCTGACTATACTGTCACGTTCTGTCCTCCATCATCGTAACTTGCTGGAGATCGGCGTACATGAGAGCATTTAACACTACTTGTAAATGGAAGACCACATTATCGTCCCAGGAATGTTGTTATCCACCCCCTTCCTCTTATTATGCTGTCAGTTTATGTGAATTTGTCAGACGGGTGCTAGTGATGATAGTCAGTGTAGGGTAGTAGTAATAATCAAATGATGGATAACCCACCTTTTGATACGAAATGCCCCTCATCATCATCACTGATGAGCATTCCGCCAATGACAGTTCCTGCGTCACCAATGTCGGCTTACCGGTGCTTTCTGTGCTCCATACGTGCGCATTCTCGACAAGAGGAGCGAATAACTAATAGCAACTTTGACCGAACGAATCCAAGTCCGTAATTATAGCACCCACTCCCGCACCTTCCTAATTTCCTCTCTCCTCCGACTCACCACCTCGGCAGCATGGGCGCCCCACAACTCCTCCGCTGTCTTCGAACCACCGTAGCATTCTGCAACGTGCCGCTCCGCCTCTGCGTGTTCCATGGGTACACAATTTTCCAGTGAAAGCGGCTGCGCAGGGTCCCAGCGCACAAGCGTTGGGCGCGAAGGCACGGGATATGGGGGGATTACGGAGCGTCCGCGGTGGATGTCTTCGAAAATGAGTCCCACGTCGTCTTCGTCTATTGGCAATTTGCTGGAGGAGGAAGAGCGATGTCAGGTAATTCGAGGTCAGAGACGCAGGAATGCATACTTGATTGGCTCCCCGGCGAGCTTTTCTTCTCGGTGCAGGAGCTCACGGTAGAGGCGCTCGTACAGCTTCTTGCGGAACTTTACAGGAAGAGGATTCGTGATCGGCTTCCCCGCGAGCTCGCATAGGATATATGTCGCGATATTCAGTCCAAAGATGGAAGGAAGTGGGCCTGAAGATACAGGAGAAATCAGCACTTGCTGCTTCCATCTCGATTTATAGCTCACCAATTACTGGGATAATGCGCACGCGAAAATCGTCGAAGACGCCCAGCTCCCTCACATCTCCCTTCTCGAACTCGTCTTCGGGGAGTGGAAGAAGCTTGACATCGCCAGGAACTTCCGTGGAGTAGACAACTGGGATCCCGGATGCTATACCCTCCAATCGCAGACCACGGCGGACAGACCGGGCAAGCGGGTCGTACATAGTACATGATATGTCGCTAATCTGCACGCGCGTTGGGTCGGACTTGGCACCTGAGCCCATTGACGAGAACACCTGCGTGGTAACATGAAGACACGCCTACGAAGTATGTGGAATGGCGACGGACTTTGATGTTATGGTCGTGACAATATTTCAGCAGGTCCACCTTGGTAGTGATATTGTCAATTGCGTCTGAATAATTTCTGTCAGCAATATGCTGAAAACAAGGCTGAGAAAATCACCTATCACCCAGTCTGCACCTTCCAGCAACTCCCCTCCCTGATCCTTTCGCCAGATATCAACACGGGAGTCGACCTCGATCCACCGCGAGATCTGCTTCAGCGTGCGCTCAATGCACTTCACCTTGGGCGTTCCAACGTCGGACAGAACTGCCGCAGCATGCCTGTTCAGCGAGGACAATGTCACATAGTCGAAGTCGACAAGGCGTATTTTCGAGACCCCTCTGCAGATTGACAGTTAGCGCGAAACAACTCGGGGACCTTCGCATGGTAAGCGTACGATCTGGCCAGCATAATTGCGGCCCAGCTGCCGACGCCTCCGCAGCCTATAACGACGACCATTCCCTTCCTGATCTTGGCCATTCCCTCCTCTCCGAAGAATGCATAGTTCCGCGCCAACTGCTCCCTCACCAGCTCTTCGTCGTACTCATACGGTCCACTCTCAAGCTGCGCGGCAATTCCAAGAGAAATATCCGATTTATTGACATCATCCTCCAGCGAGAGGTGTGATTTGGATTTTCGCTTGATTTTCTTTTCACACAAATCCTCGAGGGGATGCTTTGCCTCTTGCCCAGAAATCGAGCGATGAATGCTCTCGTCAAGTTCTCTTCGTTTCTGTTGACGATTGTACCGCTGGAAAGCAGAAAGTAGGCCGGCTGTAGCTAGTGATGCCGCAACGGCTGTGCAGATGAGCTGGGTGCGGTGTGAGTGGAAGTCAAGCTGAACGTTCATGATTGTCTCCCACCGGTGACCAAGTCCAAGCAATATAAGCTTAACCCTAGTCTAGGGCTGCGCACCCATGGCCAGTGACATCATGTCACGGCACAGTCACATTTTCTGGACTTCGCTTGTCGATTGGAGAATAATATCCGAATTATACACAGGTCGGAACTTCTACCCAAACTGTTCAACTGTTCTAGTCAACTCCTGCCTTTTGGCAACACGGAAAACATGCGGTAAGGTAACCTCGAGGGTGACACATGTCTGTACTGTGTCCAGGGTTGTGGTAGGCATGAGGTGAGATTTCTGTATCCCTCTCCACATTGGTGGTACACGGACATGAATTGTTGGCCTCGTTTGGTCTGCGTGGCCGCACCACATACCGTTGAGTTTGACTGTGTGTTCACTACAGTACTTCGACGGTTCGCATGTTGGAGGAGTTTTACGTATCATTCATTTCTCTTCGGAACAGGTAGTGAGGAAGACGATTGCACATGCCCTCGTTCGTTTGGCGGAACCTTGGGCTATAAGTTCCCTGGACCTGCTTCGTCTCAAACTGGCTGTTAGTTGTACCCTCGTTCACCCCTCAACATGTAGAGGAACGGTTAGCAGTCTGAACAGATCGAGGGTTGGACGAACGTCCCTGACGACACGATGATCTAGAAAAGGCAGTCACAGTAATCGCCACGGTGACCACCGGCGAGAACCAAGTTCCCACCGCCATAATTAACATCGACAACTAAGCAACCGTCATCACTGTCAGAAATACTGTCTCAGGCGCTGCAATGAAATCTTACCCACAGGTTACTCCTTCCCTCTCCTTCGTTCGTTCGACGTGCAGGCGACGTTCTTTCTCGCAGCAAGTCTGCGCTCCATTCGTTTCCGAGACTGCTTTCTTGTATTACCCCACTGGCGTCTGGAATGCGTCTATTTATCCTTTTATTGCAGAAGAATAAGACGGCTCATTACTAAATGGGTGAAATCTGTCTTTCCTTGGCCTCGACCTTGCGCTGCCAATCGCTCACCAGGCTCGAGTCTGGTATTCTGGTTATTCCTTCCGGTCTTGAGATCTTCTTCTGTCTGGGCTTGGTGCTAGCAAGGCTTGGCTATGACAGGTGAGTCGCGCGAGATGTGTTAATACTCATGGGTCGCGTCAGGATACCTTTCTGCGCAGCCAGGCGATGACTATTTGTATTGACGTTAATCGGTAGAGCAACAGACGCTTATTCATGTCCCGTTGCAGAAAACCCATTATACTTGCCGCAGAGGGGTTTACCTATTTCGCTCTGTCACTGATAGATGCGCTGGTCCATATCATCCCTAAGGTTGGCGATTCGCTGCAGATTTTCAGACCATTGGACATTTTCATCGGTACGCCCTGTGCATCCGGAACACATCCAGAGCTCACCGCCACATAACAGGTACTGCGTCCTTTGTTCCTCTTCTCCTCTACACACTCTTCCTCCTTCTCTACACCAATTCGGAACTCTTCCTGATTATTTCTGCACAATTCCGAGCGATCGTGATGTATTCCCTTCTATTTGTTATACCCGTGATCATTGCATTGAACGGACTGGCATCTTTCTTTGGCATTTCCTATCGTACGCACTTTTCTTTTGGTTATCCCGAGTATCTCCTACACAGCTCCTTCAGGAACGTTTGGAGTCCAGCACATGGTCGCGGTTGGGTTCACGAACAACAGTGCTCACACGGTTTTCGACATCGTTACCCTGGCGCTTCTGGTCCTGTATCAGGGCATCCATCTCTGTGTTGCCTTACACCGGCTAAATAAAGCATTCCGCCAACGTCGCAGCGAGGCCACGCCGGACGGAATTCAGGTGAAGACCCATCTTTTCCACGGTCTCTTGTGGATTATAGCAGGCTTCCTGCTTGGTACGGTGGAAGTTCTGGTTGGATTCGCATCTGGAGGTTACGCAGTTGTCCTCACTAGGCGAATCCTCCGACTCCTCGGTAGAGCGTGTTTGATCATCGGTGTTATCAACGGGTCAGTTTGTGCCTGCAAATTTCGCCAACGTAATACAGCATTCTCATCTTCTTTTCAGTGTCGACCGAGTGGAGGACTTCCACATTTTCCGATCTGCAGATGTTCAATCGCGCCGCAGGTCCACGTTGCGTACCCTCATCTCTAACCCTCGGAATAGCACATTTGTGCACCTCAGCGGTCATGCCTTTGACCCAGAGGCTGCGCCTGGGTCTCCGACTCCCACCCAAATGGTAGAGGCGAAAGTCTTCGCATTTCATGTGCCAGGCGAGAAAACCGCACGATCATCATGGCTTCGCCCAAATCGTGCCTCGGTGCATTCGCGACCCCCGTCCTCAGCCCCTTTCCTGCAGAGAACTATCAACTTAGACAGACCCGCCAGAGCCGCTCTGCGCCCTCGCTTTACTGATATTGATGAACGGCGCCAAAAGCGCGTCACTGTGCACTACACCACGGACGACACTCCCGTTCTCCAGTTGCGCCGCTTCTCCTCCCTGAGCCTCCACAAGGCGCTCCTGAATACCGAGTCATTCCGCGAGCATACGCTGCCCCGCAGTAAATCCCTTCCACCGGACTTCGAGGGCCTAAAGAGCCTTACCAGCCCCGTAGCGCCCGTTCCTCCACTAACCTTCGAAGCAGAAGCAATCCCTGACAGCCCGCCTGCGACCGCTACCACAGTGTCCACTATAGAACCCGCGGTCATTGTGACAGCTAAGCGTGCGTACTCTGCACGGAGTCGCCAAACGATCGCGGGCGGACACTACCTGATGGAGCAGGAACGAGACAGTTGTGGGTCCGACTCGATGGAAGCTGTTCATGCTCTCGCGGTGCAGTTCCCTTGCACCCCGCCGCGTACCGCTACACAGCACCCGAATGAAGAGCTGAACTATCAGGTTCCCCTCTGGCGCGCAGCTTATGAGAGAAATCCGAATTTCTCTGCCACGGGCAAGATTAGAGGACGCGTCACTCCCGATCCGGGTGTGGAAATGTTGACCGTAACAGACGATGGTGCAACCAGTATTCCAATCTCGAGGCAGTCAAGCACGCACCCCACGTCGCGATGCTGGCGCAGCACACTTCGGCAGGATTTGCTCGAGCAGCGCATGCTCCGGCGAGCCTCGATTGAGAATGCCCTGATTGTTGACACAGTCTTGCAGGGTGAGACGATGGATCCAGAGTCGCTAGAAGCCTCGTTGCCCACCCCCATGTCTATGAACGCTGTTCCGCTGTCCGGAACACCATCCCAGAGTTACGCGGATACTGGGCTAAGGACAGCGAAGACACTGAGCGCTGATACCACTGGAGCGATCACGTCGAGCTCCATCGCTAGCGACGAGGCGGAATTGCCTGGGGGAACAGCGATGAGAATCAAGAGCGTTGGGAACGTGCCGAGGAGGATGACACCGGACCCGTATGTGGCTTTCACGCGTGAGAGCATCGCTGTTGAGGTGGACATCACGTCTGCGGAGAGACAAAGAGGAGCGAATGCTGTTGTGGACCCCTACACACCTACACCCATCAAAGTCAGGAGGAAGTTGCACAGACAGAGCAAGGTGGGCGAGAAACAGCACGAGAGGCTAGGTGTCGCCAGGTGGGTGTCTTGAAAACGGCGCTACTTTATGGCGTTTCTGTGTATTCGTACCATCGCGTGCACCCGGCAACGAGTATGTATCCTTATCGAACAATGTCTGTAACGTTATATGGTGGCGAATTGGAACCTACCTCGTGAGGTGCAATCGTGGTGCAAGACGTTTCGTGAGAGGTACTCAGCAATCCCAGGAATAAGATATACGTATAATAAGTACAAAGTCCAGACATCAGTTCTGAAGAGGACGTCAGATAACCGCGAAGCAGTCGAAATACCATACTCACCTCCGGTATTCTGAAAACAGTGATTTCCTAACGCACTCGAATCAGACGATTGCGGTGCAGTCAGAATCAACGTGTCACATACTTGCTGTTTGAAATATCGCCGGTTCTCCTCGTCGATGAGGACCAAGTTGAGGTAGTATCGCACACTGAATTTCTTGTTTACCTCACGGAACGTCGGCGTCAGGTCGAAGCCGCCAAGGAAGAGACGTATGGGAATCGTCTCTCCTGCGCCAAACATCGGTAGCTGCAAAGAGGAGGAACGACAACACGAACCTCGTACTGGCGCGCCGTCCATAATCTCGAATTTCGTGATTGTCTCACTTTCATTGTATTGGTTCGGTGGTGCGCCCGTGGTTTCACGCCGAATAATGGAGAGCTCCATATGCTTGATTTTGATTCGAACGAGTAGAAAGTAGATCTTGCCAACGATGACGTCCTTCAAATGGTACCTGCAGGTAGCAACCAGCGTGTCCATGAGGAACCAGCACAATCACAACGCGACGCCACGTACTTAGACTTGTTGTACTCGAACTCGATGTGTAGACAGTCCTCAATACCAACCTCCATCTTGATTGAGTTGTTGCTGTCTGGAGGCATTCTGTACGAATGTACCCATATCTCCCGCTCTTTGGTGACGTCTGCTAATCTTCTGGATATTGTTACTCGGATCAAGTACCTAGAAGAGTGGACTGTCATCTAAGGAACGCCCACCCTTGAAAACACTGCACAAACCGTAGCTTCACATTGATGCCCTGGTAACTCTCATACTGCTTCTCAACATTCTTGAACAAAAAGTCGTATGTCTGAGCTGCCCGCATCTCCCCTGGTGCAGCCAGCTCTTGTGATAGAGATAGGAATTCATGGTGATGACCTCGGTCATAGAACAGTTCTGAGGGCTGGAGTTGGAACAAATTCCGGTATGCTGAACGATAACTCACCAATGCTGCCAATGAACTCTACTTTGATACCATCATGAGCAAATTTCTTGCCATCCCGAACGCGCACTGTCACCTAGAGACTTCCCTGGTTATGTATGAGACACGAACGGGCGTGATTAGTACGTGCCTGGCCAGCAACGGCGTCACCATCGTAATAGACGGGACATGAGATAGCCTTGTCTTTCTCTCCCTTCAACTCGACCTTCTTCCGGTCATCTTCTCCCTCCAATTTCACGTCTACGTCCACCGGTGATGCAAAGAAGTACGCTGCCATGGCTGTGGTGATGCAAGGTGTCGCGCAACGGAGTTGGGAGTTAGATTAGTGATTGGCGACAAGGTTTCAGAACTGCAGGCAACAACCAACAGAAGGGACTGCAATCGCAGACGACTGCCTAGCTCAACTTGTTGAGTGCTGCAACAAGCTAACAGGTAGCATCCGAGGTCGACAGATACATTAGCGCGCGACAAGTGACGAGTCGGTCATACACTCGGCGATGAGAGCAAACACCAGCAACGGTCCTGAACACGTCTCAATTGTAGTTGGCTACACTAGAAATACTTCACAAAAACACAGTATTGTCATACATTCCCTCAACGATCAACCATCGTGGATAGAATGCTCCGTAGAACAGTAGGTATGTCCGCTGTATTTGAGACACGGAAACCACGACCCTGCAGTTTCTGCGGGATCCTGGGAAAGGGAGAGATGAGAGAGATACGGTGGCAAAGGGATGCGTAAAATTTACCATGCGGCTTCAGCTCCTTCGCCTATGCAGATAAGGGCCGTGTTGACTTTAGGTTGGCGGGTCATCACCCGTTGGAGATCCTCAGCCGTAATATTATAACGCGCAAAATTGGCGTCGGTGACCGCAATAACGAACCAGTCATCTGTTTAGAGGTGATGATGAAAGTGAAGGTTACGGAGCAAAGAGCAACTGACCAGCGTCGAACTTGGCAACTTCCGTGACGGCCTTGTCAATGGCCTCCGCTACAGAGAATGAACAACAGTTAGGAGGAGAGAGCTAAGGAGAGAAATTCTCACTCGTGTAATCACCCGCAAAGGTGTACTGCGTGACCATCTCCATTTTCTCGACCACCTTCCATCGATCCCGAAGTTCGGCCGGTGGCTTGTCAAACTCCACCAACGGAATTTCCGCGGAGTCCCCAGACTACCATACACATAGCAAAACGGAGTCAGAGACTGTGAAACTGCGGATTTCGGTACTTACGTGACCGTATATCTAAGTCGTGGGTTAGTTTACAGATAAGTATAAACGTTACCCGTACTCACATCCCAAACATACTTGTCCTTCCTTGTAAGGCGGTCGAAGGTTTCCATCAACATCACCGCTGACAAAAACTTATTCATTGCCCTTCGCACATGAATTAGTCAACACCAACCGGTCTCCATACTCCTCTTCAGGCGCCCGTCATACTGAAAACGGTACCTGCGGAAGATCGTCAATGTGTGTGGGAATATGGCTCAACGACAACCTACATAGAAGCGCTTATGTCGAAGAGGAATCTGATGCGTTTAGGCCTGCAGTGTATTTGCATCAGTTGAATGGGACTGTAATAGATTACGAAACATACTTTATCTGTGGACGCCCCATCTCAGGCTTCGCCATTCCACGCCGTTTGTACACTGTCGCTTCTCCCGTTAAGCCTTCAGTCAAGCGACTGTCATCAAGCTCGCCATCGGTCTGACGCTTGACCCACACACGCTCTTCTTCCTTGGCCGCAAGGTCTGCAATATCCACGTCAACGAGCAAACGCCGGAAAGTTCGTATGCTGCTTACTCTCCAGTAAATCATGCAGTTGCGCAATATGTGAACCCACTGCGGTTAGCAGTGCGCCGTATCCCCTCGCCTCACCCGCGCTCATGTTGAGTTCCTCGAGTCTGCGAGCTAGTTCCTGGCGAGCCATCTCTCGAGCCTGCTCTTTAATGTGATCAGGGACGTCATTCTTCAACTCATCCGAGATCTAGCAAATGTAATTAGCAAAAAAAACCTAAATACCTGAAAAAAGCTGAAGGACATACTTGTTTGATGTCGTGGCCCTTGAAGAGACGCATGTAACCTCCGCGGCCGCCAAGACCGGCAGTGTCTCGACCACCAGTCTTGCGGCGAGTGAGCATTAACAGAAAGGAGAGTGGTAGGGGAAATAGCTCACTCCACCAGCCCAGGTATTTCCACCGACGTGTGGCTCATTATTAGGATCTTCTTTGCCAAACTTGGGGTTCGAGAGATCGGTTCTGCCTTTTGGTTCAAACTGGACATCGACGATTTTCTTCCTCGAAACCTCTCTGGCAGCGTCGATTCCTAAGCGCTTCACGGCCAAACTACAGCGGCACAGGTCAGAACGGAACTACCAAACGTGCAAAAGTCAAACCCGTGATGGTCCAAAATGGCAGCCAATTTCTCAATGGTGTCTGGCTTATAAACATCGAAATCGAAGACGTTTCGAAGAGTTGTCTCTAGCGAATCCTTGGGATATGACTGCATGTGCCGAACAATGTTGATCAATTCTGAGACAATCGTCATCGGCAAAAGCAATTTCAGATAACACGGTTTACGCACCTCTGAGGGAGTATGGATAAGTCAACGCTCCGCTATCGAACGCAGCTCGCAAATCATGGAATACAGCCACTAAACGAAGAATCATGTCTTCGCTGAGCTCAGGTGCGAGTTGCGAAAGAAGCTTTCTCTCGCTGCTCATGTCGGGGTTGGTCACAGCATGGCAGCTGAAGTTGTCGCCAAGAACCTGAAGGAAATGGTTGCCCAGGAATGCTAACAGACGACGAACATGAATATGAACCGTTAAGAAGACAAGGCTGAAACGAGGCTCACGGTATCCGGGTCTATTGGCCAACAAGATCAGACGGAACTTTGGATGTACCACAATGTCCCCTTCTCGCTTTCTCTCCCGGCATACGCGCCGACCGTCGGGGAGTGTGAGCTGGCCATACCCAGCGAGACTTCGGAAGATCGCCACTACGTGCTCCGCAGCCTTGTCTGCTTCATCTATGACGATGACGCGTCCCAATTTGATGGCTCTCAGTAGAGGAGAGTCGGTGTACTTAATCACTCCGCCTTCTAATACTGTCTGGAACATCAGCTGGTTCACTGTCGTATCGCGGTGCAGTTGGATGTACTCTCTAGGACGTCCGAGGAGCTGAGAATGGGCTAGCTAAGGAAGAATTCCAAGTTAACAACAACAGTCTTACCTGACAGAGTCTGTCAAGGTATATCGTTTAGGGACAGTGAAGGGTCAAAATTGAACAGAAACCACTGACCTATCAACAATCTTGTTCTTTCCCACTCCCTGCGAGAGCTCAGCCCACCAGATTCCATGGACTAGGGACCAGAGCTGCGTACCTGATTTCCAAGTAAAACTAGATGTTCGCCCAGCGCTTCAAGGTCAATAGCGAGATCGCGCATCAAACCCGTCTGCAAGCTGTTGTCGTAGAAGTGATCCATGTGCGGCACATGCGATGCGACACCTTCAGCATCCTGCGACTCATCGAAGAATGGTATGAATATGGGCTCCGCACTAGCATTGTTAGGGTCACTCGGCGCTGGAAAGAGAAGACCGCCGTCCTGGATCTCTGGCGATGGGTTAAACTGCAGAGAGATTCAATCTCAATTATCAGAGCGCCCGTGTCATACGCACTGCAGGTGTCCGCTTCTTGATACCACTTTCCTCAAACAGTTCTTGCAGATTCATAGCCTCGGTTGTGGGCAAGAACTCTGCAAGAACCGAACGGCTGAATAATGAGTGCAAGTCGTTATGCCCGGGGAACTTGGCGACGTGCCGCGCAATCCTGACCAACGACCTGGTACCGAGCTTACGATTCTTCTGTACGGAATCGGAGGTCATGCTTGATCTGTATTTCTCTGCAAATGTGAGCAGCGTGGTGACGACAGAGGGCGAGCAGCCGGTGTGCAGGAGGATGGAAGCCTCTTCGTCCCTGCCCATGGGCTGTGCGGCTACGGGGAAGAACATGTTCGCATGCTCGTCTGACAGCCAATCTCTCAGAGGAAGGGACTTCGAGGCCGTGCTGATGATGCGGAAGGCAGGGTGAGCGACTGAGAGTTCCCCAGTTGCTTGCTAGCCTGACGTCAATAATCTTACAGTCACTGTCTCGATAACAGACTCACTTCCTCGTCGGAAGCTTGGGAGACAATCCGTTTGTTCTCCCAAAGCTCTGTCTCCCTGTCTTGGATCAATCGTGCCAGAGACCCTGCGGTCGATCCAATCACGTCGATGCCGGAGAGATGAACCAGTCGTCCCGTCCATGCTCCTTGGATAAGAGGGCTGTCGTATCCACACTTAAGTCAGACCGGAATTTATTACACGTTAACTGACCTTGGCTCCCAGTTTGTCGCGCCCCCATCTCCAATCTTACGGCGCATCAGCAGCTCTCTGCCACCCAGCTCCTTGTAGAGGTGGATTCCTTCCAGTTCATAGCCCAGCACTGCACCGAACGTCTTGACCAGTAAAGAGGTAGAGCAGGATGCGGTGGACGGCAGCGCAGGTGGAACATAAGAGATATCCCAGCCGAGGGCATGCGCCTGGAGCATCGAGGCGAGGAGCCCCATGAATCTGTCCGTCGCGTAGAAGCCAAGTTTGTCGGGATCTTCGAATGGAAAGGAGAGTAGCTTCTTCGGACCTGCAGAGACATCAAGCGACACCGTAGATGCACCTTCCGTGCCCTCAAACGTGATCCGAGCAGTACGTTCGTTGACTCGTTCGATCTTGGACAGATAATAGCCCAGGAGACCGAGATGATCGCCATTCCCTGTCAGCGATGGACTTCCAAGCTGACCCAATCCAGATTCTTCCGATTTGCTGGAAAGCATAGCCCACGCGATGAATGGTGCGTGGATCAAGGCGGGGTGGATAGTAAGCATGAGTCGCGCAAGTTGAGCTGAGGATAGCTGCTCTGGAGGAGGGAAAGCGGACAAGAGAGCACGAAGCTTGCGCAAGGCTGTCTGCGGGAAGGCGGGAAGGGTAGATTTGGCAACTGCGTCGAGAGCATGGCGGGACTCGCTGGCATATTGCGTAGATAAGATTATGTCTCGCAGTGTCCGGAAGAGAGGGGAGTTGTCTGAAGCTGAGCTGTTGCTGAGCGTGAGAAGTGACCCGACAGGGTCGACGAAACGAGCTTGGAAACGGCTGCGGAACGGCGGGTCTAAAGGATAGCCAGGATATGGAGGGACGGGAGCCGCAATAGCAATTACTCTGAAATTCTTGTGCGCAGGAATGAAGATCTTTCCTGCAGAAGTACCAGTGGAGGAGGAATCAAGAAGAGAGTACCTGTGAGGATGGATAACATGTGTCCCATCATCTAGATTGATCTCCCGATTTTCCAGCAAATTGTTCAGAACCTATGAAGAATTATGAGAAGTGTAGAAGCGATTAATCGGACCTACTTACGGGCATGATGCCTCGCTCGGCTTTCTCTATGCCTTCTATGATGAGAACACGACCATGTTTCGCCGCAGAAACTGCCGGACTATCTACGTAGAGTAGGTTACCTCCTGCTCTGATCTCCCTACCCTGTTTCAGTTCAGTCTCTCCAATGTCTCGATGCAGCGCGATGTACTCATATTCAGAGTTGATCAAACTGCAATGCGAAGCATGGGTAAGGATAAATGAGTTTCCATGGTATGCCTACCTGCAGAACGTCATAGCCAGATGTCGCGCATACGGACCAGGCTGAGACAAAAGGAAAATGTCTTGCCCAAGAAGGTACTTCTGGAGCATGAAATGCAAGTTGTCCAGGTTAAAGTGGTCTTGCAAGTCCAAAAGAGCATCTTCGCAATGCGGAAGCCTTGTGGGCGTAGGGGACTGGTGGATGTCATATGAAATATCCGCAAGCTTCAAAGTACCAATAACTGAAGGGTGAGCGACGAGGTCATTGAGTATATGCTTCAGCCTTCGCTGAGCCATGCTGTGTGGGTGTTTTGGAAACTTTTGCGTCCAACGGATACTCCTCAGAGCGCCACCCCTACATACCTGGTCAGCACTGGGAAATTTCGATGTCCAGCGAGTGAAGGGTATACAGTACCTCATACACACGTACTAGCCAGCACACTTCAACCTGAGTAGATGTGAGCTATTTGTTTGCGTCAGAAGTTGTCAGTTACATACCGAATGCACATGGACCGTACAGAAATATTCTTGACATTCGAAATCAAATGCTTGAAGCCTGTAAGCCGGCCCCGCGAGGGATTCGGGGACCGGTCAGTAGCGGGCATGTACGGTACTTAGCGCTGCCCGAGCCAATTCAGAGAAGTCCTTACGTAAGCATATCTGAACCACCTCAAGTTACTCCGACCATGTCCCAGAGTCTCTCTGAACGACACTAGCACGATCTTTCATAGTTGGCGGAGTACCAAGTCAGTTTCCTCATTTTTTGTGCGGCTACTTGTGATTTTATGGTTTAAATACATTTTCAGCTTGCTATTAGATGTTCCGAGCGCCCCACGTGCGTGACTGTCATACATGCAACCAGCACGGAACTCAGGACGAATACTCCTTCCCACCATGTCAAGTGTGAATGGTGAATTCGCTACTTGACGTTATCTCGGACAACTACGAATTACAACCAATGCTCACACCATTTGAACCACATACTCAGACTAATGCTGCCGCTATCAATCAGGTGCAAAGTCGTAGGGAGTCTACGAGCGATCGTCTCACCGTAGATATATCAGGAGAGGGTGCGTCACTTCTTTCGGGAGACAGTGCGGAAGGTGACTTGAAGGAAGGTGAGTGAAACTGCTCTCTTTTTACGGGTATCCTGAAGGCTAGCAGACTCGTCGACCGAGATGTGGAAGGAGAAGTAGGCATAGCCATGTCTTCGAGGTCGCACTGCTACTGGAAGTATGACCTTTTAGAACGGAATTGACCTGTGTTTATCAACAGGGTCATCGGGACTGCTCCTGCGACTTGGACTGTCCTTCTTTCTTTTTGGTTTCATCAATAATGGTGTGTCCAATCTCATTAGCTATCTTCAACTATCCTCTTAATTTCTGTCAAACGCGCCAAGTCCTCTACGTCATCATTCTGTCCGCTGCACTTGACCTCGTGCCGCCATCTACGCCGAAAGGTATCATTGCATTCTGCAACATTTTTCCAGCCCTTGTTGCCAAACTTGGATGGCCGTATCTGCTGAAGGGTCGAATACGATACTCACGGCGTCTACTTGGCTGCTGTGTTATCAGTGTCAGCGGCATGATAGTGAGTTTGTTGTCCGCGTTCCAAAGACCGTGTTCCAATATGACGATACCTGATGTCGTAGGTCGTAGCTCTATCTGATAGCCTGTCTATGAGACTTCTGGGGATATCGCTTGCATCATTCTCTTCAGGTATGGTCTCGGTTATGTCGTTTAGAGTTCATTTGCTGATGCGAATAAATCTGCAAGGACTGGGTGAACTTACCTTTTTGCAGTTATCGGTACGATATCATCCCCCTTCCGTTGCAGGTCGCAGCGTCAGGTAAGTAATGAGTTTCACGGGGACAAATCTCAACTGAATATTCTACTCATCCAGCTATTTTGCTTCGGGAACTGGTGCGGCTGGTCTTGTCGGTGCATTTCTCTGGTGGGAACTCAGGGGACTAGGTGTCCGTATCGGTGTTGGATTGTCCTCTGTGCGTCTATACGGCCTCTCAATTGCGCCGTGAAGTATGAATTATTGACCGAGTATGGTAGGTCCTTCCTCTCGCCATTCCGTTGGCGTATTTCCTCCTTCTGCCCCGCTCCTCTGCGTTTTCCTCTATGAATTCGTCGTCCTATGAAGAACCAGCACCTTCCGTTATCCCATATGCCGCACTATCTACCACCGACGATGAGGATGGTCCGTTGCCTTCGGAGCCAGAAGTAGACGTCGAGCACAAGCGTCCCGTTGGCCTGTCAGCTAGTGATAAGTGGAGGCTGGCCAAGCCTCTGTTGACGAGGTACATGTTACCACTGTGTAAGTAGTCAAATTCTTCATCAATGATGCGTATTTCAACCAATATTTGTTGCAGTCTGCGTGTATCTGGCGAGTCTCATTCATGCTATATGTGTTCTGCGACTGATGATTTTGCAACCTTTTGTTAGTTTGAATACATTATCAATCAGGTAAGATGGTTTAGCCATTCACATTTACCGCGATTTGGCTCATAGATGTCGTCGTAGGGTGTTGCACCAACCCTAGTATATCCTGTACCTTCACCAGACCAGTACTGGCTTATGAGCAAACTCATACACTCTATTAGGGACTACTATCCACTCTGGCAGGTGCGTACTACTTCATCTGAGCAGAATTCACGGATCGTAATATTGGACAAAAATGCTCGCAGTTGGTATATCAGACGACCGTGTTCTTCTCCCGCTCTTCGATCTCTATTGGTCTCCCACCACTGCCCGGTCGTCTCCTCTCGCTACCGGCGATCCTTCAGGCAATTGTTCTGAGTACACTGACCTTTGAATCTGCCGTCGGGATTTTCGGAGACCAGTCAGAAGGTCTCAGTTTCTTCCTCGTCTTTTTCCTTATAAGCATTGAAGGAATATGTGGCGGTTTGGCGTAGTAAGTATTTCCTTGATTCCGGACGCCGTCTTTCTGACGTCGACCGCCCTTCAGCGTCAACGTCTTTTACCGCATTAACCAGGAACGGCACGACAGTTCCGAGGACGTGGACCCGGAGCACTCGAAACAGGAGCGGGAGTTTAAGATCGGCTCTATGGGCCTCGCAGACTCAACTGGCATCGTCTTTGCGTCCCTCCTTGCCATGCCTACGGAGGTGGAGCTGTGTAGAGTGCAGGTACGGCGCGGGAAGATGTTCTGCCAGAGTTTGTAGTATATAGATGCACTTCTACTTGTCTTTATTGTATCAGTCTGCCATATGGAATCATCATAATTTGTCTTGCGTTTCTGTTCGTCTTCCATTGCTGGAGCACTGTATCATGATCCTCTTTTGAGCGTCACAAACTGTAGTCACGCGACCGTGACATTTTTGTGAATTTGGGAGAATTTCTCGAGACTTTCCGCTGACCCTGCACTCTGTCCTCGAGCGCTCACTTCACTTTTCTTCTATACCACCCACACACTCCATCAGTCTGCCTTGTATCTGTCCATGTCAGCATTTCAATGGAAGAAAAGCGCGCCAAAACGTAAGCATACCCTAGAATCTCCAGGAAATATGTGTGCTCATCAGCCGCAGTTTGGACGCGCTGTCGACGTTCATTCAGTCGCAGAGAGATTTGCTTGCACAAACGCAGTCCGACATAACACGCCTAAGGGAATTAAGAGATGAAGTTGCAGAGGCCCCTCCTGATTCACTGGATGATGTCGGTGACAAGGTGTGTTCCTCGTTCCATCTGAAGTATTTACTTAGTGCTTAGGGCTGGGCAGCTGAAAGCTAGCTCCACTAGATTGAGCGGACAACTGGACTACATGCCCCCATTGCCAGATGATATTGACTGGTCTCTCTTCAAGGGCTGCGGTGAATATAATTTCTCCTCTACTCCCCATCTTGGTTCTGATTTTTTCCAGACCCGACGCCCCTCAAAGAGCTCGCCGTCGGTTGCCGACAGGCGTATGCACAGCGCAATGAGCCGCCTGCAATACAGCACTCTGAACTTTCTGAGCTTCAAAAGCTAGTCAAGGACGCTCGCGTCCACATGGTCGATCCTGTCCTGGCTGCTTACAGCTACCTAGCTGAAATGTCGGAAGACGAGGAGGAAGAGGTAGACCCGGAGGTATGCCGGAGTGCACGCGAGCGGGAGAAGATTCGTGAGCTCAAGAAGCGCCGTCTTGACGATACCTCTGTACCAGGGTTCGGCGGACTGCGGCGGCCCCGTGCGAATGGCGTTTTTGTGCGTCGGGATCAGGCGGACGAGAGTGCAGAGGTGGACATTTCGTGTAACGCGTATGGAGACGGAGACGCTGAAGGCGATCCGTCGATGCTTGGATCTGGCTCTGAGGTTGTGCCGATGGACGTGGACACGCCGCCCACGTCGGTTACGTCTCCTCTCTCGGCTGTCTCTGGTCTACCTCCTTCACACCCACCTGTTCATGGGAAGCCTGTGCGGGAGCGCCGTCAAACTAGGAAGGCGAAAGAAGCAGCCCCTCCTGCAGATGTGCGCGCGAAGCCAAAGGGAAGACGCGAAACTGCACCGAAGTCAGCGGACTTGCCCCCGGAGCCTGCTTCTTCTTCTGCTGCACCGCAGAAGGAGAAGAGTAAGCAGAAGTCCGAGACATACAAGCAGGCGTGGTCCGTTTCGGAGCAGCATCTGCTCGAGCGCCTGCTGGAGGAGATCCCGGAGGGCGAGAAGAATCGGTAAGCCGACCGTATGTCCACTTGAAACTTAACTGTTGTCTCACAAATGGTGGTCAGGTGGCTCAAGATATCGCAGGCGATGAATTCACGGCGGACGGCGCGACAGGTCGCGAGCCGGGTGCAGAAATACTTCGAAAAGCTCAAGCGTTTCGGGCTGGATGTGGGCAAAAGTACGATATGAAAATCCAGTTTCGCTTATAATTTATGTCGACCTTGCTGTATCTCGTAGCTGTTCCTTTGTATATCCTCGCATATCCTGTCGTTTTGCTGCGTGCATCGTCTGATACGGTTTTGTGAACACCTTGCCAGTGAATGGCGAGATCATATGACCTGCAATTCTCCGTGTTCAATTACAGCCACTGCTCCGATCCGACATTCAGCCTAGCTCTGCCAGCGACTATAGCACTCCTTACGTTCCCTTACCGGATTGTCTGCAAACGACATCATGACCACCGGATTCGACCCGAACACTGCGCAAAATCTGGTTGAGGTGAGATGTTTTCGCTGAATTGATTGCTCTTCGGGCAGTGCTCAATATTTCATCGAAGTAGATTGAGAAACAGTAAGTGACGTGTCATTTGGACGACCAGAGGAACAGAAGGGCGAGATATTTACTACAAAACACAGGTTTGCCGTGAAAGCCGTCGAACATGCCCAGGTGCGTCTACAAATTGTATGCTACCGCACACAATTCACGTCTGCGTTTCTGCCAACAGACTTATTGGAACCTCCTGGAGAAGGTGGACCCATGCAACCTGAGGTTGACTAAGTGCGTGTTTCGGTAGTACTTAGACGTCGTGCTGATACCTGCGCGGTGTCTCAGGCTGGACGACGAGATCTTCGAGCACATAAAGTCCGAGTTCCCGGAGCTGGCAGAGGAGCCGTACGACACAGTCTTGAAGATCGACGAGGAGTGGATGAAGAGCGCCGAAGGCAAGGAGAGGTGGAGGAAATTCATGCAGGCGTGAGTGACCCGCCTGCGCCGTATATTGTACGTTCGTGATTGTGAGCGCCGCAGGTACGAGAAAAAAGTCCAGGACTACAACTTCGGCTCACTGATCCGCACGGACGCGCGCGGGGAGTACGACGAGAAGAACACAATGTTTGGTGAGCAGGCATTATCACTTTCTACGCAATTCGTGCGCTGAATCTTGGGTGTAGTGACACGAATGCAGGTTCGTATTTGCCCATTCTGTTTAACGCAATGTACTGATGCATGTCATTGTGCTCATGCTGGTCGCTAGTTCTATGCCTATGAGGTATGTTATTGCCCATGCGCGCACGAGTTACGTCTTACTTTCCCGTGGTAGATCGCACGCAACAGACTCGGCCTGAACGACGCCGCACACGCCAAGGCCAAGGCAGACGCCGAAAAGGAGAAGGCAAGGAAAGAGAAAGAACGGGAGGCAAAGAACAAGAAAAAGAAGTCGAACGGTAGATAGCGCTGGTGTGTGGATATTTTTTGTCCCTTTGGGTTGTCGTAGAGTTTTCGTCTCGGAGTGGTGTATATTATTGTGTATACATAGTATCCATCCTAGCACGACTTGTCGAAGTCAACGTTGGGGATGTGCTCAGGCTCAGGCAAGCGATCTGCATAACCACCGAACATGAATTTGTCATAGCAATCGTAACGTCATATATGCAAAGTACAGCTCGTCAAAGCTTCAAGCTTCATGAAGGAATGCAAGCTAAATAAGCAACATACAGTCTACACGAGATCATGATGAAATGGATGCACTGAAAGCAACAAAAGAATTTAGTTTCTGTCCGCTGAGGTCAATCAAGAAGTACGCTTATGCACGAACGCCCTCACTGCTTCTCCTGGTCAAAATACGCGACAAGCTGGCCAACGGGAACCTTAGGTTTTCCGGGCATGACTTTCGGAGGATCTGGGAAGGCAGTCGCTAGTGCCTCCTTCGTCTGTCTGCGGACGACAAGCGGATCCACGAACTTCCCAGAAGTGGGCGGAACGGGTGTAAAGCTAGGGTGGGAGATACCCAGTCCAAACCTGTCTGTTGAACGCGAACGGAGACGGACATTAAGTGGCGTGACGGGTGATGGTGCAGCGAGGGCTGGCGCCATCGGAGAATACATCGATTGAGGCCGCACGCGTGCTCTCGACTTCGAGGAAGGATCGGAGGCGACGGCCAGTTCATTATGCCTCGCCATCGACTTCCCGATGGTATCATCCTTTCCGAGTGAACTGTCAGAATCGTCGGTGATATCTTGGGTATCGTCATAGGCTGATGCAGGAGACGTCGAGAAAAAGGCGGTGCTGATTTCCCGCGATTGGGTACGAGAATGGGGTGTTGCTGGCTGCTCGCGATCAATACGACTTGCTGACATGATCGGCCCACCCAACGCAACTGTATAACGTTTCCGGGGGGTGGGACTCATGCTGTCCTGGCGATACGCCGATGGATTGGGACGGGGAAGAGAAGACGGGCTTGCAGACGTCATGGGAGACGCCGAACGTGGAAGTCCAGCTGGAGAAACACTGGCGGAAGAATTCTCGGTAGGTAGGCCCGAGATGGATGTCTGCCTCGTCTTCGAAGTAGATATAAGTGAAGAAGGCGGCGAGTTGGGAGGCGAGAATGGGCCTTGGCTGAGCAATGCTGTTTCTGGTGGTGTAGCATAGTCGCCCGTGGGGTATGGCAAACGTGTCCGGGAGTTCTGGGAGCCGATAGGTGGACTGGTGGAACCCGAGATCTTCGGAGGAGTAGTCGTAGGGCTCGTAGAAACTTGGTTAGAAAAGGACCGCACCGCAATGGACGTAGATGAGACCGCAACAGAGGACGTGGCAGACGGAGCCCGAGTGATGGATGCGGAATTTCGTGAAGGCCCAGAGGAAAGATTGCCAGGCGCTGTAATCATCTTCGCCATTTCGCGACCCAACTCACTTAGACGGCCTTGGAGCTCTGCGAGCTCCTCTCTCACTTCATCCATAGCAGCGGCTGCATCACCATTCTCGCCGTCTGTACTGCCTTTCTCCTTCTCGCCTTTATCCTTCTCTACTAACCATCGTTCAACGTCATCCATGCGCTCCTCTAGAGCCCGGACGTGACCTACAGTCCACTTCTCCAGCTTTTCAAAACGCTTGACAATCGTAAGCAGAGTCCCTGGCACGTCCAGCGTACCCTGAGAGTCAAATTGCGCGTACAGTGGAGGAGGCGCACGGCCATCGTTTGAACGTAGTGGAGAAGCTGCCAGACTAGGAGGAGTGCTGGGCTGGCCGCGGGGGAACGGGACGGGAGAAGACGACGCTGCAGAGATGGGGCGTGGCGGGATAGCGCGCGGTGGTGTAACTGGAGCAGTCGCCAGTCCAGGCTGTACGAACGACGGACCATCCAATCTCCCATCTCCAGACGACGGCCATTCCTTGCTTTTCTGTTTCATCTTCTCAGTCTTCTTCTTGTCCTTCTCCAATTCCTTTTCGCGTGCTTTCGTTTCCTGTATGATCTGTTGCGCTGGAGTAAGAGGCTCTTTAGTCGGCGTGAGCTTGGTTTTCGCCAAATACCACCAGCTGGCGTCCTTCTGCGACGAGGAAGGCGAAGGCGGTGTGGCTGGCATCGTCTGTGCACGCGACGGCGAAGGTAACGAGTTGGGCGGACCACCATCTCCGTGCAACATGGCTAGGACGCGTTCTTCCACTGTTCGTCTGTCCTCCGCTTCCGTCATTATGATACGTTCGGCCTCACGCCTGCTTCTCTCTCGCTCCCTCTCCGCTTCTGCTTCAAGCTCGTCGTCTGTCGGAAGATGATTGTTGGCACGGGGGCTCATGAGCGATCCTACCCGCTGAGCAATGTTTGCGGCGAATTTGGCTACAGATGGGGTTGGCGAACGCGAGCGTTGTTCGCCCCAGGGTCGCGAGTCGATAGATTCGAGAGTGGAACCGTCGTCGCTGAGTTCGCCTGTCTTCGGGTCCAATGTCAAGCTCTGCCGAAGAGGAGACGGTGGTCGTCGATGTCCATAGACAGGTTCTGGCTAACAGCCCAGGCACTCAACGAGAGATCCGAATTACTCTGTGAGGGAGACTGACCAGATCGAGAGGCGATGGTGGAGGCAACGACGGCGAGGTCATGCGCCTTGGCTTGACATTGGTCGGAGATGGAGGAGCGAGACTTGAGGTAGAGCTTGCCATAGTGCCCGCTGCGATATGCGTTTGCCGAGGAGACTGTTCGACGAGCACGAGGCTCGAGCTCGCCGACGCCGACGAAGTTGAAGGAGCGTGACTCTCGACAGGGAGAGTCACGGTGTGGCACCAAACCGTAACAGTGTGCGTTCAAATATGGTAATTTCTGTCCAGAAAAGGAAGGTAAGTAAGAACAAAGCCAGGTACAACACCGACTTTGCACAAGCGATAATTCTCCCAATTCTCCAGAAAGCCTTCCTCAGAACTAGAGAATGTCGCATGATACTCCTCCCTTGGAGCACATCCCGAATGTACTTTTTCAGATCTTCGGAAAGTGAGCTGTGTGTCGTGCTGTTCAAAACGACGTCAGGGTTCGAAATTCTCCTTACCTCCCACTCCAACTCATTAGCATCATCATACCTTCACCCTGCTCCAATGCGAATTCTCATATAGACAACCTCCCTCAGTGTGACCATACAGAATATGCTTATGTACAATCTGATCTTTGATCCGAGGAAGTGGGAGGGAACGTGAGAGGCATCAGTGAAAAAAGAGGTCCTGTCTAAAATTCTGATCACGTACCTCTCCTGTTCTACAACATACCTCGAGCATTCATAAAACCGGCTGAACATCGTGCAATTTGAGACAGAATTAACTCGGTGGGGATTATACGTCACGAAGTCACGCGAGTCACGCTACAGGGTGCCCTTAAATTCTCTCCCTTGCAGCTGATCATCCTCAACTTTCGACCACCATGAGCGGCACGACGACGAGCTGGGAGCCTTTCGTTTCTTTTGCTACGTATTCTCTCTCGACGTTAGAGACCACTTTCTCTAAAATACCCGGTTCGGCGGTCGTCGCGCGATACGTGAAGTCGTCGCATCAGAACGACCCGGGGCGGACGCTGCTTGAGGTGATCCTCATCATCTTCGCCATACGCACTCTGCTGCAGTCGCGCACGCGTGCGGACCACTCGGGCAAGCACTTTATCCAGTTCGACGAAAAGGTGCGTCCCCGCGGGGTCGTCGAAGTTCCAAGTGCACTTATTGTCTCTCCACAGGAAATCGATGACCTGGTGTCGGAATGGACTCCAGAGCCGCTCGGGCAACCTCTCACTGCGAGACAGCAGGCAGACCTTGCTGCGGCTCCGATCATTGTTGGACCGACGGGTCCGAAGCCTAAGCTGGCATCGGGCAAGACGGTCGTTAACCTGGCGAGCTACAACTTTACTGGGCTGGCCGGGAACCAGGACATCAAGGACCGAGGCGTGGAGACGCTGCGCAAGTACGGGCTTGGGAGCTGTGGACCGCCAGGGTTCTACGGGACGCAGGGTACGTCCACGTCCGTCCGTGCCTGGCGCGTGTGCCGTGGGAAGGACGCTGACACGGTGTGTGCGTTACCGCCGCAGATGTGCACATCCAGCTGGAGCAGGACATCGCCGACTTCCTCGGCACTGAAGCGGCCATCATATACTCGCAGGCATTCTCGACGGTCGGCTCGGTGATACCCGCGTTTTGCAAGCGGGGGGACGTGATTGTCGCGGACCGTGGGGTGAACTTTGCGATTCAGAAGGGCCTGCAGATTTCGCGCTGCACGGTGCGGTGGTATGACCACGACAACATGGAGAGCCTGGAGCAAGTGCTGGAGAGCGTAGAGAAGGAGCGGCGGAAGAAGAAGGCACCGCTGACGCGGCGGTTCATCGTGACGGAGGGCATCTTTGACCATGATGGGGCGATGTCGGACTTGCCGAAGCTGGTGGGTACAGCCCGCGCCTGATGGGCGACTCTGCTGACGGGCGAAGGACAGGTGGAGCTGAAGTTCAAGTACAAGTACCGGCTTATTCTGGACGAGAGCGTATCGTTTGGGGGCGTCGGTAGGACCGGCCGTGGGCTTACGGAGCTCTACAACGTTCCGGTGAGTGCGTTGGGGAGCTGCGGGGCGTAGGCGACCTAACACGACGTTTCAGGCGTCTCAAGTGGACATGCTGGTGGGCTCGCTCGCGAATGGCCTCACGGCCTGCGGTGGGTTCTGCGCTGGCTCGCGCGTTGTCGTCGACCACCAGCGGATCAACGGAACCTCGTTCGTGTTCTCTGCCGCGATGCCCGCCATGCTTGCCGTGGCGGCATCGGAGGGTATCAATATCCTTCGCAACACGCCCTCAATTCTGAGCACGCTTCAGGAGAACGTGCGCGCGGTGCGTTCAATCCTGGACAAGATTGACTGCGTCTCCATCCCGTCGCACCCCGCCAGCCCGATCATCCACATCAATGTGCGGTCCGCTGTGCCTGCGCACCCGCCTACCACTCCCAGCACTCCCAGCAAGCCGTCAAATCCCATGTCAGCGCAGTCGCGTGATACCCCGCAGCCCGATATCGACTTGGAGGAGCGCCTCTTGCAGGAGATAGTCGAGGAATGTCTCGTGCAGGGTGTTATGGTCACGCGTGCGCACCGCCTTCGCGGCCAGGAGCTCACCGAGGCCCGTCCCAGCGTACGCCTAGCGCTTACCTCCGCGCTCCCACGCAAGGAGTGCGAGAAGGCGGCGCAGGTCATCAAGGCTGCGTGCGTTAAAGTGCTCAGCAAGCGTCGGTGATTCTACGCTGGCTAGTACGAGAACGGTCTTCTCAATCGTTGGGGATTCCTATCTTATATATCGTTAAAGTTCGTTTATACCTATTGTTGTTACTTTATGAACACAGCTCTAGCTTGTGCAATTTTATTGAGGTCCCGTGGATCGCTAGCTGCTAGATGACATCCTCGTGATATTTGACTTCAGAATGCATCCCCGACTCGCAGCGAGGTTACCGGATTATGCAAGCCATCCGGTTTATAGACGCATGCGGCGAGCAGGCACCTCCCCAAGGTTGACCATCTCTGCTCGAGGCATATTCGTTGCCTTCCAAAGTCTGTGCAAACCACATTGACGGCGAAATGTCAGGTGTGTCTAGAGTCTCCGTCGCAATGGTGGACTAGAGCGCGCGCGCGCTCATGCTAAACGCGCTGTACATGTGTAATAGCTTCCATCGCCGAAGACTTGAGAATCGACAGGCTTTATGGTGTGGAAGGTAAAGTCGGTACGTCCTCGCACACACATCCCACTGCTTTGAGAAGCTGATGCGCGGGCAGCGGTGGTAACTGGCGGAGGGTCGGGCATTGGGACGATGATCGCTTCCGCGTTCGTGCAGAACGGGGCCAAGGTCTACATCGCCGCACGCAAGGAGAAGCAACTGCAGGAGGTCAGTAGTCCGGCGTTGTGTGTTGCAACTATATGAATGTTTGCATACCGGGTGGCAGGTGTGCAGTGCTCTTAACGAGAAGGGCCCGGGCAGCTGTCATTACTTCATAGCGGATTTGACGGTGAGCTTGAGCAGTTTTATCGGCCGTGGATGTTACTGAGCCCGGCATGGCGTCCAGACGAAGGCAGGTTGTGACAGTCTGGTTGCAGCTATCAAGGAGAGGGAATCCAAGATTCACATCCTCGTTAACAACTCCGGCATCAGCTGGGGAGCACCATATGACAGGTATTGCAGTCATGTCCTTGCAACAAAATTTGCCTGTGACACAGTGTTCATAGTTTTCCCGAGAAGGAGGGCTGGGATCGACTTATGGCGTTGAACGTCAAGAGTGTATTCTACAGTACGTCTGAACAGGCTTCTGCGTGGCGCATCACTTACGAGCACTCATGGTTTTAGTGACCGTTGGGTAAGCGCACTCATGCTGACTTAAGACTTTTCATCGATGCTGAGACTCAGCGCACAGGCTCACTGATCTTCTTGCGAAAGGTTCGACGAATGTAGACCCAGGGCGCGTTATTAACGTCTCGTCCGTTGCCTCACTTATCGCTACTTCAACGGAAACGTCCCTCGCTGCCAAGGGCTCGGGTCTATGGAGCTGTCAGTCTCATACGTTTAGTACATTGTATATAAACACACTAAGGTTTTGTTCATTGTCCATTCAGATGCTACAAGCAAAGCTGCTGTGAATCATCTGACATCGCAGCTGGCTGTAACTCTGCTCCCGAAGCGCATAACGTAGTTCTTTCTTTGCATTCGCACGGCTACTATCTGACGTCTGTTTCTACAGAGTGAACGCGATCCTTCCAGGGTGAGTAGTTCCAAGATATGCAAATCCTCTGTCTGATTGGCTCATTCGTTGTTGCGGGATCAAACAGGACGTTCCCCTCCAAGATGACTGCGTATGGGTTCAAGACCAAAGGCGATAGCCTCGATTCGAATAACCCAATGGGTTTGTTCCTATACCGTGCACTCACATACGCAGCCTCTCACTTCCTTCTGTCCAGGTCGTGTTGGTCACCCTAGAGACATCGCAGGAATTGGTAAGTCGATACGCATCATGCTGCTGATCAGAAGACTCACTCGCTTGGGGCTGCCACTGCATGATAGTGCTCTTCCTGGCTAGCCCTGCATCTGCGTACATCACCGGTGCACATATCACTGTCGACGGTGGATCCGTGGTCTCCCGACAGAAGGCTGCTCTGTGAGCCTTACGAGCTGCATTTGGTGTAAATATCACAGATACCAGTCCTCACTGCCGTCGAGTATTTTTCATCATGTGTATGTACCGCCATCTCCATAATGCAAGCTGTCTGGATGCGTTTCGTGTTCTTCGTGACATTGTTAAAACAATTAAGCCTCAATCTTCCCATCACTATGCTATACGATGTGCTATTACGGAGCATGATATGACAATAAGACAATGTCGCTACAGAAACTATACGTCGACTCTGCATACATACTCCTGACAACAATTCGATCACTCAATAACACGATAACATGATAACACAGAGCCGTGAAAACTCGACGACGATACTTAAATGAAGCCGTTCCCTAGACTGTCATCCCCCACTGTTGCATCATTCTCATCGCGCTCGTCAACGACTCCCATGTGAAGTTAATGGCCGCCCACAAACCACTGTCCTTGACCGCTAACCATACCACGTTCTGATACAGACGATAGACCAGCTTCGCATGCCTCGAAAGCCTGTTGATGGTCATATCCTGCTGCGTAGCGAGCGCGTACGCATACGCGGCAACGCGGTCGTCGTGACTAATAATACCAGGGGCCCGCGGTGGCGGAGGTAATTCGGAGGGGAGAAGTTCTGCTTCGAGATGCGGCACGTTCGAGAAGTAGATATAATGTTCGAGGAGCTGGAACGCGACGGGGGCGGGAACGTAAATCGGAACCAGCGGAACACGGATAATGGATGCTGCTTCGACCGTCGCGGTCGGAGGCGTAACGTGAAGGATTGCGAGTCGCAGACGGTAATCCTCGATGGGAGGAAGGTTGCCACAATGCGCAAGGAACATGAGGGCATGAATTGGGTAATAGGTGACGAGGCGGCGGGCGCGGAGTTTCTGGAGGTAACGGTCTGCGGGCGAAGTAGACCCCCATGATGGTCCGTAGACGGCGAAAATGTGCGTTGGGCACTCCGCCAGCCTAGAATCGGGCACAGACATTCCCTTGACCTTCCGTAACACGGTCTTTGGTGGGTCACAGCGTACGCCAAGGAGGATTGGCGGGACACTGTTGGACAGGTAAGACCGAGCATCAGCATGGGAGGTAAATCTGGAAAGTGACATCATTGAACTTACTGCCTATGCATTCCCGGCAAGCCCTTGCGAATTAATTCCACAGGAGTACGGGCAAGGTCCGGTGCATAAGCCATGACGTCCTCATGTTTAACATCAGGCATGTCAGGTTGCGGTAATTTGCGCGGCAGCCGAGTTGGTGCCCTAAAAGGCATAACATACTGCAGTAGAAGTTTGCTATCGCCATATACAGGTTTCTTCATAAGGCGAGGACAGCCTCTGTATAAACTGTCGGTCATAGGGCGACGCGATCTTTTCCTCGCTAGAGCGATAACTGCGTGGGAAGCTTTGAGAGACTTCTCGATAGACGTAATGCGCAAGGTCCTGCGAGGTGTGCGCAGTAGCTTCAGCCTGAGGAGATCGCGCGTCACTGCAAGTCTCATCGGTGAGGCGGGGAAGAAATAAGGAGGGAATAAATTGGGGGGAATGGATACGGATAGCCATGTTGATAGGTAAACGCTCGGTTTAAGTACCCAGGTCGCGGAAAGGGTGTAAAGGCCCTCGGCTAGAAAGACGCTAGTTGGCTCGGATTGGAACGTACTAAATATGGAAGTTGTTTGGGTCAGTCAAAAGATGGACCCACGCAACCAAGCAGATGCAAATACGGACCACGGTACCATTCACGGATTATTTGCGGTTAAAAAAATAAGCCCTTCCCGGTATGGATAAGCCCTTGTTTTCGTGTTCAATCTCAGCTTCGCAACGACGACAAAGAATGATCATTGACGGTCAAAAGGTAGGAGTGTCCGGCCCCCTTTGCCGAGAGTACGCCTAGAGCATATTTTAGCTGGGAGTTGAATCGGTCTCTGGACTTGATCATGAACGGCACTGAAAGTGTAATCATGGAGAGCCAAGTTACAGAGCACGTACATTCACTTCGACTTGCAAGAGATGTTCCGTAGATATGATGCGGTGTGCTGTATATTTTCTGTCACCTTTGCCGGGAGGGATACAATACAAGGATGCCCAGTATCTGCCTCAGGGACCAACGTGGAGGGCCCATATCCTGGAGTATACATGTCAACAAGAATTTCTAGCGAAGAGCAGCGATAGTAATTAACTAAGGCGAGAGGCAGACCAATGGACAGATTGGACATCAAGCCAGCATTACGCGAAGGCGAATTGTCATCAAGCGCTGGGTCCCATCTATTTAGGTTCTGCAGAGTATGAACATACAAAAGAAGTGCAGAAGTACTTGATCGTGCAAGGTGGATCTAACCAAGATCTCGGATGTGTATATTCGATCTGCCTGTCAAGGCATGCTCTCTACACGACGTCTGACGGGGACGTTCGATCACACGAAACGATATGGATCTATCTCCTACAATAGCGGCGGAAGCCCCTATTGAATGGAAACCTTGTGCAGAGGGTAACCGTTCAATAATATTGGTGTAAAATATGATGACACGCTAGAGCACATCCATCTCGTATATACAGTATCCTGCCAGTGGAAGAAACTTGACAGACAGTCTGACATGGACCCTGGACTCCGCCAATCTCCGCGACGGACGGACCCTCGATCACCTCTGCTTGATCTAGTGACTAGCCCATCAGAGCTCAGTAAGACAGGTTCGTTGACTCTTTTTACTCGAACTATCAATTTGGTATGCTCATAGGAGCCCTGTACAGGTTATTGGATACTGGGCAATCGGAGTGACGGACATTCATAAGGGCGTAGGAACTCATCCCGCAGATAGTATAGAGACCAACGAGAACTGCAGCCTTCTCGACCTGCGACGCTAAGCCGAGGATGAGGCGGCGACTCTCTGTGTTGTTGGAATGGACGTCAGCCAGCCACATCCAGATCGATGGGCGGATTCAACTGGTAGATGAACCTGCAACCGGGATCAGGGTGCTTTCCACGACGGAGATCCTCCCGCTCTCTACTCGTGAGCGCACTCAACCGCCACCGCTTCTTTCCTGACCGATTGTAGTCGTCACCATCCCCAAGTCTGCGCTACTCTCCTGTAAATCGTGCTCGCGTGCGTCGCTCATCCCGTTTGTGCCCTATGGCCATGGCGCCCATCTCGCGCTCGCGTTAGCGGTCTATTCTGAACTGTGAGTGCCTGAAGTTGTCTTTCACCTGCGTGGTAGTTGAAACGCGAACAGGTTGAATGGCTCTGCGTCGAGATGGTATGGGTACTTGCAATCCCTGCCGACCGATATTGTCCCAATCGCACTCTTGTGGGGGACAGACGATGCAGATGAAGATGGTATGCAGGGACGCCTTTGGCTAACTGGCACGGAAGTAGAGAAGGAATTCCTAGATGAGAGTGGTGCGCTGATCCTTGTGCGCGTATCTATTCTAAGTGCACCTATGAACATGTGCTAATACTCAACTAGGACGAAAGCCGCGAATACTATGCGACAATTGTGGAACCCCTCTTGTCAAGTCTCTCGAGTTCAAACACGCTGTCAGGGTTTCTGCATGCGTATTCACTTGTCAGCTCGCGGGCCTTCCTTGTTGACGCATACCATGGATTGTCCATGGTCCCCATCGCGGATGCGTGAGTGGATTATTTTCTCTATCCAGTGCACTCTAAAGACTGCTCATATTACTGCGTATAATGTTCCGCAGATTCAACCATATCCATGAGAATCATGTTCACCTAGAAGTAATCACGTTTACATTCAACAAAATCCCTCTGATTCCGTAGTTCACAGAGCGACTACGACGTCTGTCCGACATGCGGATCTCTCTCTGAATGTCCGCACGACCGCGAAGAATCCTCCGGCAGCCCCACCCAGCCGTCCTCGAGCAAGGTCTTTCCGCCGAGCACCGATACCTGTGACATGGTAACAAACCTCTTTGTCCCAGCACATAGCGAGGTCTTCAACACATACGGAGCGCGCCTCTCTAACGCAACTCTCCTCACGCGATATGGCTTCTCGCTTGAGGGCAACGAGAACGACATCTTGTCGTGGAATATCTACGACCTGCGCAGCTCGTTACATCCAATGAACGTGGATATGTACGAGAGGCTTGTTAGCGGATGGACGCGGTCCCGTTGGTCGGTGGTCTTGGAGGATAGCACCCTGGTCTTCCGACCTGATCTTGAGAACGATACATATTCGCAGAGCGGATCCAATCTGCGCCGCTTTCTGTGTATCAACAGCGATGCGCAAGTCAGCGTACACCTATGGCTCTGGGCTGCTTTTCGCAACATGAGGTCTTCTGGAGCAGAGCAGGATCTCGATGAATTTGTGCGTCTCCTTGGACGCGTTGCCGAGATGCAGGTTCAGCTGGAGCACGTACTCGCGGATGGTGGTGAGGATGAAGGTACCGTGCATGATTCTGATGCGCTATCGAGACGCATCCTCTCCGGTATAGCCACAGACCTCTGTGTGCTCTGTGCACACCGCATCACGCAGATCGGGGCGCATCCTGAACTCAGTTCCGCAGAGCTTGGCGAAATGCTTGACGTGTGTTTTCTTCGCAATTACATTCTACTGCTATTAATGGGGCTATGACCAGAATCTTCCGTCCAACAGACCAAAGACACGGCTTGCCCTCTCACAAGTGCTAGCAGAACGTGCAGTCGTGGAGAGCTGTGCGTCGGCTTGGAGAGCATTGGAAGAACTTCTTGAAGATGACCTCGAACTTGCGCCATGATCATTGTCTCCAAGAAGGGTTCTTTAAGTTCCTGGATACCAAGATAAAGGTGAGGATCCCGGATACTATCTGGTGTTGTGTATGCTACGCACTCTGGCGGCATCACCGTCGGGCGCAGCGAGAAGGAGGGAACATGTGTCACCTGCCCTCTTCGAATACCCGGCGGAGTCTAGAGTTCAGTAGTGGTTCCTCTGGCGCTTGAACGAATAACTTTATCTTCGTTGTGGGCTCTTCGTGGACGACCTGCATGTGATTTAAGTTATCGGTAAGCTTGGACTATTGGCATGTATAGCGCCTCGTGTTATTCTGCCGTCTCGAAACCTGGTTGGAATTGCATTGATGTAGAACGTGCTGGAGTCTTCATCAACATCACTCTTCTTTCTTCTTTCCCTCGTTCTGAGGGAACTGGGTATAAATGCCTCTCTATCACTGCACCGTCTCCGCATGGACCCTAACCCATAGTCAGGGTCCCGATCGGATGCGTTGGCGACGTTTCGCTACCGCTCACGATCGCAGTTGGAATCGCAACAAATGGTCTTGACAGGAACAGGGGTATGTTTCTTGCCTTCCGTATGTTGCGCCTGGCAACTCGACCCTGTCCTCGAGCACTCGCATTTGCACGCCCATTCTCAGATTTTCAGAGTTCCCCAGATATCATGGCAAAACGCAAGCACATCATCGCACCACGTTCAATTCCTGACATAGAGGTCCCCGTTGACGCAGTAACCCAGAGCGAGACGGTCGTCTTACGTCGGTCAGCTCGTGTCAAGAAGAGCGTAACTTACACAGAAGTTACTCTGACTGCCGACGCAGAGGCAAATGAGGTCGGAGTCGAGAGTCCATTAACGGATCTCGAAGAGGCAGAGGAATCGCCGACGAAGAAGAGAATGCGGCGCGGGAAGAACGAAGAGCCCGTGGTGTACGACATCCCTCCAGTAGTGCAAAAAGAGACCGCCTTCAAAGGTAGGCCGAGTACGCTCACTATGTGAGGAGTGTTGACCTTCATGTGACCTTGTAGGACGATTGGGATATGCGTGTCTTAACACTATTCTCCGTGCGCTCAAGCCTAATCCCGTGTTCTGCTCCCGTACTTGTCGTATGGAGACCATCCGCAAAAATGGTCTACAATATGCTAAGGATCTTGGCCTGCAAAACTCCAGGGACCTCATCAAAATTATACAGGTATATAGAGTTATTCAGTGTTGTGCTCCGCTAAGCGTTCGGTTGATTGGTTCCAATTCGCAGTGGAATGAGGATAATAATATTCGATTTTTCCGAGTGTCCTCCGAAATGTTTCCCTTCGCATCACATAGTATACACGGCTATTCTCTCGAATATGCTGCTAAAGAACTCAAGGTATGTGCGCCGCTCGCTCTCACGTATTATCGTACTTATTTCTCTTAGGCTGCAGGAGACTTGGCGAAGCGCTTCGGTCATCGATTGACTGCACATCCAGGCCAAGTACGATTTGTGCATTAGCTCGAAGCTCATTGTTAATGCACGCCATAGTTCACGCAGCTTGCGTCACCGCATGAGAACGTTATCACGGCGTCCGTGCGCGAGCTAGACTGTACGTACATCCTATCCACTTATGCGATGCGGCTGAAGTTGACGAGCGACTAGACCACTGCCAGATGTTGCGGTACATGGAACTCGACAAAGACAGCGTGATCATCTTGCACATGGGGGTGCGTCCACGTCATCGTCCTACATTCAGAGCTTTGACCTCCGACGCAGGGCGTCTACGGCGACAAGCCCGCGACGCTCGAACGCTTCCGCGAGACGTTCCGCACGCGGCTCACGCAGGAGATGCGCGACAGGATAGTGCTCGAGAACGACGAGATGTGCTACAGCGCGGACGAGCTCCTCCCGGTCTGCCGCGAGCTAGAGATCCCGCTCGTGGTGCGTCCCTCCCCATCGTGTTCTGTCTCTCTTTTAAATTTTGTTCACCTGCTTGCAGTTCGACTACCACCACAACTGGATCAACGTGCGTCCACCTATCATTTTTCTTTTACTTCAAATTTTTGATGCTCCTTGTAATGTAGCCGAGTACACACCCGCTCGCTGAGCTCCTCCCGCAGATCTTAGCGACGTGGGCACCGCGCGGTATCCGCCCGAAGCAGCACCTCTCCGAACCGCGCCCAGGCGCACAAACCGTGATGGAGAAGCGCGCACATGCAGACCGCTGCGCAGGCCTACCTTTAGACTTGCCAGTCGACATGGATCTAATGATCGAGGTGCGCACCCCGATGATACTCGCAACACATCGCTGACATCGTCGGGACTACAGGCAAAGGACAAAGAGCAGGCGGTTCTGCATCTGTACAGGATCTACTCCCTAGCATCCGTCATACATGAGAACCTCCGCCCGGAGAAGCCCCCGAAGCCGTTCGTACGCCGCGGTGATTCGTCCGCGAACGTTGACCCTAACGCTGACTCTGACGTGGCCTTGGGGATCGATGCAGAGCCAGAAGTCACCGCGGGCGTCGATGCCGAGCCTGGCACTGTCACTGTAGACGAACCCCCCCTCATGGAGGGTGCAGCCAATGCCGATGCGTCCACCGTGCTGCCTGTTCTCCGCAAGAGAAAGCGTGCTGCGAATTCGCGTGTTGTGGCTTTGGAAGCCCTAGAGACAGATAGCAGTGAGATGGCCGAAGTGGTCGGTTTGCATGTAAATTGAGAGGCTGTGGGCGGCAATGCATTGAAGAGAAGGCCGAAAGCTGGAGAGCAGGAAGAGCCCTTGAGGTCTGAACTGCTCCTCTTAGCTCCAGAGTTTTTCTGTAGCGTCTCGTTAGTTTGTTGCGGTATGGGAACCTCTCAAGCAATTCAGATTTTCTCGCATGCAAATTACAGAGAAACGAACAAAATAATAACGATGCAAGAATGGAGGTGAAACAATCCAAGCAAAACATAGAAGTACAATCATCGTATTCGGTTTCCGTCGTCGTCGATGTTCCACATCTTGCAGAGCTTCTCCGACGTGATCTCGAGAACCACATACGCCTTGGTCGTGACGACCATGACACCGCCCTGCTGGACAGCGTGCACCTTGGCTTCTTGACCCTTCTGCGGGCCATGCAGGACGAGCGCATCATCCTCCGTGCGCTCAGGATGCACCGGCCACAGGAACTCGACGGGTATCGTGTGTACGTCCACGTCAGGGTCGATCGGCTGGAGGAAGCGTACGCGTGCACGCGCGCCGAATTGATTGTGCATGTCCGACACGGTGAGTACCACCGCCTGCCGACCCTCGTAGTCGCCTTTGTGCCACCCGTTCTCACCAAACGAGTTCTTCACTTCAACGATCATTCCCCGCTTCGATGCGATCTCGGGTTCCGTCAGCCATTTCACACTTGCTTCTGCAAACCACACATCAGCTAGAGCTCAGAGTCGAATGGAGTGTGAAGGTGCTCACCGAACCTCGTCTCTACACCGCTATAAGCGCCGCCGGATAAGCCGGGCGTCTCTGCGGTGGCTTCGAACCCAGCACCCGGGGTTTCGTACAAGCCAACTCCTGGCGTAGGCATTCCACCGCCATACATCATGCCGGGAGTAGCTGGAAATGGATCAGCGAACGCAGGTGTGGGTGCCACAAAGGGCGTGGGAGCACTGGCGACCGGCTCTCCCTACAGCAAGTCTCATCAGACCACCGCATCGTGAATGCAAAGAATAGCCTACCCAAGTATTTGCGCCTTCACCCCAGCCACCCCCAGATGGTGAGCCCCACCCGCCTCCGGCACCACTTGACCGTCCTGGCGTCGCGCCACCCCAGCTTGAGCTCGAGGGATTTGCTGGCGATGTTCCACCCAACTGTGCATTATTGTATGGATTTGGCGTACGCACTGCTGAATTCCACGCTGGCGTGCGCCCACCGTCCTGACCGTACGGGTTAGGAGTGCGTGACGACGCATTCCAGGTAGGCGTTTTCCCGGTATCAGCATAGGGATTTGGTGTGCGAGAAGAGGCACTCCAAGCGGGGGTGCGGCCATCAACAGCGGCATATGGATTTGGTGTACGACCCGTAGCGCCCCATGCAGGAGTTCGGCCGCCCTGATTGTAGGGATTGGGGGTGCGCCCTATTGGATTGATGCTAAAGTTGTTACGAGGTTGTCCCATGGAGCTGAAGTGACCTTCAAGTGCTTCAACTTGACCAGTGGGACTGAAGTGACAGATGTTAGCGCGCAATACAACGTGCAAATGCATTTGCTCACAGGCGTCTCCTGAGCTTCCCCTTGTCAATTGTGATCACCTTATTGCCAGTATAGAGCTCAACACGCGCGATAGGACCGTTGGTGTCCTTGATGGTGCCAACATAGCCCTTGTTTGGACCCTTGACGACAACTACTGTGACACCGATGAGACGATCGCGTGGACCCCGACCAATGTTTCCGGAGCCAACCATACCACCAGCGCCACCGCCGAGAGCAGGGTTCATCTTCGACAGATCAGCAGCGCCGAGTTTCATGAGGTTGCCCTTTGGAGCTACCGATACCAGTGATCGCGCACGCGTAACGAATACACCGCCATTCTCCGTGTAGTCGCGATTGTACAAGAATGCGAAGAAGGACTGATGAGTATGTAGGACACGTCCTTTCCGACCCTGAGTGTATCGAACGGTAAGAAAAAGTACGGTCATTAGAACCTGGCACTACATACCTCCCCGTCAACCTCTTTGACATTGTCGTTGACGCGAAGTTCGTGTCCTTCGGCGTCGGTGGCAATAGCTCTATTCGAGTCCCGCCGCATAGATATCTGATGTGGCTGAACCAACCGCACTTGGCCGTTCTGATCAAGTACACGGAATGAATCTCTTTCAGTCTTGAAAATGACACCAACTGTCTGGGCGCTGTGCCAAGGATGAATGGGAGGTAATACGGTGTAGTATAATGCACGTACTCGAGCTGTACAAGATCATGGAGTTCGTAGTTGCCAACAACATTCGTTCCTGTACCAACTTCCGCCGCTTCACGCAAGTCTTTGGAGAAAACAGAAATCTACGGCTGAATGTCAGAAGCATTGCACGATCAAAAGGTCAGACTCTCACCTCTTGCATGGACATGTCAGACAAGAACGTAACGACGTTGTCGATGACAGAAACCACCAGTCCCGTCTCGTCCGCATTTTGACCAGCCATTACTTTGACATGGTCTCCAGGTTTAAAGCGTTTCCGAACGCTCCTGGCAGGAATCTGTATTCGCTGACCATCGAAGTCAACGCCCACAGGCTCAATTGTCACAACATCTTGTTCAATGGAATGCACTGTCCCGTGCACACCAGCTTGCTCTCCTTCGAAAACTTCGACATGGTCACCGGGCTGCAACACCGCAATCGCTGCCTTTCGAGAAGCCTCTGCAATGATGGAAAGATCGACGTTTGTTTCGTTCTCAGCCCCATCCTGCCCTCGCGTAAAGCGAGTAATCTCGTCAAGTGTAGGGTTGACGTTGTCCAGTTGCAGAGCGGTCAGACGGAAGTCCTTCTCTATGAACCCGTCCTTGTAAGTATCATTTTGAAAGACATACACCTGGTTGCGCTTTGATACCCCCTTTCGCCCGTATACCTTCACGACCTCTTCGTAATTGAAGAATCGCTGAGGAGGACGCATAGTGAAAGACGATAGGCCCGAGCCAGCTTTTTTGCGCTTCTTCCCAAGGCCATCAATTGCCCCATCGTCCTTCGGGTTAAGGTCGATTCTGGGAATGAACTTAAGGCCCACTTCCTCGCCATTCTCAGTGATATCCATGACTTGGGCAAGATCTCCTTGGTACTTTCCGCGACGAATGCGCACCCAGCTGCCAGGAGTGACAGTCAAGTCTTGCTTCTTGATCTGCAATAGACTTGCCATTTCTTCAATAGGAACTAGGACGATGCCACGACTGGGGAAGATGCCGACCAAACCATTGCAGGCGTCATTGACCTGCTTGGCACTGCGCGCCTCCACGTATATCATTCCTGGCAGGGAATCTCGTTGGAAGGCAGAGAGGATTTGCAATGGTCGATTTGAGTACTCCAAGTCGATGGTTTTTCGCATAAGGCTGAATACGAGGTCGCGTTCTTTACCCGGCTAAGTGCAAACCTCAGCGTATTCTCTCAGAGATAGATAGAATGACGTACCCTAACACGGACCTGCCACAAATTGGCATCGTGAACTGATGGCATAAGCAGCCGTTGAGGAATATCGCTCATGTCGCCAGAGTATCGAACTGCCGTCCGTCTGTAGCGCTGACTGACATCCTCTGCGATTTTCGCAAGATCCTGGTCATTGAGTTCTCTTTCTCGCCTATCGAACCGTGCATGGTCCGCTTTTCTTCTTGCCACATCATCTTCGTCGCCTTCGCCACCAACTTCGGCGATGAACTCGTCTGCAACCACAGCGCAGTCAGTCTAGGCGACCAGTATACATACTGAATAGCGCACCTTTTCCGTACTCATCGTCTTCTTCTTCCTCCTCTTCATCTTCGTCAACCTCGGCCTCCACATCGAGGAAGCGGTTCACTGCAGGTCGTTTGTGCCGATGCTAAGTGAAGCTGAAGCTCAAAAAGCAGCTTCAAATTTTCAGTCGGACGTACCTTTGCCCTCTTCTTTCCTCTCTCTGCACCTACATCTTCCTCTTCTTCTTCTTCGTCCTCTTCCTCTTCGTCCTCTTCGTCCTCGTCCTCATCATAGTCGTGTCTCCTGCCCTTGCGAGGCTCTTCTTCTTCCTCCTCTGCCTCTTCGTGCTCTTCCTCGTGCTCTTCCGCAGGTCCAGAACTATGCAGGACTGTGTCCTCCTCGACGTCGGACATAGCGATGTCGTATGCAGTGCAGTGTTTCAAGAAGGGCAAGTGTTACTGTTGGTCATCTGAGTTCGAAATCATGAGCGTGGGAGTAACCTGCCTTACCAAACGCGCAGGCGCCAATTGCAGAGGTAGGTAGGTAGGTAGGTAGGTAGATTACCGGCATTGGTCCCATTCAGGAACGCCGGGTTGTCGCACCTAGATCTCTGCTATGTACCCGTGCACAGTACACTACAGAAATCTAGGATACAACACATCCAGGACAGAAATCGCTCCGATCAATGTGTACTCATCTACACAGCTCCCAGTGCATCGAAGTTGATTTGAGGGCAAGGGAAAACCCAGTGGGAAAAACCCCGAACTCAGGGAGCTGCTTCAACAAGCGCACTGTCCCACGAAATCCATCAAGGATGCATGAGACTAAGTAGGCTCTCCAGCTGTTGTTATATGTGGAAGAAGTGTATGCTTCCTTGTGTGAAACACTTAGGATGTTGTACGCGGATGTGCCAGATATTCTGCACCATACACAAAAAAGCAAGCGGGACATAGCTGCATGTTCACACATCAAGTGTGACACTTCCACAGGTAGCAAAGAGCGAGAGCTGCACGTCATGATTTGAAAGAGTAATTACAGGTTGCGTGAAGAATGCCAGCACAGTCACTGTGCATACTTGACCCCACTCACCACGATGCCCGATGCACGATGTGCACATGGAGCATAATATGGAAGTGCTGCACACTGCTGGATCTCGAGCTGGGGTATACAGGTAGTGCGACGGCTCGCGGACAAGGGGTCGACAACAGCAATGCGATGGAAGAGAATGCTCGCATGCGAAAGAACTCGCGTTACAGGACGGGCAGTGCGGGCACTGTGTCTCAATGCTGACCATAACATCATGTTCTGTAAACACACTTCTCATGTCACGATGGTCCACGGTGTCGTTAGAGTAGCAGAGGACGATATTCATGAACAACACAAATAGGGGTAAGGTGAGTGACAGGTAGACCACTACCTCGGCATCCGCAGTCACAGGCAGGAGCAGCGGGCACTGTGCATCGACGCTGGTCATAGAGCCATCGGTAAACACTTCCTCGCAGTCTGAGGGCATCCACCGCCATCGATGGGCATCCGCACTAAAAGGCGGGTAGCAGCGGACGCTGTGCGTCGACGCTGGACATGGAAGGTACACAATAAATGCATGCCTTAGAAGCAGGCGGGAGTAGCGAGCATTGTGCATCAATGCTGGACATATAGCTGCCATCTGTAAACACTTTCCCGCAGCATAAGGGCATCCACCGCCATTAGTGGGCATCCGCGCGAAAAGGTGGGTAGCAGTGGACGCTGAAAAATAGTTGTCGGGGAGTCACCAGAAGCCAAATGGCTCGCTTCTTGGATCTGCCACTCGAAGTTCTACCTCTAATTTTGCGACATATCCTTCGCCCAAATCATCTTGCTGCTCTCTGTCTGGTCGACCATTATTTTCGCGCTTTTGCCATTCCTCTGTTGTACGAGCATGCATTCATCTATGCATGGCAGAAGGAGGCGAAGGCGAAGGTATGTGTTTACACGGCTAGGGAGCATGTCTCACCGAGATCCCAGGTGAAGAAACTGTTCAGGACACTCTCCGATCATCCTACGCTCGCATCGCACGTTAAGAGGCTGGGTTCGTGCTCTATTTTGTTTACAGCTATGGTGCTGTGAAACGCGACTTCACCCGCGGAGCCAGATCTTGGCACCCAGTGATCGCTATGTGCCACTCTAGTCCGGAGAGGAGATGAACTGACTATTTCACTCAGTCATCTGTGACTTTCCGAAAGCCCTCCAGTCTGCAGATCAGGAGAATGTACTTGACATCTGTCTGAGGGGCATCATAAATTGCGTCAACCTCAAATCTTGTACCTGGACTCGCGATGGGTCTCTGACGTCCAGCGTGCTCGAAGCGCTCCTGTTCTGCACGCAACTCAAGGAGCTCGAGATCAACGGCTCGCATCACGGCCGCTATGACCCATCCATCCTTGCGAGATTTAGCCGCCTGCGCAAGATCACCCTGATCATGCCCAGCAGCGCAGTGATCAACACTCTACCCTGCTGGATGCGGTATACGGGCGACACGCTGCGGCATCTCAGCCTCATCTGCAAGGTGAGCCAACGTCCTTTGCCTTCACTGCTGTGAGACAAATTGGTAACGTGTGGACAATAGTCTCCTGCGGCAGTGACTGACACGCTATTAGAAATGCTCGCCCCGCACATCTCTAAGCTCGAGCACCTTTACCTTGCCGGGTGTCGGAAAGTGACCGAACGAGGAGTGCTAGCGATTCTGGCAGCAAGCGAGAACGGGCTCCTGAGCTTGGGCTTGGAAGGCATCTCGGACCATTTTGTAAGTCATCTGGCACAAGACTCTGACTCCTCAAATATTTATGAACCTCGCAGGATATGAAACACTTAAGCGAGCAATGCGCCCGCACGGGTGCTCTCGTCCATCTGCGTTCTATCACGCTCGCCGCGCGCATGGCGCCCGAATCGATAGTGCACGCTGCCGCACGCCGTACCCACTGGTGGGACACGGACGTCCTCGCCCTACTGGCGCCCGCGCCGCTCGAGCAGTTCCACATGTCTACAATCGGTGGGGAGATCGAGCCCACGCTGAGCGACGTGTTCTGCCACGCGATCGTGAAAGTGCACGGCCTGCGACTCAGGCGATTCTCCATACACCGCATGCCCGTGAGCCTCAGTGCGATCGCAGACGTCTGCCACTGCTGTCCGTTACTCGAGCAGCTGTTCGTCGTCATGGACCAGGATGCGCTGGTACGAGTCCGCCCGTACGAGCCGTACATACTGTGACTGAGTGTGATGCAGGACGAGCTAGGGCCCTGTCTTGCGGAAGCGCACAGGCTGCGCACTGTCCACGTTAATCGGCCACTCCTCACGTCTGGGGACGCTCCTGTCGTCTCTTCCGAGCTAATCTTGTCTCTCGTCCGTCAGTGCCCACCGACCCTCACGCATTTCGGATCCAACACGAGAGTGTATCAAGTATGTGTCCATGCGTGGTCGCTAAGCAGGTATTCAGCTCAATATCACCAGGTCGAACGAGTCCCAATCGTGGAAGAAGACGGTACCATCACTATTGATGTACGTCTCTCATCATACGAGAGTCCGGAGGTTCCGGAGCAGTTCCTCGTCGTACGTATGTGAATTCACCCAACCCGGCTATGACGAGCGAGTGTGGAAATGTAGGGCACGTTCCTCATTCGACTGAAATGTTAATATTCTTGTGATATTCGTTCTTATACTTTCTACTCCAAGTCTATATGTACACAGTACAACCGGACGTGCATGTTTGCTCCGGGAAGATTATTCTCGCAGACCAGACCAATGAACGACAATGCTACGTGATGACGGTTGGCTTCTCCCTGCCCAAGAACTTGGTCAAGTTGCTGATCTCCAGTGCGACCTCGATGAGACCCTTGAGGCCTTCCGCGGTGTTCTTCCGGAGCTCCTCCAAGCCTTTCTCCGGCACGACATAACGCTCGACATACATCCGCACGGTCGCGCCGTGGCTGCCGGTGCCGCTGAGGCGGAACACGACTCGGCTGCCGTCGGTGAACTTCACTACCTGGCCCTGGTTCTTCGACACGCTCTTGTCGATCGGGTCCGTGTAGTCGAAGTTGTATACCTCCGAGACTTCGAACGTCTGCCCGGTCGTCTTGGACGTGTGCGATGTCTTCGCAAGTGAACCCTTGCTGATGTGCGCGTTCAGCGCATCCACGAGCTGCTGCGCACCCTCAGAGGAGACCTCCTCGTAGTCATAGCGCGAGAAGAACGAGCGCCCGTAGACCGCATAGTGCTTCTGCAGCAGCTCGTTTATACCGAGGAGCTCGTTTGGCGACTGCTTGTTCGCATACGCGAGGATGTTCAACCATGCTGGCGCCGTAATTAACAGATAGCAGAATGATGTAGGATAAGACACTTACCGACGATCGCCCACACACCGTCTTTCTCCCGGATGTGGTCTGACCCTGTGCCAAACGATTCCTCACCGCAAATTGACAGCTGTCCAGCATCCATGAGGTTTCCGAAGAATTTCCAGCCTGCAGGAGGTTTTTTAGTGTGGATCATCCATCGACACGACCTCGTCGCACCTGTGGGCACGACATGGCACGCCAGACCCTTCTTCTTCGCAACATAATCGATCTGGCCGCTGGTAGGCATGCTGCGCGCGAGACCCTTAATTCCGTTCTTAAAGTACGGGATCGCGTCCTGTGCCCAATCTGCAATGATCGCGACACTGTCGCTCGGCGTCACGAACGCACCCTTGCCGTAGATCATGTTCCGGTCACCGTCACCGTCGCTCGCCGCGCCGAACTGGATGTTCTCCGCCTCGACGCGGTCCACGAGCTCGTGCGCGTACGTGAGGTTAGGGTCAGGGTGTCCTCCGCCGAAGTCGGGCAGAGGCACCGCGTTCTGCACCGAGGACGCGGGTAGCCCCAACTCGTCCACGAAGATCGCGCTGCCGTATGGACCCGTGACTCCGTGCATACCGTCGAACAGTACGCGGAACGAGGTTGCGTTCGTGAGCAAGAACGACTTGATGAGCGGGAAGTCGAAGATTGATTTGAGCAGCAGCACGTAGTCCGTGACGGAGTCGATGATCTCGACCTTGGTCGGGCCATACGTAAAGCTGCCGATCTTGGAGAGGTCAAGAGGGGGCAGCTCGATGACCTTGTATGACGCGATGACCTTCGATTTCTCGAAGATCTTGTTCGTCACGTTCTCCGGGGCCGGACCCCCGTTGGACACGTTGTACTTGATACCGAAATCATTGTTGGGACCGCCAGGGTTGTGGCTGGCGGTGAGCAGGATACCACCGTTTGCCTTGTACTTGCGGATCACGTTCGAGGCAGCGGGGGTAGACAGAATGGCATTGTGGCCTATGATGAATTTCGCGACTCCGTTCGCAGAGCCGATCTGAAGGATCGTTTGCACAGTCTCCGGGGAGAAGAAACGGCCGTCACCACCGATGACGAGAGTAGACCCCTTGGGGTCGATTGAGTCAAAGATGGCCTGTACAAAATTCTCGGTGTAATGCTGTGCACAGACCGTCAATACTTGTCCCCACATACACACAGATAATTCATACCTCCTGCTGGAAGACCTTCACCCTGTGATGTTGTCAGCGATGTTGTCTCTGTTCTCGCCCGCTCGGCATCACTATCTGGGACTCACCTCTTCCTGAGACCGGAAGTGCCAGGTTTCTGCCCATCGTAGGGCTTTGTCGGGATCTCCTTGACTTGATACGCCATCGATGGACACGCCGAAGAGGAGCACGGCACGACATTCAGGGCGGCCGCTCTTAAGTAGGTTCCCGTATATGGAAATTCACTACTTATCTAATTTGTGACGTCACGCGATCGTGACTTGGACTGGCACAGTCACGGTCCACGACTCGAGTCTCGCACACTACCGCCTAAAAGGGAGGTATACCAAGTCTGGTGCTGCAGCCGTCCCTCGGAAGCATCACTCAAGGCATGCGACGAATGAGACTCTGCAAGTATGAAGATGCGGCGCGGATAACGCGACAGTCGTTGTGCATATACTCAACAGGCTCGTCCGCCGGAGAATTGTATCTCGTCGTACATGCCAGAGCCTAACTAGTAGCGTATGAGGTTGATATCTTCGATACACTCCTGCCTGAGGTCGCGATATGTGGAGATAAAGTGGAACACGGATGGGAATGGGAACACCTGGTAATGTCCTGCGATCACCCTGATGTCGACAAGGCTCGAGCGCGACACCTGAAGAAATCTATGAGACAAATGCTATATGAGCACGACACGGCGTCAAATCACCCTTATTATTTATAGCATAAGGAGAGTCCACGTACTCGGGATCCATGCTCTCGCAAAGCTGTCCCAGCCCAACTTGCGGATAACCTAATGTTAGTCGTTCGTCGAATTGGCCCCGGTTTCGCGAATAAAACCTTACAAAGTTCCCCGAACTTGTCGAAACGCAATCTTGGAGGGGCCAAAATCAATCAGGGTTCGCCCACGCAACATCCTGGCGAGTACTTGGAAAGAAGAGAACGAGAACAACTTCAAAAGTTCAAGAGCGTCACGGTACGCCTTCGAACGTGATTCCTATCGTGACTGTAGTGCAAGTCGAAATTAATATTGCATCTGGCCACGTGTGTTAAATTGTGTTCCATGCCTCGTGTTTACTCATCGCTTCAAGTTAATAGTCCTGTTTGAGTCCTGTTCAGCTAAATTCAGGATACTGGACCCACTCAGTTATGTAAGCATCTCGCTGTCCATCTCTCAGACTGCTGTATCAGACACACGGGATGATCGATGATCGATGAGGACGAGAACTGTTCTCAATTACACGAATTAAATAAAACCATGGCCTTGTTTTTCGGTTCAGCACTGTGTCGCGTGAAACTCCGTCCGCCCTCATTCGTTACAGTCTCGAGAATACCACGCTCGAGTACCGCTGCAAATCCTGTCGAATCTACCGATCAACTTTTCTCTGTCGACCCCGGGAAAGTCAATGTTGACTTGACCTTCGAAGAGCCGCTGTATAAGGCTTTTGCGGCCTTTGGTGGTCCTTAAGTCGCGGGAAATGCACTGAACCGAGTGTATTCGGAAGGCAAGTTTTCAGCGAGTAAAGTAAAGACGAAAAACCCATCTACGCGGTTGAGCGCGTATTCAACGCCTCGGCTAACTCCGATGCCTCGACTACTCTATTCCTCTAATATCCTTACACCCTCCTCCTCCAAAGCGAGTCCGGGGGGGAGCGAAATACAGCAGGCTGTTGAACCTGCGATTTGAGTAGGGGTTTGAAGAGAACCGCCCGACGAGCGAGACGGATTGCATAATTCCCGGTTTAGGGCCGAGATTCCTGATTAACGTCGAGCACTCGCGCACACTCGACGCGGATAAAGGAGCAGTGACTGCGCAGGGTGGAGGCCAGAGGCAATGGCAGCCTTAAGGTACAGCGGGGACCCACACGGATCCATCGCCGCGCGATAGGCATATTTAAGCCGGGTTGCCATTGACCGCTGCAGGATTCACATCCGTCATCACCGCGTCCTGTCTGGGAACGGGTTCAGTCGGCGTGTTGCCCACAGGATCGCCGGCTATGGTGGCATGGCCGTCCTGGGTGCTGTCAGCGGCAGTAGGGGCAATATTTGATGGTCCCGGAGCAGGTTGCTCCGGCGCCGCCTCTGCATTCGGTCCGGGAAGAGTTCCGCGGGCCCAAACCGACAGTGCGTCTTGTGCCATCTGCATAGTGATGCCGCATTTCGCACAGTGAATTGCAACGTCGCGGAGACGATAATTGTTCGACTCCGGAATAGGCTGCAACTTGAGGACACTGGCTATAGTCGTGCCAGCGGCCTTCAATTCCCGAGCATAGGCTTGTGGGTCTTGGAAAAGCTCCTGGAGACGAGCAAGAACATTTGCGCGATGGGTCCTCCTGTTAATACTCATCTTCACCTGCACGTCAGCTAGCAGGCGAACTCCGTGAATGATGCGGAACGACTCCTCATTGAATAAGCCATTCTCGCCGACATGAATGAGGCCCATGACCTCTTTCTTCGGGTTAGTTGTCAAGTAGTTGACCCATGTCGCACATGAATCATTCCAGAAGGGAGTGCACGTCTCCAGGTTGAACCATTCCGGAGCATGCCACATCTTCTGCAAGTAGCGCTGGACAGGTGTGCTTTGGTTCGCAAGCAGCGCTGGTTGAGCCTCTTGCAACCAGTGCTGAAGTGCCTCTGCAGATCTCCAATGGTTAGGAACCATCGCATCCTTGATCATCCGGTCAAGTTTGGCTATTGACACAGGCATGGAGGTAGGCCTCGACTTGGCTGATGCTCCAGCAGACTGGACGGTAGGCTTAGCCGTGAAAATCACCGGAGCATGGTGGTCTATGTTATGTGACGGACCCCCCCCTACAGAGGAAGAGCCTCCCACGGGGTACGAAAAGGTGAACTGAGCACGGGATGCATTGGTCTGTTCAACGATGTTCTCCAGCTCTGCAATGTGCTTGTTGAGCTGAATTATAAGGTCGTCACGATTGGCTTGCGCAGCCATGGCTTGACCTTCATCTATCCCATGGAGGTAGCCCGCATTGTATGCCTGGTCCCACTGACGCTTCCCGACGGTCAACTCGAGGTCATGCACGGCATCCTTGTATGCCTTGCTGACCTTGCCGTGATCCTTGACGTGGTCCGCATATTTATCACACGTCAGGCAGCCTCGGTCATGCAGGATGCTGCGGAGCTCCTCCTTGTATCGCCAAGGGAGCCTTATCGGTGTGGGAAGGCGTACCGTCACCTCCCCGGGTGATTCTGAGCGAGGGCGATGAACGCCGCCTTCGCGAGATTCAGATCGACGCATGTGAGTATGATCCTCGAACTCACGGTGTTCACGTTCTCCTTCCGACATCGGGTAGTCGTAGTCTGCCTTCGAACGCGGCATGGCCAAAACAGTCCCGGAGAATGCAGAACAAAACCCAAATTTATTCGCGCCTAATAGCGCAGCACGAATAATTGCTGGTGAGCTACTTCACCAGCAAGCCAGGTGCTTGTGAGAGAAAGAAGCAAAATGACCGAATGGCGAGATTCAGTCACAAGCGCTGGGCGTAAGAAAAGACCGAATCTCGACGCGTCGGCGTCTCGTGACTTGAACGCGCGTCGAGCTCGAAGTCCTGTTAGTGCTCGCCGAACGTTCGCGCGCAAACGCGACCTACTCGCGCTGCTCGCGCGGCCATCCCGAGCGTGGCAAACGACGCCAGTCGGACACTCCTAGAAGCTCCAGGTAACGGTCTAATGCTTCCAGGTCTTTGCATTCGACATATGGTTCCCACAGTGTGTCTCCATCGTCAAACCTGACAAGGAATTGGATAGAATTGCCTTTCCACTGGTGAGCAACAATTTCATCCACCAAAAATTCGTCTTCTGACTCATTTCCAAAGTCATAGAATGCCCTAGGATCTCTAGAAGGGAATAGGACATTGTCATTAGGCTCATGATGCCGGAGCCTGGAGGCATGGAAGGTAGGATGGATTCTCCTCCTCCTGAGCTCACTAGACAGATCCAGGGTATAGCTGGATGTCTCAGGGTGCGCCTTTAGCACCTTATATGGCCCAATGAACCTTGGGGTCAGTTTCTTGGCCCTCCCTTTCGGCAGAGAGAGGTTCTCTGTGGACAGGTAAAGTAACTTTCCTACAAGACTTTCGCCTTCTGAGCCCAATTCTGGGTGCTCAGAACGTCGTCTCAGGTTAGCATGGTGAGTCTGTACCACCCTGCTAGCGATAATTGAATCGTGCGCGATCGACAGATTTTCCAGCGTGCATTCGGTGAACACCTTCACCCCCGGCATTGCCGGCTCTCGAGCAAGATCCCGTATCATCTGCGGCATGTATCCGCTGTTCAACTCGAACGGAGCGAACCCCGTGGACGCGTTGATGCTCGAGTTTATTGCAAACTCGACCAACGGTATCTTTTCAACCCAGTCCATCTGATCTGGCCTGACCAGACTTCGTAGGATTTGCGAGACAGTGCGGATCGACCGCTCCGAAGCGCCGTCGGTCTGCGGATGAAATGATGTCGACATGAGCAACTGACTGCCCAGAAGGCGGTGCAGTTCGCTCCAAAACTTCGACGTAAACTTTGAATCTCGGTCGGAGATGATCGACTCAGGTAGGCCGTGAAGTCGGACGACTTCCCTGAAATATAACCAAGCGATTTCCGACGCTTTTGCCGTTGTATTGGTGGGTACTAAATGTACCATTGATGTTAGACGATCAATGATAACCCACAGATAGTCATGACCTTGGGATTCCGGGAATGGTCCCACGAAATCCATACCGATCGAGTCCCATGGGCGTGCTGCAACCGGCATGCTGTGTAACAATCCGAGAGGACGCTGGGTAGCAGATTTCGATGTCTGACATGTTCCGCAACTCGCGCAGAACTTTGCAATGTCCTTTCCGACATCTGGCCACCAATACCAGCGACGAACATAGTCGGAGGTACGTCGGTTCCCCAAATGACCCAGTGTGACATGCGCTTGGTCAATAATGATTTCCGTGAGATTCCGGTGATGTACTAGCACCCGCGGAATACACAGAAAATTGTCTCTCGCACTCTGACGGTGCCAGATAAATCCGTCTTGAACGGCGAAAGCCTTGTGATCATCAGAATGCTCTAGGACCTTGGCGAAGAACATATCGTCCTTGTACCCGTCCTTCACTGTTGCCTTGAAATCAACAATCCGCTCAACTATAACATCAAGCGGAGGGCCTGCAACTTCAGAATCTAATGCGGTAGGATCTTCGCCAGTACCTGCACTAGTTTGCAGTACGTCTGTGGGGCGGTGCGCAGCAAGTTCAGTCGCTTCCTGCACGCGCTGCTCAACCGGCTCAATTATACGCTGAGCACGGATTTCCGCCATGCGATTCCCAGAGAGGGTTTCTCCTCACGGGTCAAGTCGGATATCGGCTGACACATAATCCTGTGGGTCGTGCAGCATGTCCACACCTTCTTCTGCAAAGTAGCGGGAGAATGAGTCTGCGACTCGGTTTGTTGTGCCTTGAACATGCACAATTTCATAGTCAAATTGGCTGAGGTACTCGATCCACCGCTCGAGTCGCTGCGGCACCTTGCGCTTGTCCTTGAGAAATATAAGTGCACGGTGATCAGTCACTACCTTGAAGTGACATCCGATCAATTTGTCCTTCGGAAGATAATAATTATATCTCTTCTGCTCGTCAATTAGAGGGATCATATGCACAACCTCTCGCAATGGAGGGAGGCCTGGTGGCACAGGCTCCAACAAATCTGCATTCTGCTCAAGAATCTTGTCGCGAATTCTCGAGCATCGCTCAATATTCATAGTGTTTGCCAAACCGTGTACATCCGTGGTGATTCGATGCAGTCGAATCGTCTGCGCTGAGGTTCCGGTCACCTCACCATTGCTGTCTCTTCGAGCGGCTAGTCAGTCCGAACAGGACGTAGGGCTTGGAGTATTCACAGCGGCAATGCTGCTAGCATGAGCATGACGCATAGGAAACGTCTTTTTTCGCCGATTAGCACCAGCTTCCTCCTCCCCTGGCAGGAGTGCATGAATTTGTTGTCCATGGAAGCGGATGATGCTGTTCGCAAAGTCAAGAATGACACCGAACTTACGCATGAATGGTGTTCCCAGTACAACGTCATATCGATCAAGATTGACGACATCTAAGTAGACATCATCCTGGAAGGTTCCACAAATAACAGGAACTCTCACACCATAATTAATTCGTGAGCGACTACCAACACATCCAAGTTGAAGGATTACGGGGTTCTCGAGTTCCAAGATCGAGATTCCCGCTACGCGAGCAAACTCCGGAGAGATCGAGTCTGTCGTACTCCCCGAATCAAACAGGATGAGGGCCTGTAGGCCATTGACAGTAACGTAGCCCGTGAGACAAGTCTGGTCAAGACACGACACGTCTGGCCGACGACAAGTCTGCTGGCGCCGTATCATGGCACGAGTTACCACGGGTAATGCTGCAGGCGCCGGCGTAGCGGCCATTGCACACAGCGATACTGATGTTGGCGCAAAGTCCTGATGCTCATATACAGGCGGAGCATCGTCGGGGTCCTCGAAGAGGATGTCCGATATTGCATTGAACACCGCGGCGGGCGACGGGTCGTCCTCATAGTCACCGCGGTCAGGCAACGGCATTGCAGCAAGAATATCACGCTGCACTAGAAGCCGTGCACGAATTCGCTTGCGCCGCCACATGAATTCGGTCAGCGCCCACACGCGATCAAACGGGTCGCGCAGCAAGTTTCCTTGCTCTACGACGCTGCGGGCAAGCTCGCGTTGGGTCCACAGCAATTGGCCGTACAATATGTCGATGTACCGGCCGTACTGTTGTAGGTTTGAAAGGAGGTCACCATTGAGGGCATACAGGCCGTGGATAGCATCCATCGGAGGACCTGCAAGCCATGACTCAAGAGCGCCATTAGTATTAACTTCCGAGATGCTGTCACTATTTTCCTCAGCATCTGGAATTGCCACAAGTGGCGGCATTTCGTCGTCATCCACATCTGTGTCCGATTCGAACAACAGCGGCTCCGAGGACTCATCCTGGTATGCCGGTGGATTTGTAAATACAGCGGACACAGCAGCATTGTCAGCATCTCCAACAAGTGCTGTAGCATCTCCTCCAGCCGTAATCTCGGTCTGGAGTCGAAGCATCTCATGCTCGAACACGGAGAGTGTTTCGCGCGAGGGCTCGGATTCTGCAGAATCTTCATCCTCAACGATGCGCATCGACCCGTAGTACATGACCTCATCATCTTCGAGGTCAAAGTACTCCTCCAGAGGGTTGCTCTCCTCCTCTGGATCATACTGTGAGCCCTCGATGAGTGCAACCGTCTCGTCCTCGGGTTCGCCATTTCCTGCATTGGGTGCGACATTATCATGCACAAAAGTGTGCTCATCCTCAGCTACCTCCGGATGCTCCTGCGCATCATCCTGGGCAGGTTCTGCCTCCGCGGCTTCTCGCTCGTCAATTACACGAGCCGCGTGGAGCTTTGGGCCCTTGGGCTTCGGGCAGTTCGGTGACAAGTGGCCGTACTCACCACAGTTGTAACACCGGACGTTCGCAAGGTTTCCTGACGGTCCGCCACGATTTCCAGAGAAGTTAGTAGGCCGCCCGTCCTTCTGCGTGGACTGCGGCGGGGCTTGCAATGAGCGATTCGTGCTCTGCAGCGGACGGTTTCCAGATCCGCCATCACGACGAAAATCATTGCGACGCACGACGCGCACAAATCGCGTCGACTTCCCATGGTCGGGGTGCTTCACAGATGAGCTCTGGCCATGAGTGTCTTGGGTAGAAGTAGTTTTCGCCGGCGTGGGTACGGGCGCAGGCGCGGAACGTTTGACACGATTTCGTGAAACGACCTGGTTGTTGTGTTCTTGCTGAACAGCGAGACGCAGCAATGTGGTAAGCGGAGTGGTCTCGACGGAAACATCCTTTGATCTGAACAGAGGGATGCAGACTTCGTCCGGAAGCGCCTTGACAAAGGTTCGCGCGAACGTGTAGTCATCGGGCGGCTGAGGCATACGGGCAGCATACTTAGCTAGCTCATCCCATACACCGTTTACTCCGCCATCCTTCATGTATATTACTGCGTAGAATTTATCAGCCGCATTTCCTGCGGTTGCGTGATACAAGAACCGCCAGAAAATGGCACACGCGGCATCTTCGAAATTCCACTTTACATTATTGTGAGGTGTGTCGACATTGTCATTGTACCAGTCGGCAGCCTTACCCTTGAGAAATTGGCCCATAAGTTGGAGCCGTTCCTCATCGAGGTCTGGTCCGCACATGCGATAAAGCCGAAGCCATCGCAATAGGGACTTCAACCACGATTCGAAAACTTCGAGATCATCCTCACCTGAATCCCAGTGAAAAACGCATATTCCAAGAACAAACCAAGACGCATCAGATCGCGGCTTGACTTGGACTATCGCAAGCGGTCGAACCAGATCTCACCTGGTCGAACACGTGCGAGACATCCTGTGATTTGACGCGTCGATCCTGTACCATGTCCCATCTGAATTGCACTTTGCTCGACGTAAGGCCGCCATCTGTCGAATTTTGCCTGCACGCGTGTCTCAATTAGCTATATACTATATGTTGTACTTGTGCCCAGTGTACTTGCACTTATATCATCTCTTTGCACCCACGCCGAGCTCATCATGTGACAGAGACATGGACGCGTCACCGTACTCATGTCGCCACCACGTCTGCGCTCTTGTCCTCCTGCATCCAGTCGCTCTGACCTCCAGAGCACGATGCTTATTATACCGGCCGATTACTCTCACTCAAGCTCATCCAACAGCTCCATGAGAGCACCCACCCCTCGCGTACTAAAGACACCGCCGCGGGTGAAGACGATGCAGCGGTAAGCTCGAGCTTCAAGAAGCCCATCGTCAAGGCACTGCCGAAAGCGTGCACACTGCAAGCTCGAGACACCGATTTTATATGTGGCCGAAGACACCGTCGAGAAGTGGCTCAACAGCCTTCTCTGCCTCAATGTGACGGTCATGCCACACTCGAGTGCGCACAGCTGCCCGCACCCCGCACAGTGCGAACTGTTCTACATCTCATTCCCTGTCTAATCTCGCAGCAGTTCCGGGAGAACAAGTTTGCACTGCTTTCTGGTGCACGCGTGGTGCACATTGCGACACATCCGGACTATGTGAATGTGTGTTTGTCTTCCTGACTGTAATCCTCTGATGTGCCCCTATTGACGAGGTACGGCGACAGTTTCTGTGTCAGGCATCCAGGCACCTGAAATGTCCTTAAATTTACTTATCAGATGGTCGAGAGACCCCCTCTGGTGTACTTGCAGCGTTGCTGCTGATTACGGTAGTAAGTACTGCCTACGTGCAAGTGTGGATCATGTTATGCTAATCTTCCGATAAGAAGGCGATCCGATACTATCCACATTCGTTGAGATCCCCATGATCTTTCCATCTGCGCCTTCAATTGGGGGGCACTGACTAGCCCCTCAATCTCAAGCGGCTGGGCGCGGTACGCGTGCCGCATTCCAGGCTCCAAAGCCAAATGAAGACATCCGAGCAGTCCCGTCCGCGCGCCGCATTCGCCGATTCGCGACCCTGGCGCGCACGATAGACATGACCCGCATCGAGAAGTTGAGAAGTGGGGGGATGGGGTAAGTTAGGATGACCAGGTGAGTACAAGGATGTGGATGCGGACACGGCACGTCGACTTCTGGCGCATATACCGGGAAATCCGGGGTCAGAGGATCGATATTTGGGCGCGCGGGCGGGGGGCACATGGATCGAGCGAGGACTGAGCGCACCGAGGCGATCGTCTCGCACTGCGAGAGGTTCATTTGCGGCGTCCAAAACCCCCCGCCCCCTGTAGCAGGCTCCGCGGTCACACATCTCTCTTCCGACGACCCCGACTAACGAGCTCGCCGGGCCTTTATGCACACTTCGAGCGCGAGAAGCCATCTGGATGACCTCGACTATCCAGTCAGCCTGAGCGTGAACAGCTGTGCTTGCACCGACTTTGTAGCAGACCTCTCTACCTTATCTCATTCTTTATCTATGCTATGACACATATTCACTAACTCTACTTATATTACAGGTGTTGGGCAGCATCCAGGTGTGAAAACGGGGACGACGGCGAACACAGGGAGTGCGGATGTGTGCGGTTGCGCGCCAGTGCGCGGGTGCGTGCGCGGGCAGGGGGATGGGCGCGCGCGTGCGTGCAGGGGTGCGTAGGTGCAGGGGTGCGTAGGTGCGAGGGCGGGGGTACGGGCAGGAGCGGGGGCGGGGGCGGGAATGGGGGCGGGGGCGCAGGCAGGGGTGGGAGCGGGGGCGGGGGTGTGAGCGGAGCAGGTCGAAGTAGATCGCGCGATGTCGCAGGAGCTCGCACGATGGCGAGGGTGCTCACATGACGTCGAGTGTAGTCACAGTGTATTAAATCACGACAATACAATTATTATACAGCAGCTTAATATTCGACTAGATGCGAAATGCCTCGATTCTCCCGCTTGGCACTGTGCTAGCCTGCGACCACGTTTGATTGGGCTCGCGCAAGATCGCATATAGTCCAAATTTTCGCGGCTGGTCGCAGCTGGTCACAGCCACGACCTCGTGCGACTTGCTGCGATCTCACAATACGCGTTTTCCACTGGGCCTGAATACTTGTCAGGCAGAGGTATATTTTTCATATTTTTCAGAGCATTACTATCAGGTAGTGCCCGTCCGACTTTCTTCCTGATCATCTCGCGGATAGTTTTCACACCATCACGCATGAACGAGTCATCAACCCCAGTGGAAAACGCGTATTGTGAGATCGCAGCAAGTCGCACGAGGTCGTGGCTGTGACCAGCTGCGACCAGCCGCGAAAATTTGGACTATATGCGATCTTGCGCGAGCCCAATCAAATGTGGTCGCAGGCTAGCACAGTGCCAAGCGGGAGAATCGAGGCATTTCGCATCTAGTTGAATATTAAGCCGCTGTAAAACATTGTATTGTCGTGATTTAATACACTGTGACTACACTCGACGTCGTGTGAGCACCCTCGCCGTCGTGCGAGCTCCTGCGACATCGCGCGATCTACTTCGGTGTGCTCCACTCACGCCCGCGCCCCCGCCCCTGCTCCCACCCCTGGCCCCGCCCCCGCCCCCGCTCTCGCCCCCGCTTCTGCCCCCGCCGCCGCTGCCGCTGCCGCTCCTGCCCCTGCTCCCGCTCCTGCCCGTACCCCCGCCCTCGCACCTACACACCCCCGCACGCACGCGCGCGCCCATCCCCCTGCCCGCGTACGCACCCGCGCACTGGCACGCAACCGCACACATCCGCACTCCCTGCGTTCGCCGTCGTCCCCATTTTCACACCTGGATGCTGCCCAACACCTGTAATATAAGTAGAGTCAGTGAATATGTGTCATAGCATAGATAAAGAGTGAGATAAGGTACCTTTTTCGTGCCCGCGCTGGCGGGGAGCGTCACTTGCCCTGCCTTCTTCTTTCCCGATACCTTCGCAGCCTTCTCAGCTCTCTTTGCAGCAGCTTTCTCTGCCTTCAGTGCAGCGATGGTGGCTGCACTCCTGTCCTCATACATCTGTAATAAAACTGCGATCAGCGCAGATTCAAGCGTTGATATAGATAACTCACCTTCCGTTCCGCTGATTCGAGGGCCTCCCACGCGGATTGGAATTGTTCTCGGGATTCTCCTTCATGAGTCTTGAGCCAGTCTTTTGCAAACAAATTCCTGGAAGCCGACAATAAGCATAAATGATAGAGGGGATGAGACTCACGATGCGGTGCTTGAGCTGTTGGCGAACATCTTGGGCGATTTTTTCTTCTTCTTCGGTTGCATTGTAGGTACCGCTGTACGAACCGAGTCCGTCACGATATCGCCGGAAGTAAGTGCTGGAAGTTCGGATGCCGGAGGGATTACAGTAGCAGCAGATGTTGAGGTTGTTGCTGTTTGTGCTGTAGCAGGAGTCATATCGAACATGTCGGCACTTGAATCTAAAGTTCAGCATGAGTTTGCTGTAAAGATGGAATGTACATACAGAGGATCAAGAGGCTGAGTTGAGATGCGACGGCACCCATTACAATGAGAACAACTGGACAATAATATATTTCAAGGACGCACCATTGAGTTTGTCGGGTTTCGAGCTGTGGTCGGGACTGAAGTGCTTGCGATAGGCGTCTGCTGTCGTTCGTGGGTGCCAGGGTCCATATCATCTCGCTGTCCTGAAGCCGTAGTGGGGTCACAAGCAGAGCCGGCAAGTCCAAGACTAGCATCAATATATTCAAGCTCTTCGTCGTCCTCGTTGGCAACAGGTGATCCGGATTCGGCAGGAGTGATAGCGATAGCAGAGATAAGAGCGACGGCGCTACTGGAAGACGATTGAACATTCACGGCAGGATTTGCAGACTCTCGAGAGTGTACAGTATCAGGAGTAGGATTAGATATCGATATTGAGTTCGAAGATGGGGTGGAAGAAGACATGGTTGCTTTGACGCGCTTGGTTGGTTGAGAGTCGTCTTCGGAAGAGTCCATGTCTGATGCAGAGCGGGCCTTACATTTCGAATGAGCACGGGAATGAGCACGAGAACGAGACCGAGAGGCAGATTTCATCTCGTCGCCTTTAGACCGAGTAGTGTGCCACTGAGAGTAGGAGTCGATCGCAAGGCGTTCGGCTTTCCAGTCTCCATGGCAAAGTCTCAGTTCAGGACAGCGAAGACTCATCTGCTTATAATAGAAAGCTGCGACGTTCGCAGTTTTTGCACCCCAAGTCTCCGGCGCATGGCCCTCGTTCCATAGTTGTGCCCAAATTTCTCTGGCAACGCGCTGAATCTCGCCGGCCCGATTGTCGCTGACGGTTTCACCGTGTTCATCCTCCAGGTACAGTGCCCGGCGTATGGTCTTTTTCTTCTTGGTAGCATTGGGTTTCTTGCTCCACCGATCTTCGCTTTCTTGCTGTTCATCTGTGCTGTGGTCGGCATTGATACTTTCAGGGATCTGTAGAATTCCTCCCTCCATGATTAGAATCTTCCTATATGCGTTCCACTCATCAAACGTCCAGAAACGAACACCCGGATAGTCGCTCTTGCAAAGGGGTGCTCCACCGCTAGTCGAAAAAGACAGAGTGCGTGGTCCTGAGATGTCAGAAGAACCGGGAAAGTTTGATGGCTGAGAGGGTTCGCTGTTCATGAGGAGGACTGCTTGCGGCACGGCTTCAACAAGTTTCGAATATGTCTCCCTGCGGAACAAGGTAATAAGCAGCATATATGCGCAAAAAGTGAGAGATAAAACTTCGAACTTACTTTAGAATTTGTTCCCGTGCATTCAGCGCGTGTATTTCCATCTTTTGGCGCATATAAGCGTCACGCAGGCCAAGATATGCTTGATTTTGAAATTTCAACAGAGTTTCATGGTTTGCGTTGGCGATTGTTTGTGGGACCGCATTACCTGACATAGATAATGATGGCTTATTTTGTATGGTCAGTAATTTCCAGCTTAATATATAAATACACATACTCTGCGCGAAGAAAACTCCCAACTGGGTGTGTTCTGTCCTTGCGTGGATGGAAAAGGTGTATTTGATCTTGAAGTGTGTCTGCTATGATATATGAGCGGTGTAAAATCGGGATTTACTGGGCCCGAGAGTGTGAATGTGTCTGATGGGCGAGATGGGCCAGGCATGACAGCGATGTCGTCGTCATCGCAGTGCTCTTGTGAGTGATACCTAATGGGACTAAGAAGGTGCGGTTGACCGACATTGCAAGGAGAACGTGAATGTGCAGAAAAAGCCGCTGGTATAATGGGCATAATGATCTGGAGTTCTGTTCGACTGGATGCAGGAGGATAATATCGTGGATTGTAGTGGCCTTACTATGACATGCTATGACGCGTTCGAATAGCAGAGTCGCTATCACGTGATCGTTCTTCGCTTGGGTGCTCTGGAGTCACAGAATTCATACTTCGTAGACTGTACTTGCAACTATGCCGTCGTCTACTTCCAGCCACACTGAGGAAGAATCTCTTTTAGAACCTGAAAATCTCTCTTCTCCTGGCATTCATATACCTCCAGTTTTCCGTGCATTTCTTGAGACATTCGAGGCGTCATCTCAATACTCCTCTCCCGAGGATCCTACCGTGCACCACTATCATTCGCGCCTTCTGGAGCTATCCCGTGTCTGTGAACTCCTGGCTTTCAAACTCGCAGATCAGACTCATAATCTTAACACTCTCGGCTTACTATATTTTGTCGAAATCGGCAAAGGCATCTCTCTTCTGCAGAGTATCCTTCCACCGGCATTCAATCAGCTCGCAGAACTACAATCCGGGTGAGTGTGCTCCTTTGTGTCACTCTCAATAACTGACTGACATCTACAAATATGCAGAATTAACAGAGAGCATGCAGTAGGAGTAGTTCTCACAGCCGAGGAACATGCTCCCGCTCGGGAAAACATCGTAGCCGTAGCCGAGGGAGACAATGTAGCAGCTGTAGCTGAGGGAGACATCGTAGCTGAGGAAGACCTCATACCCCAGGTAGATGCTGTGGCCAAGGAAGACTCCGTTGAAGAGGAAGAGACCAAAGCTATCGCACTAGCACCCATCCTACATCTCCTGCCAGCAACTCCACCCCGGCCATCCGGCTGGTTCACACCAGTACCTACGTCTTGTCCTGAAGAGATTGAACTCTGTATATCCGCTCATAGCACACCTTCCGCTAGTTCTCCATTTACTGTTATACCAACTTCTGATCCACTTGAACAAACCCTCACATTTTTCGACTATATCGATTAACCTAATATTTCTCTACTAATTCAATCGTTCTCCACTGATTGCAACTCGCCCGCCATCAGTCCAACCTCCAAGCCTGTCTTCTCAACAACAAAAAATCGATCTGATCTCTCCGCCTGCTCTCCGGCTCCTGCACCACCATAGAATGGTTCTGGAATCATGCCAACGACTGCAATGATGTTCTCAATATCCACAACCATTAGCGCAGCATCCCCTTGAGGATGACACATCCATACGGTGTTGTAGGAGCGCTGCAAGATGATCGCATCTGGCTCAGAATATAAACGTATCACTGCAAGGGCCGAACTTTGTGCGTGACCTGTTTCAGCTTGAAAGTAATACTGAACTTCACCGAAATGAGTTGTCCCATTAATATCGAGCTTAAAAAAGGTCCTCGATGTCAATATATATGATTGCAAGTGGATCGTGCGTACTTTGACATTGCAAGACATGCGCACATTTTCGTCAGTACGTTTGCTCTCGCCATATACCGAACGTGCTATCTGTCCATTCGGTAGGCCCAAACGAGCCCACTTGGCCAGTTTTGGATCCCAATCCTTCGCCGCCATGGATGTGAGTAGCCCGTGGTCTATCATGTACCTCCGAATTGCATTAACTTCTCCTACAGCCCGAATATGCTGTCCTGCCTTTTGCCGAGGATGCCGGAGATTGTACCCACTATTAAGTTGCACCGTCTTTTCATCCTGAGAATTGTCCTTCTCTCCTAGGACGCCGAGATGAGGTACCATAATCTTCACCGCATTGACTTGAGAACGCCGTAAACCACGTTGTGATAAATTGGCGTAAGGATTAGATGGCTGTTTGATCTCTTCGCCAAGATTTCCAATCGTGCGCTCCATTGTCCACTGAGTGTAGTAAATAAGTGGACCAAGACGAACTACTTCGGGGCCCAGATGTCCGAGGGTGTGAGTGCAAGGTCGACAGAAATGTAGACGAGAAGGAAGACGTTGGTAATAGAGAAGTTCAAACTCCTCAATGAACTCGAGCATTGTTGTATGTGCAAGCTTGAGCTGTGCAGAAGTGAGCTTGCGCTGGTGAAATATCCGAACAGCGAGTACGAGTTTGCAAAAGTTACGCCAATATTTTTCAGGCAGAATCGGTCGCAAGAGAGCCGGGAGAAAGCCGTAGACATAATTCAGAAATTCCTTGGCCTTGTATCCACTAGATATCTTCTCTGCAGGATTTCGCGGTGGTCAGTCAAATGACCCAGGAAGATACGGGCGTGCATCTGCAACCATCTTGCCGTGAATCTGCCAGATCTCACCTACAAGAACTACCCAATCCCACTCTGATTTATCGTCATCTTTGTCGCACTCGAGCGTTCCACGGAATAGAGGGATGAGCAGGTCTGGAATATTGAGAGATGCGAGGTGCATGAGATCAAGCGCACAGCATGTAGGTGGAAGCAGAATACGAGAGAGGCCGCTGAGAATACTCGGCTTGGCGATACCAGTCTGCTTGCGGCGCGCCTTATATTGAGTATCGTTAGGGGATGTGCGCACGTAAACAAGGTTCTCTGCATACTGCTCCGGAGACAACGGCATGAGAGTACGCCAGGAGACATCATCGTGATCGCAACCGTCGACCTCGTAGTCTACTGGCTTGAGAAGAGCTGGATAATAGTGCGGGCCACCGGCTTTATGGCGTCCTTTGAGTGGACAGTAGAGACGACAACCTTGAGCTCCGTGATGACCCACCAGACCATTCACATGAGCCATTCCAGGACCATCGGCCGTCACCATGGCTAGAAATGGATTCGATCGGAAAGTGTGTTCATCTGAAGCATCCCAGATGTAAAGACCATCCTTCTGTAGTGCCATTAGATGCCCAAGGCCAGGAAACAGAAAGGAGTCGAGATTCTTGGGTTTATGCGGACCGGGTATGAAACCACCAGGGAGGACGTGCTTCTTCTTGTAACGAAGCTCCGGTGCTAGATCTAGAACTACCCAGATGTAGATCCAGCAATCCGAGGCCTTGCTTTCATAAAGCTGCGCACCGTCAATCGACATAAGAAGGACCATGTCGTCGGTGCCGATCTGATTCTCGAGAACAGCTTTGAGATAGGCAGATCCGTGGTATACGTCGTCGTATTCGTACAGCTGGTTATTATGCTCGCGAAGCCGCTCCAGAATCTCATGTGTGCGACGACTACGATGACGCATGGCCGTAGCACCTTCACGAGATCTCCACAGAGCCTGTAACTGAGGACCGACTGGAATGGTGTGAAATTCTTGGCGAGCGATGCGCTTCTTGCCATTGCTCGTAGTATCATAGCGCAGTTCTCCACATGTCGGGCACTGGTCTAGCTCGGCGAATGGACCAGTGTAGGCTAGACATGTGTTGACACACATGTCTTGGATAATGGGGACTACGCCGCTCAGCTCGGCAATCTTGCTCTTCACCTGGTCAAAAGTGAGGATGGTATTCTCGGGGTAACGGTGGAGGATTGCACCGCGCACGGCTGTGTATGTCGCTTGTGATGCGTTAGTCACGGAGAGGAATATTTCAATCGATAGCAGCAGATCGGGATCGTCGATATCAAGGGGGGCCTCGATGGGATGGTGGAGGCGATGTATGGTATTAGCATCAAGCCCGCTAGTCTCTAGTGAAGCCTGCTTCAGTAAACGAATAAACTCCTCTGCTATCTTGATCTCCTCTATCGTTGCCGTGCGGTCTGCTTCCAATTCTGTCTCTGGTCCAAGTCCCGAACGTGTGTCGTCTCGCATCTGAGAACTAGACGCGGCATCCTCTGACCCTCGGGTGGCTGCTATGCTCCCAGGATCCATGTCTTCATCCTCATGCTCATCAACATCGGATAGGGTGATGTGATCATGTGCGAGGTGGAGAGTGCATGTAGGTGTAAATTCGGAGGTTTCTGTACTTGGTCCAAGACCAGGAGATTCGCAATCCATATCAGGCCCGGGAAGTTCATCAAACGAAGGTGCGATTGTCGAGCTCTCCATCTGTGTGCAGCCGAAAATATGTCAGGCAGCTTGCTGAAATGTAGGAGCATGGAGACATACCTGTTCCAACATCTCGTAGATTTCATTCTCCACACGAGCACATTTTCTCCCTCGCAATTGACTTGTGTTCCCCTCGGAAGGCCATGAAGCGGCATGCGAGAAGATGCGTGTACCAGGGAGGTCTGCTACAAAGTCCGCGAATGTTTGGGATGTCTTCGCACGAAACTCAGCATGCCCATAGTACGTAGCCCAACTAACCACCTTCTGTCGGCCACCACAGTGTTTCTCGCAGTCGCACTGATACTGACGTTTGCTTGCAGGCATGATCGCGCAGAAGAGTTCGGTGTGGCAGGCAAAGCGATGATATTCGTGTGCGGGAGACAAGTACACTAGTAAGAGCAAATATTGTGTATAGTTAGAGATGCACCAAAGCCAAGTCACATGTGTAGACAAGTTTCAACCGATGGCAGGCCTGGCAGGGACATCGAGCAAAGTGCTACGCAGACAGGATCTCGTACAGGATCGAGGCGCCAAATCACAGGATCTCTCACACGTGTTTGACTAGGTGGGATTTGGTTCGACCTCCTGCGATAGTCCAAGTCAAGCCGCGATCTGGTGCGTCTTGGTTCGTTCTTAGAATATGCGTTTTTCACTGGGCGTCAACAGCGGGTAACGTATATCCCGGCTGTGGCTGTTGTTGCTGACGAGGTACACTACCACGGGGCATGCTATGTCTACCCTGTAAGTAGCTGGGACTCCGTGTTGCATGCCTGTCAAGATTACGGACAGACGGCCTCTCGGAGCTCTCGTCATCATCTCCGTCATCTCCATCCGAGCCGCTACCATGCGGACTCGAGTCGCCATCGCCATCCGGAGGACCGCCATCACCGCCTCCACCAGGGAATCCACCAGAACGGAATCCCCGACCGGAGGAGTGTGGTCCGCGACCACGCGCGGGCAAACCTCCACGACGCGGCGGGTTGTTGTTACCACCACCACCACCAGGTGGTTCCGGCGGCGGTGCATCACCAAATGCGGTGCGCAGCGTGGCGAAGGGCATCGCACTACCCCAACGCGCACGCATGTCTACGCGGGACTCGGCCTGCTGCCAGGTCTCGTTGATGCGGGCCTCGCGCTCTCGACGCCGTTGTTCTGCCCCACGCGCATCCAAAAAGCGGGTTTGGCCATCGAGACGAAGATTGTACATGACATCCGTCTCGTTTCGGTCGCGGGGCCGGAACAGCATGTCGAGCGACCTCTCGACATAGTCGTCCGAGTTGATCGGCGGAGACTGCGGCCGATCGCCTTCAACGCCAACGGGCGGCCTCGACTGATGAGTTGCCTCGTCTGCCGCGCGAGATGAAAACTCGCGTAGCGGGGTCTCTAAGTCGTCAATCTCGGGGTTCTCCCGCTTCTTAATGCGGAGTATGGAGGAGCGAATCTTACCAATCGCCTCCTCAAAGTCCCTTTGAGCGTTCACGGCTCTAGCGCGGGTAGCATTGGCCTCACGGGTGGCCCGATTAGCATAGCTGATGGCCTGCTGGTAGGATACGTCGGACTCATTGAACCTCACCTTTATGGCAGCAAGGAGGTCCTCCGTGTCGTTCCATAACTGGCTGAGCTGCGGCTCATCCATGTTAGTATCAGGTACACGGTGCTGATCACCGACCGTGTTGTCGTCTGCAGCGCCCGTGCGAGCATCACGGTCGCCCGGCGTATCGACGACACCATCGCGCTCTGATCTGCCCGATCGCGAGGGATCAGCCTCACGAGACGGGTCACCGGCGTCATCATGAACGTCGGCAGGTGGTACCGGTTCATTCTTGTCAGTGGATTGGCCGCGATCATCGACGTTATCATCGTCGTCGGCGGTGTCCTGAACGGTACTACGCCTTGTCTTCATTCCACCAACTCCAGTGGTGACGGTCACAGTGGAGCTTGTAGGGTTCCTCTTGGCCGGCATGTCGACAGAGAAGGTGATAGAAGCAAGGTCTTTTCGAAGGGGTGTAGAAAAGGGGTTTGTTGCCTAGCTAGAATAGACTTCACTAATACCGAGGTGGTATCAGCGGCAAGTGCAAAAATGTATAAGGCTTTTGCGGCCTTTGGTGGTCCTTAAGTCGCGGGAAATGCACTGAACCGAGTGTATTCGGAAGGCAAGTTTTCAGCGAGTAAAGTAAAGACGAAAAACCCATCTACGCGGTTGAGCGCGTATTCAACGCCTCGGCTAACTCCGATGCCTCGACTACTCTATTCCTCTAATATCCTTACACGCTGGTTGTTCCAGCTCAACGCGGTTATGGCTGGCCTGAAATCGAGTTCTCTGAAACCATTTGCCCAAATGACCGCTATGTCATCGCGCGGAAGCTTGGTTGGGGTACGCACTCGAGCACTTGGCTGGCTCGCGATCAAAAGTACGCCTCGACAATTTTTTTAACCAGTTTCTTCTTTCTCATAAATGTCTGACAGGGAGAATTCGCATGTCGCTATCAAGATTCTCAGAGGTCATAGCACCGATCTCGTGCGACGCCGTCTGATTTGGGAACTGGAAGCTCTCAAGCTGATATCCATCTGCAACTGGTACTTTGCTCGGAGGTCTACAGCTGCCTATGTAGGACTATGTAGGCTCGGCTAGCACTCGGCTAGCCAGGTCCCTACTACATAGTCCTATGTAGGCCTCATAGCCTTGTGCAGTTTTCAGATGTCGTCACTCTCTTCAACTCCTACTCATTGTCTTCGGCTCCTGTCGGATTTCACCTTTCCAGATAAAAGAAGTGCGGGCGACCACATGTGTTTCGTTACTCAAGTCCTTGGCGGAGACGTAAATTCCCTTTTTGATTCTCATCGTCAACCCTTCCCTCTTCCGCTCGCTAAACGTACTCTGCTACATGTGCTGCGTGGAATTGCCCATGTACATAAATGCGGCGTGGTACATATAGATTCGAAGCACGACAGCATCTTCTTCAGCATTCGCATGTCCACTGAAAACTTTGAGGCACTCCTTACATCTGACCAGTCTCGTCGTCGTCATCCAAGTGCATCCTATGATGGGGCCATCCGGTTGCGGTTTCACAACAGCTTCTATTGCCTACTCTCGCTGAGGCTATGAACAGAACATTTGTGGTTGGAGACTTTGGGAGCGGCAGGTCGAAACATTCTATGTGCTTTCCATGCTCACCAATTGCCGCAGCCCAACCAATCACTGACCATAGAATCGACGAAATCACTGCTTATCCACTTCCTCCTCCCCGAAATCCTAATTTGGGGACCATGGAACGAAAAGGTGGATATATGGACCTTCGGATGCTTGGTATGCAGTGACCTTTTCGTGACGCTACTGCGGATGTCAATTAATGAGTCTGTATCCCAGATTTTTGAGATCGTCACCGGTGGAGTACTTTTCAAGTACAAACCGTTCCAAAGATTCAACCTTGATGAACTATCCTATCTCCTGTACACGATGCTGTGCTACACGTGCGAAGACTTTAGCGCAGATCAACTAACAGTCAGTAAATGGGCTGGCCGATTCTTTGATTCAACATGTATGTCTACACCTTCCTATCTGTAGTCTTTATTCAACTTCATATCGTAGGTAATCTAGGGGCCAATCCACTGTCCTTTCGAGTTGTGTATCAGGAATCACAAAGTCATAGATGAGGCGGATGTACTATCCACAGGCGCTCTCATGCGCAGGCGCCTACACCTCGATCCTGCGGAACAGGCCAGTGCTGTGAACTTGCTTTCGGATCCTTTGTTTGCTGGGGTCGATTAGCTAGGCTACATGTATGTTATCCTTTAACTTCGGCCCCAATTCAAACAGGGTAGTTTCACCTATTACAGACGAGTGTATTCTAAACTCGTGGTACTTTTCTCTGAAGCATAAGTACACAAGATTCTCTAGGTACGGCGTCTAGTGCCGCTGCCCACTTCGGTGCCCGTGATTAAAAATCGGTTTCATAAGGTCGCTGGCACTATAAGAAGCATACTAGTACCTATGTACCGAGTTGAGCCACGCTTGTATTGACATCCGATTGGATGGACAGAGAGCAAGGTGCAACATTTATCGGCTGTCTCTCTACATTACTCAGAGCAATTTCAGGAAACTGGCACTGGCATGAACTGTATTTCCCAAAGCCAACATGTGCAACGACCATTTCCTACTGCACGGCACTAATGTATTTAACCACAAGTCGGGATGCTCAAATATTGTAATTGTCGCAATTTCACGAAAATAAGTGATAAAGAGATATCAAACTCAAACCCGGCGGATATAACACATTCAAGTAATGCTGCTGGTACCGAGCCTTCAGGCTTGCTTGGATGGAGTATATCACATCCAGCCGACTCGATGGGCAGTCGCAAAACAGCTGTAAGCGGGCTGCGATCCACTTTCGAATGTAGCTAGACGAGACATCGAGGATATCATGGTGCACGAGGTTCACTTTGAAGACAACCTCGATGCGCCTCTTGGCACCGCAACCTGTATTGCAGTCAACCGCCAAAGCGGCGAGTTGGCTGTCGATTGGAACCCAGTCAGAGCAGTAACCAACAGGTTGGAATAGCGCCCGGTCTTTTACAGAGGGGTACTCTATCTTCAACTCAATTTCCACCCGGGTCAACCGAGTGAGGCTGGCGCTGTTGATCGCCAACTGGGAGTGGAAAGCTTTGATCCATCTTGCGATTTCAGGTCCTGGGTCAAAGCCGGTTATCCACGGCACTATCAGTTTTAAAGACGTTAACCGCGAATTCTGGGCCAGATCTAAAAACATTTGGGGTGGGGAAGGCATTTCGAATGGGTGAAATGCAGTTTCCGGACACAGTAGTGTCAGCTCTTCCAGGCTGTCCTTGGAGTTGCAAAGCAATTCCTGGTCGGTAATGCCAAGCGGAGTGAGTGAACTCTTTTCGCACCACATCAGGGCAAGATTCTGAAGCTGTAACTTCAAAGGAGGCGCAAAGAGCCATGACAGGGGAGGAGGAACACCAGGGGTTATCTGTGTCGGATCATAGGAAAGAGTGAGGTCATGGATGTCGAGCTGGCGAGATGCTCCAGTGTTGCCTTCCGGAGCAGCATCCAGTGGACCAACTCCTGCTGTAGGATGAGACAGCTGAACTCCGGCAAAGTGTACCGCACGGAGCTTCGGACATTCCGCAAGTATTCGGCGGATGCGATACCCATCATACACTCTCGACAATCCCACAGCCCACGAGCTTCCAAGGATCTCTCCCTTTAGCAGACGGAAACTCCGAACCATGGGGAAGTAAGAGGAGATGTCTCCATCCCAATCGACCAGTGCTTCCACGTACTCGCAATCCTGCAGGGCTACCTCCTCCACTCGACTGAGCATGCGTAACACGTTGAAAAGACCACCACCGGGATACCAGCTGTCGAAACCTTTGAAGGTGACGCAACGCACGTAGTCACAAAGGGCAGGCGATGCTTCGATGACTCGCTCGAATCTGGCGTACTGGTTGTCACCCGCGATGACAATGGTGTGAAAACTGTGAAGTCGAGATCGCGGAAGCCATGCTCGACACATCAGGCAGCACTTCTGCAGGGCTGCTGAATCGTACCACAGATAGTCTATAATCATATCACGAATTTCTGGAGGCACGTAGACCATATTGTCGAGGAATAAATGGTGCGATGGACAGAGAAGATGTTGTGCTTATTTGATTGTGGCCAGTTGATAGAAGTGCCTGGGGAAAGGAATTGGACATGAGAACGAACGGTCTCTGCATTTATATGAGTGTAAGCGCAGCAGTTGTGGCGTATCGTGCACTGCATATCCCCCAGAGAGCGCTTGCACGTTTCCTGCGCCAGCGTGTGGCCGAAGAAATGCGTACGTGAGCGGCAGTAAAAGAAGCAGTGTAAAAGGTTTTATTTCCATTCCTGTCTCCTCGCTTTGTCGCTTAAAGCCATTCCGCTCGCGGAAGGCTTGCGTCATCCAAGTTGTGATCGGCGCCGAAGACGGGAACGAGTCAGTCGCTCACATACCAGTGTCTTTCCGTAATCAGGGAGCACAGCTCCATGTCGTGTTTCGCTTGCGTGGCGTTGCGGCTTTGCGTGGCATTGCGGCACAGAATGTAAAGCAACCGTGACTGCGAGATCAGGTGACAGACGTTTCGCCCCAGATTTAGCCAATACCAGGTCACAGATCATTCTTCTCGCTGTCACCGTTGTCAGTCTCAGGTCACGGTGTCGCCCACTCTGTTCTTTCAAATGGATCACAGAACACAGCCTCAAAGTTTACTGCCTTTGGCCCTAGGTATGGTCTCAGTCTCACATATCGAATTTACGCCATCTGTGTCGGTCTAACGGTGGCGGATGGACTGTGAACCCATATTGGTGGCGTCATTTCTTGGACGCAACGCTCGAGTCGCCCCAAGGCCTGAGGCCAGATTGGCTGAACGGTTTGACGATCATTGCGACCTTCAGTTTACTCGATCGACTCGTGTCAAGTCCTGCATAGGCTCCGTCGCCCCTCAGTCTCACTCGCGCTCTCTCTACACACTCCCTGATGGACTTGCTTACTGCTCTCCTCCTCTCGCCAGGGCGTGTCCTCCAGCGGGCACTGACGTCTTCCCACTGTCTTCTCGCACTGTTCCCTGCGGCTCGTCACTGCCGGCCGCATTCCAACTCGACCTTTGTCGTACCGCTGTCCTTCGGTATCCGCATGGACCGCGCGTCGACATTGGCTAGACAGCATCTCAATGGCGCCAGGACATGTCTCACGAGCGCTCGCAACAACCTCGGGCACATTCCTGCGGTAGCTGTCATCGACCTCAGGCTACTGGAGCCAGGTGAGCGCATTCAAATTTCTACCGCGTCTGTCGAGTCTTAGACGTAGAGGTCGCAGTGCAGCAGCAGCATGCTGGGGGCCAGGAGTTATATTCCACGTCGTTCCATAAGGCCGCTTCACTGCGTTATGTTTGTCCCATCGAGCGACTCTGCATCTGGCCACGTTATGTGTAATACACCCGCCGAGTTCAGCATGTTCATGCACTCGCTGTGATCGAGCGACGTGTCGACCTACGGATGCCATTGACGCGGAGCTGGTGAAGGTGCGGAATGCCTGTAACAAACTTGACTGACGGACGAGAGATAAGTCGACAGAAAAGAAAAGCACTCACGGTCAACAAAACTACCAGGTGATTGTCAGGAGTACTGCGAGACATACCGTCGTCCAGCAGTGTGCATCCACAATGAAGCTCCTGCGTAAAATAATAATTGCATACTTCGAACCATATGCTGTTCAAGGTGTACAATTATTATTTTACATATACACATGGGCCTTTTTTCAAACATAGCATACTAGCTTCGTAGCATTATCATCACACATTCTCTAACCGTGCTGCATTGTTCGGGTTGACCTTCTCGATATATCGGCATTTAATAATTATCATAAAGCTCGTAAGCACTGATCATTCCGCCCGACTTTTCCTGCAGGCAACCTTCTTGATCTTCGTCGCCCTGTTTAGTATGAAGTGCATCCTTTGGAGGACTAGGGACCTTGCGCTCCAGCCCCTCGTCCGGACATTTGTAAGTCTGTACCACCTCGAGTCGACCTGACTGATGGTCTGGGAACGAGCGTAAGCGATTCCCAATCCCTTTTTGCATCGCGCGAGCCCACAATCTGAATTCGGTGATAACCTTAAGATGGGACTGTAGGTTGACTTTGAGTATGACCTCCACTCGTTTCTCGTGACTGCGATTGCAGTAAACCACCAATTCGGAAAGCACTGTATCGAGAAGGTCCCAGACAGCGGTGGAATCGTCGATCACTTCTGCTATCGTAAACTGATCTGCTATCTTCAGCTCTATTTTCACCTCGGCCAGCTGAGGGAGATCAGCGTTACAAGCTGTGACCTGAGAGCGGCAGGCTTGAATCCACGCAGTGATGGGAAGAATCCACATTGTACCATCCTATGACCAATTTCAGCGACTGTAGCTGCGAAATTTGCGATAAATCCAGGTGATCCCTGGGGGCGATATGCAGTGGTGAAGATTCGCGATATGACAATGTCAAACTCTTCAACTGCCTCCCGGCTCCCCGTAGCAAATCCCGAACGGCGATGCTCGACTCCGATGAATTCTTGTTCATGCTGAACCATGATAAGTTCAGTTTCCTGACACGTAGTCTAAAAGGAGGGCGCGCTAGCCATGATGGACAAGAAGGCCCATCTATGCTTGAACTTAGCGTTAAGGTGTCAATCTCAACGCAGGGAAGTGGTTCTGCGCGTCCCAATGATAACGCTTCGTGTCGAAAGCCAATGTCGAACAATCGTACGACATGAAGCTTGGGACATGCGAGGAGCAGTCGGCGTATACTGCGGTCATCATACCCTGTGAAAGACCAGACCTCGCTAGGCCCAACCACGCAGAAGTTTTCGATCTCTGGGAAGTAGGGAGAAGCGTCACTCCTGCAGTCAACCAATAATTGATCCCGCTTGCAGTTTCGCAAGGTCAGGCTCTCCACCCGACGGAGCTGCAGCAGGATGCGGAGCAAAAGACCAAATGGCCCTACTGCGCATGAATGACCGTCGATAGTCACGTCGCGCACGTAGTGACAGATGACGGGAGATGCACTGATGATCTCCTCGAACGCTGTATAACGATCCTTGGTCGAGATGACGATAGACCGTAACTTGTGGGCTCTCGACCTTGGAAGCCATGAACGGGATATGAGGCTGGATGCACTAAGGTCTTTAAGTTCGTCCTGTATGTTGTCGATGATCATGTCGGAGATCGGGGTCTGTGCACTGCATTTTCCCCTGAGAGCGCTTTGAAGGTTTTCCTATTTCATCACATGAGCCGCTAAAGCGCATACGTGAGCGGCAGTGTTAAAATTTTATCTTACCATTCTCGTCTCATGGCTTTGATGTTGAAAGTTATTCCGAGGACGAGCTTCGCGAGGCTTGCGCAGTATCTACTCAGTGCCGAACCGGAGCCCAGAATTCATCAACAGCACGGCCACTCACATACCAGTGGCTTCATGTAGATTCATTCTACAGATCAATGGCGCAGTATCGCCCTTTTATCACCTAAAAAAGCAATATTGAAGCACTTTCGCTTGCGTGGCGAAGCGGCACAGAATGTGACTGCGAGATCGGGTGACAGAAGTTTCGCCCTAAATTTGGCCAACACTGGGTCACACATCAGTCTTCTCGCTGTCACTATGGTCGTCTGTCTGGGCCGCCTACTCTGTTCTTTCGATCTACACAGCCTGAAGGTTTACTGCGTTTGACTCTACGTGTGGTCTCGAGCTCTCACATCTGGGTCGGTCTAACGGTGGTGGATGGACTATGGAATTCAACCCGTACTGGTGGCATCATTTCTTGAGAGTTATGGGCTGAGCGATCGGCAAGGTGATTGCTGGAAGAAGTGCGGCGCGCTTTGTGGCAGTGAGAGTGGGCGAAGGTTACACTCCGCTAAGCCAAGCTGAAATGTGAGTCGGTACCTCATAACGCGCTTATTGGACAACATGTTTTCGAAGTCTCTAACATCTCGGAATTCGGTACGCATGCTTCTCCAGCTTTGTTTCAGTGAACATCGTGTTCACCCTACTCGTTGTTGATTAACGGGATCGTTGGGGCTCTTCAGCGGTGACGACATCTTAGTTATCTCGTTTCCGTCGTTTTGTCACCCCTTGGAGGCGCTCCACCAATTGGTTGTCATCTTGCTACATCTCAATGGCTTGATCATAGCTGGAATTGCCAGAACTCCGCGAATGCACAGATATAGGAGGCAAGTGAAGTAACTGCTACTTCGATCCTAGAATAGTGCGAATGCGACTGGAATGCGGGAGTTACTTAGTTAAGTTTCAGGGCGAATCGTTGTTCTTCATTTGTACACTGGCGATAGCAAGACTGAAACTCCGGAGTTTTCTGTCTAGGTTTCTGATGCGATGCATGAGATATTGCAGTCCCACGATATCTACTACCGCCTCCGAATGGTGGAAGTCAGTCCCGTGTAACATTATTCCTCCGTATCACTAATCTCGAATAATAGGTGAGTGGACGAGAAGTGCGATTCTGTAACTTCTCGTTCTATTAGTCCTTGGAGACGGTCATCACAGCATACTATCACCATTCAAGTCATTGCTACCGTTCTTGACCGGTTTCGCGGGTGTACCCAGGAAGGAGGGAACCGTGCCAAAAGTAGCTGCCAATTCTAGATCTCTTCTCGAGAACCCCTCAAGATCGCTTCGCTGACTTCGTGTGCGATTGCATACCCTTTCGAGGTGCGTCCGACTGTTCATCCTCAGCGTATCTGAGTGGTTGGCAAAACACTGATCAGTATTCTCAAGACACGTTTGAGAGTTCTTCCAGCGAAGAATCTCGGAACGATTCGCAGCGCGTAGTCCGAGTCCCTGTAACGCATGTGTATCCTTAGCGTGAAGCTCTTCGCGGCGAATTGTCGTGCTTGCTACGCCACATCTTCTCAGATCCTCTGGCTCCAACGCCACATTGTCGCTCGTCTTCCCTTCGCCAACTCGGACCGTCTATACGCTGTGGTCTTACACTTTCGATGCAGTGTAATAGCTCCGAAGTGGATCCGAGCTACTTCCCGCATCGGGGTGCATTGCGTGCACCTTCGATTCTTGGGGAAGACTCTTCAGTACAAAATACTGCGTCAAATGCCCCCCGGGAGCTTTCGTCTTTGATCCGGTGGGGAGGACTCTTCAGCGCAAGATACCGCATTGAGTAATTTGCCCTCGGGAGCTTTAACCATTGTACTCCACGCCTTCCACGCCTTCCTGCACTGGAAACCAGCGTGAGCCCTGAGATCCCCTCAAGCAACAAGCAGTTGCCTATGCGAGCCTTCGGAGTGCAAGTTCCATCGACTCGCGGAGTGTTCGTGGGTCACAAAGTGCATGTCTTGGCAAGCAGGTCCGCACACGGACACGCAGTGGGTCGGTTAATGGCTTTTGGCGAATGCATCTGGCTTATTCGTCTCCGGTACCGTTCGGCGTGTTGTTGACCGGGAAGACAGACTTGCTGCGGGTTCGCAAGGTAGTGTCAGCATCTCGATTGTCGGTACTTGGCTGTGATAGTTGAGATGCCACGACCCCGACCGTGTCTACTCAAGCGAGGACCATCCATCCTGTTATCTCTTTTTTCGTTGCCGTAACGTGCCAGATCTTGGTTTCCTCGATCCGCCCACTTGGATGAAGACTATTACTGATTTATCATGTTGACTTTCTCTATGAGGATGTCGACATCTGTTCTCTGCCCCTGTGGCTCTGATTGTCGCGTGGAGAACGGCATTGCAGACAGCATCAGCTTACCTTGTTCCGCAATGCGTTCAGCCTGACGAATCATCTACTTCGGTTTACCTCGTATAAGGCGATTAACGTTGTGGCGCGATATCGACGCGAGTGAATTCCACCATCGGTGCGCAATCACGCTATCTTCCACGCCTCGTTGACTTATTTGTTTGGGTCAGACTTCTCTCAGGCTGTAGCGCAAACGTCGCGTGTGAAGTCGTCTCATCTCAAGCCGCTGACTGCTTAACAGCATGGCTTTAACGACGACCCTGCAGTTCACCAGAGACGAGATTATGGGCGCTCAAGGCTTACGATGTCGTTCCGTGTTTCGGCGCCTACGAAGGTCTTGTGGACTCGAATGATCTTCGCATTTGGTGTGCAATCACACCACATCTATCTTATCTATGGCGTTCCTGGAAGTTATTCCCGACTCAGAATGCGCAGCTGAGAACATGGTTGTTCAGCATGACGAACATGAGGTGCGATATCCTGTGATTGTTTCAGTCGAAACGGAAACTCTTCGCCAGAGTGATTCGGCGATATGGAACGTGGTTCCGAAAACGTGAGCAGCCTCCGACAATGTCGAGTACTCGGTGCGTGCGTCCTGGTGTTTTTTCACGCTCCCCGTTGCTTCATCGTTTGTTCTCTAGGACGCCATGGCTCTGAAGGTTCAGGCGCTCACCGAGGACATACCGAAGACACAGCGACCCCCCGGTGTCCGGCTGTGGATGGATGGCCGGCTCGCGACGACAGGCACGTCGCAGTCTAAAGTAGTGCAGGGAAGATACGTCAACTCGGGATCAGCATTTCCCAACGTCGAGCGCAAACCACGCGCCATCTCCCGGGTCCTGGTCATCTGGCAGGTGGCGTCCGATTCGATAATCGCAGGGTGTGCGCAAGTGACCTGCGCGATCGACGACAACTGCCTGTCTGGGACGCGCTGGCCTGTTTCTGCTGGTGGGGCGTGCGGTAGCTCCTGCCGCCGTTCTGCGCGATTACGTCTATCGATGCGCTGATTCTCGTACACGCTGCCTCGCGTCGTGCGAGAAGCTCGGAAGCCCAAACTCAAATTACTTGCCTAGTGCGGACGCGCTGCACGCCCTCTGCCCTCTGCGCTCAGGGCCGGCGAGGGGCCTCGGACGACGGTGCGCCCGCATCAGTCCGCGCATCGGCTGGACGTGTTGCACTACCGTAGGCTTCTGTCGACTCGGGCGAACCTAATCGTTCTCGTGCCACTGGGGCCCCTGCGATTGCGCCTTCGTGCTGGGCTGCGCCTTCTGCGTGGGCTGTGCCTTCTGCACTCTGACTGGCGTCGCTCCTTCGTACACGTCTATTTCGCGAGTCAGGTGCTGGTGCTTGTTTACTCTCGAGACCAAGCTCCGGACGGGTGCTCGTTCGACGCCGTCTCACAGACGTCACAAGCTGAGTCCGGCCTACGTACGCATGGCCAGGAAGGTGAATGGCGCGCCGCTTGCGACACGTTTGACAATTGCCCACCATGGGGGGCGCCTGGTTACGGTTCGGTTTCAGCAGCCAAGTCGGGATGGGCCGAGCGCCATTTTGCATCGGAAAGACCTCGGGCACTGCACGAAACACCACAATGTATAGACATGTGTGTACGTCCAATTTTGGCCGGTCCCACGATGTAAGGGAGCAATATCATCCACTGGCACTCGATTGAATGATTGAATTGTAATTCATGCAGCATTCGGAGCAAGTAGCGTTTAAGGGAGCAATGTCATCCACTGGCACTCGATTGAACGATTGAACGACTGAACTGTAATATCACGCAGCATTCGGAGCAAGTAGCATTTAATCCACTGGTCAGAAACACAATCTACGGTATTGGCCTTCGAGCTTCGAGCTTCACGTCCATGCGCGTATGTATACCCGCTTCCCCTGGTGATGCATCACGTGAGGCTCCCTTTTCTGTCGTTGCAGGTAAGTATGCACTCGGGCGACCTTATCTCCCCAATCGAATATTCATCTGTTGTATAGACACTGAAACCGGTGAGTCGGTCTAGGTTTCTGTCATCCTCTAATTTATCCGAAGAAGCTCTGGCGGTCGGAGCTCCTGGAGATGTCTGCGTAAGCCACGCACGGCGCTCCCCTACGCATCGTTCGAATTCACCCTGCTCACCGCATGTCCGCAGTCATCCAATCCGCACCATCTGGTTCTTCGTGCGACCAGCAGCAGCACCTCAGGCCTCGGCGCCAATCGGCGTGACGCGTATGGGCATTTGTACGAGGAAGTCGGTAAGTTACTGCTTACGCGCTCACGAACCCTCGGCTGGAGTTCGATCCCAATGGGTCATCAGTCGTTCTTGGTCACTCTCCGATGTGCGGTCGCTGACTTCACCGGTCCGCCCCCAGGTGCGAACTCCGAACATCTGCGCGGACTCGGGGACTCGGGGACTCTCCGCGCGGCTGTTCAAAGTAGCTGGCAGCACCACTGTGTGGGGGGGGGGTGGGGGTTTCCTCGCGGTCCGTCTTCTCGCGCCCGCACGACCTCGCTGTTCACCGTTACAGAGCAAAGATCATATCGTTAGGCCCATGGTCAAAAAATCGTGCGCAGGCGGCTTTTGGGCGGTCTGCAAAAAAGAGCTCCCGATAGGTGGGACCTGCCGCTTACACCTGGGTGCGAGCGGCCCAGGCGGCGCCACCACCCACCTGAATTACCGGCGCGTTTGATTTCGCAGTCCGCGCTGTGAACGGATTCCGTTGGAGGGGCCTATCGATGTGATCTTTGCTGTAGCGGCAGCTGCTCTCCCCTCCTTTCTATCGTAGAAATGACGCTCGATCGTAGCTTACCAGCGATATCTCATGCGTCGCGCCCAGTTCGAGTCGCTGGCCCACCACGTTCGCTGCGCGGGCTCGGAGATGCTGCCATACACGATATGTCTTCTCGGGCTTGAAGCAGGCGTCACGATTTCACTGGAGGGGTTGGCCCGCAGTGTCGGGGGTCCTCTCCCTTCAGTCATGGCGCTCGGCCCATCATCGGCTCACCAGCTGCTTGCGACCGAACCGCGCGCAGAACGTGCAGGACTTAGTAGGACTCGCGCTGCGCAGTTAGAGTGTGCTATTACCGCGGCACGCGCACGCGCACCGTCGAGTAAGCTCGCGCAGCTCCCACGTATTGACCTCGGGCCTTGCGCGGCGCTGTTCGTACGCGCCACTTGCGGCTATACCGTACGGGAGGCCCCGCCGCGATCGAATATTGAATGTGGGGGAGCCCAGCCCGTATTTTATCTAGCTCGCGCTGTATTTGGAGCGGACGTCGTATAGACTATAGAGCACGCGGTGAAATGTGGAGCGGGGTACGGGGCCTTCTCGGGCTGCTGCTGCTGGGCAGGATCCGCGGGCTTCGCACGCAGGGTGTCGGCCGGGTGGGGGGACCCGGGCTCCGAATGGGAAGACGTACGTATGGTATGGTATGGTATGGTATGCGACGTGGACACTTCGACTCGACGTATACGTCTGAATCGCTGTCAGGCCCGCGAGTAGCGAATTCGGAGTCGGGCGGGCAGCAGGTCACGGTACGCTGCTGCAGAGGCGTGGGCGTGGGCGCAGGGTCCCTCCTCCCTCGGCTAGTTCCCCCCACCCCCCTCCCCCCGTGCTGCGAGAGGCTGCCCCCGCGTGCGTACGTACAGACGCAGCGGTCTCTCCCAGACTGGTGACCCCCTCATCTGACGGTGCGGTGCGCTAAGCCGCGAACGTCTAAGCCGCTCTTTTCTCTTTCTCGTCTCGCATGTCGACGGGAGCAGGAAGGCGTTGGCCAAGTGCACTACATACTATGATAAACCGCTGATCGCGCGAGATCGAGTTCGGGTCATCGCGGCTTCGGAGTGTGCGCGCGGGACCCCGGGAGCGCGCGGTGGGCTGCGTGCTGCTACCGTCCTCCTGCGCACCTTCACTGTTGCGGTCCGGTGGCGTCTGGCGAGGGTAATAAGCTCGCGCAGGGTGTTGTTAAGTCGGCAAAGGGGGTGGGGGGGTCCCGTGCGGAGGGGGTGTGCAGGATCCGCGCAACAACATCGGGCAGGGCGACCGACAAATTGCCCCCGCGTGCGTAAGCAGCCAGGGCTTCGTAGCGCTGCCGAGGTTCGCAGGGGGCTCAGGTTGGGCTCAGGATGGACATACGGGTAGGGCCGACAGGGAGTTGATGCGAGCCCTATCTGATGTGAACGCACCGTGCCAGAATGTGGGGAATGAATGCAGCAGGATACGGGCGCTGGTGGCATCTGAGAGGACAAATCTCCCGTTAGTCGTTCGAATTGCTCACGCGCGTTCCCTTCTCTCGGGGTCCATTTCGCGGGCGCAGGATAAGAACTAGTGCGTCGGTTCGTGCGGGCCCTCGTCTGTTTATTCCTCCTTTTCCATTCCTGCCTCGATATACGTCCTCTATAGCTCCCTTCGGCGCTGCGACCCCGATTTGATTCCGCGACGCTCCGACACGACACGATGTACTCGCGGATCCAAATTGCGCCCGTCGTCGATCAGCGCGCGTTCGCCGCCGCCGACCAGTTGTACGGCGTCGAGGTTGCGGAGCAGGACTACCGCGGCGTCGCGTATCCGCAGTATGCGACGTCGAGCGCGGCGCGTTACGCGCAGTATGCGTATGCGGACGATGACCTGGACATCGACCTGTCGTCCCGGTTTGGGAAGCATGCAGAGGAGGCATTTGGACAGTTCATGAACGACAGCGACAACGCGCTGTCGTCGCCGAGTGGGTGCATGCCGTTCGTGCACCACGCGGCGGAGTTCGCGGTCGACGGCACGCAGGTCTCTGTGGACGTTTGTGGGCTGAGAGCGGGACAGGTGCGTGGGCCCGCTCGATCGCGCGCATCTCATGCTGGGCTGACTTCTCGACGACGTGCAGTATGCGTCGCAGCAGGCCCACGTGAACGCGGCTTCGTACGCGGGGACATCGACGGAGTTTGCGGCGGGGCACGCGGCGTGCGTTCCCGCGGATCCTCGCCCCTACGGCTCGCAGGAGGTGGGTCCCGAGGTGGGTCGCGCGCCGTCGATCTCCGCGAGCACAGCGATTGAGGCTCCCCTCTGACAGCTTTCGCACGCCGACGCGGGCAGTCCGCCTTCGCCTTCGCGGTACGGCAGGGATCATCAGCCCGCCTACGTCATCGCCGGCAGCCTCGCCCACTTCAAGCAGGAGCCCCAAGACGATCAGCCGATCGCCGCCTCCTGGCCCGTCTACGGCGGCGGCCCTCTCGCGCCGTCCTTCCCCGCCAGCCCCGGCCTCGCCGTCCCCGGCGAGGACCAGTACGCCGCCGACCTCCAGTACGCCGATGCCGACTACGGCTACGACGACACCGCCCCGATCTCGCCCCTCAGCGACTCCGCCTACGGCGACAGCGAGGACCTCGACTTCGGCGCGTCCCTCCCCGTCGCCCTGCACCACCCCTCCCCCTTCCGCAGCTACACCCTCGCCGCCGCCATCACCCCGCTCCCCGAGCCCGCCCCCGAGCACGAGCCGAAGCGCGCCGTCTCCCTCCCCGCCGCGACCCCGCAGCCAGCCGCCTCCGCCTCCACCCCGCCGTCCGCCGCCGCGCCGGCCCCCCGCCCGCGCGGCCGCCCGCGGAAGAAGCCCGTGGCGCAGGTGCACGCTGTCGGCTACCCGTACCCCGCCCCGCTCTCGCTCGACGAGCTCCCGCTCCCGGACCGCGAGGGCAAGCCCGGCCAGGCGCTCTTCCGGCTCACCACCACCGGCGGCCCGCGCGAGCCCCCGAAGAAGAAGCCGGTCATGGCCTGCCTGTTCTGCCGCGAGCGCAAGATCGCGTGTGGGCCGCCCGTCCCCGGCAGTGCCGAGCTGCGCTGCAAGTGCGTGCGCTTTTTTTTTGGTTGTGGTGCGGGTGCGCGCGTTGCTGACTGGCCTTCTTTTACTTTATTTTTTTTGCGGTGTTGCTGTAGCCAGTGCGCGCGCCGCTCGCTCCGGTGTGAGTACCCGAAGGAGTCGCGCAGGGGGCAGCACAAGCGCGGGCCCCGCGCCGCGCGCGTACAGGCCCTCGCCGACGCGCACAGCAGCAGCGGCAGCAGCAGCAACAGCAGCTCGGAGACGCTGCCCGACGTCTTCCCGCGCGCCGTGCCCATGGACGTCGAGTGGGGCCCCATCCGCTCCGCCTGACGCGCCCCGTCCCCGTCCCCCCGTGTCTGTCGTCGCGTTCGATGAGGCGTATATACCCTATACCCCCTTCCTGTTGTTCATATTTTGTTTTTGGCTTTCGCGTTGCGAGGCCGCCGCGCTGTGTGTAGCTTTTTTTTCCGGTTTGAAAGTCGCTGTCGATTGTCGATGCTGTACTGCTATTTTTTTCTTTTCGGCTACGTTTGTACGAATTCACGATGTTTTCACGACCCCGACGCCACCCTTCCAGCTCGGCCGCGATGCGCTCCAATGCTCCAACGTTCGAGCACGAGCGTCTTTCCGAGACCCTGGAGCTCGAGCGCGGCACCGTATCACTCAAATTGTGCGTCTCATACCCCACCTATGGGGCTGCTGGGAGTCGAACGGCGAGATCCCGTTCGCCCAGTGCTCAGATCGGATAACGCTCCTGCACGAGTTCATGAACCCCCACAGCGCGCCACCTTCAAGTATGCCCCCCCTTCGTGACGCGCTCTGCAAAGTACGCTCCGTTCTGGCGAGAATTAGAGCTCTCGTAGGTACACACACACATATACCTCGAGCGTCTTTCCGATAACCAGCGTCGAGCTCGCCCGATTCCCCCCTCCGCTTTCTCATCAAGCGCCGTGTCATGCCCGACTCCAAGAGATCCCCGGTGTGCGCAGACACGCCCAGATCGAAATGAATATAACCGTGCCGCATCGGTCAAAATGCTCGTTCCTCGCCAAGTATCACGGCACCGCGAATCTGTCGCGCGCGCGGCGCCATTCAGGTACTCGGTTTCGCGTACTCCGTACGTACTCGAGCGCTGACAGCGCGTCCTGCGGGAATTGACGCGACTTTTCGGCCTGGGCCCCGGTGAACCCGTGAACCGGTAACAGCGTACACGCGATCCCGCTGGCCGTTCACGAGCGATCGGGGTCGGACAGCGCTCGGTACATGAGAATCCCACTCGCCCTCGCCGCTCGCTGAAACAGCAGTGGCCCCCACCACATCACATCGCACGCGCGTCGCCCGGACGCACGTCGACGCCGTCACCCGTGCGCAGCCGCTAATCCGAGGCGGGCGCGCATCTCGGCGGGAGGGCGCTGCTAGGGCGGGCACTCGGAGGAAGGACGGAAGGGAAGACCGCGGGCGTGGGGCTTGGCACCTGGGCATGTGCTGAGGCGCGAAGCACACTCTGACGAAGGACTGCGAATTTTCGGAGTTTTCGCACTGCGTGGCAACGCGGAGGAGGATCCGCGGGACGATCAAACACGCACGCGACGAACACACGGGAGTCCAAGGGAAGAAAAGAAGGGACAGACGAAGGAGCGTTAGCCTCGATTATAGTGCCGCCGCATCACGACGCCCTCGACGGTCTCGTCCTCCATCCCGTCCGCCACCCCACTGGAAGGCTGCTTACGAGCGTTACCACAAGTAAGGTGGTACGGCACGTTCCTGACGCGCTCTGGGAATAAGGTCGAGACATAGCAATAGCAAACGGAAAAGGCTCTTGAGGGAAGGGGTGCTCGGGTAAGATGAGTTCAGTGAAGATTGCGCATGCAGGCATGGCGACGTATTCGTGCCCGTGGATGCTTGCAGTATGATCATGAGTGCTCGGAAACGGAACAGCCTCGATTGCGAACGATCGAGGTTACTACATAGATCTAGATCTCAGCAGGACCGCCAACCGAAAAACTCAGGCTCGCCAATACACCCGGTCGCATCCTCAGGCTGAGGTATTATATCATCGACCATGCCCCTACTTCGCTTTCCAGCTCTTCATTCTCGCGATCCTATAAGTTTCTACGGCTTAGAAGCCATCGACGAGCACACGTATGCCGATATAACTCTCACCGACGTGAAGTCTATACACGAGGGCAAACGGTTGTCGGTGGTATATCGCGCCACCGCTCATGCTACATCTCCAGAGCTGGCGTCACAAGATGTCGTTTGCAAGGTCGCCTACGGCCGTCGATCCAGGGACAGCTTGCACCACGAAGCCAGAATATATGACAAGCTTCGCGCTCTACAGGGTCGAGTAATTCCTCGGTGCTTAGGCTTGTACGAAGGTGAACTGGAAGACGGACTTGCGGCCTGCTTACTCCTGGAATACTGTGGGGCGGAACTCGTCAAAATTTTGTGCTTTAGGGCCAGGGAGTTTAGGCGAGCCTATGAATCTCGTCAGCGACTCGGTTCCTTCACTAACCCGATTGGCAACTCAGACGTCAAGTGCTCGATTCCCTACAGGAGATACACCGCCATGGCGTCCAACACAACGACGTCCGCGAATGTAACATCGTCGTAAGCGAGGGCGGACGGCCTATCATTATCGATTTCGACGTCGCGCAAGAGCACGACTGCAAGCTCCAGATGGATATCAAATTCGACCAAGTGAAACCCGACGTCTACGAGTTCGGCTGCCACGAGCTGCACAGGGCAGCCGTGTCGGCCGATGCATGGCTTCCTAGTACGTTTTGGCCTCTCCGCTGCATCCATGGTGCTCATTTCCCCGTAGGGGTCATCCCGTACCTGTGGTATCACGTTCCTATCGAGTTTGCAGAGTCGCCAGAATTACTCGCTACGCAGGCACCCAAGGACATGCCGCCGGACGATGCACTCAAGCAAGCGCAAGCGTATCATGCCATGTTTCTCGAAGCACTTCGGAAGAGGGAGCGAGGCGAGCCGTACTGCTGGCGTGATGACCGCATGGTAGTATAACAACCTATCGTCCGACGTTCTTTGACCGCTCTATCGTGCTACACAGAACACATGTGAAGTATTCTGTATTCAAGGATCAAGATTGCAGTCAGTCTTCAAGTAGATAATGTGCTGGACGTGCTCATGATTTACATCGAAACGAGGTGGTCGTAGACTAACATATCTCAGGCTGAAGACAGCACATACACAGCTCAACCAGAGACACAGTATCCAGGAGTACGGTGGCCAGGAAATACTATGGGTTAGTCTAAGCGCACACAAGCCTGCTCCAGGAAATGAAGGAAGGAGCGAAACGCCCTCAATTATAATGCCGCACCACGACACCCTCGACCGTCTCCTCCTCCACCCCGTCAGCGCGCCGGCGCAACGGCACGAGCCCGTATGCAGCCGTCCGTCCCTTGCGCCACGCCTCCATCGTCGGCGCGCCCACACACTCTCCACCACCGACACTGGAGCGTGCGTGCGGAACGAGGCGCACGCCGTCGTCCGGCATCGCGAAATAGAACACACCGAGGCGCGGGCAGGCGCACTGGTCGGGCGGCGGCTGGACGACGCGGTGGATCGTCGCCTTGTACGCCCCGCCGGAGAGAAGCTCGAGCGCGTCGCCCGCGTTGATAACCTGCGGAGCAGGAGCGAGTTAGCGCGTGCCTTGAGGAGATAAGACTGAGGTGAATGCGTACGAGGGCATTGTCGATGTGCTTGATCCAGCGCCATTTTCCGTCGGGAGACAGGATTTGCAGCCCGGCGATGGGCTGGCTCCAGAGGACCGTGATGCTGCCGATATCTGTGTGGTGGAGTGAGCAATTGGGTGAGTAGTTGTGGTGAGGGCTGTACCTGTATGCCCTTTGAGCCAGACATTGTTCGTCTTCGTTTCTTCGTCTCCTGTACGGGGATAGCTGTCAATTTGTTAGAGGATCAGGTGCGAGCGCGGATGCTCGAGGGATTTCGGCATACTAATTCATGAAGCGGACTGTAGGAAGGCCATCGTTCGTTCAGTCGGCGCGCTCGGAGTACGACGTAGTGAGACATACCGGAAGACTCCCCCGCGGTGGAGAAGTTGTGCTGATCTACGAGACTATCTTCAGGAAGGCCAAGTCCTAGTGCAAGCAACCTACAGGCCGGTCAGTCATCAGCTGCTACTCAGGTAAGATGGTGACCTGGGGCGATGTACCTGAGAATGGTATGGACTACACTGTAGTGGTTGAACTGTGCGAAGGCTTCGATCTCGGGCAAGAAAGGTCGCATGGCCTTCGGGTGCTGCCTCTTAGTAACGTCACGGTTGACTGATGACGCCCATGAGATCAAAGACGAGGGAACAATGTATGATGAGCGGCGTACTGTTATAGTGCTCGACTTGATCGTGTACTCCTCCATCGATGTGCTGTCAGAAGGCCGATCAGCGAAAATTGCGGCGGTGCAAGGGAAGGTAAGGGCACACCCATAATTGGCGCGGCTTGAACCCCTGGTACGTCCCGCTCTCCTTGACATTCCCGGTGTAGAGCCGCTTCTCCTCGTCCGCGAGAGAGAACGGGACGTTTGCAATGTCGAACATGCGGTCGTTCTGCATTCGCGCTCAGCTGGAATTGTCGGCGTGCATGTGCGTTGTAGCATTTACCTGGGCTTGCGTGTAGCCATGGTTGATGGCATAGAAGAAGCCCTGTGCGGCTATAGCGTCGCACAGCTCTATCGCGAGCAGAGCACGGCCCTCCGGAGTGTGCGCTTTCGACAGATCGATAACAGCTAGATCTGCGTAATCCACTAGATCGCAGAGGCCTGAGCACAATTGCATCAAGAATATAAAAAGGACTTACAATTTTCCTTCGTTCTGGTGGGAGGGACATGGTGCCGGACAGGCGGTAAAATCGTGCTCGGCATCGTCACGGTCGACGACTGTCAGTATCTAGAGATGCTGTGTGCACAGTACGACGTGTAACCGCTATCTTATACCATCGCGAGTGGTGGTTCTGTGCAGTCCTTCGACTGCCAAGCTCTGTACCTCTCAGATAAGAGCGAAGTCTTCTCTGTAAGATAGACCCAAGGGGCTTCCACGCCGACAGTTTTTGATAGCAGGTTTCAAAAGTTAGACGCCAGATCCCGAATACCAGTACGAGGACTACACCACCAGACAAGCCGGACAACGGCTGGATAAATGAGAATAGGGTCAACGGCCGGATGTCTCCGTGATATCCAGCAGATCATTTCCGCCAGACGTCCGTGAGATAAATGCTACCGTTGTTGGGTGGAGAAATGATCTGGATGCTGACTCAACACACTCTCGACATCCAGGAGCCATCAGCTGGACATCTAGTGGATAAACACAGGCAGACGTCAGCTGGACATCCATCGCTGTTTGTTCATGAGACATCTGTATTTTGTCTAGAATTTATTTCATCGGGAACTCTGCGACCTCGTCTCCCCCCAACGAGCCAGCCGAAAATGGCCAAAACATTAGAATGGTATTTCTACGGTACTCTGAATTATTCTATATGCAAAGAAAGCAAAATGAAGGTAGATACGAACGACGGAAGAGCATGAATGTAAATTATGTGAACATTGCCTGGAGTGCAGCATTAACCTGCTCTTGCCATCCATGCTCAACCAGCGCGTGCGAACCCACTTGAGCATGTGTGCGCATTCGATCAGCGGATGGGAGTGCATTCCCTGGATATAGCCTCAGATCCTCCTGTAACCTGGTCGTGAAAAATCTTAAAAAGATATCAAGTCAAAAAGGGCACTGTTGCATAATTAATATACGTATGCAGTCCACTTCTTGCACTGCTGCTGCTCATCATTTGGTGCAGCCTCTTCAATCATCTCTCGCAGTGAGAGAAGCTGCCCATCAACGAACAGCCAGAATGATCTACACAAGTCATCTTCCTCATTGGTGCTGCCATCAGCGGACATACTGTCCACGGTGCCACAAAAGTCAGTGGTGCGTGGGGGCAAATTTTTGAACAAACCTCCGTAAAAGAATCAAGGCATTCTGGTGAGATGTTGGCTGAGTTGCAAATGGAATGTCCATAGGTCTTTAGCCGCTTACAGCCTCGAGGAGTCAAAGTAGTGGTATCATCCAAGGAGTCAGTTTCTGCACGTCGCCTTTGAGGCAGGGGGCCAGAAATCTGATCAGGAAGAGATGGAGATTGTTCACGTGAAGGAGAGGGTGTCGGAGAGGGTTGAAAGAGTGGCTGAGCTGGTTGTTGTGCAGATGCCAGCTGGCTGCTACTAGATGCAGAGGGTGCCAAGGACGGATGTGAAATGCTGAAATGAAAATTATTGAGCATTTCCAATGGTGACAGCTGGCATATGCATGAGTGGAGGCAGAGTTGTCAACACTCATCACAGAGCAACAAGTTGAAGTTGGGATTTCGACAGCCAGTTAACTGACACCCACGTGACCATTTCAATTTCTCAGACACAACAAACTCAGAACACAGAATATGTCAAAAGAAATCAAGAATGTAATCCTGTCTAGTGTAGCTGTCCATAATCTACACCTGTGTAGAATCTCCAATTTTCAGCCATCTGCTGACTACTGTTTCGAAGCTCCTGACTCTGAATATAGTGTCCATCTGACTGACTCAGAACGTTGCCAAACGCTGGAGGCTGGTGCATCTGTGGATGTACAATGGTCATAACAATCCATCGGACTGAAGATTAGTAGCTGATCGTGATAGGAGGGAATAAATTCTGCTGATGACATATTCTCGTGGTAATCGAGGTGGTCAAACATCCTCTCGATATCTCTGATGGACATCCATGTGATATCACTGTGTGGACCTCACACAAATAACACATTCTTAATATTGAAGGGATAACCGGGAAACACCGGTGGAATGCCGTGTTGTTGACGAACAGACAAATAGAATATTTATCCCAGGATTGTCTGAGATGGACAATGTACGGACAAACGAGCCATTTATCCACTCGTTGTCTGAGGGACATCTGTCGGAGGCACCCGGGTTGTCAGGCAGATCATTTCCGGCTGGATATCGAGCCGATGAATTACTCAAGTGGTGGTGTACCTTGAAGATAAAATCCAGTGATAAGACTATAGGTATGCACTGGCACGACGCCGAATAGTATCAAGCACTTTTCTTACTAGGACGTGCTGAGTGTTGATGCCTCATTTCCATACTTCAGGGTCTTCTGTAACTCTTCAACTTCATTGCTGTGTGGAATTCCATTATCTTCTTGACAAACCCGCATCAAATCTTCATTGATTCCCTTCAAATTCTCAGGCTCGTGAGGGTAAGGAAGGCATCGATAATGAGCTGAGAAGGTATACTGGGCATATTGCCCTCATTGTGCGTGGCCCAGAGAAACTGCAACAAGACATTATCCTGTTTACAATGTTCACAATACAATATCCGCCTTCGCCCTAGTAGGCTTAGGACATATCTATGACAGGCCTCAATGAACCAAGTATGTATGGAGCAGCAAATCTACGATGGCATGAGCGGGACATTGGCCGGACTAGAACTCCGCTACCTGGAGTACAGGATCACCGGTGATAAGATCATGTAGGTGGATGGGGGTTACGCCATAAGAAAGGAGGGGAAGAGTACTTGTGAATAAAGCATACGAAGTGAAAGCATCAACCAAGGACCCTCTGTACCAACCCCTTACATAATCCAACTCAGTTGCCCAGTGGGAACATGAGCAAGCATGAAGTCCGCTGTGAACGGCAGTCATCCGTCCTAGGACAAACAATGATGACTCCTGAGTGCGACAGACCGAGTGGTAGAGGAAGTGACGATGAGCTGATTGGCATGCTGCGAGGATGGATGTGCGATTGGACTGGTGGATGATGGTGAGGGTGTGTCTGGCTGCATTTGCCCAATGTCAGGAATGCCAACTCCGTACGCTGGATGCCCATCATGGGGCGGGTATAGAGGGTTGGATGAGCTATCGGCGATAATAAAATCCCACATTTGTCGAGGCTGGGATGACAACATGGTGGTTGTGGTTGTGGTTGTTGTTAGTAATGTGCCGAGATGCGACCAGAGAGAACACAGGACGTGTGATCAGGAGATCTACGCATCTCGCTGATAAGATCGTTCTGAGAAGAGCCAGCGAGAGCATCTCTTCCTCAATGACTGCTTCCACCACAGTAACTCAGATAATAATCACAGAGACAGACATAGTATATATTGCTCAGCTCAGATCCTGCAGCGATAGGAAAAACATGCAGAGATACACTCGTAACCAAAGAGTTGAGCCAAACTGCATCTAAGAGTGCTGATTAACATGGCTAACCACCCAAGGAGTGCAGCCCACAACAGTCGTGGCTCAACGTGAGCCCGCTGACTTCCCCAACCTAGGGCTAGTGTTCCGCAGCAAAAAGCGGGAGAATGTAGTAACATGCATTACAGTGTGGACAACGCGACAGCAGTGGAGAAGCATTACAGCGAGAGCAAACATACAGTTGCAAGTACAGTAGACTACAGAGAGTACTTCTTCTTGAAGGAGTCCATAGCAGTGGAAGCCAGTTGCAAATAAGAAGAAGTAAATGACCGCAAGATAAAGAGAGGTAAAATAGACTCAATTTTTCACCAATACTCGAGAAAAGCGCATGGTTTTCAGCTACCCTGCATCGCGACCACATCCGGATGAGTACCGCAAAGCAGAAGCTCAGTCACTCCTCCAATGCGAAAGCAGTGTCCTGTGAGGTGCTCGAAGCTGGCCGCTGCCCAGGCCGCATTGGCGCGATTGAGGAACCAGTCGTGGGTCATCAGCACCCAACTCGTCGTGTCACTCATTTTGAACGCGAAGAAGGGAGCATGCACGGGGACACGGGCATTTGCCTGCAGATGATGGCGCAGGGCAATGACAGCAGAGCTTGGGTCACCAAATTCGGTAGCAATGATGTCGGTGCCAAGTTGCTTAGTCGTCTTGGTCCAGGGCACATGGAAGATAGCATACTGCGTGCCTCCCGGTAGCGTGCAATATGCAACAGAAGCTGAGTGTGCGATGTGCTTGACAGGGTTGAATGCGCCCACAAATGGAGTGCAGATGAGATTCTTTACTACCTTTAGACATGGAATACGATGGCAGCCTGAGATCGATATCACTCGGCCAACCGTAGTCTGAACGTCACAAGCTGTATCGTTGGTCATTTAAGAAGTTATACAATACTGTATCATTATGACCACTCCGTTTGTCACACATAACACGGGCCTCATCCTCACCGGTATTTGGCCAGTGTCACATTGTCACTAGGCTCTCCGCCACCTGATGAGGCATGTCACACCAGTTTTCGAGCCTCCCACATCCATTTTCTGCCACCTGCGGCACTGTCAGATCAACGTGTCACATGTCTCTGAGCTGCCCGCCATGCCGCCAGACTGAAACTTTTCATCACATGTCACACCCGACGCTGGAGTGGTCGTAATGATACAGTACATTGCAAAGGAATACATCACAGTGATACATATATACCACAATCACACGATAGCTTGAGCAAGAAACAGGGTCAGAAGATAACTCATTTGCACAATCGTGCAATCATGCCAAAGTAGTGAAGCCAACAGCATTTTATCCATGAAGAAAACAGTGTACACATTGGACATGAAACTGGAAGTGTAGAGGGAAGATCAAATCTTGCCAGATGTTGTGCAAGCGAGCAGTCACTGAGGAGCCAGGTGTTGGAGCTAAGGCCGAGATTATTATTGGCACCAATGGCACTGACACACTGGTCAGAACCGCTCCCATATCAGGAAAACCCCACTTTTCCTTAAAGACCTTTTGCTCTGAAAACCCTTATTTAAGGCTATAAGTTCTCAAATAAGTCTCAATAAGTTGGATTTCAGACACTTAATGTAATATGGCTTATGCCCTTTTTGTCCTTATTTTCTTATATAAGAACTATAAGTCTGTTTCAGGCAGTTAAGTGTTCTCTTAAAAGAAAGTTGGGTTTTCCTGATGCAGCGGTACCGAGGTTGAAGCTATTCCAAAAAGGTGGTGAGTTTTGCCCATCATCTCATATATGTGAAAATACTTACATGCTCGGGTCAATCTGCCAAGTCTGGCCACCCCAACTGAAGCCAACGGTAAATTCGCTGTTGCAGGGGAAGCAGTGTAAGTTTTACCACTTCCCTGCTAGGATCCAGGGATAGCAGCATAGAGTTGGGCAACACCGTCGGAGGGGCCAAATGCGAGCGTGATGCCAGAGTCAATGATGGTGCCAAAGCCGAAAGTTACTGTCTGACCATTGACCATCATGGACGCGCCACCAATCTGCCAGAAACCAGACGAGGAGGAGAGGCCATGATACTCAATGTCGCTGCTGTAGAGCGAAGAGTCAGTGCTGCCCATATATAACTCGGCGCCATTGGATGTGAGCTTGAAAGTGAAGACACTCTGGGAAATTGCACCCTCGCTGGACGCAGTGAAGGGGAAAGGGCTCTGTGCGATATGTTAGAGTGTGAGACCATCGACGAAGAGATATGGCGCACAGATTAGAGTTAAGAGATAGCCTGAAAGGCCAATTCCATCAGACCGTCAGCAGGACTCTGTGGGAGCAGGCCAGACTCATTGGTCACAGCAGCGAGGGCTTGACTGGCGACAGTTACACTGGTAAGAGAGACTAAATGAAACTACATCAGGAAAATCCCATTTTTACTTTAGCTCGCTTTGTTCCCTTTTTGGACTTATTCAAGGAAACAAGCCCGATAAGTATCAAGATCAGCTTGATTTGACTTACACAAGCTCCAAAAGGAGTAATCAAGGAAGAATAAGTAGTAAAAGCGGCAAAGTCAAATTGAGATTTTCCTGATGTAAGGTCAGTATCAATTCTGTTACAATGCTCCTCAGTTACAGCACGTCTTTTCTTTTTCTTTTCTTTGTTCCCTTTACTTTACCAGACCACATGATCTACCACGTGACTCATCGGAATGCAACCTCCGATTCTCTACCCAGATGTCCAGAACCCCTAGTCTAGGGTTACACCGGATCCAACTCCGGACCTTCTTCTTATCGCACATGCGAGACATGCATGTTCGCCTTACTGCTACCTCGTTCTGATACACGACTAGTTATCTCCATTAGTACTGATTATCTCTCATGATCTTACTCAGCTTATACATATTACTTCCTCACCCTTGCCTCGCCTCGACATTGTTTCACCTTATCCACCCAATGAACAATCCCGTATTACTGCGTAGTACTGCGGATACCTTTTGTATAAGTAGTCGACCTCATCGAGCTAGATCTTCATCTCAACCTGGTTACCATTAAACCAGCTTTTCACTTGCCTTTAACTGAGATTGACCGTTAGTAGCAGACAGCTACTGCGAGTCATAAGAATGAACTCTAATTGACCTTCAGTGCGAGGACATCGCCCAACGTGTCTCTTGAATGGACTTGTGTCTTAGACAAAGACCCTGTCTCATGACAACTCGACTTGACACTCATGTTTTGCTGCCACGTCAGTGATGTCAGTTATGGGTAATAATAAATTGTGCTAGTTAACAGCATGAGAGGATAAGCAGGCTCCTAAGTTAGCAAAGGATAATCTTTGAATGTCTGAAGATAATCTTTGAGATAATCCCAAGGATGATTCAAAGGATTATCTGAGTTTAAAAGATATTTATTATCTTTCATAAATGACAATGATGGCCGCGTAACATTAGGTCGAGATCTTATTACTCTCTGTGACTTCCCAAAGTCTAACAACGAACTACTGGCTGGACCGAATCTAGAAGACTGAATGATACATTCGGATTCAATTGCTAAAGCACCATTTGAGATTACTTTGTAATCGAGGCAGCTGAAGGGATAGACTGATCACTCATCTTCAGAGAGGTGTCTGTCTGAGAGACCAATAGGCCGAGGAGGCTGAGGTAATCACTTGAGCAATTAGCAAATAGGTGTATCAGTTTAAAGACAGAAGACACACTATGGGCTTGTTAGCCGATGATGAATGAACCCACTTAGTTGAGGATGGTGTGCAGTCTATGTGTAGATGTAGGTCACACAGAAGAATTTATCCATGCTGGATTTGAACTTTATCAACCCGACTGCTCTTCCCAAGCAGTACATCGATCTCCTCCCATCTCAGGCAGAGTGGGACACACAGAGGAATGTACACATTTTAAACGGACGACCTTTATTCGTCAGACCAGATCAACACATTGATCACCCAGGTGGTGACTATGAAGCAACTCTACCCCATAACGTTAGAGAGCTCATATTACTACATATCGCAGACAGTGGTATACTGATCTCTTATCAAGGAGAAAGACCAGACGCCCCTTAGAACCCCCCTGTCCAGAATCCCATACCCCAACCGACTCTTACACCAATCGTACCCGTTAACATACCACCAATGGCTACAGTTACCATGGATGAAGGTCATCACCATGTTAGCCAGAAGGAACTTAGTTTTAGAAAACCCGAGATCTTCAACGGTTCAGACCATTCGAAGCTTAGGGAATTTTCAGAAGATTGCATTCGTGCTGTCACACATGCAAGGAGGAACAGCAGGATCATGGGCGCAGAGCTTCATATTTGGCGATGAAAATATTGAAGAAACCACTCGTATCTTGCTGTGTAACATCAAGCAAGGAACTCGTACTGCAGATGACTTTATTGCCGAATTCTGATCACTTGAATCCAAGGCGAAATTAGAAGATGCCGGAAATATCGAATATTTCAAGTGGGGACTTAATGACCCACTCCGACAAAGGATATATGGGATGGAAAGCATGCCCAAGACACTTGACAAGTGGTACAAATACACCTCACAGTTTGACAACCAATGGAGATCTGCTCAGATCTTCAAGCGAGGAGCCACTACGATGACACGAGGAAAAGGCCAATCCACCCATCGTCCCTACTACTTGACTTCTATGAAGGATCCGAACACGATGGATGTTGATCGTATCAATATCTCACATTATCCCGGATGAACGACAGAAGAGATTGAAAGAAGGATTATGTTTCCTATGTGAAAAGAAGGGCCATATGGCCAACGACAGACAATTCCACTTCCAGTCTGGAAGTTTCACCCGTGCTAGAATGATACAGCCCGGGTTGGACACAGATACGATCACATAGATCAAGAAGATGTGAGAAGATCTCGCACAAAAGAAGGAGATGCCAAAGGAAGAAACCAGAGAGGAACAGATCGCCTATGTGCGAAATGTCTTCAATGACATGACTGATGAAGAACGAAGCTGGTTGGGTTTTTGAAACAACGGCCACTAGTAACGCATGGACCGTCGCATCTTACCATATCTCCCCTTGTTATTTGTAACACTAGCGAAAATTCAATCACTGTGAATATTTTGTTGGGAGAGAAGGAAGATGTTGCAACAGAAGCCTTGATCGATTCCACTGCAGCCAAAATGTTCATGCATATTCGCTTTGCGGAAGAAAATGATTTCATCAAATGGGAATTACCAAAACTGATTAAAGTCGTAAATGCGGACAGCACACCAAATCAGATGGGTACCATTACCCACTGTACCTGGAAGATGATGAAAATTGGAGGAAGGAAGACACTTACTTGCTTCCTCTTGACTAGCATTGGCAAAGAGAATATACTTCTCAGCATGCCGTGGCTTAAACGCCTCAATCTGATGATCAATTGGGAGATCGGTGACTTTTGGTTTGGCAAAGGTGCCAAATGGCCACTGAAACCCACCGTCGAAGAGGTACCAGATGAAGAAGTTTCAATTTTCAAGGAAGATGACCTTCCAGAGTTAATCACCACTGAAACTTCTCCAACCTCATTTGGACATTCGGAATCTATCAGAGAAATCATGGCCAATAACACTGAGCGTGGCGAGTTACCCGCAGTGCGGAATGACACCGAACCAGATGACCCACCATTAGAACCCTCTATGGATCAGCTTGATAATGACGATCTATTTATCTCCTACATCGCAGGAGAACCAGTTATTAGGATATTTGAACCCATCAGGAAGGAATCACCTTTGATGAACAAAGAGACTGGAACTGCAGTCTTCACTATACGAAGAGGCCCCACCATTGGAAGAATGATGCACAGTATGTTGAAGGCTATGCCACCTGTCAACAGATGAAACCGAATACTCATCCAACTCGTATTCCTTTGGAACCAATTCCCGCAGACCCACACGTATTACCATTTTCCTGTTGCACCACCGATTTTATCACCGACCTCCCTGTTTCCAACAGTTTTGATTCAATTATGGTCATAGTAGACCATGACCTTACGAAGGGGTGATTCTTACGCCCTGCCTCAAAATAATCACCGCTGAAGGGACAGCCAAGATTTTTCACAACAAAGTCTACTCGCGATTTGGATTACCTGACCGAATTATCTCGGATAGAGGACCTCAATATGCATCCAAGGTCTTCCAAGAGTTAAATTGACTACTCCAGATTAGATCATCGATGAGCACAGCTTATCACCCTCAGATGGACGGAGAAACAGAATGAGTCAACCAGGAACTAGAAATCTATCTTCGACTCTATTGCGGAAACAAACCTGAAACATGGGCTGATCACCTGCCAGACCTTGAGTTTTGTCATAACACGAGGGAACACTCAGCACGGAAGATGAGCCCATTCCACATCATGATGAGATATGAACCACGTGGACTCCCTTCCGTATTCCCAACCATGAACATTCCATTGGTTGAATCCAGGCTTGACATGTTGCAGAAGATAAGGCGAGAAGCATTAGCCATGCACGAGTTAGCCCGACAACAGATGGTGGACCGAGTCAGACAAGGATCGCTGAAGTTTACACTAGGACAGAAGGTCTGGCTAGACTCAAGGAATCTGAAGGTCAACTACGCCTCGCGCAAGGTAGCACCTAAGTGTGAGGGGCCATTCAAAATCATTGAAGTCATCGGATCAGCTAACTATCATCTCAAACTCCCAAAGACCTGGCAAGTTCACTCTGTATTCCACGCTGCCCTTCTATCCCCTTATCGCGAAAACAACATACATGGTCCAAATTACGTGAACCCACCACCTGATGTCATTGATAATGAAGAAGAGTACGAAGTTGAAGCCATCCTGAATCACAAGACATACCGAGGTCACCTGAGGTACCTAGTCAAGTGGAAGGGATATTCATCAGCAGAAAACTTGTGGGAACCTGCCCACAATTTACAGAACGCAAAGCAAACCCTCGATGCATATAAAAGGATCAGCGGAATCAAGTAGAGGATGAGGAAACTGGAATAACTACCATGACGGCCTTCCTTATTATCTTCCTAATCATCCTCCACTGCACAACCCTCACTTTTCTTTGGATCATCCACCGAATCCTTATCAGACGACTCGTTGAACACACGCTCTTCACACGAGACAACCCACATGCTAACGGCTGGGGTGATCAGAATGATGCTTGGAACTGACCAAACAGTTCTTATCTCCGTGGGAATTTGATGACCTTGTTCATAACATACTCGCTGAAGTCGCTTCCATGATTATGAATACCCTCGCATCACCTACACTTGTCAATGGAGTACCCTCTCGAACACAGACACCCTTTATCCGCACCTCATTGCCCTCACCTTCGATCGAACTCAGTCACACATCGGATGAATTTGCCACATGTCTGATCTCGGCCATCCGCATTCCTGTCGACTTCACAGACATTCTCGTTGCCCTATAAAATCGCCTGCAAGATCGACAAGCAGTGGTTTCTATGCAGCGAGCATTAGAAGTTGTCGAGTGGATGCAGACAGCCAGACAAGAGCTTATCGCAGCAGAGGAAAGGACGAGTAGAGCCCGAACCAGAGTTGACCAAGTCTAGTCTTTGATGCGCAGTACGGTCACCCGTACAGCACAGGAGATCTGGAGGGTGCATGGGGATGAAAACATCAGGCATATCCTCGGATACGCCAGTAATGCAAGACCCGCATCCACTCCCCGCTCATCACCAGAACCAATTCCTGTTCGACCTTGCCCTCCTCGTTCATATGTACCTACTGGTCGATACCCGCTATCACAACCCTCCTTCTCACTTGCATCAACTTTTTTGCATTGCAGTCATTCCTATCGTGATGGACGTACACATGAACAAGGACCACGAACCAGCCAATGAACGTGCTACAGATGTGGAGGTGATCATTATGTTCGGGACTGCCCCCGACGATGATGAAGACTACAATATTTCTTGTGGGACAAGAAACATTAGACGGGAGCTGATGTTACAATGCTCCTCAGTTACAGCACGTCTTTTCTTTTTCTTTTCTTTGTTCCCTTTACTTTACCAGACCACGTGATCTACCACGTGACTCATCGGAATGCAACCTCCGATTCTCTACCCAGATGTCCAGAACCCCTAGTCTAGGGTTACACCGGATCCAACTCCGGACCTTCTTCTTATCGCACATGCGAGACATGCATGTTCACCTCACTGCTACCTTGTTCTGATACACGACTAGTTATCCCCATTAGTACTGATTATCTCTCATGATCTTACTCAGCTTTCTCATACATATTACTTCCTCACCCTTGCCTTGCCTCGACGTTGTTTCACCTTATCCACCCAATGAACGATCCCGTATTACGACGTAGTACTGCGGATACCTTTTGTATAAGTAGTCGACCTCATCGAGCTGGATCTTCATCTCAACCTGGTTACCATTAAACCAGCTTTTCACTTGCCTTTAACTGAGATTGACCGTTAGTAGCAGACAGCTACTGCGAGTCATAAGAATGAACTCTAATTGACCTTCAGTGTGAGGACATCGCCCGACGCATCATTGTCAGTTATAAAGGATAATCTTTAGTGCTTATAAGTTACAATTAAGGATGAAATCCGGGTTTAATAAGCAGGTCATGTACAAGGATAATCTACCAAGATTATGCTTGGATTATCTCAAATCACTTAGGGTGCTTTAACCCTCCTAACATGCTGTACATAGTAGGATTAGACATGGATAATCCTATGATTATCTGCTATATATGATCCCTCAACTTGTAAAAGAGAATGATAATCCAAGAGATCATCCTCTTGTATAATCTCCACTGATGTAACTAACACAACTCATACCAGCAGATTATCCACTGTTAAATATCATAAGAATTGAAGGAAGATGAGCAGGTGTTGTAAGGGATTATCTAAGGATTATCCTGTATAAATAGCATAGAGATCAACAAAGGATGAGTGGGGGTTTGTAAGGGATTATCTAAGGATTATCTCAATCATGAAACAACAGAATGACACCGAAGAATAATAGTAAAGGCATGCGCGGAGAAAATGCGACTGAACCTTACACCGGCCTTACTTCGAGAATCTCTTGCGTTTAGTAGGGATAGCGATACGGGTAGACTTGCGCGGCAGAGTCGCAGCCTGTGTTAGTCGCTTCTCACCAGCAACACTGCCCGCGACACTGTAGATACAATGAGAAAGTGTGTAAAATAAGTAATGATAACATACCGAGGTTTCTTTGCTGGAGCCCGACCGCCACCCCTCATGTTCGATGCAGACTCGGGCTCACTGTAGGTATTCTATTAGTGACAAATAAAGTGGTTACACAACGGAGCACACACCGTGGAGGTTGTTTGCGCTTCCATCCCCTCCTCGTCTTCGCTGCCTTCGCTACCTTCTTGCCATCCCGCCTGTCCTTGGGGCGCACGTCTGGATCATCCTCGCCTTTCACATCTGTATCGCTGTTGAGCTGACTGGCACTGATGTTGTCGTCGTTGCGCTGTCCTCCGTCGTCATCATCGTGGTGTCCACCCTTCGCATTTGATGCAGACTCAGGCTCACTGTCGGTATTCTGTTAGTGACAAATGAAGTGGTTACACAATGGAGCATGCACCATGGAGGTTGTTTGCGCCTCCATCCCCTCCTCATCTTTGCTGCCTTCGCTACCTTCTCGCCATCTCACCTGTCCTTGGGGCACACGTCCGAATCATCCTCGCCTTCCGCATCTGTATCGCCATTGAGCTGACCGGCACTGACATCATCATCATCGCGCTGTCCTCCGTCGTCGCCGTTGTGATGTCCTCCATCGTCGTCATCATCGTGTGCACCCTTAGCGGTCGATGCAGACTCAGGCTCACTGTCGGTATTCTATTAGTGACAGATAGTGGTTACACAACGGAGCACGCACCGTGGAGGTTGGTTGTGCCTCCGTCCCCTCCTCATCTGTCCTCCATCGATGTTGTCGCACTGTCCTCCATCGTCATCATCATCGTGTCCACCGCCGATGCTGTCATGCTGTCCTCCATCATCATCGTGGTGCTGTCCATCAACGCCATGTTCACGCTCGCCCTCGTGCTCTCCCTCGCCGCACTCGCGGTCACTTCAGCGTTTGTTCTCCTTCGACATGCGAGCACCCTTCAACTTCGTAAGGTTAAGTTTCCTGCATGATGGGGAGAGGACGACTACACTATCGTCGTCGTCGTCATCCTCTTCCGACTCAAGAATTATGACGTGGCCGCCATGGGACAATTCACCTAGAATATTGACGTTCTTGCGACCTTCGATGTCTTCAGGGTGTACCACGAAGTGGAAGGCCGCGGCGGTATCCTGACAGTCGTGCATCTGAAGGTAAAGGGCCATGACTTCCGCGGCCTTCATCTTCTCTGGATCCCCAAGAGATCCATGCCACGTCTCGGGCACCACGTCGCACACGGGATCGTTGAGCTCGTTCCACGGGAGATCGGGAGGATCCATGACTGGATGGTGAGAAAAGTCTATTTCACATAGTTAGTACAATAAAACATATTTCAAAACGAGAAGTACATACCCCATAAACCTTTCAAGTATTCCTTGAGGGTCTTCCCCACGCGCATGGGGGTCCAGTCATCCTCCATTTGTAGAAGAACGGGCTTGCCAGTCACGTCGTCAGCCTTCCAGTTGACAGCTGCGGGTACTACTGTAAGGTTTAGGGACCCAGGTGAACGCACAGCCTAAAACTTACAAAACACTTGCTCCGCAAAGCACATCCACCGCAAGCGTTCGGCTTCGCTACCCCCTTCGAATGTTGAAAAGCGTCCCGATTCTTGATTCAGCATAACGTCCATGCTGAGAATGACATGAGAACGAGATAATACAAACAAGGGTGTGAACTTACCAAGTGAAACGAGTAGCTCCATCTTGGGGTTTGTAGACCATCTTCACATGGAAGCCGACGTCCTCACCGGCTTGCCCGCGTTCGCTTCCAATCAAGGCCTTCAGACCCATGGCCACTGTGACGAAGAGGGTCTCCTGGTTGCTGCCATCACCGATGAGCTTCAATAATACCAAAAATGTGCTCTGGACTTACGCGGTGATGGCCTCATCGAGGCTCATATTTTCCTCCTCCTTGCACAGTGCATCCGCTTTCTCGGCCCACTCCTTCTGCTCCTCCGCTGGCAGCTTCTTGAAAAGCGAGGCCCTGAGTGAGGAGATAAGTCCCAGGCGGTTGCCATCATTCACCACACCGCTCACCTTCTCACGTTCCAGCGAAGCATTCCATACCTTCCGCCCCTCCTCAGAATTCGCCCACAATGCGCTGGCACCATCGTGACGGATGCGCGTAGAAAATAGCATGCGTGCATTGGGAGGAATGCATCCGCCACCTTGAATCTTCTGAACCCTATCGTTCTTGAAGAAGTGGAGAACCTTCTGTATGTCAATTCCTTAGCATATTTGAATGAAATACTGACGAGAGTGACACTCACCTTACGAACCGTCAATAGTTGCATGTTCTGAAGGCGAGGAGAGGCCTTCTGTAACGCCTCCGCCGTAACATCAAGGAGTTCCTTTCTTTGCACGCTGCCGAGTTTGAACGCCTGATACTCCGCATGTTTTTCGTCAAGTATGCTGAGCTCGCCCGGCTTCCAACTAATGCATTTACTATCGTCGAGCGAGGTTGCTGGCATCGTCAGTGCACTTCTGATACAACGAGGTGAGATTAACTCACCAGCATTCCACGGTTGTGATCTTTAAACATTCCTAGTGGATATACTGGCTCTTCCGATAACGCCGCACCTGAGACATGGTAACCCTGATCAGACTCGTTAGTTTAGCCTTGCAATATGCAAAATATAGTGTTATTGGCTGCGTTACCACTAAGGATGTGCCGATGCTAAGTGGAGAATCTTCAGATTGAACGCATGCAGATTTGATCTCACCAGGTTGAACTACACGGACACTTCCCCATTCAAAAAGTAATATCTATCTTCCTGTTGAGACTCTGGTTGGGTGAGCTATTCCGAATTAGGTCGGTCTACATTATGTAGTGGATCTCTTTGCCTTCGACAATCTCGATGACCTCACCCGAAATGTCATCGTTAGGCACAATCTCCGCCTCCACCTCATCATCCGTCAGCTCTATATCGTAGTCTGTCACCTCACACACCTTGCCGTTGTCCATCTGTTTCGATCTCCTCCCCTCCATCTCCATGTTCGGTGATAACGCGCACTTGCCCACGCGCGTGCTGGAGCTCAGGCTACTCCCGGCCTTGGAGTTCCCGCTGGTCGAAGGAGTTGAGGGGATATACCGAGAGCCGGATGAAGAGGATGATGGAGTGTTGGGATTGCTCTTCGCGAACGTGTCCATGGTAGCCAGGAGCGCAGGGAGACGCGTGCTCACCGCAGCCTGTATGTTAGAGATCTGAGCTTCGGTCGGACGCCACGTGCTCCCCTTCTCGTGGTAGATGGGGATGTCCCCGGGTAGCAAGTACTGCTTGTCGGTGTGCTTCAGATAATCTGTAAACTTACGCAGGCGAGGGCAGTAGTGCTGGTAGGGCGACAAGCCTCACACGTCATCGACGAGCATGGTCTCGATAAAACTCTGCTTGAAGGTGAATTCGAGGTAATCGTGGCGAAGTATTCCCCGTGCTGGAATAACGAGAGGAATGTCTGATCCCTGAATAGAGCATTAGCATGCTTGGCATCAAACACTAGACAAGACTTACCTTGCACACCACAAGCACCGAGACATTGCCAGAGTCCAACGGAGGACGCCCACAGTGACGCAAGGCCAGTGATGTGATGGGAGAACTCGGCGGCAAGCTGGTGTCAACCATGGGGCTCGTCGGTGGCATCGTCACCTCAGACTCGGGGCTGTCAGAGCGCAAATAGGCCGCACCACCGAGTATGGGGCGCGGGCGAAGCGCAGCGACATCCTCATGGCATTGCGCCATATTGGCCGTCGTCATTTGCGCTCGGAGCCGCTTGAGATGGCGGGCACATTTCGGAGTCGCACGACACTGGGCAAAGGTAAGAAACTATTCAGTAGCAAGATTTTGAACCATGGTTACAATCTTGAAGAGCATGCCGAGGTTGTCCGCATTGTTAACGCCACAGCTCGCCATGACGGCGTGACGTTCGTCGGGCTGGACAGCGCACATTATCAAGGACGAGACCAGGACATCACGCCGAGGCAGGAAGCCGTCAACGATGGTTTTGACATGAGGATCGGTGCGAACGGGAGCCATATTCTGGAGCTGAAGGTCAGTGCATTCATGGCTGGCATTTTATACTGTAAGTTTTCGAGCAAATATACGTACACAAAAAGCGTCGAGCCATCCACTACTGCAGATCTATCAGGGAGGGGCATTGCGCGTGAGCTGAAAGCCTACGGGAGACAGCAATGAGTAACAAAGGTCTAGCGTGCAACATAACTACTTGGCCTGTTTCGCTATTGCAGATCTATCGGGGAGGGGAATTGCATGCAAACTGAAAGCCTACGGGAGAGAGCAATGAGCACGAGAGGGTATAGCACACAACATAACTACTTACCCTGATTCCGAGCACAACTCAACACAGTAAGATCATTGGGAAAGAAAAATCACCCAAGAAGTATTGAACACGCAAAAATGCGAACATGTCATTCATACAACAATATACAAAACAACAATCTGCGAGAAAACACGAACGGCGGACTAAGCATATTGGATGGGCGCGATGGGCAGACAGTGAAAGTGACGCACGAACATCGTCATGTAGAATCGGATGACGTTCTCTTGCAAGAGATTATATTCGTCCGCCTCATAGGCGAGAACCTTGCGCGCATCCAGTTGTAAGCCTTCCGGAAGTTCTGGCCATCGCTGCATAATGGCAATGAAAGCGGCCAAGAATTTTTTGCACGACAGCCATCCCTGCGCAGGAGCACGCACCCAGCAGAAGACAACGTCGCATGAGTTCTAACATGGTGCGACCGTTAGACCTGAGCCGGAGTCCTGCTTGTCCCACACTTTCGCGAGTTGTGCCTCGCATTCCCAGCAGTGCATGGAGCTCCACTTGCTCATGTCCAATAGACGAGCATCCAACACATGCAGCTCACAATGCCAGTTGGTCTCGTGAACCTCCCACAACAGCTTCTCGCACAGCTTGTCTACCTCATCCGCTGAAATTAAGTCCATGCCGAAATGCGGTTGTGCAGTCTTGACGTAGAAGCTCATGCGGCCGGTCGCAGTGAAGAGACGGCGAATATTCTGCTGTCGCTCGTGCCTATCCTTCACCTTTTTCGCAGAGCCAGCCTTACTCGCGAAATTCACTTGTGACATGGGGCCCGCGGCGTCACTCATGCGGATTGGGCCCTCAGTCACCCCCATCTCACCCTTTACAGAGGCATCGACACTTCCGCTCGCTGTGATTGGAGCCCATTCAGCCAATATATACCTAAACTTCCATATAACCGAGGTGGAACATTTTGTGTAAATTTCCATAAAACCGAGTGTTGGCCAAAAATATAATATAGGATGGAGATATAGGGTTGGCCAAGACAATTAGGCTATATAGGCTGAGTCGCATATTTGGGAGTTAGCCAAGGGAGGCACAATTTGAAGTCTATATAGGTTGTCGGGCATTTTGGGGTCGGCCGCCATGTCTCTATATATATTATAGCTGAAATCGTGCCATTGGCCAAGAGTCATAAAATTCCAATCCTATATAGAGTTTGCAGACAGTTGGGCTTGGCCAAGTGGACCTATATAGAATCTTTGTGTAAATGGTCCACTTGGCCAAGGCACATGAAATTTCGATCCTATATAGCATCTCCTGAAATTTGGCCATGGCCAAGGGTACCCTATATAGATTTTGTGGAAATAATGCCTGCGGCCAAGGGTCGAGAAATTTGCATTCTATATAGGATTGTCTGAAATTTGGCCTCGGCTAAAAAGATCCTATATAGTTCCTTGTGGAAATGGTGGCCTTGGCCGAGTGTCCTGGAATTTCTGTTGTATATAAGGTCTGCTGAACTTTGGCATTGGCCAAGGATGCCCTATATAGTGTTTGTGAAAATGGTGGCCTCGGCCGATGATCTAGAAATTTTCATTCTATAGAGAGTTTTCCACACTCTGGCCGTGGCCATATAACTTTCTACACAAATGGTGCTCCAGGCTAAGGCATCCAAACTTAAAGGTCTTGCTGACACCATGCTTCTTTAAGGTCCCAGAGGATACACTCGTCCAAATCTACATAGCCAGTCACACACATTTATTGGCTAATTTTGCATATCTACCTTTGCAACTCGCAGACTACCTGACAATCATTTGACCATTGAATGCCTGCTGTGATTGAAGTGCAAAGTCCTTCCACATTGCACCTTGCTTTGCTGCATAGGATGCATGACCACATAGACCTGCATTCACTGCCTCCATCTCCCTGGTCTGCCACTCATGCTGCTTGCGTTCAAACCACAGGACAGTCCATAACATCTCATGTCGCACCTTCGGTACCTCCTTCTTGTACCTTGTGTATCGTGCCTTTGCTCTCAGTCAGTTAACTCGATCAACTGACATGGTGATTACCATCTGTGAATAAGTTTGACCAGGCATAAACAGATAGTCACTCACCCTCCTTCATGGCATTTTGACCGACGTCTTCCATATTATTGTCCACACTTTCCCCCCGTGCATTTCGAGCATTCTCACCTCCAAGTTTCCAAAACCACGCCAATCTATCATTCCTCTGCCTAACTCTATTCTCCTCCACAATATCTCCAGGCATCTTCGTGTCTTCCTTTTAAATGTCAAGATATCGTGTCAACAACTGTTCACTTGCTCCTAAACAGATCAGGGCTTTCCTAGCACGCTTGTATCATCTAATGATTTTGCGCTCTTGCTGACCAATCTTCCTGAGCTCAGCTGCATTTCGGGTTTTGTGCCATTGAGACTTATTGTGCCTGAATTTGGTCCGGAAAAGCAAAGACTTGTGACCTAACAAGAGTCGCAAGTCTTTAAGACAGTCATTGGCTTAGCCAACCCGTAGCTGTAACTCCTGCTGTGCAATGCTCTCTCATCCCACCGTCTTGCATTGCTCAATGCCAAGTGAGGAGGGAAGCAGGAGAGTGATGTTCTCTGGCAACACCTCCTCTTCAATATCTTCTGGATTCTCCTCCACATCCTCCATGGTCCAACCCTCTTCATCTGCCACCTCATTAGAGGAGATTTCTAAGTGCTCAATGTCTTCACCATCTAATAGTGCCGTTGCGCGATTGTGAAATCCATCAATTCTTTTCTGCAGCAAATTTCGCTTCGTCTCCACCGAATTCTTGTCTGTGGTGGAGCTTCGCTTGGTGAGGTGTTTTGCCATTACTTGTATGTCATCTCTGAAGCACAGACTGAGCAAAGAGACCGAAGTGAATGTTAACTGGCTCACTGTGTCTTTTCGATATTTATTCCAGTGCTCAACCAGGTTACTGTTCCACTTTCCAGGACTCTACCCTCCTCATTGGGTGACTGTCTTTCTTCTGTCGTGAGCAGAAGGCGAATATCACCCATGGATGGAGCTATGGCTCAGTTTGCTCAATCAGACGAAATCTGGCTTGGAGAATGCACATACCCTTCTCCAAGTTGACATTGTATATGTTCAACTTATCACCACGCTCTCGCATAGCCACGGTCTCCTGCTCAGTCCACACTTTGATATCGTCCTCGGTCATCATGGTTGAGAGATCAACAAACTCTTGCTCCATTTCAGATTCACCTTTGACAGCCTTGGAATACTTGGTTCGGAGCATGTTCACTGAAGTACTGTTAACCCTCATCAGCGCAACAGCAAAAGAACAGTGCCCACCAATGCCCAGCAGCTTCATCCAGTTCCAGTCTCAAAAATGATCATTCAGAACCTCTCATCGGTATGCCTTGGTCATTGCATGTGTTGAAGGACCTGTGCCATTCATTTTGGACCACAGCGTCTCCACAACCTCACCCTCAATCTCACCCATATCTTTTTCGAAGTTTAAGGAGAACTTGGCAAAACACTCTGCAATGTGGGCCCCAAGGTGGAACTTCCCCACATAGGCAATGATCTTTATCTTGTCTGCGACCTTCAGATATTTGCTATCCGCAATGCGCTCCAGAAAGTGAATCCACCACTGACATGCAACATCATAGCACACATCCATGAACTGGAGCCCTTCAGTGTTATATAGAAGGGCCTGGCAGATGGAGTAGTCTATGTTCATCTGTCTGACAGTCGTGCAGAGATGGAATGTTTGGCAAAGGAGATGTGATCGGTTGGAATACGCTTACCTCTCTCCTTTTTGGAAGTCAACCACTGAATGGGGTATGACACACCCATGGCGAGCACAGACACATGCTCCAACACCTGTGGCCTCCAGATTATGGTGATTAGCATTGGCCTGATTCACAGCATGGTGATTTGCACATCTAGATTTCTGCAGATATCTCCCAGAGCTCAATCGCAGTTCCAACTCATCTTATTGCACACACCTCAATAGTTTCTTTAGTGCACTTCAAATGATCTTGATACTCCACATCATCAACCATGAATCCTTGACCATTAGTCAGAGGCACATCATTCTCAGGCCGACGCATCTTCATATGCTTCAAGGTGAAGTTTCCATCTGCCACTATTGTGCGACAATACACACCGCTTTATCTTGAATTTCAGTCAGAGCTCTGAAATCATTTATTATCACACTCACATTTCAGGATCTTCTTGCCAATTCTCAGGTAAATTGAGACATGGTTGGGGGCAAGCCGGACAAAAATAAGCCAACTCCCCACGACCTGGGCTCTTAAGAAGGTCATGGCCAAAGCCAAACCATTTCTGAACTGCAATATCTCGCCACTGGCGGGAAACCCTCATGAGTTCCCTATAATGGTCCTAAAACAGGCAGATTACCTCCAAGAGACTTATCATATAACTAAGATTACTCACAGGAACAGTTTGGGGTGCAGCATTATTGGTTAACCGTCGCAGCTTGGTGTAGAACCTGGATGCCGAGGTGTTGCAAACTATGGCATCAATACTAAAATATTTGAGGACATCAAAGGTGAATGCTGTTCTGGGGCGAAGCTGACTGGCAGGATAAAGGGCCATTCGAAGCATCTGAATGTGGCGAGGAGCTGCATCAGGACATATACACCATTTTACCTTTTGCACATAGACTCCATTGCATGAAGCAATAACCACCTCTCCCTCCTGTCGATCATCTACGACATCTTCACCCAAAAAATGTACCTGGCCTTCATCTTCCAGCTGCGGCCCGAGATCTCCCCCAAGATTAATGACATCCTCCCATCCATCTTGGACACCAAATTCACATGGACATACATTTCCGCCATGCCCCAGGTGAAGGACGAACCCCATTGAAGCCAGAGAGATTTTGACAAACCGATTCTGAACCCAGCGTTCGAGACGATGAAATGGTTGTCGGCGATGTGAATCAAGGCAGCATCGGAGACATTCAAAATGATCCCCCAGCAGTCTCGACAATGAAACTGGCCATCAGGTGCATTGCAATTAGTGCATCCACGATCCTCCGGAGGTGCCTCCATGCCCAATATCTCCGACAGATACTCAGCCCGATAGGGAAGCCATGAATGCATCAGGTCCTGTTGTGACTACAATGTGGAAAAAGTGAGCAAACATCATCTCCATCATTCTTCACTCACCTTGCCACTACGTGTCCTAGTTGACAGCAGTTCCAGAGCAAACGGATCCAGGCCATCATCACCAATAATGTGATTTCCAGAGGGTGCAGCTAAAGTCTGGCTTGGTCCTTCTACAGCTGTACCCTTCCTCCTTCCTGTCCCAGGACTCGACTTTGGTGTACCTTGCACAGCTCGCATCACCCACTTTCTGCCCCAGCGTGCCCAAACCTCTACAAGGTCAACATCCTCAATTGAACTGCGATGGCGCTTCGATTTCCTGAACTGCTTTTGACTTCTTGGAGACATTGTGATGCCGGTGAAAGTGGTGGGGAGAAAGCAAGGGAGAAGAAATGTGGTGGGCAATCTCTTTATCAACATGTGCAGGCCACATGCTCCATGAAATACAAATTATGTGATGAATGAGTAATCATTTTGCTGGCTGCCTGGTGTTGGTCATATGATTTTCTACCTCGTGCAAATCATAAAAAACATGATTCTCATATTGCATAACATGACAAGGTTATAACAATGCGCAAATTATATCTACTTCCAAGATCCCTTCTTTTTCCATGCAGGAGCCTTGGCCTTTGCCGCCTGAGCAGGTGTCACCTCTGTCACTGCTGTCACCCCAGCTGCAGCTGCTTGAGCCTTCCTTGTTGCTACAGTCACTCGGCCAGTGCGACATGGAATGACAGCACTGGAGGTACTGGGAGCAGTGCCTCCATCTTTGGCCTGTGCCCGAGTTCTCTTCTTTCCAGCAGATCTATTGTGATTAAAAAATGAACACGATTAGCAAATGTGAAGACAATAAAAAACCATGCCAACAAAACCTGGTGGGTTCCTCTTGCAATTGATCCTCCTCTGGAGGCTCTCCGGCCGCAACAGGAGGAGCCTGCTGATGATGTTGTCACTGGCGGGTTTTCGGACGTTCCTGAGGTGCCGGTTCATCATCACTATTAGCTAAAAACTCTACCGGTGGAGGAGTGGGCTGGGCTCGGTGACGTTGCAGCTGAGACGAGGCCTGTTTAACTTCAGCACTATGATCAAGGAGATGGATGGATGTCCTCACCTGTGGCTGCACAGCAGTGCTATCAGCCGTGGCTGCTTGAGAATCGGCAGGTGCTGATGTAGTCTTGATCAACTGTTGGGAGATCAGCCATGCAGCTTTTGCTGTTCGCACAGGACCCGACTCTACCTTTTCCTGATAGTGTCGCATGTAGTCATCAGTCAGATATTCGTTAACATCGTTAAGAGTTGCATCAGCGGAGAGCATGACCACGACATCCCTCACAGAATGTCAGATCCTTTTGCACCTATGAGGTTGGCCTTGCCCAATCCACCTACCAGTCTTATCCATTTGCTTTCGCAGCATACACACCATCCGATGCTCTACGATCACTGGCTCCTCCACGAGGCCTGTCATCGCTGAGTATGCTGAGAATTCATCTGCTGTCAGGCCGCCCTCTGCATATGCGGTCTTCGTATATGCACGAATCTGCCATGCAAAGAGCCAACATAGTCGACGAAGCTGCAACACGAGGGTGTCATCAAGGCCAAGTGCAACTGTCTGTGGATCATTATGCTCGGCAATGAATCACAGTACCAAGCCAATTGCCAATGTCATGAGTGAGAGCTCCAAAGCTGAGGTCAGCATCTCAAATCCCTGATACGGTCGTGCCTTAATATAAGCACAGAAGATCTCAATTCCCTTCGGCGTGCAGAAGTCGGGAGGGAGTTCACGGTGTGCGAGTTCCCATGATGCCCATGCTGGGCGAGGATATTCTTTGAGCATCAGTGTGACACACTACATCTCTGATCAGATGAATAATCTATCGGAAAGCAAATTGACTTACGGGAGTGAGTTGGCAGACTTTGACAAGAAGCCTGTACTCCTTAAAGGTAGACAGAGATAAAAGAAATTCAGATCGCTGAGTTGCCGAAGCAGGCGATCCATCTTCCGGATTATTGCTAATAACAAGCATGAGACCCGATCAGTTGGACCAAAACAGTAACCGCTCACATCAGAGGGGAATTCCATTGCAGAAAGGCTTTATAGGATGGCACAATGCGTGGAAGACCACCAACCCAATTGCCTGCAAGCGTCCATTGCTCTCAAAGAGGATGCTCGATAGCTTGCCATACTCCAGGCTCATATTTCCACACCTTTACATATTCTTCAGGAATACCAGCGGTGTCATCAGCCAGCAACCGCGGAGCAAAACATCCCGGATTATCCAACTGTGCCATTGATGGTCGCTGAACGATATGTTCGAGGTCAAGTATCCTGAAGCCTTGGAATCGGGCAGACGTTGTCAGTAAAATCGCCTTCTGGCAGTCAACCCACTCTAGCTCTGCTGCATCATTTTCAGCAGGATCCGGAAGTGAAAATGCTGGCGGAGGGATCACAATTCTGCTAACATCATGCTTATACCAGTCGGCATCAACCATCATTGACCTGGGCCACAGAATAATATCTTCCGGGTGATTGGCGATCCTCGGATAGAGTTTCCTTGCATGCGCAATTGCTGCCGAAGCACCAGCAACTCCAGATGAACTCGCTTCTCCCATCCGAGGAACATCGACAAGATCCTGTGCAGAAAATGGCTGCCATCCCTCCTCATCATAGGCAGTATTGGCGGTGTGCGTTGACTTGGCCGTGTTCATCGCAGCCTTCGTCTTTACCCCCACTGAGTCATCCTCGCCGCTGGAAACATTATCCAAGTCGAACTTCTCCTCAGAATGTGGGGGAACATGCTTCTTCCTCATGGCAGGCTGCTTGCCTTTGCCCTTCATGTGACAATTGACTCTGACCTCCACCTCATTATCGTTGTCGTCCTGGTCCCCTTCATCTGCCGAATCGCCAACATTCATATCAGTGACGTCTTTCTGCTTTTTCCCCCTGGGCTTCACGGCATCACCTCCACCAGCTGCTACCAGAAATTGGAAAGCAACTGAGCCAATAGCCTGTCGATTCGCCCAGTGCTTGAGGAGCAAATCGATGTTGTCAACACCGATGTTCCAAGGTTCAGCAAAGACCACGCTGTCCGGCCAACATGCCTCATCAATGTACTTGCGGACATCTTCACTGATCTTCTTCCACGGGCACTTTGCGCGCTTGGAATCAACAATCTTTCCTGCATGTATATCATCAGCATGGATACAGATTCACTTTTGAGAATGAAGCTTACGATGCTGGTGAGTCACAATGGCCCGGACCAAATGACGCTTTTGAGTCAGCTTCCACGTCTCCTCAAATGCAGGAACGATGGCATTGCCATCATCATCGATCTCGTGCTGCACATCGGTGAGTGCGATTTCATCCTCTTCTTCGGCATCATTATCCTTAAGCTCATCGGGAACTAGTCATTGATTAGTGCATGTTGCTTCATATTCCATGGGTATGACTTACTCATGACATTCATTGCCCACATCCCCCACTTCTTCCACAAATCTTTCTGCCAGTCATCGACAGAGTCGGTGAACTTCAGAAAGCCACCAGTATCAGGTGACTGAAGCCTAGGATGGCGGTGAATAAAATAATGCAAATAATGATGGCCAAGACTTACTTGGTGCGCTGAATTTGTGTGGGCTTCTCTGTCGGCAAGGCCAGGAGGATGAGAACCTTTCCTCCCATCTTTGTCTCCACAGTCTGGATGAAGTCTTCACCCATCCTGCCAAGATGCTTTTGAGCATAGGCAATTTGCCCAGCTCGATCCATCTGCGACTCCTCCGTCTTCTTCGCAGCAAGCACTTTCAGTTCATCTCGCTCCTCGTCGGCTAGGTCATGCCATTTATCTACAAATGCCTTGGTATATCAGACCAATTTCTCAACTTGATCCTTCGCATCAGGATGCTCCTGGCCAATCCTTTCCAACAGCTCCTCTCGTCATGCCCAGTGCGCAGTCTTTCGCAAAGACCACTTCTGCCCCATCATCTTCTTTCGCACATCAGCTGCATTTTCCTCCACCGAGAATGGCTCTATGTCATCGTCGTCCACAGTGGCGGGATCAGCCCCACCTTCACCTTCAGTCAGATCGGGATAATTGTCATCCTTGGCCATGCGTTCAGCATCTGCGAGAGAGAACTTGCGATCTGTCGTGCCGGGAATGATTCTGAGATCCAATGCAGCCTTATTATTTGCGAACCAGTTGCTGATTTGCTATGCAGGAAGTGAGAAGATGTAGACTGAAAAAATTTACCATGTCGACGTACTTGAGTGTTGACCTTGGGCCTGTCCCATCCCTTTGCATTCGCCCTTGCTGTAATCGCCTCTGAGACCTTTGTCACAACAGCTGCACGTGCACCACGCTTGCTGTCTCTCCACTTAGGGTAGTACAACACCATCATGGAGCCATAGGGCTTCGACCAACGAGCTTTGCCAGCCATGGTTGATAGTAGGGCTTTTGAAAGGATGAAAGTACTGGAATTGCTGTTGTAGCAGATGGTGGGAAGAGGCAAGATGGAAATTTGGGCAGGGCCAAGGGTTCAAAAAGTGCACACGGTGGCGCATGATGTGATCACGTGACTTAAGCGCCCGTGCATCGTCTGGCATACCGGCATGGCTTCGCCTTATTCATGCTTCATGGATACAAACTCAAGTATTACAATTTTTTCTAACTACAAAGATGGAAAACAAAAGGTGACTTGTGATGACTGAGGGCGGGCCCTCCCTCATTCGCCACAAGCACCAGGAAGAAGGGAAAAATGAAAGAAAATAGACTACAAGGAAAGTACAAATACAATCTGCAAAACACCAAAAGGAAGTCAGAAAACAGTCGGAAAACGTTAGAAAATGCTCACCTTGCGCGCTGCAGTGACCGTCGTCAATTTTCAGTACATGTGTAAGAGGCTGTGGAAACATCAAGAGGTCAGTATTCTTCAAAATGCAAGGAAAAAAACTCACCGGTTCTTTCAATCCACTATAGGATTTGGCCTGGTCTTCACCACTGCCATAAAACCCACCATATGCTGAAGAACCCTTGTCAGTATCTGTATGATGTGCTGTGGAGTACTTACCACATCTTCCTTACACTTCCTGTACTCGCACCATACCATGCAAAAAGAAACAAACAAGTAAAAAAGACTGACCTTGTGGAGCAGGCCAATGGCGGCTCCACGCATGACTCGCACAGCACAAGGCTGATGGCCAGCGACAATGTAATGTGCAGAGCACATATGCGCCTAGACGCAAGTACGCCGAAGCGCATTGGCACCGAAGTGCAAAATCCCCCAATTCCCGTATATACTGGGTGAGAGGCGCGAGTGGGTCGCCCCCACAACACGGAGCCCTCTGCAGCTCGCCGCCGCACGCCCAGTGATCCCCCAAATCTCAAGTACCAGGTGAGGGACGCGAATGGGTTGCCCCCACAACGCGGAGCCCTCTGCAGCTCGCCGCCGCATGCCCAGTGATCCCCCAAATCTCAAGTACCAGGTGAGGGACGCGAGTGGGTCTCCCCCACAATGCGGAGCCCTCTGCAGCTCACCGCCGCATGCCCAGTGATCCCCCAATTCCCATATATACTGGGTGAGAGGCGCGAGTGGGTCGCCCCCACAACGCGGAGCCCTCTGCAGCTCGTCGCCGCATGCCCAGTGATCCCCCAAATCTCAAGTACCAGGTGAGGGACGCGAGTGGGTCGCCCCCACAATGCGGAGCCCTCTGCAGCTCACCGCCGCATGCCCAGTGATCCCCCAAAACCCACATGTACCCCATGACTGGCCAAAGACCAGCCATGGGATGATGTCAGTAAAGTGCATATTACATAATACTATTTACAGGAAAAGAAACAGTCACCTTACAAAGGCATGCACAAATAACTGAGCTTTGACACTGCATGCCCATGGCAACATGCAGCAACAAAGCTCAGCCACTTGTGGCCGGCTTGCTGGGAAGGGGATGGTGGTGGTAGAGAAGAAAGAGAGAGAGGAAGTTGCGCCAGCTCATAAAACCAACTATTTGGCCATGTTTGTTTGGTCATGTGCCCCAGACACCAGACGCGTCAAGCACCTTCCATATGCAGAAGGTGTACACTGGTGGCTGAAATATTGCTATATTTGGATGATTTTCGGACTCCGATCAAATTTCAGCCACTGTCCACTAGATTTCGGGAAGTCCGGCCCTCCAAGCATATCACGTGATCTCCATGGGCTCGCGCGCACAAGTCCTTTTGATTGCAATCACTGTAATCTGATCTATCTCTCTCTCTCTCTCTTGCTCTATCCTTGCTGTCTGATCTCTGCTATATTTCAGTTGCTGTGCCTCTCCTGCTTATTCTCAGACATCTATTTCACTGCTTTTGTATATTCTACCATGCACAGCCAGTCCGGGAAGCGCGCACAGTCTGCTCAGCCTGCCCATCAGACCTCTACCCCACAGTCTGGTGTCAGGCACTCTACCTCCAATCTGCACTCAATCCCGGAGGATCTTGCGACTGTGGGTACAAGCCAGGACCGGCATCAAGCTTTCAATCTCGATCCGGCCGATCAACTGATTGGGGGAGGCATCTCATACCGTAGATCTGCGCCACCGGCTTACTCCTCTGGCCGAACTTCGCAAAAGGACAGACCTGGTATGTTTCTATGTTTCTAATAGTGAAAATGTTTGTCAAGTAAGCAACATTTCATTTGATATGTTGATGACAGACTCTACCGTGCATTCGCCGATGCCTCACATGACCCCTCAAGAAGATGCTATGTCGCAATCGACTCCGAGTGTGGACGAGATGATGGATGTGGATGATTAGAAGCAGTTCTAGTCGAGGGGAAGCGGAGAGGACAGGGGGAGCCTTTCGCATAGAGGTTCGTATGAAGATGCCGATGAAGCTGGTCAGTTGAAGGGGGAGATTCTGGATGACGACTCGGACTGAGGTGACATGTTCGTAGTAAATCGCGATCGCACAGGAAGCCCACCTCTGTCCAATGACGAGTCAGAGGAGACGGATGAATTGGATAATACCGACGAGGAATCGGAGGAGACAATCCACCAGCCGCAGAGCTATACACCTGTGTCAGATGTCGAGGAGGGCATCAAGGAGGTCATCGAGGAGGAGGGCAAGGAGGAGGACAAGAACGAGGATGAGGACAATGATGAGGACGAGGACGAGGATGATGACGAGGACGAGGATGAACAAAGTGTTCCTGTCCAGCCCTCACCTGTCTTTCAGAGCCGCCCATCTCACGGAGTCATACACAGGCCGAAAGGACGTGCATCTGCTGCTAAAGTGGATGCCCCTTGACGCCGAAGCAGTCGACTCTTGGCTTGTCCTGTAGTGTCTACCGCCGCCACTGTTAGTGAACATGAGCGCAGCGCACTCACCCCCGATCTAACTACACCTCCTCCTACTCACCCACCGAAGCGTCAACATCACAAGGTCTTTCAGATGGCACAGATGTCTGTGGGGTTGCGGACAGGTGAACGTGGCCCACTCGACAATGGTGCGTTGTTCAATTTTCGGCAGTGCATCTTTATTCTTATGATATTAGCCTCTGGAATGTTACAAGCCTCCGATGACCTGCATGTGGTCTCTCAGCTGCCAAGCCCGGTGTCAGTTGTTTCCAATGTCATCTCCAATTCTGATGTGGTGTGTTTTCTCTCTTCAACATATGAGTCTTGCTGACTCAATGCACCTAGTATTGCTTTCTCTGCCAACAAGGTGGAGACTTGGTCGACTGTGACCGTCCTAACTGCGGCAGAGCTGTTTGCTTGCATTGCATTCCAGATCTCCAGCAGTGGAATATGACTGAGCAGATGCGGTTTGAATGTCTGGCCTGCGCTACAAAGCGTGGCGGTGGTGCGATGCAGGTATACCATGTAGGTTATATGCATTCTTTACTCCCACAGAAGCTGATGTCTGAGGGTTATCAGGGCCTGTATAGTGTCCAATCTGCGGAAAAACCTTGGGTACCATTGACGAAAGGTCTTCGGATTCTCGGCAAGCCTGAGATATCACAGACCGCAAGGTTGGATACCTCATCTTTGGTTTTGGTTCATCTGCGCCTGCGCTCGCTGTCTGAGTATGGTACCATCGCCAATCTTGTGGAGGAGTATCTTCGAGCCTATTACGTTGACTGCAGAGAGTTCCTAAACCGGCTGGATGTCGTCTTTGACTTGGAAGGCTCAGAGGCCACAGAAGGTCATCATCTTCATATGCTCAACATAGTGTCGAAAATTCGATCGTATGTCATCTGCCTTTCACATTGACTCAGAGCTGATCCTGATCTTCTCCTGTGTCACTAGCTACAAGCCTACCTGCATGCTAATTCTTATTTATACACACTCGCACGACGACACCGATGACTTGTTTTACAGCAGCCACTGGGTAGGCACAATTGATACTGTAAGTCTCTCATGACCGATGGGACCTTGCATTCACTGATTCGTCACAGTTCTTCAAATTTGTTGTCTGTGAAGACCTGATGGCACTCTCCCGAGAGGTGCCGACAACATTTGCGCTGCTGGCTTGTGGTTCCGTGGTGTCAAAGGCAGCTCCTGGGGAAGACTTGGTCACAGTTTGTACACGGTATGGTCTTCCCATTACCCTCCACTCGATATTAGCATTTTTACACATGCACGATTTAGCTACAAGCTCCCCCGGGTTTTGGCATTCACAGCACCGGCACTGTCTTCTATCAGTGCGGCCCCCTTCTTTTTTGGATTCGTGCGCCGTGTGTTTATTGAAGGAGCCACTGTCGGTGACCTGCTGATGAGCGAACTTCTCGCCAGTTCAGGCCCATTGGGCAGGCACTCCAGGGTCATTCTCTTGGAAGAAACCACTCAGGATCATGTCATCAGCCGTGGTGATGCGATGACTGGTGATTTGGATAAGGCCAGGCGTAAGCGAGCATGGGCAGAGTCCTACAAGCTGACCATCTCAGAGTACATCTGGGATCATCCCAGGATCAGCCCCTATGGCAATCGGGTTCCAATGCAATGCGACACTTGTCTTCACTTAGGCACTTTCGTCTTTTTCGATCGTAAGGGCACTTCTCCCCAGACTCATTGCTATCGCTGCAAGCATTGTCATGCTGAGTGGAGCTTTGAGCCTCCGCAGGATGGCAGGCTTCTGAAGGAGTTCAACCAAGGCGCCTGGGTGAAGGTTATTCAGCAGTAGTTTAGGACATATCATACCGTGTCTTTGTTACCCACTCCTTTCCCTTTGTACGATATCAGTTGTTGTCATATGCTTTCGATTTCTTGCCCACCACTTGCCCTTTGTACGATATCAGTTATTGTCATATGCTTTCTGTTTCTTGCCCATCGCTTACCCTTTGTACAATATGTGTGGTCATTGTATGCTTTCTTTTTCTCCCTAAATGTGTTGTCTTTGTACAGTATCAATTTTTGTGATTTGCTTTTGATATGAATTTTGTGGTCTGCGTTCGATATGTCTGTAGTGATACTATATGAAAACTACACAAATGAGTTGGTCAATGTTTTCTCTCATTTCGGTGGAGAGACTCTGACATAAAGGAACCTTGGAGAATGCGCTGCAGTCATGAGGTCACATGACTGTGGGAAACTCGTGATCATGTGACAACTTTGCATGATGTGCTGGCACTGTGCAATTTTTTATAATCCTATTTTCATTGTCTGATGACTTTTCAAGGCGGAAGATTTCGACATAGTCTTCCTCAATCACATAAATGTCGTTGGCATGCACAGGAGCATAGATTGTCGGATGAAAAAGGTCATAAAACAGCTGAGATGACGAAGGGGTATTTTAGTCTGACAGGCTTACCTCCTTTTCTTTACTGACGTGAATTCTGCATACAGTGCACTGACACTTGATGAATTTCTGTGGAAGAGGTTATCGGAGTTGCTGAAGGAGGCTACTGGTTTTTATAATACTCATAGGCACACTGCTCCAGTCGCTGACATTGAACGCGAGAGAATAAGGTCTGTTTGATTCCATGATCTACATTTGTGTTGCTTATGATCATGCAGAACACGCCTCCAGCAGCAGGCATTGAAGGAAAAATCCCTTATGGCTCAACATGTGAATTTCACATCGGCACCCCATGCCGTGGAGCTGGACTATATTGTCACTGTTGTTGCCTGTGCGCTTCTGAATCCCAGTTTGTCATTTTTGCTTGTTTCAATCGGATGCATATTGATTTGCCGTGTTACTAAGTTCATGTCAATTGTTATGTGATGGACAAGGGAGTGCTGAAGAAGAATGGCAAGCAGGACTGCCAAGGACCAATGCTAGTCATCTTAGAGCCTGCAGTTATTCTGGACACGAACAATAAGGTTCTTACATGGTATCTGCCAGGTATCTTGGGACAAGCACGTATAGTAAGTCTTCTCTCTAACTGCTGTCACTTGCTAATATAAGCCCTAGAACGACTACAATGATGCGACTTGTGAAATAAACCAGTTACTTCAGAGAACAGTTTCACAAGGTGGAAACTTTCAGACAGATGCAGATCTGTTCATTGCAGCCCCCGGTGGACGGTTCAACCCAGACTCTCTGGACATCTCTGCTGGATGGTTTGCACAAGGACATAATGTGAGTTTGGACATCAATGCCACATTTATATGATCTGAGAAGAGCATGCATGCTTCAGACAAATCTCGTTCCATCTGTCTCATTACGAAACGAACCGGTCGGTAATTGGCTGGAGAGGACCTCATTTGTTGAGCAGTTGCTGAACACAACTTTATGCCTGATAAACCGGCCACTCTATTTTGCAGGCATCTCTAGCAAGTTGAAGATTCAGCATGAGAATTTTCTACAGCGGACGCATGAGAATGTTCAACGGTGGCCCTCAAATTTCACAGCAATGGGGATTATTGCGAATCGACGGACAATTCCTCATCAGGATGGCAAAGCCTGGCATGCATGCCTTGATTTATTGGCCAGTGTGGGTACTCATAAATGGGCAGTGCTTCGATTAGATGATCTGCAAATGGAGCTGGGTTACTGCCCTGGAACATTGGTAGGAATCTGGGGAAGAGTTTTAGAACATAGCTGTGATGCATGGGAGGGAGGTGAGAGGATATGCATAGCACACTATATGCGCTCGGCAGTATTTGAGGTGTTAAAGATCAACAAAACCTCATGGGTAGAATATGGGACATATCTCGCACTGATGACTCCCCAGTATGTAGTGCGTCAGGGGTTCTAGCAGATACTTCACAATTAGTTTACTCTTAAATTGAATTCAGTGACACTGAATCATTTGATATGAAGGATATTGGTCTCAGAATGTGACAGCAAAGGACTGCCCAACTCCTACACAAACCCTGAAGGTGGTCTGACCTGGCTCATTACAGCTGATGGCATCACATGTGATGAAACCTGTATATATACACTGGGTGAAGGCCTCAGCTTTAAAACTCCTATGTGTGAAGGAAATTTTGCCCTTTCTGATTAAAACAAATAGAGGATGCTACTCCGCTGAAGCAAAAGTGTGGAGAATCCTATATAGGATACAAATTTCAAGAGTCTCAGCCGAGACCATTATTTTCAATCACCCTATATAGGGCATCCTCAGCCAATGTCATAGTTCAGAAGACCCTATATAGAATAGAAATTCGACTACCTTCGGCCAAGGCCAACATCTGTGCAAGAACTATATAGTGTATATTCAGCCAAGGCCAAAATTCAGATATCTCTATATAGGTTGAAATTTGATGACTCTCGGCCGAGGCCACCATTTCCACAAGAACTATATAGGATATCTTCAGCCGAGGCCAAATTTCAGACAATCCTATATAGAATGCAAATTTCTCGACCCCTGGCCGCAGGCACTATTTCCACAAAAAATCTATATAGGGTACTCTTGGCCATGGCCAAATTTCAGGAGATGCTATATAGGATCGAAATTTCATGTGCCTTGGCCAAGTGGACCATTTACACAAAGATTCTATATAGGTCCACTTGGCCAAGCCCAACTGTCTGCAAACTCTATATAGGATTGGAATTTTATGACTCTTGGCCAATGGCACAATTTCAGCTACAATCTATATAGAGACATGGCGGCCGACCCCAAAATGCCCGACAACCTATATAGACTTCAAACTGCGCCTCCCTTGGCTAACTCCCAAATATGCGACTCAGCCTATATAGCCTATTCATCTTGGCCAACCCTATATCTCCATCCTATATTATATTCTTGGCCAACACTCGGTTTTATGGAAATTTACACAAAATATTCCACCTCGGTTATATGGACATTTGGGTATATATTGGCTGATAGGTGTGGTGATTGCACTGCCGCCATCCACCGCCTCGTCCAGGCTGTAATCCCCCCATAACGCATCACGCCATTCTGCTATCTTCAGCGGGAGGCCACCAATTGTCAGATCTAGAATACGTTAATGACAAAATCCGCGGATCCGCACGAAATTGTGCAGATACCACCTAAGCTTGTCGCCGGAGCACCTAAGCACGAAAGGCGGAGGGAAGAAGTACGTTGCCGCCCGCGTGGGAGCTGCCAAAGGCGGCACAGCTGAGAGTGTGGTGTTTCACGCAGCACCGATTAATGTGCTGCGCTCATGCGCCAAAGATGGATGGGCGGGCTGTGACGTCTCCATGCTAGAACCTTCGATGTGGTGATTCTTTTTTCCTCGCGTGCCACGATGCGACCGCTTGGACTTCTTGGAGGACTCCGCCACAGAGTGCGAGGCCTGCGACTCGACGTTGCCATCACCTTGCTAAACGGACAGCTGCTTGTCGTCCTTTTGCTTCTTCTGTGAGGGCTGCTCAGCACTTGAGCTTTCAGATGTGCCTTCCAAAGGTGGCAGGCACGCATCACAGATGGCATTGGTAGCCTCGTGCAGCATCCTCAAGGGCCAATCTCCCGGGCAGTTCAAGATCCCTGTGAGATCGGTCTCATTCCTGAGAAGGTGTGGCCATGACATTTCGAGGCTTAGCTTGTTGCTGATAGGCACAGGGAATGCCCACTTCTTGATCCTCGTCTTGTCGGTCTTCATCTGGATGAACCAAAATGGCACGCCGACGCGAAACATTGATTGCGCGACACTCGCATCATTCGTGAATGCACCACGGACCGGTAATACATCCCAATTCACACTCCCGTGCAGAGTCAGGGTCTCGAGGTGACCGACGACAACTGAGTAGTAGTTCACGTACCTCCACAACTCGAGGGTGAGGTGTTGCACATGTGCGCTCAGCGCAATCACGTGATTGCAAGAGGTCAGTAAGAGGTGGAGACGGTCAAGGCATTGCGCGAGCATCAGCAGGAGCTGCATGCCGACTTTGTTCTTCTCTGAGACCATATCGCCAAGCTTGTGTTTGAATCTGTGTGTCACACGCAGGGCCGTCTCGGTGAGTGCTTTGAGCTTGTCCTCCACCAGGAAGCCCAGCTCGGGCATGCTGCATGTGGTGTCTACCTCCCATTTCCATACCCGTATCTTATCCCACAGCACCATTGCATCTGCCTCCACCACGCTCTGCAAAGTCGGGATGCACATGTGGTGGATAACCTTGCGGTCATACATCTGCAGCCACCTCGAGTATTCTTGAGGCCCCCATCGGCCATCCTGCCTTGTGACAATTTGCCCATCATGTATGACTGGGAACTCGGGTATGTAAGTCGCGTTTGGAGTGGTAATCACACCCTCCTCACGCAGTGGAAAGTCCGTGGCCAAAATGCCATCAAACGCCTTCAATTCATCGGTTACTGTTTCGGATGATCAGAAACAGCTGCTAGCGCATTGTAAGTTCTGCCTACCAGCTAGCTCGCCCTCCCCGTCAATGATCGCCTGCTGAGATGACGACGCAGTCGGCAGCGCCAACGCTCGCGATGTTGGGTCATTGCTGGTTTGGGAGGCCGATGGCCTGGAACGATTTCCACCACGTGCTGGTGTGAGGTATGAGATCGCTCAGCGCCCACGACAGGCAGAAGGTTGAGGAAAAGTTTCACCTGATCGACCCCTTGCCCGTTGTCCTGGTCCTGCATTCGCCTCATGCCCACATCTGCATCCACGTCTCGTAGACATCCTCTGTTTCAGTGAGAACACATAGTCAGAGTAGAACAAACTCTGAGCTCTGGTCGGCATACCTCAGGAAACCTCAGCGAAAAAAAAGCGAGACCCGAGGTTGCTCACACACCAACACAGCAAGACCGGTATACAAGTAATAGCCTACATACGAATGCGTGAAAGAATTAGCGAGAGAATCACTCGAGTACTTTGAACTACAAGATGTAGCTCAAAGTCTGAGACACTTACCGCTGCGGGGATGCAGCTGCAATCGAGCACACCAATAGTTCAGGAACTTACGGGAAAATGGGATAGCTGCGTCGCAAACACAGCGTTCAGTCGGTCGCCTGCCTGAGGTCTTGAGGTCTTGAGATCTTGCTGACCACCAGCCAGGCGAAGAGAACAACATCTCTTCGCGCGCAGCTGTCATTCTCAGAGGTGTTCGAAAGGCATATGCCTCCCGTTCATGCCCTGGACTTGAGGAGAAATGAAGAGAACAAGAACTTGTGAGACTGAACTCACAGAGAGGAAGTGGTGGGCTACGAGGATGACGATGGACGATGGATAAGACAAGGGATTATCCGCGGCTGATCCCTTGTAGTTTACACTCCGCTTATCGGAGTTTGTCGAGCACTGTATACGGCCTACCATTTTGGTTGATGGGTTTGAGCTCCACACGAATACAATTATCAGCGCGAGACTTAGCCAAATCTCAAGTCTCCTCCAGCCTCAAGCCCTTTGCTCCCCAAGCTCGCGCCTCAAGCATCAAGCCTCATCTCCCCGACTTTCCGCCCTCCCTCCTCAAGCACCGTGGTGCTCCGATGGCCATACGGCCATCGTGAGACCTCGGTATGCATCCGCTCCCGCTGGTATTACCAGCAGTTGAGTGGACGTAGGGATATCGACAACGTAGGGTATCACCAACTCTGGCAGGTGAGTTTTTTTCTTCTTGCTCGTTGTCTCAACCTTCAATATCATCCCGTTCACTTACACTATGCATTCAAAAGTTTGTGAGGCCATTGTTGTGCCCAAATTCACTTTGGTGAGTGGTTTGCTGTTCCCTTTGCAGATTACATTTCTCATCCCAAGTTGTCCTGCAGCGGCTTGTCTTGGGACGTACCAGATATCCCTCCGGGATGTGTCAGGCTGCAGGGCAAATTGTTAGATTGGTTCCGATAGATCTTAGGCCCGTAGTATGTACTTTTCCGTAGCTACTCGATCACCCCAACTTGGGACTTCTGCGGCGGGCAATCCGCAAGCTGAGAGATCCGGGCGAGGCATTGCGAACCAAGTCGAATATTTCGGGGCCTCGCGACTGGACCGGACACAACGAGCCTCAGTCTCTTTGCACTGTCAGGTAAGTTGTTGTGTCTTTTCAAGAAACGCGTCTAACCTGCGTGGTTAATAGTCATTCAATGATGCATCGACCGACGGCTAAAGCGAAAGGAATTACTTTCCAATCACCTCGGCGCAAGGTAGCCCTTGTCTCCAAGAAGATGGGACTCGACAGTGACGGCCGCCATTTCCTGTCTGGCACTGGCATTGTATTCAACTCTGGGACTCCACCCAAAAAGCGCAAGCTTTTGTCGATCGATGACGAGTCGCTCCCCGAGGTGGGGCCCTCATCGGCGCTGACTGATGGTCCCGATGTCACGATAAATGACATTGCTTCTGCTGAGGCGGAAGCTATGGAGGATCGTGTCAAGGTAAGTCGTATATGTGCATGCTACTCCTTTGATTTCTTATGTGTACTACTGCAGAACGGTGTCTCCAGGGTGTTCGCGGGATGGAAGCCCCATTTTCGTGATCTGCTCGCAGTCCTTTTGGCCACAGAAGCTCATGTGAACATCCCCAGCCTCTGTGTATGTGGGGCACCCTCAGCGGCATGATGCTGAGACTGCTTCCAGTCCGCTGCACTCTGTGCGGAGTGTATCATGAACGGTCATCACCACGATCCTTTCCACTGGATCGATGTTTGGAACGGCGAGTTCTTCGATAAAGTTGATTTGTTGACACTGGGATACAGGCTGTGCCTAGGGCATTACGGAGCATGCTGCCCCTATGTGGTGGACCATGTCTCCCCGTCCAAATTGGTCGTTACTCACACGAACGGGGTCCACGAAGTCAGGACGCACTGGTGCCATTGCCCCGGTGCACCAGGCCGCGTTTTTCAAATGTTGCATGCTGGGTTGTTCCCAGTGACGTTGGATCACCTGGAAAGTGCATTCACCGTGCCACTCCTGAAAGAGTGGCACATGCATGCATTGATGTTGAAGAAGGGGGCGTACGATTACATCTACGCCCTTAGAAGACTGTCGAACAATTCAGCGCCACAGACAGTAAAGGTAAGCATTTTCATCGCTGGTGCTGCGACGAGGATCACTGACACTCATCAGAATCGATACAGGGAGTTTAATATTATCAGTCGAATTTGGCATCATCTCACGATGATGAAGTGCGCGGGCAACTTCCACGGTTTGGTACTTCCAAATCGCGATCCTCAATCCCTCACGGTACCCTGTTTTACCTGCCCATGGCCTGGCATGAATATGCCCCGAGATTGGAAGGACACTCCCGCTTCGCTCGCGTAAGTGTTTACTCATTCTATACTCTCTTTCCTAGCATTCAGCTGTCTCTAGATATATACACGCGTGTGAGCTCGGCGGCGATGGGAATCACGGCTTGCAAAAAAAGCGAAAGCACGATGACCCGAATGACATCAGCCTGGGATTAGGACAGGGGTACTTCGTACATCCAGACAAAATGACACAATATATGGAGTCTATCGAGGCAGAGCCTGCGATGCGTCAGCCTGTGTGTTCAATGGTGCGATCTCTCACTAGGAAGACAGCCGGAAACATGTAGTGGGTTCAAAGTGGCGCGGGCACAGCGCCCGGGGAAATTTCGCAACCTCGAAGTCAGCGGCATAGTCGCTGTCATATGCATACGGCATGGCTGCTTCCGCCCGAGGGCGATGGTAGACCTACAGAAGGGAGAGAGGTACTTTCGACACCGCGCGGCACGTCATCGCACTCACCCACAACTTTAGGTTTGGCCACATGGACTTTGCCCTTGCCGGCGCTCTGGCTGGCCTGGACGAACTGCTGCATATTATATTTACTTACGACGTCACCTGCATCTACAAGGTCAACATATTCAAGCAGTTTGGGGCACGGTTCCCGCATCTCATACCCCTGGTCAATCGTATCCAGATGCTATTACCCAAATTGCACATGCTCGCCCACAAGGAAGCTTGCCAAGTCTTGTATGCACTGTGTTACACGTGGGGCACTGGACTCACACATGGAGAGAGCGTCGAGCATCCGTGGGCTGAGCACAACCAGGCCGGACTCAGTATGCGTGAGATGGGAGCGGGCCATCGTCACGACACTCTGAACAACATTCACAACTATTGGAACTGGCGGAAAGTGGAGAACGTTGGTGTGTTCTCCCAGTTGCAGCTCACGGAATCGCGCTGATGCTGTGTAACAGGGACTTTTCTTGCACGCAAACTCAGCAAGGGTTTCAAGGGGCAGGAATGCAAGGCTCAGCTGTACGATGCTTTGACCGAAGTTGCTGGCTCGGAGAAAGTTGCGAGGTGGGAGGCCATGGACGTGAACCTCAAGCAGAAAGGAAAACAAGTAAAGAGCGTCTACACATTGAACAATGCCAAAGGTATGCGCGCACGTCCATATTTTGTGCTAGACTCTCACCATTTCAGTTCTGAGTGCCGGTCGCGCATATCAAGAGTTAGCTAAGATTGAGGTGCAGCCTGAGGAACACCAGATGGATCTCGCAGTGAGCAAGGCCCCATCGGGTGCTGCGCAGTTCCTGAAAACTGCTCTGCAGCTGGAACAGAGGTAGTACGTGTCTCTCCATCTCTCTATTCTAATGATCTTACATCTGCACAGGTTGGTGTTGCAGGCACAGTTGGGAAGGCACAATGACGGTGACGATATATCTGCCACCGAGTCCGCGAGCCTGGAATCTGAACGCCGCAGCTTGCGACGCAACTTGGACAAGTGGCATCGACAGCAAGTGACCTTCATGCCGAAAGTTGAACTGCCGGATGCAGAGGAGGTTGAGGATGATGAGGACGACGAAACGCATGGTCGGCCGGAATCGGAAGCCCTGGCCCTTCCTTCCGACTTCAGCAGCGGCGAGCACAAGACGTTCGCGTTGGAGATTCTGACGAGTTTCGAGAAACGCATTCAGATTGGGCTGGCGCACGATCTCCTCAGCGCCATCAAGGAATCACTACGGCATCAAGGTGCGTTCCTCAGCGACAAGACTAAGCATGTGCGGCAGTGATGTCAGTTATGAAAGATAATCTTTTCTATCAATAAGTAGCAAATTTTCATGAGAATTGCTACTTTTAAGTAGACTTATCTGTAGGTGTATAGATTAATTTAGGATAATCTTCTGGATAATCTTAATATAATCTTCCAGATAATCTGAGGATAATCTTCTGGATAATCTGAGAATAATCTGAAGATTAGCAATAAAATGCAATTTTAACTTTGACACTAGCCAGGATTGAACCCTGGACCTTAGGTTGATTTTATAAAATATAATTCCAAGTGACACTTTAGACCACTTGACCATTAGGCCATACATCACAACTATCTTATATTAAATTAGACAATGATTTCAAAATACCTACGTCGGCATGCACTGAGTCCTGTGAGTAGGCAGTACTGCTTGTAATGTTTTATAATGAGAGACCTACTATAACGCATAACAGAGAGGTCTAAAACACCTCGGCACTAAACGGCAGGCTACTAGATTTGCTGTCAGTCGTTCTCTCCCTTCGACCACAGATATTCTGAAGAAGAGGTGCGACATTCGGGTGCTCTGGCAGCAGGACTGCCTGTCGCCGTCGCCGACCGTTGCACTGTGCTTGTTCTACAGCTTACAGTTTTTGTAAACTATCATGCAGTACTATAGAGTATCTTAATATAGTCATCTATAATATATAACAAGTTATTGAGAGACAGTATTTTATTTGTTCATTTTAGGTTTATACTCTAGAGTCTATTATATTATAGACTGAGCACTTATATATACAAGATCTTTATAGCTATCTTCTAATTGTATAGCAAAGTTCTGTTTTGCTGAAGTAACTGTAGAAACATATATTCTATTAATTACATATTGTACTACATTATATGAAGGCTGCAAGCATTAGAAAAGACTATAAGACTCAGAGTAATGTTTGTTTATAAGTCTTGTCTATCTATGATAAAAGTCAAGTGTCTTTTACTTACTCTTTTCTAATAGACAGAATTTGGCTAAGTCTTTTTCAAGAAAAAGATGTCTAATTTAATATAAGATAGTTGTGATGTACGGCCTAATGGTCAAGTGGTCTAAAGTGTCACTTGGAATTATATTCAATAAAATCAACCTAAGGTCCAGGGTTCAATCCTGGCTAGTGTCAAAGTTTAAATTGTATTTTATTGCTAATCTTCAGATTATTCTCAGATTATGCAGAAGATTATCCTCAGATTATCTGGAAGATTATATTAAGATTATCCTAAATTAATCTATGCACCTACAGATAAGTCTACTTAAAAGTAGCAATTCTCATGAAAATTTGCTACTTATTGATAGAAAGGATTATCTTTCATAACTGACAAAGATGTGTGCGGGAGCAGAAGGACAACACGCGAGCACAGAAGATGATTCAGAATGCGGCTGAACATAGCCGGAGTCTCGCGCAATGATATAACCACAACTGACAACAGTTAATCGAGCTCGGGATCGACAATGACGACAACACCCTCCGTGCGATCGATCTCAAGAAAGACTTGACCATCAAAAATCTACAGGTAGCTCGCTCCCTCGGAGATAGCAAGGAGGTGCGCGCATGGTTTTGGAATGTCGCTCCACCGGGAACGATGGCGCAGGATGTCGCTGCTTGGAGCAGTGAAGGTAAGTTAATTTTATTGAGGTGGTTAAGCAAATAAATATATTAATCATTTGCTTCACCTGCAGCAGAACGAGTGGAGTGGTTCCGCGCACGTGCCGACAAACACCGCCACAACGAAGAGGTCAACAAATTACATGAAGAGTTTCGACGGACGATACGTGCTTGGCGGCGCATGGATGAGGCATGGTGGAATGTAGGGGAGAAGGAAGGCATGGAGAGGGGGGCTCAGGCATATGCGATGAAAAAGGCAAGGATGTATGGAAGGAAGGCTGCAGAGTGCGAGGTGACTTTCAGCAAAGCGAGGAATGATGTGGATGGGGAAAAGCTCGACTACAGTCAGGTGCATCGTTGGCTGATGTCAGGACGTGCAATGAGTGCTTACTCTGCCTGACAAAGCTCAAGGGGGTTACTACTGCCGTGGGTAGCAAGAGCAAGCACGGATGAAGCAGCGGCATGAGCTTGATCGGAGCACGGGTAGTTTGGGATGAGTCAATGTGAGCGGGTAAGTGATGGATTATTCTGAGATAATCTGTAATGGAGATGATCTTAGTTGAGATAATCTTGTACTGAATAATCCTGTTTGCTATAATCCAACCTGAGATGATCCCACTTGATAGACAGGATTATCTTCAGCTCAGCCTGCTAAAGATAATCTCGGTGGTTTGGATTATCTTCGACTCAGCCTGTTAAAGATAATCTCGGTGGTTTGAATTATCTTCAGCTCAGCCTGTTGAAGATAATCTCGGTGGTTTGGATTATCTTCGGCTCAGCCTGTTGAAGATAATCTCGGTAGTTTGGATTATCTTCGGCTTAGCCTGCTAGGGATAATCTTGGTAGATTATCCTTGTATATGACCTGCTTATTAAACCTGGATTTCATCCTTATTTGTAACTTATAAGCACTAAAGATAATCCCTCATAACTGACATTACTGCCCGACAGGTCTCTTGAATGGACTTGTGTCTTAGACAAAGACCTTGTCTCATGACGACTCGACTTGACACTCGTGTTTTGCTGCCGCATAACAAATCCACCATTAAGTGGGAAAAATAGTACTAACCCGTGTCAGCGTATTCGAGGCCAGAAGCGGTCGACCCATCTCCATAGCAGATCAAGAACGTGCCAGTCTTGTCCTGGCTGGTCGAAGAGGAGGATGGATCATACGTATTGTGCGAGCTGCATCTAAAGCAGGACGAAGATGGAACCCAGAGATCAGCGAAGCCAGTGTCGAAGTCGATGATGAAGTTGGATGCAGGAGTGCTAATGGAGATGGTACCTGTCCATTCAAGGTTGTTCTCTTGGTCAGTCAAAGGCAAGGCCTGGCACTTGGAGAGGGTGATGGGCTCGGGGATATAGAGTGTTGAAGGTGTGCGGATTAGCAATCCGGCATCTATGGAAAGGTCCGGGAAAGGTCCGTAGGGTTAGGATTAGTAAGGACAATGTCTCAAGAATGGTCTGGTAGTTTCTAGTCTTTTAGTTTACAGTATATAAGGAGCTGAACAGGCTCCTAGGTAGCTAACTAATTTCTATCCTCTTCTACTCGTAGCCCGAGGCACAGTTGCTTACATAGAGACTGTCAGGAAGATAACCCTTGTTGCATTGGAGGTTGATCAAGTTCTGGTGATGCTTGCTGCAGACGACATTTGTGCATGAGCGCTCATACAACATAATCAGTGAGAGGTATGTACTTCTGGACTTTGACAAGCTCGGTAGCTGCCTTAGCATAGTCAAAGGAACCGTCGGACTTCTTCAAACTACCGCGCTTGTGCAGTGAAATGCGAATGCCAGGCTGGGAATCCAGGGCGACCGGACTTGCGGATGCAGTGACAGCAAGGGCTATGGTGAACAGGGTGATCTTGCAGAACATAATGATTAGTAGCTGAAGCTTGAGAGCATGCAGAGGGCTGTGGGGGTGTTTGGAGACAGAGCTCGAGGATCTGATGAGGTTATTGGCCACAAAGCAATCTGGCTTTTATACCATTTAGAGAGCAGGGGACCGCATGCTGAGTGGCACCATTTCATGAGGATAAGATTGATGTCGTCGACATGTGGGCTATAGGGATGCTCTCCACGTAGTACCATGTTGCATCGAAGCGGTCTTGCAGATGATCGTCCACATTGATCGCTTTGCGGCTTCGACTGTATGAGCATCACAATTTCTTGTAAGACTATGCGGTCAGCAAGAGTGAGCTTCCACCATGGACATAGTCATACTTCCACGTGAGATGGCAGATTTCGCTTGATGGTATCCGTCTCCATTGTAGGATGCAAGTCATAAACACTTGGCCATTTAACCGCGCATATGGTCACCGCAGTAAGCACAAAGACAGAGAGGTGGAAAGAATAACGTCCACAGGTATTCTGGCAATGCCAATGCGTGCTCCTCCGCATCGCTGCTCAGGCTGTGATCAAACAAGTTCAGTGCTTGTGCTGAAGGAAGGACACTAAAATCATACGCTGCTGCCTCATGGTTAAAAAATACAGCTGCAAGGTTGGAAATTTCCTATGTCTCGAGTTTTCTGTCCTCATACCGTCGTGAACTGGGCCCCTGATACCATTTATAATAGAATCCAAAGCGACCCAAACCGTTCGAGAAGATTGCCATTTTCAGCATGATATGGAACGGCATGCCGCTTTGGGCAGGTGTGTACGTTCGACATATGGTCGATGTTCCACTTCAACGCTCCAGAAGACTGCGAGGACCACAGTGGAATCGACCTTAACTCCATGGTCAACATTCCATGCTATATGTGAGAAAAGGCCACTGAACCTGCCAAGTGATATTCGCAGCTGCTTTGCCTTATGCTTGTAGTGTTCACACTGTCATCAATGCATCGATTATTTGACGGGTTCATAATTCAAATTGCAGTGATCATAACTCATAATAGCGAATGAAATCTTGAGAACAGGAGAGGATACTGAATGAGTCCTATTGAAGTAACTGAAAACTCAATGGAGCAGCTTCACAACCTCGCTAGTAGGCATCAGCCTAATAGCCTACCCAGCAGCAGGACCGACGAGGCCTTCAACTGACCAGCAGCGCCTGAGTCGCTCTAAATATCGTTGATAAACTGCTTCCCGTGCTCCATGCCAGCCTTGACAGCGACGTTGACGTGTCATACGTCTTCGGAGCCCCGGTCCCCCTCCCTGGCGCAGCGGCCGCATGCAAAGTGTGCGGATCCTACCGAGCAGACCGCAGCTCCACCGCGCTGAATAGACTAGATTATCCCACCGTTGCTGTACGATATATCAGCTCCAAATACAGCGCGAGCTAAAATTCAGGGTGAGTTCTCCGACTAAATCACGATGCTTATGGCGCGTGCGTCGACCGTAGCTGCAGTACTAGTGTTGGTGCGTACAGTAATGAATAGTGAACCCTGCACCGCGTAACCCCGAATCAATACGTGAGAGCTGACTCAACTTGCCCTCGCGTGCCGGGTGCAATATGGCGCTGGCGCACTGTAACTGCGCGTGAGGACACGTGTGAATTGCGTAGTCCCCCGGACGGCGCGACGTTGACAAACGTGTGGAAAGCGGCTGGGTATTCAGTACATAGGTTGCAGAATGTGGTAGTCGGCCTGTCTCAAGAGTAAACAAACCGGAGCACATGGTTCGCGAAGTCTACGTGAACGAGGCAGCGACATCAGTCAGAGTGCAGAAGTGGCGCAGCCCACTGACACGAGAACGAAGGTTCAATTGACGGAAGCCATAGTCTAACACTCCCAGCCGAGGCGCGGACTGATGTGAATGCACCGTCATCCGAGGTCTCTCACCGGCCCTGAGTACTGAGTGCAGAGAACATGCAGAGCATCCACACTAGGCAAGTAATTTGAGTTCGTGCTTCCCAGCTTCTCGCACGACGCGAGCCAGCGTGACGAGAATCAGCGCATCGATGCGCATCGACAGATGTAATTGCGCGAGGACACCGGCAGGAGCTAAGTACCGCACGCGTGCCACCAGCAGAAACCGGCCAGCATGTCCCAGACAGGCAGGCGATGTCGATCGGCGATCCGTGCGCAGGTCACTTGCACACCATCGAGCCGGATTCCACCCGCAGATGACCGAGACCCGGGAGATGGCGGGTGGTATGCTCGACGTTGGGGAATGCTGATCCTGATCATGGGTGGTTGATGTTTTCCATGCGCTGCTTTAGACTGCGACGCGACGTGCCTGTCTGAGAGCCAGCCATTCATCCACCAGCCGGATATCGGAGCGTCGCTGTGTCTTCGGTGCATCCTCGGCAAGCCCCTGAACGCTCAGAGCCATGGCGTCCTGGAGAACAAACGATGAAGCGTGAAACAACAGGGCGAACACCCTGACTACTCCAGATAGTAGGGCCTGCCCACGTTCGCGGAACCTCGTTCCATATCGCCGAATAACCCTGGTAAAGAGTCTGAGACAAATCACAAGATATCACACCTGCTGAGCAACCAAGTCCGTACCTGCGTGTTTCGCTTTGAGAACATCGCCCAGGAACGACGTAGATAAGGTAGACATGGTGTGATTGCGCACTATATACGAAGATTACTCGAGTCCACAAGACCTTCGTAGGCGCCGAAACACGACCGAGATGTTTGAGCGCTTAGACCGTTGCATGATGGAATGTTTTGCGACACTGCAGGGCCAAGGTTGAGGCAATGCTGTCATGCAGTTAGTAGCTTACGATGCACCAACTTCATGAAGAACATCTTATCCAGTTTGCATGGGATTCGGAGACTAACACAAGCAAATAAGTGGACGAAACATCGCGCGAACGTGGAAGATATCATGATTGCGCACCGATGGTGGAATTCACTCTTGTCCATCCTTGGGAGATATCGCGCCACAACGTTAACCGCCATGTACAACTAAACCGAAGTAGATGATTCGTCGGGCGGAATGCATTGCGCCACATAGAAAGTACAGACCGATAAAGCAAGCTGATCAATCTGCGCGCGATGTCGTTCTCCAAGCGACATACACTATAGATTAAAGCCACAGGGATAGAAAACAGATGTCGACATCATGATAGAGAAAGTCAATGTGATCATGGTGCAGTAATTGTCTTCATCCGAGTGGACGAAACCAAGAGAGCCCATTACGACAAGTAAAAATGATAAAGCTCCTCGCTTGACAGCTAAGTCGACAACGATAGACGCATTTCGACGAAACTCGTTTCATTATTTTCTGTTTGGAGTGCATCAAATAGACTGCTCTGGACGGAAATTCTAGCTGCTGATTGGCCTACCCCCTTTGAATTTCACGCATGACCACACGAATTTGCTGTTTCGGGATAATTCATAAGCAACGTACCTGAAGTAAGTTTCGTCGAAATGCGTCTAGCGTTTTCGACTTAACTGGAATAGTCATGGCCAGGGGTAGAGATGCTGGCGCTGCCTTGCGAACGTGCAGCAAGTCGGTTTTCCCCGCCACCAAGACGCCGAACGGTGCCGGGTACAAAGAAGCCTGAAGCCGCCAAATAATCATTGACCGACCCACAGCATGTCCGCGGGCAGACCTCCTTATCAGGGCAAGCAGTTTGTGACCCACGAACACTCCGCGAGACAAGTCGACTTGCGCTCCGAAAGCTCGCACAGGCAACTGCATGTCGCACGAGGGGACCTCGGGACTCGTGGTTTCCAGAGTAGGAAGGCATGGAAGGCGTGGAGTGCAAGGGTGAAAGCGCCCCAGGGCGAACTATTCGATGTGGTATCTCGCACTGAAGAGTCATCCCCACAGAATCGAAGACGAAAGCTCCCGAGGGGGCATTCGACGCAGTATCTTGCACTGCAGAGACGTCCCCAAGAATCGAAGACGCACGCGCCCTGATGCGGGAAGTAGCTCGGAGTCACTTCGGAGCTATTACACTGCATCGAAAGCGTAAGACCACAGCATGTGGACGGTCCGAGTTGGCGAAGGGAAGATGAACGACGATGTGGCGCTGGAGCCAGAGGACAGAGAAGATGTGGCGTAGCAAGCACGACGATTCGCCGCGAAGAGCTTCACGCTAAGAATACACATGCGTTACAGGGACTCGGACTACGCGCTGCGAATCGTTCCGAGATTCTTCGCTGGAAGAACTCTCAAACGTGTCTTGAGAATACTTATCAGTGTTTTGCCAACCACTCAGATACGTTGAGGATGAACAATCGGACACACCTCGAAATGGTATGCAATCGCACACGAAGTCAGCGAAGTGATCTCGAGGGGTTCCCGAGAAGAGATCCGTTCTGGAACTGGCAGCTACTTTTGGCACGGTTCCCTCCTTCCTGGGTGCACCCGCGAAACCGGTCAAGAACGATAGCAATGACTTAAATGGTGATAGCGTGCTGTCACGGTGATGACCGTCTCCAAGGACTAATAGAACGAGAAGTTACAGAATCGCACTTCTCGTCCACTCACCTATTATTCGAGATTAGTGATACGGAGGGATAATGTTACACGAAACTGACTTCCACCATTCGGAGGCGGTAGTAGGTATCGTGGGACTGCAATATCTCATGCATCGCATCAGAAATTTAGACAGAAAACTCAGGAGTTTCAGTCTTGCTATCGCCAGTGTACAAATGAAGAACAACGATTCGCCCTGAACCTTAACTGAGTAACTCCCGCGTTCCAGTCGCATTCGCACTATTCTAGGATCGAAGTAGCAGTTATTTCGCTTGCTTCCTATATCTGTGCATTCGCGGAGTTCTGGCAATTCCAGCTATGATCAAGCCATTGAGATGCAGCAAGATGAGAACCGATTGGTGGAGCGCCTCCAAGGGGTGACAAAACGACGGAAACGAGATAACTAGGATGTCATCACCGCTGAAGAGCCCAGTTGATCCCGTTAATCAACAACGAGTAGGGTGAACACGATATTCACTGAAACAAAGCTGGAGAACCATGCGTACCGAATTCCGAGATGTTAGAGACTTCGAAAACATGCTGTCCAATAAGCGCGTTATGAGGTACCGACTCACATTTCAGCTTGGCTCAGCGGAGTATACTCCCGCTCACCCTCACTGCCACAAAGCGCGCCGCATTTCTTCCAGCAATCACCTTGCCGATCGCTCAGCCCATAACTCTCAAGAAATGATGCCACCAGTACGGGTTGAATTCCATAGTCCATCCACCACCGTTAGACCGACCCAGATGTGAGAACTCGAGACCACACGTAGAGTCAAACGCAGTAAACCTTGAGGCTGTGTAGATCGAAAGAACAGAATAGGCGGCCCAGACAGACGACCATAGTGACAGCGAGAAGACTGATGTGGCCAGCTGAGGGAGATCAGCGTTGCAAGCTGTGACCTGAGAGTGGCAGGCTTGAATCCACGCAGTGATGGGATCCCCAAATGGAGAATCAACATAGTACCATCCTATGACCAATTTCAGCGACTGTAGCTGCGAAATTTGCGATAAATCCAGGTGATCCCTGGGGGCGATATGCAGTGGTGAAGATTCGCGATATGACAATGTCAAATTCTTCAACTGCCTCCCGGCCCCGTAGCAAATCCCGAGCGGCGATGCTCGACTCCGATGAATTCTTGTTCATGCTGAACCATGATAAGTCCAGTTTCCTGACACGTAGTGTAAAAGGAGGGCGTGCTAGCCATGATGGACAAGAAGGCCCATCTATGCTTGAACTTAGCGTTAAGCTGTCAATCTCAACGCAGGGAAGTGGTTCTGCGCGTTCCAATGGTAACGATTCGTGTCGAAAGCCAATGTCGAACAATCGTACGAAATGAAGCTTGGGACATGCAAGGAGCAGTCTGCGTATACTGCGTTCATCATACCCTGTGAAAGACCAGACCTCGCTAGGCCCAACCACGCAGAAGTTTTCGATCTCTGGGAAGTAGGGAGAGGCGTCACTCCTGCAGTCAACCAATAATTGATCCCGCTTGCAATGTCAGGCTCTCCACCCGACGGAGCTGCAGCAGGATGCGGAGCAGAACACCAAACGGCCCTACTGCGCATGAATCACCGTCGATAGTCACGTCGCGCACGTAGTGACAGATGACGGGAGATGCACTGATGATCTCCTCGAACGCTGTGTAACGGTCCTTGGTCGAGATGTCGATGGACCGTAACTTGTGGGCTCTTGACCTTGGAAGCCATGAACGGGATATGAGGCTAGATGTACTAAGTGCTTTAGGTTCGTCCTGTATGTTGTCGATGATCATGTCGGAGATCTCTGCAGGCACGTACACCATACTGAAGTGAATGCGATGGAGTGCAGAAAACGTTGTGGTTATGTTCCGGAGAGTTTCAGGATATCGGAAGGGGAATGGAAATAAGAACGCACGATTTCTAGATTTTTATAAGTCTAGGCGAGATGATTGTGGAGATCCTTTGGGGTCTGTGCACTGCGTTTTCCCCTGAGAGCGCTTTGAAGGTTTTCCTATTTCATCGCGCTAAAGCGCATACGTGAGCGGCCGGCAGTGTTAAAATTTTATCTTACCATTCTCGTCTCATGGCTTTGATGTTGAAAGTTATTCCGAGGACGAGCTTAGCGAGGCTTGCGCAGTATCTATTCAGTGCTGAACCGGGGAGCCCCGAGTCAGAATTCATCAGCAGCATGGCCACCCACATACCAGTGTCTTCATGAAGATTCATTCTATCAATGGCGCAGGACCGCACTTTTATCGCCTAAAAAAGCAATATTGAAGCACTTTCGCTTGCGTGGCGAAGCGGCACAGAATGTGACTGCGAGATCGGGTGACAGAAGTTTCGCCCTAAACTTGGCCAACACCGGGTCTGAAGATAGCAGATCGGTTTACGATAGCAGAAGTGATCAACGATTCCACTGCTGTCTGGGACCTTCTCGATACAGTGCTTTCTGAATTGGTGGTTTACTGCAATCGCGGCCACGAGAAACGAGTAGAGGTCATACTCAAAGTCAACCTACAGTCCCATCTTAAGGTTATCACCGAATTCAGATTGTGGGCTCGCGCGATGCAAAAAGGGATTGGGAATCGCTTACGCTCGTTCCCAGACCATCAGTCAGGTCGACTCGAGGTGGTACAGACTTACAAATGTCCGGATGAGGAGCTGGAGCGCAAGGTCCCTAGTCCTCCAAAGGACGCACGTCGTACTAAACAGGGCGACGAAGATCAAGAAGGTTGCCTGCAGGAAAAGTCGGGGGGAATGATCAGTGCTTACAGGTTTTATGATAATTATCAAATGCCGGTATATAGAGAAGGTCAACCGGAACAATGCAGCACGGTTAGAGAATGTGCGATGATAATGCTACGAAGCTAGTATGCTATGTTTGAAAAAAGGCTGGTGTGTATATGTAAAATAATAATTGTACACCTTGAACAGCATATGGTTCGAAGTAATTATCATTTTACACGGGAGCTTCATGGTGGATGCACACTGCTGGACAACGGTATGTCTCGCAGTACTGCAGTACTCCTGACAATCTCCTGGTTGTTTTGTCGACCGTGAGTGCTTTTCTTTTCTGTCGACTTACCTCTCGTCTGTCAGTCAAGTTTGTAACAGGCATTCCGCGCCTTCACCAGCTCCGCGTCAATGTCATCCCTAGGTCGACACGTCGCTCGATCACAACAGCGAGTGCATGAACATGCTGAACTCGGCGGATGTATTACACATAACGTGGCCAGACCCAGAGTCGCTCGATGCGAGAGCATAGCGCAGTGAAGCGGCCTTATGGAACGACGTGGAATATAACTCCTGGCCCCCAGCATGCTGCTGCTGCACTGCGACCTCTACGTCTAAGACTCGACAGACGCGGTAGAAATTTGAATGCGCTCACCTGGCTCCAGTAGCCTGAGGACGATGACAGCTACCGCAGGAATGTGCCCGAGGTTGTTGCGAGCGCTCGTGAGACATGCCCTGGCACCATTGAGATGCTGTCTGGCCAATGTCGACGCGCGGGTCCATGCGGATACTGAAGGACAGCGATACGACAAAGGTCGAGTTGGAATGCGGCCGGCAGTGACGAGCCGCAGGGAACAGCGCGAGAAGACAGTGGGAAGACGCCAGTGCCCGCTGGAGGACACGCCCTGGCGAGAGGAGAGCAGTAAGCACGTCCATCAGGGAGTGTGTAGAGAGAGCGCGAGTGAGACTGAGAGGCGACGGAGCCTATGCAGGACTTGACAGGAGTCGATCGAGTAACTGAGGATCGCAATGATCGTCAAACCGTTCAGCTAATCTGGCCTCAGCGAGTCGAGCGATGCGTCACGCCACCAATATGGGTTCACAGTCCATCAGCCACCGTTAGACCGACACAGATGGCGTAAGTTCGATATGTGAGACTGAGACCATACGTGGGGGCGAAAGCAGTAAACTTTGAGGCTGTGTGGTCTGTGATCCAAAGAACAGAGTAGACACAGACTGGGTCACAGGGAGAAGAATGATCTGTGACTCGATGTTGGCTAAATTTGGGGCGAAACGTCTGTCTCCTGATCTCGCAGTCACGGTTGCTTTACATTCTGTGCCGCAATGCCACGCAAAGCCGCAACGCCACGCAAGCGAAACACGACATGGAGCTGTGCTCCCTGATTACGGAAAGATACTGGTATGTGCTTTAAGCGACAAAGCGAAGAGGCAGGAATGGAAATAAACCTTTTTACACTGCTTCTTTTACTGCCGCTCACGTACGCATTTCTTCGGCCACACGTTGACGTAGGAAACGTGCAAGCGCTCTCTGGGGGATATGCAGTGCACGATACGCCACAACTGCTGCGCTTACACTCATATAAATGCAGAAACCGTTCGTTCTCATGTCCAATTCCTTTTCCCAGGCATTTCTATCAACTGGCCACAATCAAAGAAGCACAACATCTTCTCTGTCCATCGCACCATTTATTCCTCGACAATATGGTCTACGTGCCTCCAGAAATTCGTGATATGATTATAGGCTATCTCTGGTACGATCCAGCAGCCCTGAAGAAGTGCAGCACAGTTTGCCGAACATGGCTTCCGCGATCTCGACTTCACAGTTTTCACACCATCGTCATCGCGGGTGACAACCAGTACGCCCGATTGGAGCGAGTCGTCGTAGTATCGCCTGCCATTTGCGACTTCGTGCGATGCATCACCTTTAAAGGTGTTTTCCGTAACTCGTATCCCGGTGACGGTCTTTTCCGTGTGCTGCAGATGCTCAGTCGAGTGGAGGAGGTGGCCCTGCAGGACTGCGAGGAAGTCGAAGCACTGGTCGATTGGGATGGAGACATCTCCTCTTACTTCCCCATGGTTCGGAGTTTCCGTCTGCTAAAGGGAGAGATCCTTGGAAACTCGTGGACTGTGGGATTCCCGAGAGTGTATGATGGGTATCGCGTCCGCCGAATACTTGCGGAATGTCCGAAGCTCCGTGCGGTACACTTTGCCGGAGTTCAGCTGTCTCATCCTACAGCAGGAGTTGGTCCACTGGATGCTGCTCCGGAAGGCAACACTGGAGCATCTCGCCAGCTCGACATCCATGACCTCACTCTTTCCTATGATCCGACACAGATAACCCCTGGTGTTCCTCCTCCCCTGTCATGGCTCTTTGCGCCTCCTTTGAGGTTACAGCTTCAGACTCTTGCCCTGACGTGGTGCAATAAGAGTTCACCCACTCCGCTCGGCGTTACCGACCAGGAGTTGCTTTGCAACTCCAAGAACAGCCTGGAAGAACTGACGCTACTGTGTCCCCAGTCTGTTTTTCATGTATACGACCTGCCTTCCCCACCTGAAATGTTTCTGGATCTGGCCCAGAATTCACGGTTAACTTCTTTAAAACTCATCGTGCCGTGGATAACCGGCAGTTATGTTTCTGACCCAGGGCCCGAAATCGCGGCATGGATCAAAGGTTTCCACTCCCAGTTGACAATGAACACCGCCAGCCTCACTCGGTTGACCCTGGTGGAAATTGAGTTGAAGATAGAGTACGCCTCTGTAAAAGAGCGGGGGATACTCGGACCTGTTGGTTACTGCTCTGACTGGGTTCCAATCGACAGCCAACTCGCCGCTTTGGCGGTTGACTGCAATACAGGTTGCGGTGCCAAGAGGCGCATCGAGGTTGTCTTCAAAGTGAACCTCGTGCACCATGATATCCTCGATGTCCCATCTAGCTACATTCGAAGGTGGATTGCAGCCCGCTTACAGCTGTTTTGCGACTGCCCATCGAGTCGGCTGGATGTGATATATTGCTCCAGCCAAGCAAGCCTGAAGGCGAGCGGCATGACTTGATTGTGTTATATCCACCGTATTTGAGTTTCATATCTCACTATGGACATTTATTTTTGTGAAAGTGCGACAATTACAATATTTGAGCATCCCAAGTCGTGGTTAAATACAGTAGTGCCGTGCAGTATGAAATGGTTGTTGCACATGTTGGCTTTGGGAAATACAGTTCATGCCAGTGCCAGTTTTCTGAAATTGCTCTGAGTAATATAGAGAGACAGCCGATAAATGTTGAACCTCGCTCTCCGTCCATCCAATCGGACGTCAATACAAGCGTGGCTCAACTCGGTACACAGGTACGCTTCTTATAGTGTCAGCGACCTTATGAAACCGAATTTTAATCACGGGCACCGAAGTGGGCACTAGACGCCGTACCTAGAGAATCTTGTGTACCTATGCTTCAGAGAAAAGTACCACGAGTTTAGAATACACTCGTCTGTAATAGATGAAACTACCCTGTTTGGAATGGGGCCGAAAATAAAGGATAACTCACATGTAGCCTAGCTAATCGACCCGAGGGAACCAAGGATCCGAAAGCAAGTCCACAGCACTGGCCCGCTCAGCAGGATCGAGATGTAGGCACCTGCGCATGAGGGCGCCTGCGGACAACACATCCGCCGCATCTATAACGATGTGATCGTCGATACACTGCCAGCAAGGCTCAAAAGGGTAGTTGTAAAGTTGTGGATGGGCCCTTAGGTTACCTATGATATAAAGTTAGGTAAAGATCAGTGATAGGAGTGTGTGCACGTACACGTCCAATCAAAAAATCAGCCAGCCCTTTTACTGACCGCCAGTTGTTCTTTGCCGAAATCTTCGCCCGTGAAGGTTAGCATCGCGTAAAGGAGAGCGGATGGTTTGTCAACTTGGTCAACTTTGGGGAATGATTTGTACTTGATGCCCCTAGTTCGCCACTCGTTTTGTGCTAAGCTCGGATTTAGACTCATTGCAGAACGGCGCGAGATGCGCCGCGCTCACTGAAGGGTTTCTGCTCCTTCAATAGTTCATTCTAAAACTGGGCTGCGCTTCGATTCGCTGCAGACCACTGGCTGGGCACAAGACTCGAATCCTATATTCGTTGATACACCGCATGCTTCAATTCGCCCCTGGTTTCCTCGTGAATTCTGACGTTGGTTGTCCCGCTTTTATGGATATTACTTACGTTCGTGGAACCGTTATCATGGATTGAGGCATGTCTTATTCGCATATGATAGCACTCCACCAGAGACGTACCGATGTTGGTTTTCTCTTTCGTAGTAACACACAGGATATCTGCTATCTAGTGACACCATATCTCCTCAAACGCATCTCAAGCACATCAAAGACAGCACAGCAGTTACTCACAACTTCAGAATGCCCGCCTTCGCCCAATACTCAAGCGTCTTCAACATATCCTCCTTGTTCAACTGCCGGAATTCCGCCAACGTTGCCGAGCAACGCTGAGCCTTCTCCGTGCTTAGTCTTATGCGCCCATCGAAATTGCCCCTGCGGAAGAACTCTAGCAGCGTCACAGCAGTGTCTTGCTGCTGCACCTCCCGAGAGCTCGAATTCTTTCCCGCCGTCTTGGCTGCTGCCGCTGCCGCCTCCAGCCGCGCGAGCCACTCCGCGTATGGGACTAGCGGCAGGCTGAGGCGTGCGGCTGCGGGCGCGAAGAGCGAATCCCATGGTACGGGGCGCGGATGCACCAGGTTCAGGACGGGTTCGACGGTCTTGGAGCCGACCATGTCGAGGATTGCCGAGGCGGTGATGTCAACCGGGAGCCACGCGACGATCTATCGAGTCCAACAACAATTTTAGCAGATTAGGATACTGGGACAGAGAAGACTAAGGCACGTACGTCATCATGTGAAGGCACGCAGCCCAGGGCCTGCGCGGCGCTCACGAGAGCGCCGACCCACTCTTTCGTGTTCCACCCGCCGTTGAGCGTGTCGCCGCTGATCTGGCCCACGTGCACCGAGGTCGTGCGGAGCCCACCTTGCTGCGCGGCGTACGCAAAGAGCTGCTCTGCGACCCACTTACTCTCGCCGTACCCTGCGCCCATCGCAACCTTTGGATCCAGAATTGGCTCTTCGGCCACGGGTATAGATGTGGGGTCTCAATGGGCATCTATTCAGTATATGCATTCCACTGTATCATTCTACTAACTCACTGCTGAGGACACCCATGGAGCTAACAAAGAGAATCCGCGGGCCTGTGGAGCTTGGAGATCCGGCGGAGAGATTGATCAAGTTGCGGACACCGGCGATCAAAGGCTCGAAGGAGGACAGAGAAAGGTTGAAGTCGACTCGCCAGGCTATTCGTTCTCGCGTCAGGTTGTTAGCTGTCTGACCGTAGCGTGGGTCTCACCGTTGTGGACGACTGCTGTCACAGAGTCCCGAATCTAGCGTCCCGTCAGCGTCGTGAATCTGGAGTCTATTCACGAACCACTTACCTCATTATATTTCTCCTTGCTCAGACCCAGATATTCTTTCGGTAGGTCGCTCGCGATCAACTCAAGTTTCTTTGAGTCCAGCAGAACGACGTCAAGGCCCCAAGTCGTGAACGCCTCCTGCTGCCGCGCCCTCAGCGCAACATCCGAGCCTCGGGAGTCCCTGTTCAATGCATACACCTTGACGATGTCTGGCTTCTGCAGGAGCTGAGAGAGTAGATGGCATCCTAAGCGACCAGTGGTACCCGTCACCAAGAAGGTCTGCGCGTCCCCGGCAGCTGCGGTTTTCCCTCCAAAGCGCTTCGGGAAAGAAATCGTGGCAGCGTACTTCTTCACCAAGTCGTGCATCTCTTTCGCCTTCATCTCTACCTGGGAGGCCCCATTGGCCTTCTTACCTGTCGAAGCCAGGTGGAAGACGAAGTCGCCGAGGATGCGGATGCTCGGGTGCATGTACACTAGGTTATGGGGCACATCGTGCATCGAAGCCGTCGTCGACGTCCGAATAGCGTGGATGATCGTGTTACGTATCCAAGTCGCCTGCAGACTGAAAGCCATGCATCAGAAAGAGATAGCTAGATGCTCGCACAAAACTCCGAATCGAACCTGTCACATCCCTGCTGGAAGAGGTCATCGTCGTCACTCAACTTCATCTGCATCACCCGTTCTACCAGCTCTCTGATGAACTCGAGCGTGGTGTCACTGGTCCATGAGACAGGTATGGGTACTTCAACATCGGATGAATCCTGCACCGCCTTATAGACCGCCTCAATTTCGTCCGCGTAGGCGTCGATGCATATCTGGCGACGAATTGTTCCCTTCGCGGTCAACTGGAAGGGCTTTGAGGGATTCGTCACGATGATCATCTGGAAATCTCATCAGCCCGATTCCCTCAGGAACGGAAGTATCGGAATCTGTACCTCCTTAAATACCCTTGAATGAGATGGCGCGTATTCATTGACTTGCTCTACAGTCGGCCTGGGATGACAGGACAATCAAGCATGCTTCCATAATCACTAGAACAGACACTTACCATATCTTGTTGCGGAAATCAGCCAATTCGCCTTCGTCGCTGGAGTCAAACGGCTCCGTGGGTTGGACAAGCACGCCATTTTGGAAGCGACCTCGCCCAAACATGAGTGCGTGCTTAATGTGAGGATCGGTGACAAATATCGCCTCTGCATCCCGAACGTCAACTGTTGAAAAGCAACTTTGAAATATCTCTATTCCGCTCACCCAAAGGAGTGGGATTAGTCTGTCATTAAAAGACATGTCAGTATCTGATCGATAGTATGCGTCGGAGAGGCATACCTTCTCTCCGGTTGAGAGCATGATCTGGTCATCCACACGGCCATACACCCTGTAATATCCAGGTAACGTGGGATGCTTCTGGAGCAAATCGCTAGATGCATATGCAGGCCTTCCATTGATAGTGGTGTTGATAACAAACGGCTTAACGTAGCGCCCTGCCTGAAGGGATGAAGTGAAGAGACACCGTCAATCGTTCCTCAGACGTGTTGCACGGACAGCAAGTACGACATCAACGTACAAGAATCACAGGTTCAAAAAGGTCATCCGCATCTTCCTGAGGAACCATTTCTACTTCAGTGTGTGGCGAGACCTTCGAGTACTCCCAGCCTGGATGCTTCGACACATCAGGAAGGAACACATTCATGGTGAATTCGGTTCTGCAAGTGCATCATTGGATGACGCAGCGAAGCAGCGTGCACACCACTCACGCGCCGTATACAGAGATTAAGGGGACACCTGCAGCGGACAGTCTGTCTCCTACAGCCTTGCTCAGCGGTCCACCGCCATAAGCCTGGAGAATCTATTGAGTGGACGCGTGCAAAATCAATGGCAATACAGATGTACCAAAATATTCAGCGTCCGCATCTTCGACACGTTCTCGGAGGATTTGCTCCATTCCTGCAGGAAGCAATAAGTAGTGCGTGTAGCAAATCATATTCCTTTACAATACCTCAACAAAAGAGGGCACTGCGAAGGCAATATTGCAACCCGTGGCGACAATCGCGTCCAAGAATAGTTCCGGCGTAGGGACCACAGGTGGAGAAGCCGGCTTGAAGCAGCCTATGAACGCGCCCGTACACAACTGTGAAAGTGAGCAGATGAACAACATTTACACAAATCATGTAAGGGTAACGCACGGTCATTGCGATGTTCATGGTGCCCATGGCATCTGTAAGAATGTCAGCGATATCCAAACAGACTTCAACTAGTTGCGACAGGTCCGCTCACGAAACATGGGTGAAGCATGGGCAGCTATGTTGAGGCCACAAATATCAACCTCTCCGAAATCTACAGACAAGGCGACAAAAAAATCAGCGGACGCGACATCAACGAGCAAACGTAGACGCACATGCTGCTGTTCCTCCTTGAATCAAATTGGAGCTAGTGAGCCTAATGGGTTTCGGAAACGCGGTAGACCCTAAGTGGAAAAGATACATTGTCAGCCAGATGTGCGGTGGCCATGAATGCAACTTACCAGAAGAATGCAGAATGAGCGTCACGTTGTCGACATTTCGCTCCCGAATCTTCTTCACCCCCTTGCCTTCCTCGTCATTATAGAGATCTGAGAAGTGGGGCATCGGAACAATGTCTACTTTATCTCCATCTTTGGCCAACAACTCGTTGGCATGGTGGCCAAGCCTCTGGGTCGCAGCATCCGAGCTAACAATCAGCTGGAGAACTCCGGTCTTCTTGACGAGGTGCGCCACGGCCGTTGCGGAATTGCGAGTCGAGATAGGGAATGGAATGAGCCCCAGGTGCATGATTCCCACAATGAGTGAGAAGAACGTAATCGTATCTGGGCAGTAATGAGTATCAGAATCGGCGCAGAGATAGAGATCACCTCAAACGAACCAGATGTCGCGAGGATCCCGATAGTAGGAGCATCGAGCCCGTCCTGCTGTGCTTGCAGCGCATACTTCTCCTCCACGCGTTTGAAATGACCGGACATGAACTCGGCGGCTTTGCATATTCCACGGTAGGCCTCTGAGTAGCAAATCGTAGTGAGTTTCTTTCCCTCATCAGGATACCTGAACAGCGGGTGTCTAGGGCTATTAGCAGCGTGATGGGTGAAAAGCTCAGGAATCGTCAAAGAATCGTCGAAAGGAGGACGAGAGAACGTGGTGCTGGTGGCACCTTGTAAGGTGGGAACACTGGAAAGATCGAGCATACTGGATTGCAGAGCGAAAAGTGGAAGAGGTGCGAAGAGCTCACCAGCCGTGGGACGTCTATTTCACTGTCTTCCCACAGAGAGTGAGAAAAGACCGATGCGCACGCATCAGAGTTCCCTCATAGTCAATGTTGTTGACTGAAAGGCGCATCACCCGGAGAGCATGTTGGCATTCTGGGATTCTTCGACGAAGATTAGGTACGGTTTACCCCGCGCGTACTGACAGCGGCGATGGCAACCATGAGCGACGATGCACTTGATAAGCTAATACAACTTTAAGGTGAGTAATGGCGACGAAGTTTGAGACTCCATCAGAATGAAGGAAACATACATCGTCAATACTTGAAATTTTGCGGCGACAAACCGGCTTCTTGAGGAGCACAGCACGTGAGTGCGTGAGCGCTTGAACGGCGAATACACGATCCAGTCGATCACTGGATCTCTCGCGGAACCGCTTTCATTTTTTTCCCAGGCTTTGCTTGTCTCGCGTGCGCCCTCTGTCAGAGAAGTCTCCACCCACTCAGGACGTTTTGGACAACATATCGCCCAGAGTGTCGTCACCAAACATATTTCGGCAGATACTCAGCCGGCAGGTGTGAGTGCCGTGGAAGCATCTCCTACGTCACTGCGGACGTTCAATTGCAGCGACCGTGCGAGTGGCCGTAAGCACAGCTGATCGCGAGGGGATGGACGCATGCTAGAGAAGTCAGATAACACTCGGCACTAGTCGTAGCAGCCCGCGGCGCCGAGTTATCACCGCGGCTATAACAAGGTTGAGGCTAGATGGTGTGAGTCGCTAAAAATGGATTGAATACGAACCAAGTATATTTGGAAAACTTCAGCGACTAAAATGAAGACGGAAGAAGTCCCTCCATCCTCATCTTCCTAGCTGAAAACTAAGAACCTTCAACCCGGTTGAGCACCACCCTCGGCTAACTCCGGTGCCTCGACTCCTCTATTCACCTGATATCTTTACACCTTGGCAATAGGTGCGAAAATCAGTGTTGTTCGTGGAAAACAGTGATGACCTCGTCTGACCGACAGGGGACTAGGTGCATCCAGATCACATCATTTTGCGGTAGATTCATGGATCGGAAGGCACGAGAAGGGTGGAGTGAATCATTTTGGCCCAAGAAGTCTTCAACCATCCTCACGCACAGACAATCACTGTAACAGGAACACGCCTCCGGAAGAATACCCTTGCAGAAGTTTCAAATCTGGGGGACAAAACATCCCGTCCATACCTGCATGAAGATTTAGCCACCAGTACCATTCGTGGAATTTCCCGAGAATCCGCTTACCCTGATCATTTGCTGATCATGGCCGTGGTGTTGAAGATGGGGATGTAAAACTCACCTGCGAGAAACGTGACATAGCCTGCTATAGCATTATGCGAAATAAGATATGTGTCATCATCTGCTCAGTACGCTTTACCGGTATTCAGAACTGCCAGATATTAAAAACTAGTTGCAACAGGTGAGATCACAGTACGTACCATCATTACCAGGAAGATTGCTGACGGAAGTATTGAACCATTGTGTTAGGAGCTGTCGCGATCGCTGCATATGAACGAGGTGGCAAAGCGTGCCAAGATCGAACTAGTCCCTGACTCCGGATTCGTTCAAAAATGACAGCTGGACGGATGTCAGGAGGACTCACCTGTGACGTTGGGCGCGAGAGTGAACAGGCGGCTAGCTGGTCTATGAAAGACACCGAGACGGGTCAGCGTAGATAATGAGTGTGAAAGGTCAGACACGCTTACTCGAATATATCGGAGAGATAGCGGCACTATTTTTGATAGGATAGTCGGCAAGGCAAGCCCCAAATTCGACAGTGGCACCCTACTCTTCAATTCAGAATGACCTCACCCTCAAGGTGACAATATTGTCGAAGGAGACATACCGGGGAGCATACCGGGTGAAGCGGTACCACAATAGATCAAAAATAATTCTCTGAACACGAAACCACAGAGCTGACAATCTGACAGGTCTCATCTTGGCAGGACTTTGGGGTTCCGGATAGCTTCGGACACGAGTCTGAAGTGCTGTTTATTCTACAAGATGCGAACGACGGGAGTCCGAACTGTGACACAGTACCCGCTCGAAACAGTTTGTCAACTTCCTATAAGATGCTTTCGCTAAACGTGCACCACCAGTGTCACCGTCATGCAATGGAGAGAAACCAGTGGCATTGCAAATCGGATTTGCATCACATCGGGCTTACTGATCTACAGAGCTCAAGTCATCAGCAACAGCTGGAGATTGGACGCGATTCTCATGCATTACTGAGGGAGTCGGTGACGCCTCGAAGGCATTTTGTACGTACTTCTTCTTACTAGTACTTACCCCACAATATTTGACAGGACACGACTTTGGAGGCCGATACGCTACCACCGATCAAAGCGAGTCAGCAGCTGACCTATTCGCACAGCTCGGCGACTGTTGAAGGTGAGCGGGTGTGAATGGTACCGCTGAAAAAGAGCTGAAGTATAGGCAGTTGCAAAACTTACGGGACGAGCGCGCCCAGCAACTGTCAAATATGAGAACTGCTCAGCTATGAGCATCATGCATGCATCATCTTCGTGTACGGACAAGGCATAATGAGACTGGAGGATCCAGGCTTCGTTCTCTAATCCTCATAGCGATTCGTGAACGCAAGAAACAGACACGTGCCAGTGGTCTGCAAGTGCGGGAGTCAAGCGCCTCCCAAATCTAGAGGCCAACTCTGATCTGGGCGCTGACGGAGTGACATGGTGTTCCGAGCCTTGGTCCATTCGCATGCCATTAAATAATTATGAATGTTAAGACTTCCTCTTGACCAACAGCGGCGCATCGAATACTCTTCGATTATGATCCGTCGGAGCTGTTTCACTTCAAAACAGGTTGTCCCGATCTTCTGGGGCTCTGCTAGCTTTTACCGTTGAGGTGAGTATTTCCCACCTACTCTCTGAATACCCAGTCCCAGATGACGTGCGCACGCGAGTATGAGCCCTGCGACATACTCCGGAGGTCGTATACACGAGCACAACGCTCTGCGTTGGTCGATCGCACATTCTGCTGTGGTGTCCCCTTGCACTTGCGATATGGTCTTTGAATATTGCGTAGTGGAACATGTCTAAATCTCATTTCTCAGTGGGCGACGATTACTGGAATCGGTAGCGATGCAATCAACCACATGCTCGTATAGACGTCTCTCCTGTCCTTGCTCCTACCTCTATCTAAGTGCCGCTGGAAACGTCACCTCCGTATGTTTCACTGCTTCCGCTACTGATGCCAGAGTATAGGAGCGACGAATTGTCCGCCCTCTATGTGCCTCCTTCGTCCATGATATAAATCAGTACTTTCTCTCCCATATCCACGCTACTTCGATCTTCATGATGAACCATTTTTGCCTGACTCCTATTCACTCATCTACGTATCTATCCCAAGGCATCGAAGTGTAATGCAAAACGATCAGATGGAAGCGACGTCGTTGAACGGTCTGTCGCAAGAATAATGGCTTCATATTTATAATGCTGAGCGCGCCACCCTCCAGTATGCGTGGAGTTCGCATGCACAGAAGAATGGTCCATCGAGTAACGCCGCACCGCGCGTGTACAAGAGCTGGCTCGCGAAGTGTGTACCACCGACCACTCCAGTGACGGTACGCGCCATACATATAACAGCTGCATCACCACACCCTGCATGAGGTTGCCAGTTCCCGTGAGTCCACCGAATCAGGGTGCGGGGGAGGCGAAACGGAAATGGGGGAGCATGCGCAGACACTGGGGGGATAACGTCTGCACAGGCCCACATTGCGCAGCATGCACTACATAACGCGGACCGTTCTCGGAGTACGCGCGGGGCGCTCGGAAGCATCTTTGAAGAGGGAGCTGAGAGCGCGCTGGGATATCGGCGGCAAAGCCGGAGCTGCGATCTGCGTAGATCGAGGTGTTATCCCAGATGAGATTGAAGTGGTATGAAATATCGAGATAAATCCGCATACCAAGACAGCTCCAAGCTTACGCACGTATACGTGCTCGTCGGGAAGTGAATACTTTCCGTTCTCTACCCGTTTGAAGGTATGTACACACGACGACTGCTAGGAAGGTTTTCACCGGCTCTGAGATGAATGTAGATCGTCAGGCATTGTTCGTTGCGAGGTGTTGGGATTACTACAGGTCGACCACCCAATCGATGAGTATGCCAGTCAGCAGAGTGCAATCACAGACAGAAAGATAGAATGAGGAAACGAGGACTCAACGAAGGCTCTGATGAGGGCAGAGACCGAACTCTTTTTTGCAGCGAGAGAGGTGTAAAAGAGCAAATGTAGAAGCAGACGAAGAACCTTAACTCATCATACGGAAGAGTTCACAGAGTCTCGTTCTACTCGCACATCCACTTTGGTCGCGTTAGCCTCGTACTCAATGCCGTCCGTGTAGCAGAATTAATATTGTCAGCGCCGCATGTGAACATCATTGCCACGTGTGAGTCCTTTTTGCTGCAGTTGCCAGTTGGCGTCATGACCGCGTCCATCGCTATGCTTAAACCTACAGTCAGGTGCACTCCGCCTCCGCCGTCTCCTGGACGTCCACGACCTGGGCCAGAGCGCACTCCGAGCAGCCGCGTGTGATGGTGCGCGTGCGCCGGCTCGAGACTACGCCTGCCAATGCTACTATCTCGACGTGCTCGATCCAGCCTAAATCCTCCTCACCGTCAGAGCTACAGAAAAATGGCTCGATAAAATACCAGTCTCAGCATCACACATCTACCCTTAAGGGCGACCCGTCTGTGTCATATGATTAGACTCTGGGCTCCAACCAGCGTCCGAAGGGGACTTAACTGCTATTATGAAATCCGACCATGGAACTGTAAGTCTGTAATTCTTATCATTTCACCCACACACGAATATGCTTCTAACCGTGGTCTCTCGACTTTCAAGTACTTACTTTCGGCAGGGATAATAACGTGATGCGGCTTCTGCGTGAGAGTCTGCACTTCGTATCGATATCCGCTCTCCCCGCGTAGCTTCACCTGCAGTCTCTGATCGATAGTGAACGGTACACCACCCACGGAGAGCAATATGCCTCACGAGCCTAATCCCGCTCCCGTCTCCGACATCGTGTCTACTTCTCCGAACTCTGACAATTCTGATAACGGAGTGAACGCATCCATGCAGGGTGAGACTACACAAGACGTCCGAAGGACAAGAAACACTTACTGGGATATTCACTATAACATCACACCCATCGAGGTCGACCGCGTCCGCCGGAACAAGGATTGGGAGAAGATCCTCGCCTCGCTCACAGCGATTGATGTCTTCTCCATCACGCAGCAAATCTTTCTAGAGGTCCCAGACGACAGGATGCAGGAGTTGCTCCAGAAGACACGCGATACCACGAAGGAAAGACAGCACTTAGCTGCCCAGGCGCTCGAGTTTTCACTCTCGGATAACGGTCAGATTGGCACGGTCTGGCTGCTGCTCCCGGAGCACGAGCGTCAACGACACATCCTTGTAGGGCTCGAGGCCGCGTGCGAGATGGCATTAATGGGCTCCGAGGACCGTGCCCTGTGTCCTGAGCTCTCCGTGAAACAGCTGCGGAAGGGTGCAGGACAGGCGTACGTTGACTTTCTTGTGCGCTTTGCAGAAGAGGCAAAGCGTGCAGAGCCTGGCCGCATTTTCACTTTCGCGAGCGCATGGTGGGACTCTGCCACAGACCTGCTCCCCAACTCACCATCTGAGAATGACGAATTTATCCTTGAATGGACAACACTCCATAGGAACGATTTTATCGGTAAGTCTTGCCGGTGTTCATGGTTGTGCCAGTTTACCGAGGTCGTCCAGCTTGTTTTGTTATAAAATCAGTTGTGTCGGTGGTCCACGATATTGTCAACAGAAGCCAGGATATGGATCTAGTCCTAAACCTTATGGACAAAGACGTGGATGTTGCCATTGGACTAGCAAGTGGATTTAGGAACTTGGGAGCCAAGCCTCCCGTTCGCTGTCAAAATTGCCAGCAGGATCTTGAAGAATCCAGCCGGGGCACCAAGTTATCTGTTTGCAGCGTTTGCAATGCGAAGCTGAAAATCAGGGTATACTACTGCTCTCAGTGAGTCTATCTGTGGTTCATCTTCCCGCTACGGTGCTGAATGCGTTCGTCGCCAGTAACTGCCAGAAAACGCACTGGCCAGAGCATAAGAAGATATGTGGAAAATCCCTGCCAGACAGCCACCAATACGCAGCGGCCGGCGGTAACCCTGTCATCTTCGATCTCATGAGTGATCTCCCCCATCGTAAAAAGATCGCCGTCACCGACATCACCGCGGGTTCGCCTGTCCCAGGCTTCGAGCGCTCAGACCCGCTTTAGCTCCAAATCGCGCTCATCGAGCAATTCAAAGACGTCGACTATTTCGTGTACGACGCATCTGGGAACCTGATTCCATTCACCGTGCGAAGTCTCTTCGAGAAGATGACTTTCCGCCTCTTGCGCAAGAGCGCGATGTCGGGCTCTCATCCCATGGCCACCTTGGCGATGGCGGAGTTTATGCTCGATAAACTCGCGGACAGACCAGGGTTCAGCCGCGAACGCATCATGAGGCAAATGTGCGATGAATATGGAGCAGATACCGAGCAGAAGATTGTCCAGTTCGAGCAAGAGACCATTGAGCAGCATGGGGTGGGACACACCGTCCTAGACTCCGTAGCAAGCGGCGTTACTTTGATGGCACCGCGAGTGATGCCGGCACGCTGGAGAAGATGAGCGTTTCGCAGCACAGGCAGAATTAGCTCCCATTGTAGGTTGTGTAGAGATGATAGGGTCTGTACGATGGACAATGTACGACTTTGCAGTTGTTGTGTACGTCCAATATGGTGACTGTTGATGAAACCTCCAGTGTCGTGCGTCAAAGCCATATACAACAACCGGTCTATCAGTGCTGTGACGCTATGCTTCCGATCCTGCGTTGGACACAGTCGGACGATGCTACCTTGGATGAGAAGAATTCGAGCTTGAACAGATGATATCTCCCCATTGCCTCCGTAGATAGATACAAGAGATAGTGGACAGCACCTGCCAGCCTTGTCAACTTCAGGTTGGCAACACCGCACCCCACGTGAGGCAGACAAGACTTACGTGGCGTTCTCACTGCTGTTACAGTGCGAGAGATGCGCCGGAGCGAACCACGAGTTCGCCGTGTGATGCCGCACTGGCGTCCATCAGGCCAGTAGCTGCGAGAGATGACTGGGGCAGGACGACAGTGAGTATCCTTGCCAAACACCCAACTGGTCTGATACTGCTTCCGGTGAGAAAACCCAGGGTTGAGGTCTCATTACATTAGCCAACGGAACAGCGAAGGAACATCCCCCCCAACGGTGGGCGCCGGGTACGCGCAGACTGCGGGTGAAGAAGCGATTCCCAGGAGACCTGAGAGTTGTGACTTCGCCCTCAGCCAATGCACTCGGCCGGTAGAAGACCACCTGCAACGGTCGCGCTCCTTCATTCGTATTTATCGACGTGAGAGTTTAGCACAACCACGATGCGTTCATCTGGTCACCGACAGGAATTCACGCCTACAAGAATTCAATGAGTGCACAAAATCCCAAAGCGGTCGACGCACGTCATATGAAACCTAATCCAACCCTGCCGTTTTAGCTTCAGATTTATGCATACTCTGACAGTTAAACATTAACAATCAGCGAGTAACGGTTGTTGCACGAAGAGAGTCACTACAACGCACTAATCATCTGCAGCTAGCGGGTGATCACACTATGAGAAATAAGGTCCAGCTTCCACGAATTCAACGAAACACTGAACTAACAATAACGGAGTGCGTCGCAAGCCACGTTTTGCGGTTGCATGTTGTGGGTTCAAAGAGGACGTGAGGAAACTGTACAATTGCAACAACCCTGAGTCGTATACTCCGCAGACAACATCATTCACCTACAAACCCAACATCTAAACTTGCGATAGGTGCTGGAAGTGATTCCTCGACACGCGACCGTGCAGTTTCCTTCATCCTGTTTGCGCTGATGCGACCTCCGCGACATTTTCAGAACCACCCGAAGGTTGGGTTTCGTCAAATTGAGGCTTGGTCTGAAAACCACCCGCTTCTCTGCTATCGTCTCCTTGCGACTGAATGACTTGATGGTCTTGATCGCCAACTTCGTCGACAGCCTTGTCTACAACGGGAACACCTGCACCATCTTCCGCTTGTAACTTGCGAGCTTTGAGTTCCTTCCGTTTCCGCTTCCCTTCTTCATACACCTCCATCTTCTCCTTGAAGTATTTCAAAGCTGTGGGAGAATATAGCTGTGGAGGTTTCTCCGGCGTCTCATACCCATAACGACTTGTAGTCCGCTCCGTGATCCACTTGTACCACTCCTCCGTGGTACGGCCTTGCAATAGTGCCACGATGACGATAGTCATGTTGTCGTTTCCGAAGGCACCGTCTGCATTGGGAGCAATGCAGTGGTTGCAGATTTCCTCGCAGACCTTCGGGAGTGTCATGCCTTGCGAAAGGAAAAGCCGGACCATGTTGACGACATCTTGCGACGAGACGCAATCCCAGATACCTACGACACACTAAATTAGGCAAGAATTAACACTCGGCATAGGATGGTCCGCTGCTAACCATCACAAGCCAGAACAAGAAACTCATCTTCCCCGCTAAGCTGGTGTTGCGTAATTTCCGGGTCGGAGGTCACCGCCTGTTTTTCAGGTGGAAGTTCCGAATTCTTCTTCAACCGAAAGTCGCCCAAGGCTCGTGACATGGCTATTTCGCCTGCGTTCGGAACCGTGAGACAATACGGAGGAGCCACAGGCCATAAACTGACCATTAACACGGTTTCTCTCTACAAACCCCCCTGCTCCAGTGATACGAGCCTTTTCCGCTAAATTTGTAGAAGAATAAGTAACGTAAGAAAACGGTAATTGCCCAGACATACTCTCGACATTTGGCTTGTGGTCAACAGACAGTGGTTTGGCCTCTCCCTTGACACTGAGTACGGCTCGTGAGTCTCCGGCATTAGCCTATAACAGATTCAGTGGTTAAGAGAATACGGTGGAACAAAAGATAAAACATACAACATATATTGTGCCTTCAGGTGTAATCAGACTGACGGTAGCAGTGCAACCCCCAAAATTGCCCACGACTGTGCGTAGTCGACGTGGTAGTAAACGAGATGCAAAAGAATAAGTAAAGTGGTTGAGAAACGTACACTTGCTCAATTGTGCGTCAGTTTCAAGGAATGCCTTCTTGAGGGCTTTTGGGTACGCTTTCTCAGTATACTCTGTACCTGCGACCAATATCTTGTGCAAGTTCTCGCTGGCAAATTTCGAAGGAGCGATGTCTGTTAAATGACAGATCTCATCTCCGATTCAGCTACCGAGGATACGTAATGGGCATACCCGAGTGTCCGTCAAAAACAGCGAATAGAGCATTGGTCTCATCCCGCTGATCGAGGTTTAGCTGAGTAATGTGCGTGTCCTCCATAACTGCAATACATCGAAAAGTCGAAGTCAACGGCCCAAGTGGGGAGTGTGGCGGGCGCAGGGAAATACGAAGACTGACCAGTCCTCCAACCTTGCGTAGCGCAGACGGCATAGGCGAATTTGTCGTTCCCATCATGCGTTGTAAACTTAGTGGTAACTACGAAGAAACTATCAGCACGAAACCAAAAGATAATGACGGTACGAACCAGGGATTGAGAGATAATTGCCCTGCAAAAGACGTTGAAGACGTGCCATATTCCGAAACAGCAAACGTAGGACTTACCATATCTCGAGATTGTAACCGGAGAAAGATATGGGCAGTGTCGTCTAAGTAGGATAGAGATGAGTTCAAGGAGCGACGAGGAATGACTCTGTGTCATTATTCGAGTCAAGAGTTTGTTGACGGTTGTTTGTAGAATGGGAAGCACAACATTTACCGTAACGGGAACTCACCTCCGATCAACTCTTATGAAATTGCAATTTAAAAGGGCACAGAATACTTCAGGTAAGCCGCCTCCTTTGGTATTATCGCATGCACCATTCAAGTGAACCGTAAATTATGATGGCACGGGGATTTGCCAAGGCGATACCTATATTGATGGTCTGGCCTAAGGATAAATAGTCTTTAGCCTTCCTTCTGATTTTGAGCGCGCGACGTTGACCATGACATTGCGCGCGGAGGAAATGTTCTACAACAAATCAAGACTGAAAAAAATGCAACTTAGAGTATCCACGGCCATAGGACTTCGAAAGCACCGCATCCCGTCCGATTTGCGTAGTTAACCGGAGTGCCGTCTAGTTAGTACCACGGTGGGGGACCACGCGGGAATCCTGGGTGCTGTGGTTTTTCTATCTGGTTTTCTTTCTCTCCAGCGGCGGCAGTATGACTCTTCCTTTTTACAAGATTTTTCTTCAACTTGATTCTAATTTTTGCAAATAGAGTTATCCTTTTTTTATCCACTTTCTTCACTTTCTGTGCAGATAGCTATGCAGTTATTGCAAGCATTCTCACATCTGTCAGCCTCAGGGTGCATATCACACAGGGCCAGTCACAGATGCATACATACTGTATCTGCCAGAGTAGTCATTGCCCGATTCAAAGTACGACGCTTCCCATAACAGGCAGCAGACCCAACTGCGCGGCGCCTTGGGCGCCTCCGCGACGACACGAGGCTACTGAACGTCGATCAACTCGATAAGGAGTGCTGTTGAACGACTGCAAATTATACAATCCCAGAGATGTGTGTGTGACGTTTCCTTATCGTCTCGTTGAACATCTTGGTAAAATAAACCAACGAAAAAGCAGTACGATATGGTCCTTGGATGCCGACGCAACGACCAGCGCATACACGGTCCTATCCCCGACATATCCTATTCTAAGAACCACCGCCAATGGTAACGAGTAACTTGCATTTTGGCGTGTCTCCAGCCAAAAAGCTGTCAATAACACCCAAGCAATAATCATACACCAATCAAATCAAATCACATATATTTACGCACCTCACCTATGGCTAACGCCTCCACGAACTTGCAATCACTCAGGCACCGGCTGGGCAGATGCGCTGTCTCGAGCGCGAATTGGCAAGGCCCGCTTCATCGGTCGCGGCGATGTCTTCCTTTGTTAGTTCTGTACGACCGGAGAGACGCGATGACGTTCAAGCATAGACGCACCCTGTAGGAAAAAAATCGTGGAGAGCGGTAGACAGAAGGAAATCAGCCAACTAGGAGGGTGAATAAAAAGACTCGCGCATAGAGGTCTCCCGCGACGATGTACCCCTCCGGACGCTCTTTCTCCATTCTCAACCTGTGGAACAAGGCATTAGAGAGGATCTTGTGCGGAAGGCGAGGGAAGAAGGAAGAACGTATGTCACGACGAATATGCCATCACGCGTGCCCACGCGAGGAGGATCTGCTCGGCCGCCGCATGAAGGCGCGTCCCAATGGCCGCGACGGGAACATCGACTGGGCCCCCGAGGTGGTGAGGCAGCGGACTTTTATGCGGGGGCGCATTCGTCAGTGAAGGGCTCAGGAAGAGGGCGGAAGAATGACCAGATGGCGAAAGAACGGGACATACGATCTGGGCGATCATGTAAAGATGAGGGTAGGAGAGATGCGCATTAGTGAGCTGTATGCCTCGCTGACGGTCCAGTGCTGAATGCCAAACTCGACCAGTGGGCCCTAGCGGTCGAGGACGTAGGGGTGGAAGAAGATCTGCGGATTCGGTCAGCTGGATTCACGGACATCCTGTTGGACTTGATACAAGAAGGGCTGAAATGGACTGGACACGCATATATGCGCCCTTCTCGGCCCAAGCGTACTACCAAGCACGTAGATGCCTCGCAAGAAGATGGGCCAATAATAACGCGGGATGGCATCGCCTTGCAAGTGAACAAGGCGGTCATAAATGGCGGCCTCTTTATGCAACCTACGGATCAGTGGACTATTCCCAATGACCACCTTGCAAATGATGTTCTACATCGCAGGTTCAGCACCATTCAGGGTGCCAAAGCAAAACTGGTGTGAATCGCTGTGGTAGTCGGGCAGTGATCTTCCATCGCTGATCTCTGGTTGCAATTTGAGATCGTGGGATCGGAACAGAGTGTAAGGCTGTGGCGCAGTCCTGGCGCATTGAGAGCAAGCTGGAGCGTAGACATGGACTGAGCAATCAGAGTCGGTGGGAGAGAAAGTTTGCCTCGCTTTTAGGCGGGATCGTCACGGTGTAATGAGATCATTGTCAATTCGATCGGGTGTTGCTACAAGGAGATGGAGGGAGGACTTATCAGCGTCCATAACATCACCGCGCGCACTGATGGCAGTCATCACTGTATCATAACCCTGTCAACAGCGACGCACATACAGTATGAGCCTTCATTATTCCTGCATGTGATAGTCGTAACACATCGACAAACTTGAAACAACTGACTTCACAAGTAAGAATAGCAACAACAATGAGAACGGTATACCTCAGATCTCCAACTAACGGGTCTTCTTGCATTCTCAGCCGTCGAGCTTCATAATACTCAGCGAGCACCTGTCGAGCTTCTTCAAGTGCTACTTCCTGGGGAATCTCGGCCGGTGCCCATGAAGCCATTTCTTCCGAAGTCTCTGCGCGGTCCAGAGCAAGTGTCATACCGAAGCATATGACCGCGCCTGCCATCCAGATAAGCACTATCAAGTATGCTCTCGGAGTGGAGTGAAAGAGCACCCACCTGGCGACCATATCTCTGCATGCACGGCGGCAGAATGCAATTCCATACAACCGAACTCATCGGGAGACGGCTCACGGCTGTGAGTCATTATCTTGACGGCTTGGCAAGTATGGTCCACGCGTGCACGATTGAAATCAACTAGCACCGGACGTCCGTCAGGTCGAACAACAACGTTACTCTCGCAAACGTTGTTGTGCCTTATGTTGTGTTCATGTAATTTCTTCAGTGCCCGGAGACACTGAATTTTGAGAACGAGTCAGCAACAATTTGGTGGCAGCGACAAACTGAAGATCGACGCTACCTTAGATTCCAGTCCAAATCGGATAGGGCGTACTGCAGTTGCTCGCCGCAGTACTCTAACACCAGGCACGCACATTTACCCTCATACTCTCCAACGTTGCCCTCGAAGAGGCCGTAACGACGAGGGACAACATCGCCTTGCACTGGAAGGAGATGTTTGTATACCTCAGCCTCTTTTCAAGTTTGCAACCTACGGGTCATCTGACGATTCCCAGTCACGAACTTGCAGATTACATCTTGAGATGCAGGTTCAACGTTCAGCCCCGAGCAAGGAGCTGCCGCAGTAATCCTGCAACGGTTTTGCGCCGCAGACGACCAACTGCAGTTGACTGTTCTGATCATCAACGCGAGGAAGAGAGTATGAACGAGATGCAGTTAGAGGAAGCAGCAGAGTAGACATGGGAAGTAGTTGCTGCGGGACGATATTTAGAGGTTACATATACATTGATTGCAATAGCTCGTACTGCTGCTGGTCCCGGTCAATATCGAGAATTACATGAATGACGTTTCTCTTGAAGACTTGAAGTTTGCCAAGGCTACAGAGACCGTGGGAATGCATCCGACACGTGCCTCCAACACGTCTGTGGCTGAACATAGAACAAAGCACTTTCGTTGCCGCCGCATCCTCGCTCTCCTCATCCATCATCCCCTACGCCCTCCAGTGTGTTTCCCCCGCAATACTTCTTCAAATGCCAGGTACACAGTTCCTTGCCGGTGACGGGCATATCTGGGAACGCACCTGGGTCGTCTACCCGAGAAAGCTGACCATCGTCCACCCGAAACGCCTCCACGACTTCAGTAATACTCGCGAGCTCATCCTCATAATAAGCGATGCCATCCGCGGTGAGTCACCATTCAAGTCCTACTATGCGTCCATGTGTGCTGACAGTTTTCCATGCAGCGCACAAGGGATACTACGAGGCTGGTGTCATCCACGGTAACGTCTCGGAGGAGAACATCGTGATCCTCGAGGGCCCAAACAAGAGAAGTCGGAAGGGTGTATTGGTCGATCTTGATCGGGGCCCTGTATTCCGGAGGCCAGAGCGCCCGGATCCCCAGGGCGCGAGAAACGTGTAGGGCGAGGACGGCGACAGCGTCCGACTCGTTATAGAGGGTCGTAATACCGGTCAAGAGCTTGGACGTCATTCTGTTGTACAGAAAGAGCATTGAAATTGGTCCTAATTTCGTGCGTTCATAATTACATTCGCCCCCGCTGTAAGCATCTGAATTATTCTTGCAACTGGGGAACACACGAGAGAGTGATACCAGTGGGTGAATCCTTGTCAGGTACTGTAGATTACCCAACAGTGACAAGCTTGTGTTGTTGGGAAACGCAACCGCCACCGTACTCACTGTTCTTCACAACAAAGTTTTAGCAAGAACAATAACCATATAGTGAACACATACATCGTGAGTAGAGCCTAAATAAATTTACCCTTGTACTCCTCTTTACAGCTTTAACCATAAGTCCAGATTCTTCCGGCGTGAATCCGCACAACCAGCACAATATCCCAGCCCAGCCCAGTCCAAGCCAGCAACGAGGTCCAAGCCGCTAATAGGATAAAGCCTCCCCCTCCTGGAAGATACCAGACTCGGCGACGCATCTATTCCACTGAGACATGTTGTTCTGCCAAGCGGTTTGGCACTTTGCTATGACAGCATCGTCAGAGTGCTGGAGATGCATATTACGTGCGAACGGAGGGGTATCACAGTCTGAATCCACGCAGACTGCAGCTCGTCGCGAACTACCAGAAGGTGAATGAGGTCTTTGTCACCCGGGGAAGTAGTTTTACGATTGTTTTTCAAATCCCGCTAAAATTGGCTTCGTAGCAATTCGTAGAACGCCCGCTTGAGCACTTCCGGCACGTTGTAATGCTGCGCGATGGTGATCAACTTCGCCCTCTTCGGGTCTGTCACCACAGCTGAACTTGTCCAGGTCGGAAGGCCAAGCTTTACGGAGCTGATAGCTAGCATAAGCTATCGCAGATGGAATGAATAGCGTAGACGCTGCGCGAAGAATGGATACAGTAATCTCGATTGAAAGAGGATCAACGGCGAAAGAACTGTCGAGGGTATGGTGAACGGGAAAACAACCAGAAAGATATTTGAATTCACACGGCGCATACGCACACGAAACAGTAAATGTCGTACACTATAAGGATGCAGTCACTGATGGCAGGCATTCTGGGGACACTTGTATACGCATGGATACATTGCAGTTTCAAATGCCGTCTCGGGTGAAAAATTACAACATACATCTGCTCTTCGTCCAGATTAAGCATGATTGAGTCTCGCAAAATTAGAATGCACGACCCTACGCTGTCGCCATGGGCAAGCCCAACCACGCGTCCAGGTCTTTCCACAGCTTCTCTCTTTTCTCCCCCCACAGCTCTCTCCTTGCGCCGACACACCCGTGGCAATAACCCATGTCGGCCCAGTCCATGTCGCAGAGCGTCTGCAGCGCACATAGCGGGTCATAAGTGCCGCTCTCAACGAGGGTCGGCCCGTTGAGCACCGCGCGCATCCACAGCTCGCTGTTCTTTTCACGTGTCGCACGACAGCGCACGAGCTCCGGTTCGCGCTCTGGATCGCGCATGTCTGAGGGTATCTGCTCGAGAGGACACGGTACCACGGACGGTACGGGAGGCGTGCACACGACGCGGAGCCACTCACTGCGCAGCTTCTCGCGCGTGGAGATTAGGCGCACGAGGTCCGCATGTTGGAGTCGCCGCCCCGCCTCCTCCTGCTCGTCGACGTACATATCATTGTCGTCATCTTCATCATTGTCGCCGTCAGCTTCCTGCTCAAAACTCGGCGAGCGCAGCAGCTCGTAGAAGGCCCGCTTGCACACCTGAGGCAGATTGCACTGCCGCGCTAGAACGATGGCCTCGGCGGCATGTGGGATGCTGTCTGGCGTAAGTTGTGCGAGATCGGACGGCCAGAGGGCTTGAAGACGGTGTGTCGCAAACTCGAGAATGGTCCCAAATTCCAGTGCGTATGCTGCTCGGAGGATCGCAGCAAGTATCGGGGATGGGGGAGGGTTGAATGCATATGCACTGGACAAATGTTCAGCAGCGGGTCAGGAAGATGATATACACTAGCACTTACATTCCCAGTTTCTCTGCCTTCAGCAGCTCGACGAAGTCTTGAACTGTCACATTGGTGAGAGTGTAGAGCGGGCAGCCACTGAACATCGGGACATTGACTTCCTGCACTTCGTTGTCCTCTGCATTGCTCCCACTTGCGCCATCGATATCGACTGCAATAGCCTGGGGAGGGGGACTGTTTGAGAACAACCTCTTGAAAAATTCAGACTGCACTGATAGTCTCGAACGATGAAGCTTGAATGCTATCGTCTCGATCAAAACGACGACAGACCCATCGAGATGCCAGAACTCCTCGTGGCGAGTGATGCGCGCTGCCTTCGAAATGGAACCGCGCCGCGAGCGCTGCGAAGCACTCCTTTCAACTTCGTCCTTCGCCTGCGATAGTAATGAAGACGTTGATGCAAGAGTCATCCGTGGGAAGACAGTCGACGATGCGGACTTCGGTACTTCCGGCTTAACGTCTATGTCTTGTCCAGGGGACAATTGGGTTTGGGCCCTGTGCTTAGGCGTTGGCCGTGGAGCACTGGGCGACAGCGAGGACTTTCCAAAGACCGGCTGAGAGAATGAGTGCGTAGAAAGGGGGGGTTTGATCACAAGACCAGATGGGCCTTGTGTGGCTGTCTGCGGATCTGAAGACGTACGCGCGGTCGACGAGCCGGACTGTGTACGCGAAGAAGCTGGCTTTGAGTTTGAGGAAGACGTCGACTTTTGGGCTGTCTTGGGGGTTAAGGTGGTGCCGACAGCCGTGTCCAAGACATTTGGCTCCACACGTCTCCGCGTACGACTTCGTCGCTCCGAGTCCGGAGATCCGCCCTGAGAAGCGGGGGATTTTGCGCGCCTTTTACGACTTTTCGATCCCGACGGTGTTGTCGTCACATTATGAGAGAGCCGGTATGAGGCGCGCACGGGGGTAGCAGTTGGTGAAACGGCCTTCCTGTCAGGGGTGTTTCCAGGCTCGTTTTTGGATTTTAATCGGCTAATGGCAGGAGAAACGGGTGCTTCGGGTGGACGAGCTGAATGGGCGGTGGATCTACCGGAAGGCGTAGACTGCAATAGCGCGTCAGACTGGTCCGATGGTTGGGCCGTCTTCTTCAGCCCCCGGAGAGAAGTCCTACTTTGGGTTGGAATATTGCCACCGTCTTCCTTTGAATCGTCATCACCTGAAGGAAGTAACTGGTCATCATCATCAGAGGGCGACGTTTCATTCTGGCGAATGGCATGGGTGGGACGCGAGGGAGTAGCGAATCCACGACTGCAAGAGAGGGCCAAACTAGGAGGTTTTGTTGTATGTCCGGCGGGCTGTTGGTTATCGGCAAGAATCTGCGAGACGTCGGGAAGATCCAAATCAGGAGAGGACCTGGGTGAGGCAGAGTCTACTTTGGTCTCAGGTTGGGCATTCTCGGGGGATAGTGCTCCGCGTTGTTCATGCTCTTCGATGAGAACGCGCTGCAGATCTACGTTAGTCGCGTCGCCGTCGCCGTCGCCATTGTCAACGCCATCCACGCCCCCGAGCGACTTCTCATGCTGAGACATGAGAACACGCTGGAGCTCAACGTTACTATCGTCTTCTTCCAGCAGGAAATCGGCATCATCCTCTTTCATGTCGTCCTGCGCAGGGCCTGTGGCAGACGATGGTGGAGGAGACATCCATGAAATAATGCCGTTTGGCCCTGGACACTCCAACAAAAGAGCCCGTGCGTATTGAGAAATATCTGCGCGCAAATATTGACTTCTACGCTCACCAGTTCCTACTTGAGCAGGCAGAAACTACGCTGGAGTATTCCTGTAAATTCGTGGAAAATTCGAATTTGAACGGCGCGAGCGCGGGCTCGCCGCGATACTACAGATGTGACTCGATGCCGCGCGTGTCACGCTTAATCACGCGTCGGTCACAGACAGGCGCGCGTCACATTGCTCTCGAAGGCCCCAGCGGCAAAGTCACACTAGCAACTTGCTTTATTCGACGACGGCGACGACGTCACCATGCCGTCCTTCTATGTGCCTGCGCTCATCGCAGGAATGCTCATAACGGTCTGTGGGCATGTTTAACCCTATAATAGTCTGCGTGGTTGACACGTTTTTACGAAAGGGTTCGAGCAACTCGCTATGGACCAAGTGGCAGGTGAGTAGCGTACGAGTTTTTTTCCTGACCTCTTTTTGAGGCATGTCGCCCTGTCTAGGATATGCAATGCGTTGAGGATTGTAACGACCCAAATCCTGCACATCATGTACTCTATGAGCAACCCGTATGGCAGACGTTGCAGATGTTCCGTACGTCATTGTTAGCATCTCCTTCCTTCCGATTGCTAACCTCTACGTCCATTTAGTGGGAGAGATGCTTTGTGAGTCTAATTTCTGTCTCGATGCCCACCACATCTATCTTCATATGTGGTGCGTGCTGGCACTGCTTGATGCGGTGTGTCCGCCCAACTCGAACGACCCATTGCAGACGGTGGATGCTAATGGGTCTTCCATCCGTCACCTTGATTCATGCAATGACTCATCGCATCTCATAGGTTTCCTCCCCGTGGTATACGCGTGGCTTGCCACACGGAGATCACCCACTCCTCTACAGCTCCCGACCGATGCCGAGGAAGAACCCGCTGAAGGGTCGAAGATGCAGATTGCAGGGAAGCCTATGCGCGGTTGGAGTATCCTTCTGTTCTGGTTCCCTGCTGCGTGTGATCTTACGGGTACCACGGTTCGTGCATTTTTCCTTTCTTCATTGCTTCTACTTCCGTCGAGGAACACTATATTGCGTTCTCGAGTATGACCGCTGGCAACTTGAGCACATTCCGCGCAGATCGCTCGACTGTCCCTGTTCCTGTCTGACGTCTGAGGCAGTACGCGTACGGGGCTTCCGACTTGGATTCTGGCAGCGCATCTCCAGCTCTTCTGCAGTTATACACTCTGAACGAATCATGAGTACATGCAGAGCAGCTAGAGTTGTACTTCATGGGCGGTATGTCCATACACTGTTGGTATGCCAAATATGTCATTCCGTATTGGAGTCGAACGCTGCGAGGATATGAAACTGACGTGCAGGTTCAATTGTCAAAAGGTGCCGTGACAATGAACATCGGTTCATTTTGCTGGATGGCACTCATTTATTTGTTTCTTGCTGATGTGTCTCCCGCAGCTCATGAACGTCGGGCTCTTATACACCCCAGTGTCTATCTACCAGATGACACGTGGTGCACTCGTGCTCTTTGTCGGAGTGCTTTCTGTCATTTTCCTCCGCCGCAGACTCTGGCTGTATCAGTAAGTGCTATTTTATACCTTCTATATTGCATTGTTAATATTTCTTCGCAGGTGGATATCATTAATCACCGTGATGGGGGGTGTGTCATTAGTCGGCTACAGCGGCTCGCTCATTAAGGAGGCGGTCAAAGAGACCGACCTCCTTGACGACGCGCCTTCTGGCAAGCCTGAGGTAACTCAGGTGCTGGTTGGTAAGTAGCCTTCTCGTGTGGATTTAACATGTACTGACAAGTTCTACCTCAGGCGTATTCTTCATCCTTTTCGCACAGATTTTGTACGCTTACGCCTTATTTCTTCTGCTTTTTGCTAAAATTCCATCCCTAGTGCCGCGACACAGTTCGTTGTCGAAGGCAAGTGCAGTGTATTTAATCCTGCATTGTCCTGAGAATAACTCTCTCCACAGAGAAAATCATGTCTCACTACTCTGTTGGCTCCTTCATGGCAGTCGGGTATGAGGGTTTCTTTGGCGCGCTGAGCATCGTGCTCGCGATGCCGATCCTCGCGCGCTTTGCGTCCGTCTCCCCGTTCTTTGACCTTCCGCGCGGGTGGCACCAGATGGTCGACACACCGACGGTGCTCGGCTCCGCGTTCATAATCGCGCTCTCGATCTCGCTGTTCAATTTCTGCGGGCTGAGCGTCACGCGGCACGTCAGCGCAACCGCGCGCAGCCTTACGGATACATGCAGAACGCTCAGCATCTGGCTCATATCCCTGGCACTCGGCTGGGAAGCGATCGTCTGGCCGATCTCGATGCTGCAGGTGCTGGGGTTCTCGCTGCTGGTGTACGTCATTAACGAACCTTATATCGTGACATCTCCATTTAACGCTCGTGTTTTTTATCCACTCAGATACGGCACGGTATGCCTACTTCTGTTTATTTTGTCCGCCGTAAGTACTGACCCGATTCTTGCAGTTCCTCTTCAACAATCTCGTCACACCCCCGGCCTTCCTCCGCCGCCCCTCCGAGGCTACACCAACCTTGCTGGCCGAGGATGCAGGCGAGGAAGCTGCACTCCTAACGGAAGAGACGCTCGACGAGACCGCGGCACTCCCTGTCGACCTTGGCCGGAGCGGTTACGACGCGGTGCCTCCGCACGCGCACGCGCGTCGGACGAGCAGCCCCCATACGGCGCGGCGAGTAGACTGAAGGTATTTCGTAGACAGTGATCTGTTGACAACTAATGGCAGACGAGATAGCCTGTGCTAGATCGATGCGTGTGGAGTTATGTGGTAGAGGGATTGGACCCATGTTGATTCCTATGTGTTCCCAGGGACGAATCTTGTTACTGTAGGGTATATAGTACGGACCGCTGCACCTGCAGTGCCTATATTTCAGCCGTCGTTTCTGACGGACGTCACTTTATGTGGTTGCAATTTGGTTGCAATAGTCGATGCCAATACGTCGACAAAGTTTTCGCCAACAATAACAATCGGTTGACGCCAACATATATAACTGCTTTAGGGCCGATGCAGTACTCTGCTGGACGCCAACATTGATCGGTTTAGATGCCTGAGAGCGTGGAGATCTACAGGAAAGATACTTCCGCGGTTAGAATAGACATCGAATGCTCCCGACTTGGTGCACCTTACTGTGGTATTAAATTGCCATAGGATGGATCAACGCAACGCAGGCAAGAGGGTAGAGTTCTTCATGGTTTTACCTGTTTTTAACAGGTGCAGGAAGGAGTGAGCGAGCCTCGTGGCGGCTATCCTCGTCCATCTCCGTGTTCTGGCGCGGCGTCTCTTTCCAGCCATGTCAAGTCCAACATCCTCCCTGACTCCGCCATGTCGTCCAGAGGCAACAATTACAATGCACCTCCTTCCAAGTGAGTTTTCCTGGTCGTTCACTGCTGATCTCTACTAATCATGTCCCAGTAAATATATGAATGACTTCAGCAAAGCCCTGTCGTATGAGATGCACATTCTTCTAGAGGAGGTCGGGAAGCTCAGAGACGAACAGAGACAACTACAATAGTGCGTCTGTTGCACTGGATCCGTTTCTCCTACCTGATCGTACTCCGTGCAGTGAGATTGACGAGCTGAAGAGCATAAAGGCGAAATATGGTGGTGCAGTTGAGGAGGTGGGTCTCTGCATCTGATCTCGTACGACCATTTTACAAAACCATAGCAGCCTGCAGCGCCGGAGCCAGAACCCGTTCCTGCTCCGCCTGCGCCTCAGGGCATCCTCGGCGACGCGCCTGCACCCCCTGCCTGGCGCACAGTGCATAAGCGCGAGGAGCGTCGCAAGTCTAAGTCTAAGCCTAAGGCACTTCCTACTCCCGAGCCTGTTCCTGCGCCATCCCCGGCACGGGCTGCCATGAACATGCCCAGGTGGGCTCAATGGAGGCGTTAGTCTATCCTCTACTCATAATTATATTTGCTACACACTAAACCTATATCTGATCGTGGACAGCGAACGTCGGGATGTCGCCCAATCCTCGTGCAGCGCCAGCTGTAACACCGTCGCCCGTGCCCTCGCGTCTTGGCTTGTTCGGTGCGTCATTCTCGTTCTGGCAATGACCCGTGCTCACACTCCTCGAAGGTCCTCCGTCCCCGCCGCCACATTAATCCACCCAGACCTTGCTACGGAACTTTTGATTATTCTGTCATGCTATAGGAATAAATATCGCTGTATGGACCGCTTTGTATGATATTTTATTGACTTTTATCGACAAAGGTCTGCTTGGCTGAATGGTTTGATTCCTGACGCCGCATCTTCAATCGTGCAAGATCGTCTACTGAGCATGGCTAACGATCAGCTGCCATAATGCAAACTCCCAAACAAGATGAGACCTCGTCCGCATCTTCGTTCTGGTCCGTGCAGCGAAATTGATGCGTCGCCGTGAAGCTAGGATTGGGCTCTCTCTCCAAACGACCCAACAGATCTTTCAAAGGGTACGCCACCACCAACGTGGGACTGAGCCTTCGCACTCTATTGGTCTGATTTCCTGCTCGCTCGCTTCCTTTTTTGCGTCGGTCTTTGAGCCTGTGTCGTGGCACCACTAGAGCGCGACGACGGTGCAAGAGCCGCTGGCACGGCAGCCGATGTGCCAGCCAGCATGCTTGACTCGTTCGCATGCGGCGGAGAATTGATTTTCTTAGCATCCGCCGAAGACGAGCCCACTGCCCGTTGCATCCCACTGAAAGAATGTCGGCATCAGTAGGTGGAATGTCGGCAACAAAAGTCAAAGTGAAGTTACGCAGTCGGAAACAACTGCTCAGCGCTCAGTCCCATCACATATTGGTCCACTCTTTTCTACCATGTTTCGCGGTAGGAGGATGGCTCGTAGAGCTGGTATTTAAACTCTGGTTCGATATCTGTGGGAACTACGAAGACCAACTTCCACTTCTTCCTATACCGACTCTTGGTAGGAAGAATGTTCGCGACACTTTGTAGTCCTTGTACTTCGATTGAGTGATCCAGACTGGTTGTGAACCGAAATAGGATCGGTGTCCCGTCAACGAAGGTGAAAGAATTAATACTCGGAATATTTGAATTCAGAGGACGGTAGTACGTGCGTGGCACCAGATTACCGGAGATCTGACAGATCTTCTCGAAGATGACCGCTTGCGAAGTTATAGAAAGGTCCCACTGCATCTGAGAGGAAGAATTATGACCACTCGGAAGAGACCTAACGGCGTAGCTCTGTGTCCCGACAGCTGAAAGGACGTGATACGCGGTATCTTCAAAGATGCTTCCCGCCGTCCCTCTGGAGATACGATCCGACAAGAGGTTATTGTAGATTTGGCGCATGGACGATCCTAACAAACGCTGCGCATGCTGATGAATCATGTCCCAAATGAATGGAGTGGCGACCTTCCCGTGCATGATGCCTCGATAGATCTTCCCGTCCAAAGTTGCCTGGCCTACAATCACTAGTACGTTGCTCACCGAATCATCCCAGCCACCGTCTGCTAGTGGGAACAGAGCATGGGGATCCTGACATTTGTCCAATGCGCCACGAATTTCTGACAGATACTCCGTACGGTGCACGCAGCACCAGTACACGGTGCGCGCAGACGCAGTAAACTGACTGTAGGCGGCCCAAAGTTCCCGATCAGTGGGCTGACGACCAGATACGGTCATTTGCAGTGGCCTGAAACAAAATTTCGTCAAATCCTTGTAACAGCTGCAATACCTTCATACATACATCGCAGCGTATATCTCACACCAGGACCAGGGCTTCATGATATATTTGTTAGCCCCTGCTTGTTTCGCCCATTCCTTGTACCTGCTAGGTTTCGGGAAAGAGGAAAGGATGACCTTCCACGTCTCGAAATAGACGCTATACCAACGTGGCATCGCTTGACTTTCATTCGAATCAAACAAGATCCATCCTTCATCCGTGCCGCTAATATTCCCTCCGGGAATGTCCCCGTCATGTATATTGGACAACTCCTTGCATAGGAATGCGACGTCCATCTCAGTTCCAGGGAATTGGTAGGCGCCTGACTCTCTAAATAAGAAGAACGAATCGGCGTGGGGTGCGTAAATGGTCGGCAATCCTTTGATCAGCCGGTCGACCAGGGCGTATATCAGGAATAGACTCTTTCCTGTTCGCGCAGGTCAGATTCAGTATCATTTTTAATACCGTATGCTACACACCGACGCCAGGCTGACCAGTCAAGACGACCGGCATGTGATTTTCCTCGAAACTCGCCATCGCATCCTTATACTCCTGTCGACAGCAAGGACCGATGAGCCCTTACAATGGTCGCAGGCAGCCACGACAAATCAAGCCGAGTGTAGTCGAATGGAATCCGAGGGACATCGGGGTCGATGCTAGCTAATGCGGCTGCTGCATCATCGTCGTCATCTTCCACGATACCTCCTGAAGAAGAATCGACCTTCACAGCACTGGACTGCATGCTGTTCTTCAAGTTTTCGTAATCTGGGATGGAAATACGACTTTGAATGAAGACTTGGCGCCTGTCCTCGGTTTCGTCTGAGTCGCCCCTTTTCCACAATTCACGATATAGAATCCGAAAGCTACGGGATACGGGCTCAAAAGCGTCGTCTTGAGCATTGGGATCAGAAAGATAGCTGACTGGCATGATAGGTGAGAGCAACAGGCTCCTAAAACCAGCCGACTTCTCGCTCCCTATGTTTATGTTTCAGCGGATCATGTGACAAACATTTTATGAGACTTACCTGATTGATGGAGATGGGAGGAGGGGTTGAGAGAAAGGAAAGAAGAAGAGGGGATAGGTGTTACGAGGGAACCCAAGGGGCGACCCGAGTACACGCCAGCCTTTAGGAGGCTCAAGTCGTCAATGCCAACCGGCCCCGTCGGGGACCGGTGCAAGACTCAAGCGATCGTCCTCAAGCCAACATGCACCAGATATGGTCTATGAATGGGTAGGTTCAGATTGGGGAACCTATCAAATACATGCCATGTATATATACTCGTACATACAATGTAATACAATGGCCGTCATTGGTCCATCTTATCAGTACAAGGTCAGGCACACACCATGAGGTATAGGTGTGTCATCGATAAGCATCATGAGGTGGCCATGAGGCCGGGCCGACTATACGTACCGAGGTCTAGGGTCGGCTGTACCTAGACTAGGTCGAGAACCATGATGTCATGTTCTAGATTAGTGACATCATAGCACGTGATATCCAAAAGTCTAGCCTCTAGGTGAGGCCTCGACATCGCAGTTGCGTACTGTGAGAATGTTCCAACTCGGGCCGGAGCCCATTCGCATGGCCCATGCCAGGGACCGTTGTAACATAAGCTCCCGCTCAAGGTTCAATCGCCTCGATTGAGTGTCAAAATCTAAAAATCGAAATCCAGGGGAAAAGTCCGGAGTCGAAAAGACGGAGGGAAATGAAAAGAAATTCCGCGTCTTTGTCGTTCATCGTCGAAGTGCGGCCTCGCATGATTCTTGAAATCAGAGGCGGAATTGGTGAAGAAAAAAAAGAAAAAGCCAGAGGCCAGAGCCGTCGCTGCGCTCCGCCTCCCTTACAGTCGCAACCTTCTTGCCGGTTGCTCCCTTCAGGTCGCTTGTCCTCAAGCTACTTCACGTATCTCTTCGGACTCGTGATGGAAGTTCCTTTGTCACTTCTTTTCGAAGCTCGGCTCGCTAAGCCCTGCGCTCTGCACCGCTTGACCCGTTCGCCTCACTTGTCGGTGGACCTTTGCAGGTCCGTAAGCCTTCAGCAGGCTTACACCTCCTCTATACCCTGGCACCAAAATTGGTAAAAGCCCAATTATTCTAGGCTATCATGGGTAAGAGTCGTTTTCATGGGGAGGGAAGGCGGGAAAAAATTGAGCCCTGTGGTAGGGTTCCTCGCTCTCGCTTGTCACCCGGGCTCATAAAGCCCAATTAGTTCAGCTCGGATATTCATCCTCGCTTACTATGCCTATTAGCTCCCGCTCAAGGCTCAAGTCACCCTCGACTTGAAAACCATTCTTCACAACTGGAGCATTCGGCTGTCTTCTAGTTTAAGGTCATTACGGACTCGTGGTGCTCATTTGACATCTGAGCAAGATCCTTCTAGTTTATAGTCATTGCAGACATGTGTTTCTTTTTGAGAAGTCGGACAGTGTCATCGTGGTCCCGATTTACCACGATTCTTCTGTAAAGACTCGTCTTGAACGTCCCTGCCTCATCCTTTTAAGGTATGATCAGACTCTCATCTGACACTGTCGGCGGTTCTGGGATAGTGGTCCTGTAAAAGCTGGAGCTCCAAAGCTCCATCCGTTCGAACACACAAGCATGATGGTGTGTTAGAACTTCCGGTTCACTTCGGGTGGGGTTCTACAGTCTCAGATTGGGCCCGGTGACTAGCCGTTTGGTGTAGCCCTTCGCATTTCCGGTATACATGTGCATCACCCACACAAGGGGTTCTTCGAAGTTTCTTGTCAAGTCATTCGATAAGACTATCAGGCCCTCAGGCTATTTGCACCAGCATAGACTCCTGGGGAAGCACTCTTCAAGTGCTGATTTGTGTATCAACTGGTTTCTACAGAGCGCCGGTGTCTGTCACTGTCTCCGAAGGAGACCTTCAACGTTTCTAATCATCGGGATGACCATGGCCTTATCTTGGGACAATGTCGCATGAAAGCGACTATCTTCCTTCACATTCCGTGAATGCCACGGTCCTGCCATTCGGCTTTTATTTTGTGTTCATTTGTCCAAGTCGATATTCCAGTAATTCATCAGGAGCAGAGAGCATCAGCTCCTGCTCAAGGTTCCGTTCGATATTCTAATATCGTTCGTACTCCGGCCCAGGTTCGTACCCTGGCCCAGGCATGTACTTCGTCATTGTTTCTCGTCAGGTCTTATCGTGCATCAGCGTTGAATAGAATCGACTGCCTCTGTCCATATTCCATGGATGCCCTATTCATCGCGTGTTCCAGTTTCGTGTGTCATTCCTAATCCATGGGGAACAACCCCTCACATGGCATCAAAATTGCCATTCATCGCTGCTCTAAATCATCCAAGTGATGAGGCCTCGGCCTACATCAAATCCAAGGGTCGGCCGTGACCCAGTGTCCTTTCTATCCATGGGGAACTACCCCTCACATGTCATGGAAAGCGCCTTGTTGAAGGCTTCCGTCAGGCTGGTTTATACAGATCACCAGTGTCCGTACAAAGTCATGCCATCTGGCAATGACCATTCAAGTTACGTCGATTTTGATCGTACTTGTTTATCGGTGCCATCTATTCACGGGGAACAACCCCTCGCGTGTTTCAAAAAGCGTGCCCTTCCCAGGGGCTTGGTTTATAAGGGTTGCCAGCGCCCTTTCTTCATCAGGTTCGGGGAACTTAATCCCTCACGATTCATCTTCCGGTAAGATATCGTTCAATGTTCGTTGGTTTATATGAAGAGCCAATATCCATATTGTCATCGGGTTGGAGTGTCGCATACTGTTAACCTCCAAATCTTTTTTTCTTCAATTCGTTGTTCATTGAAAGGCGTGAAAGTTCGCCTCCTCGAGCCTTCGGCCTAGGCTCGGGCATCGTCATCATGTTGCTTCCAGTTAACTCCGTGGTGCCCTTCGCCTTTATATTCTTCCAGCACTGCGTTCATTGGAGCCTCCCTTCAGCCGTCGTTCATCAATCAGACCTTTTGGTTATTGCATCAAGGTCTTCAAGTTGGTTTCTTTAATGTCGAGAGCCATGATCGACATTCATTTTCGGATGTGGTGTGTCAACCACTGATATCGCGCGTACCCCGGCCCAGGGTTGTACCCCAGCCCAGGCACCGTTCATCATCGAGAGAATCGAACTGGTTTATTCTTCAGGTATCCAGTTCCCGCATTCATCGATCAGGACCTCGAGCTCATAACGCTGGTCATTCCAACCTCTGGCGCTAATCATTGCCTTTGGCCTTCATCGGAGATTGTGCCCTTTGGCAATAACCTTTCTTGTCAATCAACTTGTAAGATACTTGAGTTGTCAATCTTTCTGCACCCTGGGCAACTCGCCTCACTAGGTGTCATCAGCTAAGATGTATCATTTATTTATAGTGGATAGCGAATGTCCACTCGAGCGATGGTTTGTTTAGCCTCGAGAGCCATTATCGAGGGTTCGGTCGAGATCGTCTTTCTTGTTATTCGATCATTCTTGTCATAAGGTATCTTTCAGCTTTGCGAATTCGTTCATCGTCGGCTAAACAGCCCGTTGCTTGTCTCGAAGCATTGTACCCTGTACACCATCTTGCTGGTTGCGAGAGTGATTACCTCAGCCTCCTCGGCCTATTGGTCTCTCAGACAGACCCCTCTCCAAGGATCAGTGATCAGTCTGTCTCTAGCGGCAGCCTCAGTCATGAGCATGACCTCAAGCAGCATCTGGCAACCGAACTGGGTGCACCTCTGGAGGGTAGGTGTTCGGCATCGTCGGTGTTCATCGTTCATCATGAATCATCAGCGGTAGTGATCAAGACATAAGAGTAAGAGCACGTAGCGTAGTCTCTGCTACTGCTCGTCCATCCTTCTGCCATTCTTATCAGTGAGCTATCCAGCTCATGGTCATGTCTGTTATCGTCAATGTCATTCATTAAAGTCCAATCCAGGACTGAGGGATTATCAGAGATCTTGGTCATCAGAGTCGGAGCCATCATCAATGTCTTCGATTATCAGAGTCGTGGTCGACAGGTCATCATCATCAATGTCGTCAAGTGTCGCCAGATACAGTGGATGCCTTAGACCGTAGTAGGTCAGGCAAGCAAGGGAAATCTGAACCTTTTGTTACGAGGGAACCCAAGGGGCGACCCGAGTACACGCCAGCCTTTAGGAGGCTCAAGTCGTCAATGCCAACCGGCCCCGTCGGGGACCGGTGCAAGACTCAAGCGATCGTCCTCAAGCCAACATGCACCAGATATGGTCTATGAATGGGTAGGTTCAGATTGGGGAACCTATCAAATACATGCCATGTATATATACTCGTACATACAATGTAATACAATGGCCGTCATTGGTCCATCTTATCAGTACAAGGTCAGGCGCACACCATGAGGTATAGGTGTGTCATCGATAAGCATCATGAGGTGGCCATGAGGCCGGGCCGACTATACGTACCGAGGTCTAGGGTCGGCTGTACCTAGACTAGGTCGAGAACCATGATGTCATGTTCTAGATTAGTGACATCATAGCACGTGATATCCAAAAGTCTAGCCTCTAGGTGAGGCCTCGACATCGCAGTTGCGTACTGCGAGAATGTTCCAACTCGGGCCGGAGCCCGTTCGCATGGCCCATGCCAGGGACCGTTGTAACAATAGGTGAGTCTCATAAAACATTTGTCAATTGAGGGAGAATTACTGTGAAAGGATAGCCGAACATGCCTGACCGTTCAGTCGGCACACCCCCTCATATACACAGTCATCTACCGGTCTTTGAGACACTACCACTCCTTGAGACACATGACTTTTTCTCACTCACTTTTCCACATTTTACCTCGGAGTTTTTTTACATGTAGTAGTACTATGTGAGCTACTTCTACGGAAATATTGGAGGGTAGGTATGCCTGGATTGTTTCTGAGAGCCAGAAAGATGTGAAAATGACTGAACATTCAAATTTCTTGGGCAAGATCTTGAGATTCTGTCAAGGTACAAAAATCCAAAAACCTCTTCAAATATATTGATTAACATGCATCTTGTTCACTTATGTGAATAGGGTAAGAGTTTGTGAGTTGGAACAGATGCTTATAACTTATAAGCTTTTTGGATACTGAGGTATCCCGAGAACTCCGTGGTAGAGAAAATCAACATATGCACAGAACGAAGAACATGCTGACAAATATTTATTTACACGAGTGTTCGCAGAAGCGCTCAGTCCACTATCCGGTATGAAAGGGTCAGAGCAGAAATGGCCAACAACCTGCATTCTGCCATATACTCACTCAGGTCGACGCTAGATCTCTACATCACCCCATCAAACATGGACTCGGATGAGGGATGCAGTCTGGACCGGGATTCGGATTTGAGTTTCGAGTCGAACTCGGAATCTAATTCCCTGACCAATCACCAGAGTTTCTCTCGCACATAATCATATGAACAAGATAGTGAACTGCAACTGTCTGTTCATGCTACGCGTCTGGATGGACACGGGAATATTTTTGTCAGCCAGCTTGAGTACACATGTTTACCGACTCACTCGCAACGTGTGGTGTGCACGATCTCAATAGTGGGGACCACCATGAGGCTGCCATGTACGATCATCTCAAGGACTTGCAGGGCGACGTCATCCCTCGTTGCCATGGACTCTTCAAAGGACACGTGGAGGAGGAAGAGGCCGTATGTCTCGTCCTGGAATATTGCGGTGCCGATATTGCTGAGCTGATGTTTGCAATCTCTAATGCCTGGATTTCATGCTGATGCTGCATAATTTCTAGGAAAGACGTCGTCACAGCTATGCGGAAGATCCATTCGCTCCGCGTACGGCACGATTACTTTTCTGCAACGAAGATTGTTGTGCGAGACACCGGAAACCTGTTATTATCAATTTCAAGTAGGCCGTGAAGGATCACGCGTGTCCCAGCGCGAATACCGACATCGTGTTTGACCAGCTGATGCCATTGGTTGGCGATCAGGAATGGCTGATGTGCAATGAGATGCGCAACGTAGCAGAGTCTATGGATGCATGGAAACCTCGTACGTTCTCGTCCTGAGGAAATAGGGTTGCACTCACTAACGCACAAAGCTATGTCGATGTGAAATCGGCAGCTACGCCGGAAGACCTGGCACGGCATGCTCAATGAGGAACCGACAAGTAGTGGGCACTGTATGAGCAGGATATTCTCCGCAGATCGAGAATTAACGGTATAACTAAGTAGTATTGTTGGTTCTATCGACTCGTACGTGGCGAAACTGTCTCGCTGTCTTGGCTATCCTACAAGTCTTGGCTATCCTACAAGTCTTGGCTATCCTACAAGTCTTGGCTATCCTACAAGTCTTGGCTATCCTACAAGTCTTGGCTATCCTACAAGAGTGTCTGAATATTACCGACTTCAGTGCTATTCTGAATGACTTCGCACCTGAAATATGGAAGGAACAACGTATACGTTCGAAGCTTCAGAGCTATGCACGGGAGCGCATTACCTATTTACTCCGAAGGGTAGCTCATGCTGAGGACTGAGCCATGGAAGCATTGTCTACGGACAAACCTGGTAGGCCACCATGTAACCCAATAGCCCGCCTGTATTGTCACACTGTGTTTCCCTTGTGGGCGAGATAATATGCGAAGCATTTCGGTGATCGACGATAGTCTGGATTAACGTATTCCGTATTGAAAACGCCCGGACCACTTTGAACAGGGTGGCTAGACGTTTCGTTCGTTATACATGTAGGGTTAAAGATACTTGATATGGCGCCAACATCAATATCACTGACCACACGTATACTACCGTGAGTGAGAATAGCAAGTCCGCAAACCGCAGCGCGGCATCGAACCAAGGGCATTCCAGATAATCAGACAGATGAATCCTGCATTCAAAGTTGTTCTCAAGTGGCAGATGCAACGCAAGCTCCATCTTATTGACTGGCGGGATCCATTCCGATGGTTTTTCCTCGAAGCTTTAGGTGAACAGTAAATCGAGTCGCACGGTTGGAAAGAATAGCGAAAATTACCGGTGCGATCGGTTTACTGTTGGTCCTTCCTCTTTCGGACGAAGTTGGCCAGTGCGTCCAGGCTCCATCAAAGTTATTCTCTTCAATCACGAGCTCTGAGAAGCAGACAGCATTCAGAATGGCGCATGGTGGCATCGACAAAGCGGGGCTGGAACAAGCTTGATCTACGTGATCGGATGTGACGGTTACCGAGTTGAAGGTTGCGACCAGACCTACGTAGGTGTGGATTTTCGACGTTCTGGTCAGGCACGAAGGCAGGACCATGTTAGTGTGCCATACGAGAGAGCGTCTTCACCAATGTAGTGATTTGAAATCGATTGGTAGGCAGCGTAAGTACCATTCCGAGGTAAGCGCGCCTCTGAAGAGCTCGGGCCTCTGGCAATTATTACAGTGTGTCCCTCCGGGATATGCGTAGATCGGTTTCATGGATCAGTTGCCCTTTGTCCCGATCTACCTTCAAGCAGACGACAGCAGGAAACACCGGCGGGGCGACTAGACAGCGGACGAAGTACACAAGCAGAATCAAGTTATTAAGATACGCGTTTCGTTTCGCTGAAGCCACAGGAACAATCAGCTCTTCCTGCTGATCTTGAAGTTCTGAAGTCAAGAGAACCACAGACACGAGTATGCGGTGCGTCCGACCTGGAGAACTATCCGAGATCACGATCATCTGGACCCAAGGATGCGGGCATTCCGAAATTGCTGCAGTTTAGCCTTCACAATGAAACGGATCGGCGCATACATAATCGTGATCAACTGTAATTTTGCGACGTTCAGCGCATGAAGATGAACGGCACGGTCACGTACTTCCTGTCATGAACATAGGCCGTATGATACAGGGCAGATCACGATTTCATTTGAAGTTCTATCCTTTGATCGAGAGCCTTACAACTGTCAGTCAAACAAGGATGGGTCTAACATATGAGAAAGGAAAACTTCTGACGAAGTCTGCACCTGTTAAACGTCGGAGAGATTCACGCACAGGCGATCTCTATTCACCTGAAATCCGCAAGCCTGTAGTTGATAATCGCTGTAGTCCTTAGCCGTCCGCCCTTTCTGAGCCTGCCGACCCGGGCCGTGCATCGCTGGCATCATCATCACGAAGACTCGTCTAGGGAGTTGTCTTTGCCTCTTTCATGAACACTAGGCTTCTCCTGCCAGCTGCTGAACGTAGATCCTGCTGCTGCATTTCCTTCCGCTTTGTGCCAGGACGAGTGGAATGTCGTCAGGCTTGCAACGGCCTATTGAATTGCAGGAAGATCTGCGAACACGTACCAATTCACGCGTCATAACGCGCGATCGCACGACTCTCTTCGGGAACCCTTCTTCCCGGTCTGTGCTCGCATCGCCAAGCTTCGAGAGTGGAGAACAGAAGCTGAGCGAGAGATTGTGGCTGTCGGACTAATCCATGGGAGAAAGATGACGGTGTAAAACAAATGCTGAGCAAACCATTGCATCACGTGGTGAGAGTAACGTCACTATCGGCATCAGTCTTGCATAAGTAGGTGATCAGGAGAGTCGATAACACCACCATAAATACCGCCGCTGCTCCTGTCCTTCTCTCTCCTAACCTCCATCTCGGACCAGCACAGTACAACCATGGCCGCCGCAGCTACCGGACAGCACCAGCTCCCCGACCTCCCCTACCGCTACGATACCCTCGAGCCTTTCATCTCGAGGCAGATCATGGAGCTTCACCACAAGAAGCACCACCAAACTTACGTGACCGCTCTCAACGCGGCTGAACTAGCCTACGCCAAGGCGAGCACCCCTCGGGAGCGCATTGGCCTCCAGGCTGCCCTCCGGTTCAACGGCGGTGGTGCGTACTCCTCGCGATCTTCCTGCGATCTCACTCAGGCGCAAGTGAACTGATGCGGGGGCAATTCTAGGTCACATCAACCACTCGCTCTTCTGGAAGAACCTCGCTGGCGCGTCTTCTGAGGGTAAGGGCGTTGGTGGTTCCCTCAGGGACGGCCCGCTCAAGAAGGCCATCGTTGAGACGTTCGGCTCTCTTGACGCTTTCAAAAAGGAGTTCAATACCACCACCGCAGGCATTCAGGGCTCTGGGTGGGGCTGGCTTGTGAGTGTCCAGCCTATTGGTGCTAACCATGCGCTGAGGTGAGAATCGGTACCGTAGGGCTTGAACCCGTCCAACAAGCGCCTCGAGATCGTCACCACGGCGAACCAGGACCCTCTCCTGACGCACGTGCCCATCATTGGCGTCGACATCTGGGAGCACGCGTTCTACCTCCAGTACCTCAACGTGAAGGCCGATGTATGTCCCCTTTCTTATAATCCATTGCGTCAAAGTTGCTGACAAATTGCAGTACCTCAACGCCATCTGGAGCGTGATCAACTTCGATGAGGCGGAGAAGCGCTTCCTTGAGGGCACGAACTCGAAGCTCTGAGAGACTCGGGCTCGGATGCACTCGGGCTGGGGGAAGAGGAGCGAAGTTTGAAAGCGGTGTACGAGAAAATTAAGAGAGGCCGGGCACGTGTATGATGTTTTTGTCAAAGCAAAATTTGCATCTGTACTGATCTTGAGAACGTGTATGCTTTCTCTGCTGAAGTTTGAACCTCGCGATTGTTTGGACTTGGTCGCCATTCGGAGTCGGTCTTGGATGTGTCCGTTGTGCACCGATGAACGGCCCGACAAACCCGAGATGCAGATAAGCTAGCATTTTGCTCCATGGACGTCTATCGTGCAGGCGAACTGGTAGGTCGCGCTGTGGGCGACGCGTACCAGCCCCAGTCTCAACGCTCTCACCTAACTCCTACTAGCAAGAAGAGTTCTAGGCATGCGCACAATTGGTGCTTCTATGCGTGTAATCACTGACACGTTTGCTGAACAACTATAGGCGCTCTTTGGGTGTACTACTGGAGGAATGGAGAGAAAATGAAGTAGTACGAGTCACAAAACGTGGTCGTAATGAATACCGTGCATCTTCATGAGTATAGCCACTCACCGCCTATCCATAGAATGAAATTTTGTGACGACGTGAGTAGGGGCCCCTTCGTGTCAACGCCAGCGCCGTTTAATCCTTCGGTGTCATTGGTGGATCTTTGGAGATGACGGGGTGCACCATGGTCCACTACTAGCAGTCTACTGCGACACGATCAATTTGTGAAATTCTGCTGCTGATATGTACTCGTTAATTCAGGACGCAGTGAAGGGCATTGTCGATTACAAACGGTGCCGTATGCCATTGTTCTTTTCTAGGTTCATCTGAACAGTGCACGTGCTGTGCCACAGACGCGTCTGCAGAAGTCACGCTTGAAACGTTAATGTATAAACTTTCAACTGCTTAGTACTGGTGTCACCTTGCTGCTATGTCCACCCTCAGATTTCCAGACCAACATTCCTATACATCTCCCAAACCTACCTACGAGCTTGCTCGATATGACGATGCGAACAGCAATCTGCAACTTGCAGCAACGAATACGCTGCGCATCCATCATGGTCACTCCGTAATCTATACCGCTACTCTTCAAATCCCCAACCAGCCCGCACAAGCCGTGATCTGTAAGGTTGTATTGGGGAAGAGAGGCGTCGCTCGACTGCGAAATGAAGTCGACATGTACTGGCGGATCGCAGAGCTCCAAGGGGATGTGGTTCCGCGGTGTTTTGGGCTCTTCGAGGGTGAACTGGAGGATGGTCCCTCGGCGTGCCTCGTTTTGCAGGATTGCGGGGAACGTTTGTACAAGGAGTTTTTTGCCACCAGTTGGACCTTCAGGTAAGCAGCTCTACTATCCGCAGAATGCGGCGTACCAATACTCCCGACCGTGTCCCTGCGGCAGATACGATCTTATTATAGCTATGTCAAAGATCCATAATGCGGGCGTCGCGCATCGTGACTTTGCTCCAAGAAACATTGTGGTTAGCAACGACAACAAGCCTTTCATAATCGACTTCGACCGCGCAAAGAAGCATGATTGCTATGCTGCCACAGATATCATCTTCAATACTCCGGAGCCTCGTGAAATGCGGGACCAGTGTCAAGAGCTTTGGTTGGCGTGTAAATCAGTTGACGTATGGAAACCCAGTACGTGTATCTCCGTGCCATGGCATAACCACCGATCGCTACACCTGCTTCAGGATCTTTGCGCTACATGGGATATTTTGTGCCGCTCGAATATGCTGATACCCCAGAGATGCTTGCAACTCGGGCACCGGAGGGCACCCCTGAAGAAGAAGCCCTCAAGCAGGCTCGACTGTCCATTGCGATACACAAGGAGAGGATGCGGCTGAGGGCTCATTGCTTATACTACAGCTAGCCGTATAGTCACATTTCTTACGATCCCGTCTATACTTGCTTCACAGCCTCTGGATCATCTGCGATACTGTTTCATAAATGCTGGAGGATTTTAAGAATATATGTGGTTTCAGTCAGGTATCTGCAGCTCCACAAATTATGATGTGTATTTGCCTCGACGACAGCAGCGGTATTAGTGTGTCTATGGTTACTCCAAGATTTTACACGGGCATCGTCAGCCCCTCACTCCCGTACTGCAAATTTGTTGTTAACCAAGGGTGACGACTACGCCTGCCATATCGGGACGCTATATCAACCGTCCGGGATAACTCGGAGCTAGCAGCGACTTGGGCAACGTCCAAGCCTCTTTCCTCAACAGTCGTTTATGCTAACTCTAGGTCAACGTTAAAACGGCGTTCATACTTTTTTTGTGTTCTCAGAAGAGTGCTTGTAGTTCCAACAACGTCTAAATTCCAGACCCGGTGGACGATGCCCTTATATGCCATTCTAGTGGACTCTTATCGGTAGCCCATTCGGACAACGGCGCGCGGAACAGCTCATAACTGTCGCTCAAAGTATGCCGAATAGTGAGAAGGGAAGAGTGGCAGTACTTGCATCTATGCTGAGGCGACAACTCTGGACACGTTCTATTGCTGGTGGGTCGATGCGCGGTTCTCTTGCTCGCGATCGGAAATCTGCCATGAATTCGATATATCAGGTGTGTCGGAGTAACTTTACCAGTGACCACAATCGCTGAAATATACTAAGTGTGCGGGGTGAAAATTTCCACCACACTGCAACAACGTCATTGCGTGGAGGTCGTCTGTATTGTAGTATACTTGACAGCTAGTGTGAGTACATGCGGCTTGTATAGCGTTCGATTGTAGACTCTTACACCGAAGCTCTCACGCCGTCGCATTACGTTTCTCCAGATCACCTTGAACGTTCGTCATCGCCCCGATGCGTCCACTCTGTAGTTACCAGCACTTTGATACAACACTATGCTACTCAGGTCATGATGGCTCCATGGCGAATTTGTACTCTCTCCAGGAAGTACGTTGTCCAGCTCCACTATGCTCCACGGTCATATTACTGACCTCTATCCTCTCGGTGGGTCTCATTATCAGTACGTTCCGTGCAGTCATCTGTCTTCAACCTGGAGTACCAGCCAAGATCGCTGAATACAATGGTCGGATCTTGTCTTCCCTCTCTATGCTTTCCCACTCGTCCTCAATGGCTTCTACCCTCTCCTCGTACCCGAGCTCAAAGTCATCCAGCACGATCACTCGCTGGACTGAGTCCACCATCTCGAACTCCCGCGCAGGTCCTGTCGCTACTACACGACATCATTCAGCGCTCGCTCAGATCTGCGATGACTTGCATCGAGTTACCTTTCTTCTTCTTCCTCTCTGGTTTCGCGATGTCACCGAGGGAGATGTCGTACAGAGAAGGAACCTGAATCTCCGCGTCCTTATATCGGACTGCATGTGTGTCGCCGCTCGAACACTCGAGCTCGTGCGGGTAGTCTTCCTCAATTCCGTATCCACCGCCGTCAATATCTGACCCGCAGACGAAGTTGCTACCGTTCCAGGTATATCCGTCATTGCGTCCAGGGTTGCGCCGTCCCGCGCGAACGCCTTTTCCGAGCTTCCATGGTGCAGACTTCGTCGAGCCGTCGCTGTTCTGGTGGCGCTAGATGCCACCAGCTGCGTCAGTGATTGAGACAATGGTGTCACAGACTAAGACGCACCGTAGTGATCTGTTTCAGGCTTATCTTTCCCATTGTAGATCCGGGATTGTGCCGCTGTTATTGGTGTGTGGAGGGTTGTTGCCCTTGTACGGTTTTGCCGCAGATCACCTCTCCATTTATAATGTTATATGCACGACAGCAGTCATGACTCGGGTTGTGGGATAGCTGTGAATCGTACTAACTAGGATTTGATGGCTCCAGTGCCGGTCAGGACGACTTGGCAGCGGGTGACTCGAAGTGAAGTGGTCTGCCTCCTGCGAGTCAACGAACGTCGAGAGGGTGTCATTGTTATCTTCAGCGGAGCCGTGAAGCGTGAGAGGCGCGGATACTTGTCTTGCACCTTATGGACAACAGTCACCACGAACTGACTGAGGCGGTCCTGGTCATTTGGCCGTAGTACATACCTATCAGCGTGACAAGACTTGGCGCAGGAGTCTCGGACCCGCAAGTCGTCCGCAATCACCTACCTACCTCCTGGGGCTGGATGTGTTCCAATCGGATTCTTCAAGAGGTTCGCGAAGCAGAACGAGTAATGGAAGACACTCGCAGAACATTGTTCATCGGAACGAACACTACGTCGAGGAACTCTCGCCGATGCGCTGTGACCGCACTGGTGGGCGGCTACTAACGAACTTGAACGTGGAACTCAGCGCCTCAAATTGGTGTACATATCTTCGGTATTTGATGCACTCGTTATCCCTATCAGTTGCCAGAAGGGCCAGCCTCATGTTTCACCGTTTCCCTCTCATGCTAGTCACTGCTCGCAACATGACTTTATCCAACCTCTCTCGGCAGATATCCAAGCACCGCTCCGCACGCAAGGTACCTCCCTCGACAACAAGAAGTTACACGGCTCCGACCTCAACACCGAGGGCATGGAATCAAGTGAGTACACCAAATGGTAGATGCTCTACCTCGCGACCGTCCTCGGATGGACAAAGTCTGCCCATAAGACCAGACCTTTGTCGCGGTCGTGGCTGTAAGTATGTTTCTCCGATCATCGGGCGATATCAGAGGAAAGATTTTGTTTGGTAAGTGACGTCAGTTCATCGACATCCACAACTGACGGCTGAGTATGTTAGGCGAATCGCAGCCATATAAGCTCCAGATCTGTGGATGGTCCCCTACATTCGAGTACAGACAACGCCGACAATGCCTCACCATTCCGGTCAGTCATTCCATGTTTTCACTACATTCGAGATCATCGACCGCAGATGCAGGTTCCTATTTCGTCCCTACCACGCACCATGACACTTACCCAGCTATCGACCCTACCAAAGCCGACCTGTCAGGCAAGGTCGTTCTTGTCACCGGCGCATCGAGAGGCATTGGGAAGACTATCGCAGTCGCCTTCACCCAAGCAGGGGCTTCTGGCCTTGTGCTTCTCGCTCGCGGAGACACCGAAGCTGTTGAGGCGGCATGCTTGGCGGCACAGCGCCCTGGTCAATCGGTCATGATTCTTCCCCTCGCTGTTGACATTACGAACCAGACGCAGGTCGTGATGCGGCCAGGAAGGTCAAGAAGACTTGGACATCGTCATTAGCAACGCTGGCTACATGAGTCCGCTGAAGCTATTGGCGGACAGCGATCCGGTCGACTGGTGGAAGGTCTGGGAAGTCAACATCCGTGGGACGTACAACGTCTCTCAAGCGTTCATCCCTCTTCTCATTGACTGTGGAGGCGGCAAATTGATTGTGAGTATCCTTGCACACCAGTCAATGCCAGCATTATCCACTTACCAGGTAATAGCACATTGATCTTGTTACCTCGCGCATGAACCTGAATGTACTGGTTAGTCGTCCAAATTCGTCGTCGTGCGCGTCACCGAGTCAATCGTGGCAGATTACGGCCCTCAAGGCATTATTGCCTTTGCGGTTCATCCCTGCGGGACGCCGACCGACATGAACGCCCATGTTCCACCTGAAATCAAGAAGCCGTTCATCGATACTCCAGAGCTTGCGGCACACACCATGGTCTGGCTTGTGCGCGAACGTAGAGAATGGTTAAGTGCAAGGTATGTAAGCTGTGAATGGGATGTTGAGGAGTTGTTGGCAAAGAAGGAAGACATTATTGAGGGGGATAAGTTGAAATTTAGGATGATTGTGTGAGCTTCGTGTTGTAGTACATACCTAGCAGCGTCTCTGCGCATGGTGACCCTTACTGATACCTCACTATCACTATTGTCGACGTTGAGTCATCCACAGTAGCATCTGCGAGCGAGCAGTCTCAACTTAATATCATGCTGTTGGTGGAGCACAGACATTGAGCTGTGAAATAAATTATTGATACAGAAACCTTGTATGAAAGTAAAGACATAATGCATAAAGCTAGCTCAGGTCACGTTTCCTGCAGACAGCAGAGACAAGGCCCAAGCGGCGAGCGGACAACTTTGTTCCATAACAACTTCGGCACCTGGTGGCGCTTATGTTGAGCGCCCAAGGCTTCTGCGTTCATCCTTTAATTACCTCGACTCGGATGGCGGCACTACTGGAGGCCAGTTTCCAATTGAGAGTGCCGTGAATGTCAAAATGAAATGTAGATTGATCCAAGAGGATTCGGGTCGTAACATGCATAACTTGCCGTGAGCCTCGTCATTCATGTAGCGAAAGCCCGAAGCAAGGCCCAGTGGGGTACCTTCAGCTTGTTTTGATCTTTGAGATGCTTACTGTGTTATCTATAGGGCTTCTCTGTGATTAACTCCTACATTTTGAATCTGTATCTGGCAACTAGAGTAACGCGTAGATGTTTGACACAGCACCTTCATCGCGCTGAGATGCAGATTGAAACGGTACACTGACTAGTATCCGAAGCCGCAGATGAACGCAATGCGGCAAAGCTCATACTAACCAGAATGAATACTGTATACGTAGTCGCTTGGCAAGCGGTGATGCGCCGCCTGGCTAACGATATATGAGGTCGAGAAGTTCGCAACTTTGAGCATCGTCCTTTCTACAATGCCCGACTCTACTGCCTTCTCTAGTAACCTTCCAGACTTCACTCTGTTTACACCGGTACGTCGCATTTCTGCTCAGACTGTGGGCGCTCACTGAGATGGACATGCAGACCTCACCTTTGTGCTCACTACGCACCGTGACATTCATCCCGCCATCAATCCTCCCAAAGTCAACCTCTCTGGCAAGATAGTTCTCTCACCAGCACGTCCAAGGGTGTCGGCAAAGCACTTGCGATCTCATTCGCCAAACTTGGCGTGTCGGGCCTGGTCTTGGTCGCTCCCTCCAGCATGAAGACTATCGAAAGGCCGATTCCCACTTGATACACCTGCAGTAATCTTCCGCGCATCGATTCCGGGAGTTGGCTACTACTTCACCTGAGACTGAATAACAGCAGAAGGGGAAATCACGAATGTCCCAATCCCTTGGAGGGTGAATGGTAGGAATTGATACCAATGGCGGCAGCATCTCCGGATGGGCCTGTCGGGGCAAATGATCGGCAGTGATCAAACCGACTGGGAAAATCGCCAGAAATGTTCGGCGACATTGATTCAGCAGAATCAAAACATAACATTGACAATGTGACAAGAATATCCACCAGTTGACTCACCTCGATGGAGAACGCAGAGATGGAGGATCTGGATGGTGGTAAGCTCAAAGACGGTGAGATCTCTCTTGAAATTGAGCTCGATGATGAAGTGTCTACTTGTCGGCTGATCAGGGGTGATGTGTCTCACCGTGCCGCCCACCTCACCCTCGGCCTGGGTCTGCGGTCGATGATAACTCCGTGCTTCCCGGCGTGTCCAGTCTCTTCTTCTGGTAGAGAATTTGCAGAACCGCAAGTCAACTTGCAACCGACCAGGGCTCGTGAAAATTCCCACGGGTACGTTCTGTAGCAGTTGCCATTTCGACCTCAAGCAATATCCCGTTACAGTATCCCACTATTTGCAAGTCTGATCTCCGGGTTTGCGTTGGCTACACTGATGCCACACATCGCTAAATCACCGCCGTAAGATGTGGATGATTCAGCCCCTCGTTGCTCGCAGAGCTTCGCACATCCGGCCAGCATCCTGAGGCGTGCATACCTCCGGCAATTGAATACATCTTGTGCAAGCGTACGCGCTTGCCCGAACGGCTGCCGCAAGAAAGGTATAAAGAGTCGCATCAGAAGCCATGTCGTCCTATCCGAGCATCGTCTTCTGCGCCATGTCTGAGTCTACTATGCCATCCGGAGAGCCTCCAGACTTCACTTTGGATCCTCACACTGGTCCGTCGCGTTCCATCTGAGACCGTGAACATTCACTGACACAGAAACGCAGGTCTCACCTTCGTGCCTACCGTACGCCACGACACGTATCCCGCCATCGATATATCCAAGGCCAACCTGGTTGGCAAGGTCGTGCTGGTCACTGGCGCATCTAAAGGCATTGGCAAGGGCATCGCTATTGCGTTCGCCAAAGCTGGGGTGTCGAGCTTGGTCCTCGTTGCTCGTTCTAACATGACCGCCCTCGAGACGGAGTGCCTGACTGCACAGCGTCCTGGACAGTCACTGAAGGTGCTTGCGCTCTCCGGGTTTGACACGACGGACCCGACACAGGTCGCAGATGCTGCTAAGAAGGTCAAGGAAACCTTTGGACGCCTAGATATTCTCGTCAACAATGCGGGCCTGGTAGAGCCCCTGCACCTGGTCGCAGACTCCGACCCTGCGGAGTGGTGGAAGGTCTGGGAGGTGAATATCCGCGGGACGTACAACGTTACACGTGCATTCCTCCCGTTGCTAATCGAGTGCGGCGGTGACAAGACCATTATCAACATGTCGAGTTTCTCTGCTCACCTCATCGTGCCCACGTGCTCTGCGTATCTGGTATGCTCGTTCATCTCTGCCTTTCCTCGTCTGCCCACGCGTTCACTTGTTACCAGACCTCGAAGCTGGCGATTTTGCGCCTCACCGAGCTGGTCGCGTTGGAGTACGGGTCTCAAGGTGTAATCGCCTACGCTGTACATCCCGGTTCGATTCCGACGGACATAACGGCGTCCATAGGAGAGAAATACCAGGAAGTTGTCGTAGACACCTTGGCGAGTGCCACGGACACGCTCGTGTGGCTCGTCAAGGAGCGTCGTGACTGGCTTTCTGGCCGCTATGTCAGCTGCCAGTGGGACGTCGAGGAGCTCTTGGCGAAGAAGCAGGAGATCGTGGCGGGTGATAAGCTGAAGGTCAGAATGATGGTATGATCGAAATGATAAGGTGACGCAGCGAAGCTGGCTCGAGAAGCTGTTATGTGTGAATAGTACTTGAAGCGTGAAGTTGTTTGATACAGCCGATTGTTGCGCTACTGGAAATTTGATAATAATCTATAGAAGAAACCCCGTTTGGGTGAAAATTCATGAGGGATTCAAGTCATAAAATTAGTCCAGTATCGTGCTGTGCATCAACGGACCTATATAGGACGGTGATAGCTTACGCGGAGAATAGGTGGACAGTATTGTTCTACAGCAACTGCCTATTGTGTCACTTCTGCACTTCTGCGGTGTACCAGCGCTTATCTATCCTCTCTCGGTCGATCATCGAATTTGGAAAGAACACAGCGTAGGTCGGGTTGCAAAATGAAAGCTCACGATTGGTCAGGGCCCCAGGGGTTCATCTCCAATAGGGGGCGACAACCAAGGTCCGCCCTATGTGCGAGGGCCTATTACTCCGCAGAACCAGTCCGAAAGGTGTGTTGTGTATATGCGTCTTGTTGTTTCCGGTAGCAACCTGGCAAATTTTGAATGCAGAAATGCAGTTGAATGAGGATGAGTCGCATTTCACGCAAGTGTTCGTATCTATCCATAAATTTCACAAATGTTTTTTCCACGTACATGTCTGGTCTCTGACTGCGTGCGCAGTGCATGCCCCTGGCCGCCAGGGAGGCTTAATGCTGCGTAAGCAATGACTCCTTACTTTGCGACGCGTTGTTCTTCGTCAGCGAAATCGTGAATGATTCAGCATCTCGGGAAGACCTTCGCGTTGAGCTGCTCGAAACGCTGATTATCAAGCCACGTTACATCGTAAGTTAAAAGCTCGCATCACTTAACCAGATCTTCTCACATTCAGACATTCCTAAAACCGCATCAGACGTTGCCTTCTTAGCCATGTCCGATGTTACTTCCCCTGCCCGCGACGTCCCGGACTTCCTTCTCGATCCCCACAACGGTAAGCCGTGATTTTCTTTCGTGCAATCACAGTTCACCAACGACTGAGCACAGGCCGCACCTTTGTGCCTACTGCACACCATGATTCGTATCCCGCCATCGACCTCGCCAAGGTCGACCTACCGGGCAAGGTTGTGCTCGTCACAGGCGCATCCAAAGGCATCGGCAAGGCGACCGCGCTAACCTTTGCAAGAGTTGGCGTGTTGGGCCTCGTGCTCGTTGCGCGCTCCGACATGGAGACTCTCAAGGCAGAGTGCCTCGCTGTGCAGCGTCCCGGGCGTCCACTGAAAGTGCTGACGCTCTCTAGCGTTGATGCCACGGACCCCGGGCATGTCGACGACGCTGCGAGGAAGGTTCAAGAGACCTTCGGACGCCTGGACGTCGTGATTAACAATGCTGGTTTTATGGAGACGCTTCTCCCCATTATCAAGTCGGACCCTAACGAGTGGTGGAAAACCTGGGAAGTTAATGTTCGTGGGACGTTCAACGTCACACGCTCCTTCCTCCCGCTCCTCATCGAGAGCGGAGGCGACAAGACTATCATCAACATGTCGAGCATTGCTGCCCACCTCGTTCTGCCTCAGGGTTCTGCCTACACGGTACGCTTTCTCCTACTACTGGATGACACGCCAACCTGATTGTTTGTGCATCCTTAGACGTCCAAGTTAGCACTGTTACGTTTCACAGAATGTATTATGGCGGAACACGGGGACCAGGGCGTCCTCGCCTATGCTGCCGACCCCGGTGCGATTGCCACCGACATGGCTAAGGCGTTACCCGACGTTATGCAGAGCATGCTTATTGATACGCTTGAACTGGCGGCGAACGGCGTTGTATGGCTCGCGCGGGAGCGCAGGCCGTGGCTGGCCGGGCGGTACGTGAGCTTCATATGGGACGTGGATGAGCTGTCCGCCAAGGAGAAGGAGATCGTAGCTGGAGATAAGCTTAAGGTCAAGCTGGTCATCTGACGGTACGGAGAAATCAGAGAGCTGCGGAGGTGCGACTGACCCGTCCCGCGGATCTTACGTGTGCGTATTGGTTGGCATACATGGTATCAATGCTCACATGTCTAGATTGTAGTAACCCGAAGCATATCTAGGATAAAAATTCGGCGCTCACCCGGTTTCGAATGCATCTTTTGCCAAAATGACAGGTCCAGCACATCGTGACAATCCACTTCAACATCGCCTCCTTGTTTCAATTTGATGCGTGGTTAAATATTGCCTGAGTGTTTCCAGGCTGCATTTTCTGAAGCAATTTTTCTGGCTTCCTTCTCGTTTCTCGTAGGACGCGAACCTGTGCAGACTACAGGTCTGTGGTGCGGCGGCTGTACAATTAGTTAAATTGCTTCCACTCACAACGGATTTCGCGGACCCCGAGGAAGTCGCGAATGCGGCTGGAAGGTAGAACGGATGACTGGGGATCGATGACGGTTATATGGAGCATCCCAGACCGCTCGCGCTCAGCGATCCGCTCGATTGGTGGAAGGTGAAGGAGGTAAAAATCCGTGCGACGTAACAACCGCTCGCGTTATTCCCCTGCCCGTCAAATACGGGAGCTACAAGTAACTCAGGGGCCGTTGACTTCGGGGCATGCCCAACCTTCGCAGCGAAGTAGTAGGTAACGATGCATTTGTCAAGTCACTGAAGCGACAATCTTAAATTGGCGACTTTGGCAGCAAATTCTCTTGCGTATAGGCTGAATGGAGTCAATCGCGGGTAACGGCGGTGTCCTGGCATTTTCACATCCCTGCCTAACGCCTACATAGTTGAGTGCCTCTGTTTCGCCCCTACCCCTCGCATCACTCATTGATACGCATAAGCTTGCAGCACATAGTATTTTTTGGCTTGTTCTAAAGCAGGGGGAATCACTTGTCTGCCCCTGTGTTAGCTGCGATTGTGACATCAGTTAGCTAGAGGCGTAAAGCAGGAGATTCGATGCGGAGGGCGACACACGAAGATCCAGGATGATATTGTTTGAAAGTTCTGGTTATGGCTTCAATTTAATTTCGTTAGAAGGGTTTTCGAGGTCATTGCGTATATATGATTCACAGCTTTCTATGTAGAGGTGCAAGTTATTACTTGGTGTAGTTTATCTGCGACCCTGAGGTCTGAAAGCGGTAGGTGTATTAACTTTTATGGCAGGTAAGTATCCTGAGGTTGTTTCTTGCCCGTCAGCCAAGTGAGCGCGCGTATACGTAGCACCGTCTTGATTAATTGCAATGTAGCTTGCTACGTTATCACCAGATAAATTTCGTCAAAAATCCTGATTCTCTTTGCAAAGACCAGCGAAGACGTCACCCGTGCCTAGATGTATATCATCCTGCTGTCGTGTCGAACGTCTCTTTTGGCTCTAACTACAACCTGCATAATTCTCCCTCTTATACTACAACTCGACGTTTCATCAGTGCTCCGCCAATACCGGTGAACCCTAATCTCGCAAGATGCCGGGAAGAGCCGAAGGGCACATGGATTGCGATCGCCGATTTGACGTGGACGTTGTGCTTGAATGAGCCATCCGACCTCTCCGTCGCTGCCCATAGCTTGCAGGTTCGGTGCGTGTCCTCCATCTCCCTCATATGTCGTCTCCTGACCCGCCACAGTACCCACTGATCAGTGGCTGGTCACGCACTTGCAGCCATCATGGTCGATTGGCCAGGTGAAACAGTGCTTGCTCGCCAAGTTCCTTTCACCCACCACCTCAGTTATCCCTTCTGCTATAAGTCGCAAACCTCGTCCAATTTCTCCCATCACTTTTGGAACGGACGCCAACGGCTCTAACGGCTCTGAGACTGACTCTGAGCTCGAGTTCGACGCGCAGTACCTCAAATTCAAATATACGCCAGGCCCATCTGTACCTGCGTCCACGGCTGGAGCTTCGTCCTCTTCTCATAACCAACCTTCTACTACTATTCCTGAGCGGTATTCTCTTATCGCGTTCTCTACCAGCCAACTTCTCGAGGATCACTTTCACCTGTCGTGGTATGGGTTCCGTTCGTACGAGCTCCTCGAGCTACATGCAGGGCCCGGTCTCGTATCCCTTCCGCGTGGTGTACTGGGCGACTATGTCCATCCATACTTCGAGGCGCGCGTGTGGGCTCTCCGCGTTGCCCCTGCGACACCTGGAGACGTTCTGCGAAAGCACCGAACGAAGCGCAAGGAGGATGACCAGGGCGAGGAAGCGAAAGATTCGCAGAGGGAGAGAGGCAGGCGTAGGAAGATGGAATGGCGCGTGCGATGGCTTGTCATCCACCAGGGCGTCTTTAAGCTCTACAATCACCGTAATGTGAGTCCCGACGGCTTCTGTATGTGTCTCGATCTATCGCGGATGATCCATCTGATGATTTGTGTTGACGCCACTCGCAGCGAGGGGTTGACCGTCGGGCGCTGCCAGTCAACGCGGAAACAGTGTTGGGCGCTGCGCCATTTTGTTTGAGGCGTACCTGAATGGAAGCTGAACTTATTCTTAGGATCCCTCGCCAGCGCATAGCTCATCTATGAGCGCGCTGCTAGCTCTACGCGGGGCCGAGCACTTGCAGCTCCACATGTTCCGGCGCACGCTCTCACCTCAACGCCCGACCTCTCCGCCTTCCTCTGCCACTCCCATGCCAATTCCAATGGCGAGTCCGTCGCGCAGCATGGCACGTACGCCTCTCGTCTCACCAGCGCTACAGGCGCGCTCGCACATACAGCAACATCCCAGCTCACCGGTAGAGGAGAGCGATCTCGAAGGCGACACGCACGGGCATTCGCGCATCGTGTGCGCCAAATTTCGGGTGTATCCACCCTCTCAAGCTCATGAGATTCAGTCCCGAGCAGGCGTCGGTGCATTATCAAGTACGGCAACTGAAGAGCACAGAGAGCGCAGGAGCCTCGATGGGGGCGGTTGGTGGCGCCGCGGATCGAAAGATGAGCTGGCCCACATAGGTAGCAATGCAGGTATCATGCATGAAGGTCTCGAAGACGATGCAAAGGTAGAGGATGAAGCTGTTTGGGTGATTATGGATATGTTGACGGATGAAGGTGTGTTGATAAAGCTTTAGACCATCTTTATCGCTGCTGTTCGCGATCAGCCGCCACGTCCGTTCACGCGTTTGATACCTGGATGCTGATGCACTCTGTTTCCAGCGTTTACCAACGTTCTGAGAGTTCTACATAGGGATGCCCCTCGCACGTGTGTTTCCTCGTTCTTTTCCCCAGATCGTTCTCCCTTGTCTCCTCAATCCCATCCAGTTGAGGGGTACAGGTTCCCTGACACATCGCATGCGTCGCCGTCCTCCCGGGCAGCGAACTCCCTCCATACAAGTCCACAAGAGACCCATAGGCATGCCCCAACCACCAGCACAGGGACGTCATTGAAGGCTCCTTGTCCATATCCAGAATGGCGTCTCGCCGTTGCCACTCGCGCACGGCGTGCCGGCCTTGGCGAGGTTGGACGTGCAACAGAGGCTTGGCTGCTTGGCTCGGAAGCGACTGATTATATTCAAGACAAGACACGAGCTCGACGTGTCACAAGAGAGGAAAGCAGCGACAGCGAACCTGATGACGACGGTGGACGTGAGGATAAATCTGAGGGGTCTAACGTTGGCGACACTGATCCAATGAGCCCGGACTCTGATGCGGACGACCCTATTTGGACAGGCGCACACCCCCACTACCTTGCGGGTGACTTCAGTGGTGACGAGAGCTCAGATGAAGAGTCCAACGAAAGCGATAGTAACTCTGAGCGGGAATGGGAATCCTGGGCAGACGATCTGCCAAGGCAGTGGCAGTGCACGCGACAGGCACGTCCGAGAAAACCCAGCGCCCCGGAAAACCGGGTGTCAGTCGTCTCGTCTGCGTGGGCGGGCACATCTGACAATCCCAGGACGCGACGCGATGTCGATAGTAGCCCAAGATCAGGTTCGCCTCCTCCTGCGCTGGCAACCTTCTCATCTATGGAATCCTTGCTGTGGCATACTTCGCGGAGTCCGCCCGTGCGTGCGCGTCCGCAGACACCACCTGCGGATGAGGAAGCTCTGTCGTCTTCTCTTCCCATTCCAATATCACGTCCGCGTTCGCCACTGTCTTCACTATTGGATGACGGGCCGCCTTTCAGCTCGTATATGCCACAGTCGTATGAAGATCCAGGAGCCCGTGCAAGTTCATACGAGTCCGGGGCCAAGGGCGCGAAGGTCGTGGTCCCAATGCACATGGCAATGACCACCATCACGTCCACTGTTAGTGTCGGTGAGACCGGTGAGCGCAAGAGTCGATGGAAGACCAAGAGAAAGGAGAAGGTCAAGGATAAGCCGGCGAAGAAGCTGATAAAGGAGAGGGGGGAGAAGGAGAAGGGTGAACCAACTCAGACGAGTCATGCGCTCCCCAACGCGTTCCTTCGGCCCTCTAAGCTGAAGGTGTCTACGGAACTTGGTCCCGGACTGTCGTCTACCCCGGTGTCGTCGGGGAATACTCTTGCTCCGCCGCCTGATCCCGTCTCGGCGGTGAGCATGAGCAGCATTGATAGCTTGCGGTTTGTGACGCCAGAGTGGAGTGATTGAAGTGCTGTTGCTGTAATTTATCCTCTTATTCTCGGTAGCGACAGACATCGGAAATTTCAGGACCTCAATAATGCTAATGAATTCATATAGCCGTGGTTATGGATTACTTATTTGACCGGTCCAGGGTCCAAGGTCTTGAATTATGGTGAGAGGAATCAGTTTATCGAACGGGCCTCCAATGATTTCAATATGATTGTCACAATCATGCTTCTACGAATATGACTGGCGGTTACATCATCTGCAAGGCACTGCGGTCTTTAGGAGTACGACGGTCACTACTTTGGTACTACCCTCCGCCTCATATATTCTCTCAGCATCCATTCAGACAATCATCCTGACCTTGAGCTTGTCACCGTCGATGATCTCCTGCTTCTTCGCCAGGACTTCCTCCATATCCCACAAGCACTTCACGTAGCGTCCGGAGAGCCACGCCCGACGCTCTCGCAACAGCCACAGGAGCGTGTCCGTGGCCAGTGCCATGGTGTCTATGAGCGTATGCTCCCAGTCTTTGCCCAAGAACAGCCCCATGTCCGTTCTGATGGATCCGGGATGGACAGCATAAGCGATGACACCTTGAGAGCCGTACTCAGTCACGAGCAGTTCCGTGAAGCGCAGCATAGCGAGCTTCGTTGTCTGGCGACGAGGAGCAGTTGTCAGTAGGGTGCACGCAACAGGTGCAAAACGGACAGTACCAGGTACGCGGAGCCCATGGGTAGGATGTGGTGCGCCGCCGCACTTGACATGTTTATGATCGTCTTGTCGCCGCCGCATTCGATAAGCAGGGGAAGAAAAGCGCGCGTGACGTTGTACGTCCCACGGATGTTCACCTCCCAGACCTTCCACCACTCGAGCGGGTCGGACTCGGCAATCAGGTGCATAGACTCCATGAGGCCTGCGTTGTTGATGAGGACATCCAGGCGTCCGAAAGTCTCCTTAGCCTTCTTCGCAGCCTCGGTGACGTGCGACGGGTCCGTGGTGTCAACGCCGGAGAGCGCCAGCACCTTCAAAGCCTGCCCTGGGCGCTGTGCCGCGAGACACTCGGCCTCAAGGGCCTTCATGTTCGAGCGTGCGATGAGGATGAGGCCCGACGCACCAGCCTTGGCGAATGCGAGGGCTATGCCCTTCCCGATGCCCTTGGACGCACCAGTGATGAGCACGACCTTTCCTGAAAGGTCAGCAGTGCTGGGATCGATGAAGGGGTAAGTGTCGTGGTGGAGAGTAGGGACAAAGGAGAACCCTGTATTCCACGATGATCACACTACACTTATGATGTAGTAGGGAACGCGACCAACCGTTATGAGGATCCTGAGTAAAGTCTGGGATCTCCGTAAAAGATGTACCGTTATGCATCGTGGAGAGGAATGCTGTTTGGATGGGAACACTGTGGACCCAAAGTGCGAGCTTTATACCTCTTATCCAGGCTGCAGGCGATGTCCGGCCTTGGAATGCCGAGAGGACGCACACCGGCTGTGGGTGAACACTAATCCATGATCATTCGAATCGGCTGAGCATCTTCTGTTGCCTGCAGGGCGCGTACGCCACTAAGCTGACAGAAAGACCGATGGGCGGAGTGAGCGTCTCGGTGAGAAACAGGCTGAATCATCAACGTACTTTGACGCTGATCAAGCAAAGCTGGTAGATGGTAGACCTGCAGCATGAGGAGAGGAAATATCCCAGGTAATTTGGTCAATCTATCAGGGATCTGCGTGGCTGATGGAATGTTATACAGTGCTGTACAGCACTGGCTCTGCCCAGCAACTTCAATCTCTCTGATATAGGCCTTGACGACAAGTCCAGCTTTGACTGCCCCGGATGTGTCACGGTGTCGTTGCGGCCTGAGGAGCCTCGGCGCATGAATAACTGAGGCTGGGTACCGATATGTTATCTGGAACTTCGATCTCTCCGACGAGCTTGGCCCGGGAAGAACGGGATGAGCTCACTCCGGGAAAAACGGACTCAGAATTTCCCGCGGGAGACACGGAATACAGAGGATCGGCGATGGCCGACCAGCGCCTAGTGACGCGTCGCGCGACTGAGAGCGTTCACAATTGCAACCTCGTCCCCCAGTTTTGCCGCATTGCATGGTACTTGGGTGAGTCGCCAAACCATTTCTGAGTCTCTCTGCTATGACTCCCCTTAACGTCAGCGGTCAGCGGTGATTACCAACAAACTGGATCCCAAATCTCAATCGCTCCGGTTTTCGGCGTTTCCCATCTGCAACTCCGAAAGTGATTGATGTGATGGCCCAAACCACGGAAAAAGTACTGTTCAGCGCGTTCCGGAAGGATTTACACTGCATGCGCGTTCGAAATTTACGTGTTTAATACACCCTCAATTCCATTGGAGACGGATACAGTCTTGGCGTAACAAATTTGAATGCCAGATCTACCAAGGGAGCACACTCTTGCGGCTTTGCTATTATCCCGATATCTGATGTCCAGCCAGTCTCACGCGGGGCTACTCAAGGAAGGTGTGCCGTACGGTTCTTAGTTTTTCTTATACCCAACACCCACCATCTGTTTCATCGCATGACGTTCGTTCTGCGATGCGAGGAGAGGCATCCTGTTGTCTGTCTGTTTCATTTTACTGTACGACAACCGCACAGATGTGACTACTTCTGCATGTTCATCCGTGCGTAGACTAGCTAACACCTTGTGGCTAGCTTGCTAGCTGATAACTTTAATTCAGGCACTCGATCCAAATCACCACACAGGCATCATGCGTTGCAAATTTCAAATTTACTTTTCCTCATCAGTCGGACATCAACGGCGTCAATTCTATAGAATCACCCGCTCGGTAATATGCATGCTTGGTGTTATCTCTGCGCATCATACAGCGTATTCTGTGTCGTAACAATTTCATGACTCATCCTTGTCACGTATAGTCTACATCAACCTTGTAGTGAATAGTAAGCTATACTCATTTACCGTTTCACTGACAAGGCTATCACGTCCCAGAGTGAGCCTGTTTCTCCCACTCAGACTTCAGCTACGTACCACTTATTCCAGCGAAACCATAAGTGCAGGTAAGTCCAGATTTGCGGAATAGACTAGTTTTCACCGTCCGACTTCACTGGTCGGATCTTGTTCATTAGGAATCGACTGTCCTTCTACGCAAAATATCTGGCGTCTCCCAAGGACGTTCTTCCGGTACTCTGCATAGATAATGAGAACTTGATAAGGATGCTGTCGCTGTCCTCTCCTATATCGAGCAGACCACACTTTGTGTCAACGTCACTCCTCTGGCCTGCGGCTTACCAAGACCAGACGTGATCTAAACTTCCTCTACGACGTCGAGCATTTTCTTCCTTCTCAGAGTATCTCGGGGACTTGTTTGTATCTCAGTGCTGCTTCTACGGACTTTTTGGGGGGTAGTGGCATTGTTAGATGCCTTCCGTTGGCAAGTTTATGATCGGTGATCTACTTGCAGTACCATGAGCTGACATCTTGCGGGATCGTCGTGAGAACACTTGCGTTTGGGTCGAGCGGTCGAAACGTGAGTACATAGAGTAACGCTGCACATCCCAAAGACACTGATATGGTTCTCAAGCGCACCCTACCAATAAACTACATCGTAGGACATCATGGACAACACTACGACGTGGTTTTACTCTCCATCTTTACTCTCATACCGTCTTAGATTGCTCACACGACCATCCTAAACTTCAGCTTGTCCCCCTTCACGATTTCCTGCGTCTTTTGTAGTAGCTCGTCGACGTCCCACTGCGTGCTGACGTAGCGGCCGCCGAGCCATTCCCTCCGCTCCCTTGCAAGCCACACTATACTGTGCGCGGCCAGTTCCGGAGTGTCGATCAGTCTCTTCTTCACCTCTTCAGGCAAATCCGCATTCATGTCAGTCGGCGTTGCGCAAGGATGGACTGCATATGCAAGGACACCCTGATCTCCGTGGTCCTCCATGAGAAGTTCCGTGAACCGCATCAGCGCAAACTTGGACGTCTAGAGGAGGTGAACTTAGCAGCCAATAAATTTGTTCGCCGGAACTCGTACCTGGTATGCCGAGCAGTGTTTTATGGCCCAGTGTGCCGCTGCACTGACTAGATTCATGATAGTCCTGTCGCCTCCGCACTTGGTGAGGAGAGGGAGGAACGCGTGTGTGACATTGAACGTCCCTCGCATGTTGACCTCCCATGTCCTCCACCACTCGTTGGGGTCCGTTTCACCCATCGTCTTCCAAGGATCCGCGTACCCGGCGTTGTTGATTATGACATCAAGGCGTCCGAACATCTCTTCGACTCGCCTGGCTGCGTCGGAGACCTGCTCTAAGTTCGTAATATCGACCGCAAGCGTCAAGACCTTGAGCGAATGTCCGGGTCGCTGCGCCGCCAGACATGCCGCCTCAGTGGTCGCAGTGTCCGAGCGCGCAAGGAGGACGAGTCCAGAAACCGCCGCCTGCGCGAATGCGATGGCCATTGGCCTACCGATCCCCCGCGATGCGCCCGTGATGAGCACGACTTTGCCCGTCAAAGTGGATTTGATCGGATCGATGGCGGGGTAGGTGTCGTAGCGCTTGGTTGGCACAAAGCCGACTCCTGCGTTCTGCTGTCTATACCTGACGTTCTACATGGCGAACGACATGACTTACCCGTGTGTGCAGACATCGTGGACGGGTGAGAGTCTTGATAGACAATCTCTGGAATTCCTGTATTTGAACGCTGTTGAAACACTTCGGCATTTGACGAGCGCTCGGTGGCATTGGCCTGATACTTCTTGCGAAGGTAAGACAGGAAGCTGCTGTAGAACGCTGAAGAGAATAGCGAATTTCTCCGATGCGGCCGATGACCGAGCCAACTTAGGTTAGTTTCTGCTCCTGCAGTTCAGAGGTGCGGAGGCCATATACTGATGTTGTTACAACATGATCATAACATTCTGGTACTACGAGCTTCGAAAAGGGCGCCAACGTTAATCATCCGGGTGGATAAGACCAGTCTCCTTACTTTAGTGTCCGACGTGTTGCCGAGACAATCACGGCGGGACATTAGCGGCCACCGCCGCGGATACTGACTCGCGCATCCTCCAAACGCACCAGCCACTAACGGCAACGGCGCCCAACGTCCGGGCGCGCTGCGCGCTCGACAAAGCGCGCTGCTAGTGGCGTATCACCACCTCTATCATAAATGTCTGTAATACGCGCATCGGATACGCATTTCCCAATGGATGGAACGTTCTCAGCTATGCATCAAGTTGACGATTGTTTCCTCCCACTGCGCGTAATGAGCAGCGGGAGAAAAGTGCGTGTGACATTGTACATCCCACGTAGGTTGACCTCCATAGTTGTTCACCCTACATCAAAGTCGATGTCTGTCATTGCCAATGGGGGGTGCACGAGGCTGGCGTTATTAACGCGCCCATAAAGTGGACTAATGACTCCTGCATGCTGATCAAGGGGTGCACAAATTGTAATTCTCCACGCTGACATATGTAATACGGTGCAGCGTAAAAGATCTAGAGTTCATATGGTTCACATGCTTCTCTCTTGCTAAGTGCCTTCTTGTAGCGCTCCATGGCATACTCAGCATGGAAGCGTGCTACATCGCGAGGAACGACGTCAGGAGCTGCCGACATCAGCGTCTCCACGGACTCCGCATACTTCACAGGTGAGTATCCCCGCAAGAAGGGGATGACACCTGTAGATTAATGTAATATTAGGAATCACTCCCCTTCGAAGAAGAGTTGTACTGACGGGGAGTCCACGCATCAGCCAACTTCGCGGCTGAGAACAATTCCTGGCATCCGAATACTTCGGGCAAAGGCTCTTCGGTATGAAAATGGACGTCGTCCGTCACTTTGCATTCTTCCTTCTGTGCGCAATCGAAATCAATGATGATTGGTCTTCGATCCTTTCCCACTAGAATGTTGCGCTCAGAAAAATCATTGTGTTTGACTCCCTTGGCATGAATTGCAGAGAGTGCCTTGATAGTTTCCATCCTAAGAAGAAGTTATGCATGTCATAGACCGTATTTGGTGAAAATAAGAGAAACGTACTTAAACGTCCAGTTCATGAAAGCCAGCTCGACGTCTACAGGTTTACCACAGTACTTCGTAATCAAACACCCCGCCTGTCCGTCTTCCATTTCTCCCTGGAAAAGGCCCAAACAGTAGGGAATGACGCCACCTTGGAGGTCGTGAAGGTGCTGATAGATCTCAACTTCGTTGTGCAATTTGGCAATAGAGCGCTTCCCATAGACAACTTTGCAGGCGACTTCTTGAGGCTCTACATCACCCTCCAATGTAGCTCGGTATACACTGGAGCGTCCTTTGTGTATGGGATGGAGATTCCGTACGGATAGACGTAAGTCGGACTGGGGATCATCGGTGCGACGTAAGCTGAAAGTTTCGAGGGATGGATTGGAGTGTTGATCGGGAAAAACCAGAATCGACATGAAGATGTAGCAGGAATGGGGAGTCTTCGCTTTGAATCGAAATGAAGGGTGTATGAGCTGGAGTGTCTAGCATTGGTCGGTCTTTATATAGCCACCTAGAGCATAGGCGCTCGAGTGGGATTGTACCTTCAAGATCTGAGATCTCGCTATTCAAACCTGAGTGTACTGAGTACAATCGCACCGTGTCTGCTGCCATCAGAGTAAAATTTCAGGATGGAATATTTGCCGTATGCCGGTTGCCATATCTCGCTCGGTTACCCCAATGGTCGCCAACTGTTCCAGATTCGAGTGAGAATTATGCGACGCTCTGTGGTGGATACTCGCTTATTCACGACCAATGATACGACATGTGCAAGCTCGCTGTTCATAAGACCATCGCCGTATGCCTTGATTCAGTCATGGCGACGGAATCTCAGGTGGTTGCCTCACAGGCTGTCCTATATTTCAGATTTGCCTCTGTAAAGGTACGTTTCAAATCTGAGACAATCGTGTTGCTCAACGTTTAAGAAATATCCACTAATGAGCCAACAGGACAATAGCGAATTTCCCGTAAGAAGTATTTAAGTCCAGGCTAAGCCCTATTATTCTCTTCCCGCAGAAGAGAGCGCTCATACACTTCGTACAGAACCCATGCCACAAGCTGCCGCGCCGTGGTTGCCAGCCTAACAATTACATCAAACCTCATGGCGTAGGCACGCCCGCAGCTGTGGAGAACTAGCGCCTGTAGTGCGTATTTAAGAACCCAGTTTACGATGCGCTGAACACAGTCTTCTGTCTCCCCTTAACATCTCGCCAAAGGTCACCTGTATTATTCCTATATGGATGCTTCTACGCCACGACCCAAGCAGCGACATCAACGCACACTGCCAGATAATGATCCAGCAGCGACACCGAAAGCAGTCAAGGTTTCAGACAGGCGCAGGGCCGATAGCAGCGGCGACATTTGCTTACAGGGACCTGCACAAGACACTACTACTTCCTCACAAATTCCTTACTTACGTTCCGCCGAGGAGCTTTCGTGGGTCAAAGCCATCACGTTTGGTCGACCTGATATATCGGCGATCAAAACTCTGAAGGACGTACTCTGCGTCATGCCCCCTGACCTTCCTGGTAGATACCAACGTGGCAAACTGGAAGGCACAAAGGACTTGACACAAACCGAAATCACCCTTACCGTCACTGACCAACTCCAGAAAGTGGTCTATTTGCCTAGGCTCGTGTCTCAACTCCTCGACCGCGCGTTGGAGACGCTTCAGTTGGCTCTGCCCTTGGTGGATGCGAACGGCTATTCCGAACCTGTCGCCAGGATACATCCTTATTTTACAGCTGGCAATTTACCCCAGGTGATCTGTAGCGAGAAAGATATAGAAGCTTGGTCTCAAGCAACGCTGTTCCGTCCTGCGTTGGCAGCGCTACGTGCTATTGAGACGAAATCTCTGAGCCACGACTTTGGCAAGAAATTTCCCTACCTGTCCTCGGCTCCTTCAGGAAACGTTATTCCTGATGGCATGCTAGTCTGTAAACCCTCCGAGGAGGGCCTACCGCCGCCGATGAGCATCACAATTGAAAACAAAACGCCCACCGCTTACAAAGACACTCTTGGCGAGCTGCAATCGATTCCGAAAGACCCTAATGTTCGGATTCCCGAAGGAACTGCTATTCGTTTCGTATGGCCTGGCCCCCTTACCAGTAACCCCGAAGCTCGTACACGAATAATCGTCCAAGTAAGTTTACCCGTAACCCTGAAGTGCCTCAAAAATAATAGCTAATCCTTGTCATTTAATAGGTTTGGACGCAGATGGTGGTGGAGAACTGCGACCTTGGAATTTTGTCAACGTCCACGTCAACAATCTTCTTCGCTCGTGGACGGGGAACCAACAACGACACCCTCTACATGTCGCCTACTTATCGAAGTGATGATTGCCCAATTTTTGCCGTCTTCTGTTGGTTTGCCGTTGCGGCAGGTGTATTTAGCTTCGATAGTCTGGACCTCCCAGATCCGAAGACAGATTGGTGGACCAAAGAGGCCTTGGAGGATCAATATACCTCTGGAATAACTACCTCGTATGTCGCCACTGTATCGCAACGCTTTCACTGCTCATGTCCTTGACAGCACACTGTACAGAAATTACGACAAAAAGACTGTTCGACCGCTAGGAACAGGCCCACGAACGAGATCTCAGGCGGGCTTGGCGTGATGCTGCAGAAGTGCTCTACAACGAGGGTGTGTTGTGTTTAAATGTCTGCCTTTCGTGTCCCCTGTATATGTCCCAGAGAACAAATATATGTTTGATGTGTCTTACTGAATAGTGATGTCCCGTAAAGTATGACGATATTGAAGTTGCCTTGCATACGCGGATTGTACATGCTTCATCCAGCACATTCGTCCACTGGCAACACCTAGTTCCTTCTGCGCTCGGCAGAAGTCATTGACGAAGGGTTTACCGACTAGCACATGATTATACGATTTACACACAATGTCTGCTATTCTGGATCGGTTCCAACAACGTCAAACGAGGAAGAAGATCAGAAGGTATTACAGCAAAAAATGAACCTCCGCTCAGGGCAACTATACACCGCAAGTTTTGCGGTGAGATACACGGCGCGTCTCGAGAAGGATTTTACCAATATGGCGGGCGGAGTCTGTGAACGATGGGATACACAATTCCATAAGATTCATTTTGTGGCTAGAAGCACATGCGAAACGGTTCCAGAAAGTACCATGAGCATATGATACACTTTGATTCAAAAAATACTCGAAGTCGCATCAATTAAACCGTAAAACCCTAAAAATGGGGCAACTATCAATACAGACATATCGTAATACACAACAGGAGGCACTCACGCCATTGACCATCAAAATCTGGCCATTCACCCAGCTCGCATCGTCCCGGGCGAGAAACGCAACAGCAGGGCTGACCTCATCCGGCTGGCCGACGCGCTTCAACGGATGCATATTCGCAATCGCGTTAAACACCTGCTCTGTCTTGCCCGTGCGAAAGAGATCGGTGTCGATCGGGCCGGGGGAGATGGCGTTAACGGTAAGGCCCTTGGCGCCGAGGTCCTTGGAGAGCACCCGCGTCATCTGCTCGACAGCGCCCTTGGTTGCAGCGTAGACGAGGTAATTGGGCGCGATCATGGAGTTCTGGGTGAGAGAGGTGGAGAACAAGATGATGCGCCCCCCTGTGGACTCATCAACTCGAGTACCGCTAACGTATCGGCGTTCACTCACCTGATTTCATCAGCGGCGCTGCTGCTTTGACCATGAAGAACGGTGCCTTGACGTTCACCTGGAAGTGACGGTCGAAGAACTCCTCCGTCACTTCTGTGAGGCTCGCGTTCCCCATGATACCTGCGTTCAGCACCAGGATATCGAGCTTCCCGAACTCGCGGATCGTCTCCTGTATCAAGTGGGCCCCGCGCTCCGTGGACCCTACGTCGGCCTTCACGCTGATCGCGCGTCCACCGCCCCTCGCAGTCTGCGCATTGATAGAGTCGACCACAGCTGCAGCGGCGGAGGGGTTAGAGACGTAGTTGACCACGACATTCGCGCCGTCCGCTGCCAGGCGACGAGAGATGGCTGCACCGATGCCGCGCGACGCGCCGGTGACGAGGGCGACTTTTCCCGCAAGTGGTAGTGTCATGGTAAGATTACCCTTGGAACTTTGGTGTCGAGAGTGTTCGTTTCGGTGGGTACTTTATGGGAGGAAGAGAAAGGAGGACGCAAGGACCCGAGCGGCAGCAACAGCATCGTGAGCTCAGTAATCTAAATCGATCTGGACCAGAGTAAAGTTCTCGGATAGGAATATTATGGCGGATGGAGGGTGCGTCATCTCGGACTTGGCGGTGGATCCTCAAAGTCGATCTGCGCGTTCGGTTCGGCTGACAAATTACGATCCAAACTGATCTGAAATTGCAACTTTCCCCCGCCACAACGTAGATGTGGCTCCACATCATGTCTCGAAATTTTATAGCACTGACTCTTCGGTAGTCTCAACCATTGAGTAGCGTGCAATTATGTCTTACCGATTCATAACATTGGCAGACTAGACAAACTCGGTGTTCCGAGTTGCCATACCTGTCAACCTGTCGTCATTCAACTTTAACGCACTGTCCTATTTCCAGTTTTCTATCTTGCAAAGATGCACTGTCTCTTACTGCCACAACTCGGGTTCTTCATGCTGTTGCTATCCGCCACGCTCTTGTCCAGCTCTACTGGCTCACATCTTTCCACGCCGTTACGCTCTCTCTGAACCCTATCGCTCCAGCTCGGTGCGCGAGCTTATCACAAAGACGGAGTCATGGAGACATGTATTTACGAAAGCGTCGCCTGGATTTGCTTTCGACGCACAACAATGCGCGGCACTAACGGACCTGTTGCTCAAAGCTGTGTCTCAATTCCAACACCTGTCGCTCACTACCCCCACAGAACGATTATTATCAGAGCATCCCCAACTTGCACTGGCTATCATAGGTTTGTCTAATCTCTCCAAGCTCTCTATGACTGGCATTGACTTGTCGGGCTTGCAGGTTCTGCAGTGCCTCCCAGTATCCCTGTGCACGATCAAGCTCAGGAAGACGACTATTGACATGACCCAAGTGGTCACGAGCCTCTCGCATCTACACAACCTTGAGACGCTCTACCTTGGCCATATTCCATCTGCCGATCACCCCGTCAACGCAGAGTGCTCGTCGGTTAGGAACCTCTGCCTGTATTCCAACTTATTGGATATCCCAATGCTCCCGCGTATATTCCCGGCTTGCGAACAGTGGATGCGGGTTCGGTGGTGCCCTCAAGCCTCAGAACCCGCCGCCCGCTTTTTATCGCAGCTTGGATCATCTCAGGGTGGATTTCGCACATACTGTGCGTTGGGTCATCACCCCGCTGGTGCATTCGCTCGAGGTTCGTTTGCCGCCATTCCATGCAGACCAAGTACTTGAGTCAGCCTGCGGCCTCATCCAAAACATCACGCTAACTGTGTTGCTCTGAGAGAATGCCGCAATATTGAGGATGTTTTCTTGGATGCCCTCCGCAATGATGCCTAGGTCACACCGCGCGCGCCTCATCTCTCCTTCAAAGATGTCAACGGTTTTGATTATGATGGTATGTTGTCTCCCAGATCTCATCACGCACATACTCAATTAACTTTCAGTGGTAGGAGATACTTACGCGGTCCCTTACTTCGCTCAGTCCCGTGTGGCTACAGATCGTGTGGCCGGAGAGCACCACCCTATCCAGAGCCACTGAAATTGTGCACGCCCTCCAAGTTGCCTGTGCCATCCCCTCCATACGGTACATTTTGTCTAGAAAGGTAGCGTTTTCCCCTTATGTATGCCTTACGCGCACATCCGGATGGTGGCGCATGACGGCCTCGGAAAGTCGATGCACAGTGAAGAAGCTCGCACCGGAGGCGGGTCGATGACTTGAGGTGCGTATGGCGAATTGTGGTTTTGAGCGTGTATAGCACAGTACGTTATGCAGCGATGTTCTTCACCGAGACGAGCAAAGATCCATACACTAAATTTTTGCGCTGAGATCTCGTGGACAAGCATACCGGTGACTTTCCCAATTGTTCTGGCGGCTGCTCCAAATTATACGCTTTGTCTCATGCTTGCGTGCTGTGTTTGATAGGCGGGCGCCTACGTGGTAAGTCGATACTGAAGTCGCCGTTACTTCTCTCTTGGTCCAACTCTACTCTGACCCTCTCAGCTACTGAAGACTTAAAAGTCTTTCATTTGGTTAGTTCATTTGTGACAGAGGAGAGCTGAGGAGCATACCCAGCGTCCAGCCATCAACAAAGCCCGCTACCATCGAAGAGCTCGTCCCAGCCAAATAATATCTGACGAGGAGTCTCGCTGTAAAATATGACATCCGTATTCAACGCGCGCTCGCGTCGTTTGGTGAGGCTGTCTGTCTTCTGTCACGGCGATGTTTTGATAGCTGATATTGCTGGATCCCTTTCTCATGGATTTGCTAGAAAATATTGAATACGCGGGCTCTGCAAGAGTAATTATTGGTGGTTCTCTTCTCCTTATACCAACAAATTCGGTGAACTGGCCTGAATGCCCAAAATACCTATTTTGGGTGCATTTCGTAGAGTCTTCATAATGCATCGCTGCCTACTACGAACTGAGTGCCGACATGCCAAGGCAGCCTCAGCCGGCGACGCAGATGCAGTAGGCAATAAACCGCGACCCCCCATGACCCAGGAAATATAGCACGAGCAGGAATACACAATTACCGTGGTAACGAGCTTAGTCAGCGATATTCGTAAAGATTGCTGTAGTCGTATTGAGACGAGTTTAAGACAGTAATGCCTCCACGGGGCCATCGCTACACCAACTCAGGTGTTATATGAGCGTTCACGACGTACCCATATCGGCGACGACCACGAGATGGAAGATATACCCATGTTGTTGTGACGACGATACCGTGTCAGATTACAACGTTGTATGACCTTTCGAGAACAAAAATGTTCGTGGTTCTTGAATAATATAACATCCAGCTCGTTTAGACGCAACAGTAAAAGCGTCCTGCAATGGGAAATCGTTGCAGCTTAGCACGGGTAATGCTGGAGAACTTGCACTCTTCAAGTGGAGGTAGATACAACTACATGTACTAATATCGAAGGCTAGGACAGGACATCAGGATGGTCAGTTTGGATTACATGATATCCCATCACCACGTATAGTACTCATACCGCCTTCTCTTCTCGAAAGTTGAACGGAACATATCATAATACTCCTGTCCGGCCTTGAGCGCCTCGTCAGGAGAAACACCTTCGGGAGCACACGTTGCAAGCATCTCTGGCGACTGTGCGAATTGTGTAGGCACATAGAACCCCATGAAGAGAATTTTACCTGTGAGGAATTAAGCCTCGCATGCGCATAGTGGAGGTTGTGGAACGAGGACGTACCGGGCAGCCATACTTCGGCCAATACGGCTGCATTGAAGAGCTCACGGCATCCAAAGTCTTTAAGCATAGGCTGTATATCATCAATTGTAATGGGCATTGTGGCCTCGCACTCGTGTTTCTCCGCCTCGCTGAAATCAATGAGGAATGGACGCCCTTCTACGTCGATGACAATGTTCTCTTCGGAGAAGTTGCCATGCTCGACGCCTTTATCGTGGATTTGACGTAACAGGTTAACAACCTCACCTCTGGTATGTGCGGTTAGTCATGCGGAATGCAGGCAGAGATACGGACACACCTAAAATCCCACTTTGTACCGCACAAAGGTTTCCGCAGTCGTTCGCCACAGTATTCTCGGACGAGACAGGCACAGCGCCCATCTTCCATTTCTCCTTGAAATAAACCAACGTAGCGTGGAATTGCGATACCTTGCAGGTCCTTCAAATGGATGTATATGTTTGCTTCGGCTTGGAGACTATTCCTGGATCGTTTCCCGAAACCAACCTTACAGACTATGTCCATCGGAGGCGGGGCTGCACCCTCCGGCAAATAGGCAACACCATCAACAGACGCACGGTAAACAGTCGCTGTTTCTCCCTTTTTCATCAACTTGACATTGGCTATTGTCAGCTCCATGTCGTCTTCCAGATCGCCGACGCTGTGTAGGTCGTACAGCTGGGGATGCTCTTCCTCAGAGTACACATCTGGAAAGTAGAGAATAGCCATTAGAGCTGGTAGATACGATCTGAATTTGGAGGATGGGACGCAGAACGAGGTTGATGGCAACTATGCGCTGAGTGTCGGTTTACATGGCAGGAGATGCGTGCACAGTAAGCGCCTCCACACCCACAAGATTCCAGATCTGACGAGAGCCCAAATTCTCCAAACTTCCAACTATAGCAATCACTCGTGACGAGCAACGAACGTCATCGCAACTTCTTCTTTGGCTTGGGCCCTTGGCAGAAGAACATTTGTTCACCCCGCCAAGAATTATATAACTTCACGTCGGCAATGTCAACGATGAATGTGCGTCCGGCTTTGATGGTCGTTTCTGAGCTAGCACTTAGGTGAGGAATTGACAGCTGAGTCGTTTATAAAATCCAAGTCGGACCTGCAACTCTATTGAGGAACTACGTTATGCTCATTGATCACTTATTGGAAGCCCATCGTGTCGAATTCGTAGGTATAAGGCTCGCACTGCGCTCGCTTGGCAAGCGCCCGGCGAAAAACCTTGAGAGATAAGCGTGCTTCCTCAAGAGCCCTCTGCGGTGGGACACACCGAGGCGCTGACTCGGCAAGCATCTCAGGTGTCAGCGCGCGCCGCGTGGGGATGTTTGATCCCATGTACCGCATTGTCTCTATATAAAAATGAGCACCTCCAGGTGAAAGCGGTAGATGGAAACATACGAGGTAGCCACACATCAGCAAATACAGCGGCTCTGTGTAGCTCGACGCATCCAAATTCGACCTCGTCCGGCTCCACAATGTCAAATTTGAGGGGCGGCTTGTACTGACAGTCATGTTTGGTCGTCGCTGTGGAAAAATCGACAACGATAGGCGATCCTTCGTGGTTAACCACAATGTTGTTTTCAACAATATCGCCATGTTTGATGCCTTTGCGATGCATCTCTTCCAAAGTATCGAAAAGTTGTCGTCTAATGTATCGAGAAGTTCGGTCAGGAATAGGCAGTAGGTGCGGGACAAAAACACTTACCTGAATCTCCAGTCTGTGTAGCGCAATTTTCTCTCTAGCTCTCGCCCGCAATCCTCCAGCAGGAGACATGCCGCCAAGCCATCCTCCATCTCGCCTTTATATAGACCAAGACAGCATGGTATAGACCTGCCCTGCAGGTCTCGTAGTATCTCGTAAATGTGGGCTTCGACGGCCAATGCGTCCCTGGATCGCCTGCCATACACAACCTTACAAATAACCCCACTAGGAATTTGTTCGGTGGCCTCCGGGGATCCGGATTTAACATCGACGGTGGCACGATAAACTTGTTTGACTTGCTGTTCCTTGCGGACAGCCGTCACATTGGTAAGCGTCAGTTCAATGTCGCCGTAGTTGTCTGGGACTTGAACGCTCGACAGTTCAAAAAATGGAAACGGAGTGTTTTCGGCATAAAGGTCGGGAAACCGAAGGATAGCCATGATCCAATGCAAGGGAAGAGAAAATTTATGAAAACGGGTGTAGACAGTTCACTGCACTGAGCATTCGTTTGAAAGCAGGTCTTATATATGAATGCCAGTTTGTGGTGTTCCACCATGCCGACGGTGGCGCAGTCACAGTGATCGGAATCTCGTCTTCGGAATCTTGTGCTTCCTGCCAAGTCTCTCTTGTCGTGCAATTGTCAGTGCCATCGCGACCTCGAAGCTATGCGAGTAAAAGCATGGAAACACAGCATATTCTCCCACGGGTGCGTTGACATGCTCAATTTTTTTGATCTCCGTACCAAACCCATTCTTCGGTCGTTTATGTTGCACCTCTGAGTCAGCTTTTCCATCGTCTTCTGTAGAATCGTTTCAAGCGCGCCGTCGCATCTCAACACTTGATACTTTCATACACTGTATGGATACTTGTGGTTGACACTCGCCTACAGTAGCAACTGCCACGTTGTGGCAATTCCATCTCCGAGCCATCCCTTTCCAGGTATTATGGAATAGCATATATGTCCACCGGAGCGTTGCTATGCCTGATAGTTCACACGAGGATCTACAGGGAATCTCTGCTGAAACATGAGTATAATAGCTTCGAAGGCTTGCAGACTATTTTCAGATGGTTTATCAGATCTGCCGCGCCACGACAATTGTGAAGTTACATCGATTGAATACTGCGGAAAGCCGTGAACAAGCGCGGATAGATGCTTGTTGTGCTGCATAAAAGCCGCATGTCTGTTCCGCAGACTCTACAGTTCTCTTCCTCGTCACTTACGATTCAGCCTACGACTCAGCCTATTGACGCCCTTGCATATCCGACCACTCCACACTTTTTTCACTAGTTATCATGGAACCCTCCACGCCACCGAGAAAGCACACCACCGATCAACTGAGCACGCCACCCGGACAGACTGGGTCTTACTCTAACTTGTTCTCGCTGTCACCTCTCAGCACCATGTCTAGCCCACGATCCGACCAGGAGCGCCAAAATCCTCCCGCAATCCTTCCTATGACCTCAAGGATGTCGCTCGAGGACTGGAACATGTCTCCTAATGATTCTCCGAAGTCCAATAGAGACTGGAGCATGTCGCCAGATGACTTGTCAGTTCGAAGACATCTGATGCCGGATCCTCATTCGCCCATGGAGGTACAAGATCCCGATCCTGAGGTTATGGAAATCGGCAGTGTTGCCCATCGTGCAAGATGGGTGGAACCACTGCCACTTCGGCTGCCCACTCCATTCGCAATCACAACGCTGCATGATGCATTGCGCGTTGAACTTCCCCGAACTCCTCATGTCTACAAAACAGGTGCCTTGACGAGTACCCGAGCGATCCGAGAAACAGTAATCGACCTTCACATTCAGAACCCCCTTCATAAGGTCGTCTACCTGCCGACACTGGTGACTTCTCTACGTGATCTTGCTATGGAAGAGCTCAAGAAGGTATCCATCAAATGGGGGGACCTAGATGATGTCTTGGCGATGACAAACTTTCACCCATATAATACCTCTCAGAACTTACCGAAGGTTATCTGGTCGGAGAAGGATGTGGAACATTTGTGTCATGCAGAGTTGTTCCGACCAGCATTGGCCGCTGTACGTGCCGTAATCTCGAAGAATATCAAGGACAGCTCTAGTGTCCATCCTTACGTTTCGTCAGCTCCGAACTTCGACGGGGTAATTCCCGATGGCATGGTTGTTTTGGACAAGGTGGGACCAGATCCAACGGTCGGAGTCGTCATCGAGAATAAAACCCCATCAATGTGGGCTGATGGCATGAAATTTTCCAAACTGGAGCGCCCTACTGACGAAACACAAGATGCACGGATTCCTAAGGGCGCCGCCATGAAGTTTTACTGGCCGGACAAGGTCACCGGTAATGCACCGCAAGAAAAAGTAATTGCTCAGGTATGTGCATCTGCTCTGCTAACGTGAGAAAACCTCGTTCTGAGGTTCTCATTCATCCTGACAGGTTTGGACCGAGATGGTCAAGACGACGTGTGATCTCGGGATATTATCGACCTCCCAAGTAACCGTTTTTCTCACACGCGGACGAGGGGAGCATAATGACACCCTGTACATATCTCCCGCCTATTCGTGTGGAATGTGCCCTGTTTACGCGGTATTCTGCTGGTTTGCCATATCTGCGGGTGTTCTCAAGTACGAAGACCTAGATCTACCTCCTCCGGAAACTACTTGGTGGAGTGATATGGTTCGTCGGGATGCCTACAACGAGTCCCCTGGTATATGTGCACGGTGAGTAATCTCTCTAGCACTGGTACTTTGAACTTGAGTTCATGCAGCGAAACCACAGAACCTATTATTCGAGATTTGACAGTGAAATCAAGGAGTCCACACTCTGGAAAGAAAGACATCATCTCACTTGACCTTGCCGAATGTAGCATCTGTTGGCTCCTTTCTGGCGGTCTGATATGAAACATCTCCTGAGTCTGTAAACATGTACTCGCTTCCTCCGGCTTACTGAGCAATGGATAATTGTCTTTCTGTGATATATAGTCCGAATTATTTCACTCACATTGTGGTTTGTGTTATACATGAAGACAAATGTATTGCATACGATGCTCTAACGAGCCCCCCTTAGTCATGACCAGTCGGATGCGCCTCCAACTCTCAAACTTCATGCCGCTCTCGATAACCTTCTTGCGAGCCCCTCAGAAATGCTTATCGACGTGCTGCGCGAGCCCCGCAATACATTGGCGCAAATCCGGAAGGAAAGGTTCGTAGCTGAAGCAACTGCCAGCGTTATGCTCGGTAGTCCTGCTTAATGTACAACCATGACGTTGTGATCGTCTTGCGATCGGCCGTTTGACTCTGTTGTGTTACCTCGCCTTTATTCCACTCGCTATTCCAGCGTATTGTTGCCACTCACCTTGTATGAGATCTGGTACACTACATCGTGGCACCTTGTTCCGTCTGCGCCGCATTGCCACTTCTCCAGTTGTGTGTAGTGTTTGATCACCGTAACATCCTACTCCACCTTGTTGGTATCTGTAAAAACATCGGACCGATGTCTGTGAAAATGTACCTCTGATATCAATGAAGATAACTAGGTCATCTTACCTCCATCCCTCCATAAAATCCCCCAAATCGCGGATTTGAAAAGATCGTGATCGCATACATGGTGCGTGCGAATTCTGTAGAACGGGAGCACCACGTCGGGCATGCGAGCTCATTGTACCTTATACCTTGAAGAGCTTGGGCTGCATGCTACAGATTAGACTACAAAAAGTCCCAGAAACTTGTGTATGCACCTTCACATTTTCGCGTCGAGGCCAGCCTTTACGTCTCTGGGTTAGACTGCTTACGGACGGTTGTACCGTTCGGGACATGATACTGTGCACTTACGATTTGCAGAGAAGGACGTACGGTGACTGACTTCTGGGGCTTCCACGGCGCCGTGTGACTACGTCCGACATCCAAAGAATGAGTGCAAAGCGAATTCGCCGCAGCACAATCTGCAGACTGCTCCAGTTCAAAATCTCGAGCATATGTGCATAGCCTACCGCCCTAGGATCCTCGCACATCCGAGTCTCGAGTCGGTCCATCAGGCTTTACGTCATATAACATGCACCTATCGAGACAGACCTATGAGCAGCATGAGCCGGAATGACAAGATGCGCCTACGACCGCACAACGACAAGAGCGCAAAGGTATCGCAAATGTAGGCTCGTTAACCAGCCTGTAGTAGATAGGAAGAAAAAGTCGTTCCTCTCTATAGTGTCGAGTGAGCACCTTGATTACCTCGACACCTCCCAAAGCGCCGCGCACGTACCTTCTACTGACAAGGATCAGGTTCCGCCCATCGGGGAGCACACGGAAGCAGATCCAGTTTGCTGACGCGGAGGATCGATCGTTGAGTTATCCAGATGAGATTGAAGTTGGATGAGCACTCATCGGGATACGGTTCAACCGGGATCTGAATCGGACAGTGCAAGCTGCAGCCCGAGCAACGAGAAGGACTGGGCACTGGGCAGGGATCCCTCTTTTTCTTTCTTTCTTTTTTTTCTTTCTTACTAGTTAAGAAAAAAAAAAAAGAAAAAAAAGAAGTCCCGAACAGATGGCCGAGTTTGGGTAGGCGCTGATGGCTGGTTCAAATGTCTGAGGTGCGGCGGCGAGGCAGAAGAGTAGCGAGTATGGTGGTTGCCATATGATGTGGATGTATTAGCATTTGACACGGGTGAAGCTTGAAATTGTTGAGTGACTTGAGTCTCGCAGTGTCCGAATTCGGAACTTGGTGTGCGTAACCGCGTCTTCCAAGACAAGGTGGACGACGGTGACAATACGCACCCTTTGTCTCACTCCAGGTCTCGACGTCTCCGCTCTCATGACAAGCAAGATTCTTCCAGGTCGACAAAGCGCATTAGGCTCGACCCCTCTCGCGTGAAGCATGACTAATATATTCGTCACGGTGTGTATTGGTATACTAGCGGTTCTGTCATTTTGCGCGTGTCGAATACCCTCTTCAAGCTCTCCAAGATGCGGCTGGCAAGTCAATCGCAGTATTTTGCCAAGCTGTTCGAACAGGAGAATGCACAGGGCGGGTCATCTTCACAGGGAAGCGAGGAAGTGTTCACGCGCGAGATCGTGGACGGTTGTCCCGTGTACGAGGTCCTCAATCTCAGTGTGTTGGATATGGAGAGATTATTAGGAGCGTTGGATGATGGACTGTACGTGTTTAAAACTCATGATGAATACTAGTGCGGCTCATTTTACTTGGGCTAGTGCTCTCTCCGTGGTTCCTCCATCGTTCGAGGTCATTGTATCCATTTTGCGCGCAGCATCTACGCTGTCCATTTCATCTGCAACCGCTTACGCTAAGCACCAGCTCCGTAAAGCTTGGCCTTCCGATCTGGACAAACTCAACTGCGGTGAGACAGACCCGAAGAGGGTGACAGAGTTAATCACCATCGCGAAGCACTACAATGTACCGGAGGTGCTCAAGCGGGCATTCTACGAACTGCTTCGAAGCAAGCAATTTTGGCTGCACATGAAGAACGATCGTAACGACGTTCACCCTGGAGACAAAGACTTCATCCGTCTCCTGGTCGCTCGCGACGAAATGCAGTCTGCGTGGATTCGGACCATGAAATCACCTCCATTCTCACATAATTTGCAATTGCAGCACTCTGACGACGCCGACATTGTAAAGCGGTGCCAGACCGCCTGGGAAAATAATCAGCAGCAGTGGATTGAAGTCGTCGTCCAGTCTGATATCTTCGAGGAGGGCAGATTCGATCCATTTACTGGGTTGGATGCCATCGTCGATGTCGACTGGGCTGCAATCGGCTATTGTTCCCGGTGTGTGGGTGCTCGCAAGAAGACTTTGACAGGCCTGAAGGCTACTTGGTGGAAAAATTTGGATCCATGGTTGAAGCTGGAGGGGAGAAGACTCGTCTGGACACTCGAGGTCTAGCGCTCTACTTATCGCGTAAGTTCCGTCAAATACATGCTTGCCCTTGCCGTCCTGGCTAATTGTCGTCGTAAGTCATCGCGGTTCGTACCATGGTTTGCTTAGTCGATCGAGACAAGCTTGTGCCCTTGGAGTTCTTCCCCGCGACGTTCGTGGTTTTATTGACCGCTCGCGTGGATATAGTGCAGATGCTCGTAGGCGAAGAGAGTGTATTTATACGTATGCGACCTCGAGATGAATTCGACACCTGGTTGCATGCAAGCACCTTTCGATCTATTATACAACGGTCTCAGTCTCTCGATGTCTTCGCACTACACATTCCTTGTTCCCGGGCATCCGGATGCTCCATCCTCCAGAACAGTACGCCCTGCTCAAGATCGACCAATACGCCCTTCCTCTTGTTCGGGCTCTCGAAGATCTCGAAGTTTTCATCCGAGACGTCATCTTGAATGACATCTCGTATCCCTTGTGCGCTGAAGAACTGTCAGCCCACGTTAGCACATGGTACGATGGAAATGGAGATGCACCGCGAATGGCATCGCTTGCCGTGAGGATCAGCTCGCGACTATTATTGAAGTCGTGAAGGCGTTTCGGGTGGACGATGAACAGCTTGCTCGGGTGCGTTCCCAGATATACCTATCACCGCCAAGGAACTGTGTACCTGGCACTCAAATAGGTATTACTACACTGGAGGAGATGATGGATGAAGAGATAATATGGCGACGAAAGTGTTTTGTTGTCAGTTCAGCCACAGACGCGTTAGAGGCACGTGACGGACGCGAGGTGACAGCACCCTTTGTTCAAAACCTCTCTGGAACGCCTATCAGAACTACGCCTGCTACACACATGTGTCGGCCGGCTTGGAGTTGTACAACCTCTACATACAAGGACCCAAAAGGCTCTGGTCTTATGTGGAAGGATTGTGCAGGACCACGATGGTATATGATGGTGAGTAAGGTCGTGCAACCCTCCCCAGTCATTTGTGTACACCGACGACCCTTAGCTGAGGATCTCGAACGTGATTTTACCACCAATCATAGACCGTATTTCTCCTGCCGGGATGGTTGAAGATCGTGAGTCCTTTCTATATTCTTGAGATAATTGTACTCAAGCTTCTGCGATCTGCATGTAACAGTAATTCACGCACCCGGAGATCGCGTCCTCGTTATTGATCTCGCTCTCATTCCAGTCTACCGCGAGCCGGGGTTGTGTACAAGGCGATGGTCCACCATGTCGTCTTGCGCCATTCTATTAGCGCGTCCGCTCGTGCATCGGTGTGTTCTACTTTGCGATGCCCGATGACGGGCAGACGACTCGCTCCCCAACACTTGTCACATTCCTCGCGAAGATCTTCGTTAATCTCGCAGATTGTTTAATGTTGTATGTATGTGCCATTCGCGAGCCTTTGTTCCTCCTGTAGCGGCCAGGCGTCACAACCCTTGCCGGATGGGTCATCTGCGCAGTTTGAAGATGTATAATTAAGACACCAAGAAACAGTGGGTCCATTCGTCTAATACCCTGCCAAAATCCGATATCGACTTCCACGACATATCCCACTGGTGAGTCCATTCTCCGTAGTTCTCACCGCCTTCATTAACATAACAAAGTCTCCTACATCTCTGTTGTCTTCTACTGGTTCGCAAACCTCTAGCATGGCCAATGGTATGTATTGCATTTGCGAGTTCTTCAGCCGTACGAACGCGTCTTTCGATATTATAATCAACATTTCAGCAGGTCCTTCAGAAGACAGCAGGCGTTGCGGAAATTGCACGAAGCGAATATTCTGCACAATGATATTTGCATGAACTTTTTTTCGACCCGATGGACTTCTGAAGACCATCAATTTAGATTGTGCACGCGCAGACCATCCCTGTTTAGCCATCGAGATTATACCTTACAACCGTGAGCCGCCGCCCAATGTTTTTGTGCAGAGTTGCATTGCATCGCTGTTTGTGTATACGATCGCCAGGTATGCGTGTTTTTACTGTTAGTCTAAGTACAAAATTAGATTAACAGATGCACTCAACTCGATGGCAGGTACAGTCATATGTTTCGGTAAACTGCACCATTTCACGGTTGCTGTCCTTCCACTGTACTGTCGTGGTTGCTATGACTCTGGTCGCGACAGGCATGCTTGTACGATTGAAATAGGTTACCTGAGGCAAACTCCGGGTCTTGTTTCGAGATGGCGCAGTGTCCTGACTCCTGGCACGGAATCTGTGAGTACGTGTTTAGCCTAAGCCTTCTAGCATGCTTGCTATACGAACCACTACAGTAAATTCCTAAACCTAGCACCTTTGGGGCGTGGAAGTCAAGTTGGGAGGGAGCTAAAGCCCCCACGTGCCTGTCACAATGTCTGCGTTCTCCGTGTTCTCGTTTGTCTGTTTTCTCTGCAGTCATCATTCGTGGCGTTCCCTGTGGACATTGTTTTAACATGTTAACGCTCAAAATCTGCACGATACAGAATCGCCAGGCGAAGAATACGAATTTTTCGTGTCGACGGTCTACTGCCTCGACCGGGCCCCTTGGATGGGTACATTAGGGGAATCGCAGGACCTTGCGCACCACGCTAGAATGTGCTGGAAGTCTACGTCGAGAAGTCGCATGCAAGGTCAACTATGGGAAGCGATCCTTCCTGGCATTGCGTCATGAGCTGGATGTTTACCGGCAACTCTGTGCGGGGCGAATAGTGTATCCCTCACTGCTTTCGGTGAGAACCTGAGGAGACCGCTGCGCGGTTCTGGTTAGAACTTGAGGTGAGGCTGTGTACCTATCGGTCCATATGGCTGCAGCTAACACTATCATCTTAGAGATCAAGTCCTTACCTTATTTCGTCGGATATACCACATGGATGTTGAGCATGATGACTTCTATGAGGACCACATTGTAATCGACATGGACGAGCGTCCATTCCTCGTCGATTTCGGCGATGCGGCAAAACAACAGTGCATACTTACGACACTCACCAAAATTAACTTGTGGGTCTACATTATCTCCTTGTTGAGATTATTTCCACGAGGACCTCATCATCGTATAGGATCTGTGGATAAGTATTTTAATACAAAATATGGAGACACCAACTCCCAGTCAGCCCTTGCAGAAACAAGCGGCTCTTCGCAAGTACAGCAGAACTCTCGAGAAGTGGTCGCGGTGCGAACCGTAGTCGTACGAACGTGCTAAATGAATTTTCGCCAACCTTCTACTGTGATACTCAAGTAGTGCGAACTGTACGGTTGGCATGACTCTGGAGCCATAAGTCTCGTTCAATACAGAAGTTGTCACGGGGGCACGCTAAGACTAAATGACAATTGCTCACTCGTCCACCACATTGCCATCGAGATACTTATAAGGTTCACAGCGCTTTCGTTTCTCAAGAGCTGTGCGGTACATCTGATGATAGACGTGTGCGCGTTCAAGTGCCTCTTCCGGCGAGGTCCCCGGAGGTGCAACCGTAGCAAGCAACTCTGGCGAGTCGGTGTACTTTATCGGAATTCTCCTTCCCAAAAAACGAAATGTTTCTTCCATAGAATGAGTACCGCGTGCACACAAATGAAGGATACAGACGTACTAGGTAGCCACACATCTGCCAATTGCCCCGCCCAGTGCAACTCATTGCACCCGAAGTGAAATTCATCAGGTTCTGGAATATCAAACTCGATTGGTGACTTAACCGGACAGTCGTGGTTCTTGGACTGGGCGATGTCAAAGTCGACAATAATGGGGCGCCCCTCCTTATTGATAACAATGTTCCATTCGCGGACATCGTTGTGCACGACTCCCCGGCGATGAATCTCGAGCAATGAATCGAGTACCTGTCGTCTGTGATGTTGGTTAGATGACACGATCATCATCTATCAATAGAGTGTGCAGGCTCACCTGAAGTCCCAAGAGGTGTATCGCAATTTTCTAGTGAGTTCCTCACCACAGTACTCCAACAAAATGCAGGCAGCCCGTCCATCGTCCATTTCACCCTCGTAGAGGCCAAAGCACTGAGGAATGAGACGACCTTGCAAGTCCTGCAGCCTTTCGTACATGCTGGACTCGAAGTGCAACTTGTCCCTGGCAGGTCTGCCATAGACGACTTTGCAAACAACTTCGCGAGGAAGATGCTCGGCGGCCTCAGGGGAATTAGGTGTAACACGAATAGTGGCACGATAAACTGCTGAAAGTTTCTTGCCCTCATGGATACACACCACGTCGGTGAGGGTCAACCGCATGTTTTTGTGAGATCCCTCGTCACGGTCGACACGGAGCAAGTCGTAGAATTCGGGGAGTCTCTCATCGGGAAAGAGCCTAGGAAATCTCAGAAGGGCCATAATCACAGCGAGGAGATGACTTGAGGGTGAGGTTTGACTCACCCTCTTAATACGCGTAGCGCGGTCGGAAGTTTCAGCCACTGCTGGCAGTGACGCGTGACCTGCACCTCGAGGTGTTCCCATATTTGCCGTAAGATACATAGCGCAATCCTTCATGATCAGTCCACCCTCGTACTATGGGTTACCAGAACTCTCGAGAAGTAGCTGCAAGTTCGATCCAGAATCCCGCTGTTTTCGACCTGCTCTATTTATCAATATTTCCTGTTGTCTTGCGTGAGTGAGCGTAAGCGATGCCTTTGGACTGCCGGCGTAGGTCGCGGTGTGAACCGTACTCGTACGAATGTGCTAAATAAAATCCCACCAAACTTTGACTGTGATACTCAACTTGAAGTAGTGCGAACCGTATAGTTGGCATGACTCTAGAGCCCTAACAGTCTCGTCGTACAACACATCATGACGTCGAAAACGAAATCGTTGGAGGTACATCCAGAATACAGAAGCTGTCACGGGGACATTCTAAGACTAAATGACAAGGGCTCATTCATCCACCATACTGTTGTCGAGATACTCATAAGGTTCACAGCGCTTTCGTTTCTCAAGAGCTGTGCGGAACATCTGATAATACACGTGTGCGCGTTCAAGTGCCTCTTCCGGCGAGGTCCCCGAAGGTGCAACCTTAGCAAGCAACTCTGGTGAGTCGGTGTATTTTATCGGGACTCTCCTTCCCAAAAAAAGGAATGTCGCTTTCAGGGAATGAGTATCGCGTGCACAGAAATGAAGATACAGACGTACTAGGTAGCCACACATCTGCCAATTGCCCCGCCCAGTGCAACTCGTCACACCCGAAGTGGAATCGATCAGGTTCGGGGACGTCGAACTGGATGGGTAACTTTACCGGACAGTCATGGTTCTTGGAATCGGAGATGTCAAAGTCGACAATAATGGGGCGCCCCTCCTTATTGATAACAATGTTCCGTTCGCGGACATCGTTGTGCACGACTCCCCGGCGATGAATCTCGAGCAATGAATCGAGTACCTGTCGTCTGTGATGTTGGTTAGATGACACGATCATCATCTATCAATAGAGTGTGCTGGCTCACCTGAAGTCCCAAGAGGTGTATCGCAATTTTCTAGTGAGTTCCTCACCGCAGTACTCCAACAAAAGGCAGGCAGCCCGTCCATCATCCATTTCACCCTCGTAGAGGCCAAAGCACTGAGGAATGAGACGACCTTGCAAGTCCTGTAGCTTGTCGTACATGCTGAACTCGAAGTGCAACTTGTCCCTGGCAGGCCTGCCATAGACGACTTTGCAAACAACTTCGCGAGGAAGATGCTCAGCGGCCTCAGGGGAATCAGACGTAGCACGGAGAGTGGCGCGATAAACTGCTGAAAGTTTCTTGCCCTTGTGGATACACACCACGTCGGTGAGGGTCAACTGCACATTGTTATGAGGTCCGTCGTCAGCCTGAGAGCCCAGGACAGGGAGCAAGTCGTAGAACTGGGGGAATCTGTCGTCGGGAATGAGGCTAGGAAAGCTCAGAAGGGCCATAATCGCTGAGAGGAGATGATTTCAACTGAGAAGGGCGAGATTCAACCCACCCTCTTATACGTGGTTGGGTGTGGCGCCGTATGGGCGCCCGCAATATGCAAGATCTGAATCTGCCGCGCGCGCGCCAGTCAGATCAATTTCTCAGATCTCTGATCAGGCTATCGCATAACAATTGTCTCTCGTTGTTATGGTGCTTCATAAGTCGAACTATGGGATTTCCGATGGCTCACTGCTTTCTATGACAACCACTATTCAGTTCTCTGCGGCACACACGTCGAACTCTCACGAGAAGCTCCCGGGCAACCTCAAGAAGTCTCGGATCCCATTCTTCGAAGGTCCACGTCATGGTTGCAGATGCTGTACACTTCGCAAGATATGTATCGCCACTGCCACTGAAACTCTACATCCCATGATTTTGGTCCAGGTCAGTCTATAAAAGCCGTGCCTCCATTCGACCACTTCCCTCAGTTCCCCCATCTCCAGAGATTACAGCAGCTACGCACCCAGCACTACAATTTCCTCTGTAATACAGACTGCATCGTCATGTCTGCTCCCACCCCTCCCAGCAGGCGCGGCGGCGCTGCTCAGCAATCCTTTCCGCCATCTGACCAGACAGGACAGGACCTCGATCTCTTTTCTCTGTCGCCATTGACAGCTGTTTCGAGCCACGATGGATCAACTGAACAGAGCCTCAGGCTGCAGACTCTACCGTCTCCGACAGAGGAGACCACACCGACACAAGGCCAACCGAGACAGGGAGAAGAGGAACTGTCACCAACATTGTCTCTTCATCATAATCTCACCGTCGATGTCGATGATGTCGGGTCTCTTTCCCACAGAGCAAAATGGTTGCACCCGCAAGCATTCGTTTCACCACGCCCGTCGAACATATCAACAGTAGATCAAGCACTGCGTACTATACTACCTCGTGCGCCAGATCCATACAAAAAGGGTGCATTAACGAGCACGAAGGATATCACGCAGACAGAATTGAATGTTGACGAGAACGATCAGCTGGAGAAGATCGTCTATGTTCCAACTTTGGTCACCTGCCTGCGAGACCGGGCCGTCGAAAAACTCCAGAATCTGCACATCAACTGGGACGAAGACGATGATATTCTTTCTGTCACGAGTTTCCATCCATATACTACCGCTAGGAATCTGCCGAGGACAATCTGGTCGGAGAAGGATATAGAACACTGGACTCACGCGGTGTTGTTTAGACCAGCTGTAGCAGCGGTGCGCGCCGTGATGCTCCAAGATATCAAGCATGACTTTGACAAAGTCCATCCTTATGTGTCGTCAAGCTCTGACATTGATGTAATCCCGGACGGGATGTTCGTTCTATCGGAGGAAGATTCAATACCTACTATTGGTGTGGTCATCGAGAACAAAACGCCGTCAATGTGGGAGGAAGGAATGGACTACAGTAAACTGGAGTGGCCCGAAGGTAGTGAAAGAGACATCCCTGCAGGAACCGCAATGCGTTTTTACTGGCCAACGAAAATAATAGGCAACAGAGAGCAGGATAGGGTCATAGTCCAGGTACGCTGCTGTGGTCTCTATGGTAGTGAGTTCTAGTGATCAATCTGATGTTTTTCTTTTGCCTAGGCGTGGACGCAGTTGGTAAAGGCCGAGTGTGACCTCGGAATCATTTCGACTCTTAATACAACGATTTTCCTAGCGCGTGGACGAGGAAACCACCGGAACACTCTGTATATTTCACCTGCCTATCGGCGTGCAATGTGCCCTATCTACGCGGTGTTCTGTTGGTTTGCTATCGCTGCGGGTATCTTCAAGTACGAGGATCTGAATCTCCCTACACCGGACGCTAGCTGGTGGAATGACTCAGTTAGGCGCGATTTTTACAGCGAGTCCCCGGGCGTATGTGCAGCGTGAGCTATCTAATTATCAATGCTTATTCTTCACGCATTAACTCACGTGTTGTGTATCTTCAGGACATACTACACAAGGTACCTGGAACAGATTTGAACTTTTAATTACGGAGGAGGTAGTTGTATTGCTCGATTCGTGTTTCTGTTAGTGAACATTGCATGTTAAATACATCATTTTGCGTCGAACAAATCACTACAGAGTCATTGTGTTTACATGTCGAACAGGACAGTCAGTTATTCAAAGTCGCATTTAAACAACCGTGTCACAGACACGACGATGTGAAATATCCAAACTCCATCTTCAAGGACGCGTACGGAGCCCGTGTCGCTTTCAGCCACAGTCACCCAGTGACGCGTGACCTCGAGGCGTTCCCACAAGCTCTGACAAGATTTGCCGTAAGATAGCGCAATCCTTCAGTCCATCGGTCATAGTCTATCTCTTCGACCAGCGGCACACGGCCCCGTATATTTTCAGCTATCTCTCTCACTAGATAAACCGGCTGTCCTCAGATATGAAATCCCACCTTCTTACCTTCGTACCCACTGCGCGTTGAGATGCCCTGGGGAAGCATAACCCTCAACGACGGTCAGTATTCTCCCCCCACTCATCCTTCTATGTTCCTGCTGACAGCCGTTTGAACTGTAGGAACGTCTGCGCCGAGCGTCACATTTGGTACATGGAGGCGAGGCAACGGGCCGCAGACCATCGATCTTGTTGAACTTGCCATCGCCACCGGGTTCACCCACATTGGCGCGTCCCTTATTCTTCAGCTGAGTGTTCTGGCGGTTGACCTGTCGCTAGATACCGCGCAGGTGTACCGCAACGAAGAGGAGGCAGGTGTGGCGATCCGCGCTAGCGGTCTCGCACGCTCTGACCTGTACATCACCACGAAAGACTCTGGCAAGACCGACATCGACACTGCTATCCGGAACAGCCTCAGATTCGTGCGTCGTTCCGCTTCTCTGTGGTATATTGGGACAGGGTGGGCTAACCTTTGCGTACAGTTAGGTGTCGATTATGTCGATCTGTATCTGATTCATGGGCCTGATCTCGCCGTACCCGATATTCCTACTATTTGGAAGAAAGTGGAAGACATTCACGAACAAGGATTTGCCAAGTGCGCACGAGTTACCTTGTTGAGATGAAAGTCCTCACAGTGGTCACGTCGTTCAGGAGTGTCGGCGTTAGCAACTTCAACTTCAGAGAGCTCAAGATCCTGCTTGCCTCAGCCAAGATCAAGCCTGTAGCGAACCAGGTATACTTTGACCTGTTTGCACCTTCTCGGGCGATTAACAGATGCACTCGTCTCGATGGCATGTACAGACATATATCTCGATAAACCGCGCCATTTGACGGGTCTTGCTGTCCTTCCACTGTACTATCGTGGTTGCTATGACTCTGGTCACGACAGGCATGCTTGTACGATTGAAATAGGTTACCTGAGGCAAACTCCGGGTCAATGGCGCAGTGTCCTGACTGCTGGCGCGGAATTTGTGAGTACGTGTTTGACCTGAGTCCTCTGGCATGCTTGCTACACGAACTACTACAGTACATGCCTAAACCTAGCACGTCTGAAATCAAGGCGAGATATTGGGGCGTGGAAGTCAAACTGGTAGGGAGGTAAAAGCCGGCACATGCCTGTCACAATGGCTGTGCGTTCTCCGTGTTAGCTTTTTTTCTGTTTTCTCCGCAGTTGTCATTCGCCGCTTTATCCATAGACGTTGTTTTAATATGTTGATGCTCCAAATCTGCACGAGACAGAATTGTCAGTCGATGAATACGAGTTGTTCATCGCGACGGTCTACAGAATGACTTGCAGCCTCGACAGACCCCCTTGGATGGATACATTAAGGGCAGCGCAGCATTTTTCGCACCACGCCGGAATGTGCTGGAAGTCTGCCTCGCGACGTCGCGTGCAAGGTCTTCTGTGGGAAGCGGTCCATCCTGTCATTGCAACATGAGGCGGATGTTCTCCGGCAACTCGGCGAGTTACAATCGAGTGTTATCCCACGTTGCTTTGTGCTGTTTGAGTGCAAGATGGAAGACGGGAGTGCTGGGTGTCTAGTCTCGGAATACTGCGGTGACCGCTGTGGTTCTGATTGGAACTTGAGGTGAGGCTGGTCCCCATCGGTCCAAACGGCTGCAACTAACACTATCGTCTTAGAGATCAAGTCCTCACCTTACTTCGTCGGATACACCACATGGGCGTTGAGCATGGCGACTTCTGTGAGTACTGCATTGTAATCGACGTGGACGGGCGTCCGTTCCTTGTCGATTTTGGCGATGCGGAAAAACAAGAGTGCATACTTACGATACCCACCAAAATTAACCAGTGTGTCTACATTCTCTCCTTGTTGAGATTATTTCCACAAGGACCTCATCATCGTATAGGATCTGTGGATGAGTATTTTAATACAAAATATGGAGACACCAACTCCCAGTCAGACCTTGCAGAAACACAAGTGGCTCTTCGCAAGTACAGCAGAACTCTCGAGAAGTGGTCGCGGTGCGAACCATAGTCATACAAATGTGCTGAATAAATTTCCGCCAAACTTCTACTGTGATACTCGAGTAGTGCGAACTGTACAGTTGGCATGACTCTAGAGCCCTAACAGTCTCGTTCAACACATCATAATATCAAAAATTAAATCATTGAAGGTACATCCAGAATGCTGTATTCTGGATGTACCTTCAATGATTTAATTTTCCATATTATGAATTGCTCACTTGTCCACCATATTGCCATCGAGATACTTATAAGGTTCACAGCACTTTCGTTTCTCAAGAGCTGTGCGGTACATCTGATAATACACGTGTGCGCGTTCAAGTGCCTCTTCCGGTGAGGTCCCTGGAGGTGCAACCTTAGCAAGCAACTCTGGCGAGTCGGTGTACTTTATCGGGACTCTCCTTCCCAAAAAAAGGAACATTGCTTTCAGGGAATAAGTACCACGCGCACACAAATGAAGAATGCAGACGTACTAGGAAGCCACACATCTGCCAATTGCCCCGCCCAGTGCAACTCATTGCACCCGAAGTGGAATTCATCAGGTTCTGGAATATCAAACTCGATTGGTGACTTAACCGGACAGTCGTGGTTCTTGGACTGGGCGATGTCAAAGTCGACAATAATAGGGCGCCCTTCCTTATTGATAACAATGTTCCATTCACGGACGTCGTTGTGCACGACTCCCCGGCGATGAATCTCGAACAATGAATCGAGTACCTGTCGTCTGGTGTTGGTTAGATGACAGGATAATCATCTATCAATAGAGTGTGCAGGCTCACCTGAAGTCCCAAGAGGTGTATCGCAATTTTCTAGTGAGTTCCTCACCGCAGTACTCCAACAAAAGGCAGGCAGCCCGTCCATCATCCATTTCACCCTCGTAGAGGCCAAAGCACCGAGGAATGAGACGACCTTGCAAGTCCTGCAGCTTTTCGTACATGCTGGACTCGAAGTGCAACTTGTCCCTGGCAGGTCTGCCATAGACGACTTTGCAAACAACTTCGCGAGGAAGATGCTCGGCGGCCTCAGGGGAATCAGATGTAACACGGATAGTGGCACGATAAACTGCTGACAGTTTCTTGCCCTCGTAGATACACACTACGTCGGTGAGGGTCAACCGCATGTTTTTGTGAGATCCCTCGTCACTGTCGACAAGGAGCAAGTCGTAGAATTCGGGGAGTCTCTCGTCGGGAAAGAGCCTAGGAAATCTCAGAAGGGCCATAATCGCAGAGAGGAGATGACTTCAAGTGACGAGGTGAGGTTTGACTCACTCTCTTAATACGTGTAACGCGGTCGCAAGTTTCAGCCACAGTCGCGTTGCCAGTGACGCGTGACCTGCATCTCGAGGCGTTCCCACAAGCTCTGACAAGATTCGCCGTAAGATAGCGCAATCCTTCATGATCAGTCCACCGTCATAGTCTATCTACTAGCGGCACACGGCCCCGTATATTTTCAGCCATCTCTCTCACCAGATAAACCCGGCTGTCCTCCGATGTGAATTCCCACCTTTCTACCTTCGCATCCATTGCGCGCTGAGATGCCCTGGGGAAGCATCACCCTCAACGACGGTCAGTCTCCTCCCTCCACTCATCCTTCTACGTTCCCGCTGACAGCCGTTCTAACGGTAGGAACGACTGCGCCGAGCGTCGCATTCGGTACATGGAGGCGAGGCAACGGGCCGCAGACCATCGACCTTGTTCAGCTCGCCATCGCCACCGGGTTTACTCACATTGGCGCGTCCCTTATTCTTCAGCTGAGTGTTCTGGCGGTTGACCTATCGCTAGATACCGCGCAGGTGTACCGCAACGAAGAGGAGGCAGGTGTGGCGATCCGCGCTAGCGGTCTCGCACGCTCCGACTTGTACATCACCACGAAATACTCTGGCAAGACCGACATCGACACTGCTATCCGGAACAGCCTCAGATTCGTGCGTCGTTCCGCTTCTCTGTGGTATATTGGGACAGGGTGGGCTAACCTTTGCGTACAGTTAGGTGTCGATTATGTCGATCTGTATCTGATTCATGGGCCTGATCTCGCCGTACCCGATATTCCTACTATTTGGAAGAAGATGGAAGACATTCATGAACAGGGATTTGCCAAGTGCGTACGAGTTACCTTGTTGAGATGAAAGTCCTCACAGTGGTCACGTCGTTCAGGAGTATCGGTGTTAGCAACTTCAACATCAGCGAGCTCAAGATCCTGCTTGCCTCAGCCAAGATCAAGCCTGTAGCGAACCAGGTATGTTTTGACTCGTTTGCATCTTCTCGGGCGTCTTGCTGGGTAGTACGCTGGGACCGCAGAGGGCGATATATGGGCGTCCAGACCATTCAGCCATTCTTCTATCAAGTTCAATGGGATATCCGTGCACCCAGCTGATCCAATCCGCAGATCCTCTTCCACCCCTACATTTTCGACCGCCAGGGCCCACTGGTCGAGTTCGGAAATCAGCACGGGATCGTCAGCGAGGCATACAGCCCACTCATGTGTGTCCCTCTTCTGTCGTCACCTTTACATCCGTGTCCAGAGTATCCCTTCCGTCCTGTCGCTCTCTGCTTCTTCCTCTACTTCCTGTCCGAGCCCACCGCTGACGAGGGCAACCGCACAATAGTCCACTGACGCATAAGACTGGCGGCCCCGTCGATGCTCCGGTCGCGGCCATCGCGGAGCGTCTCAATACCGCGCCTGAGCGGATCCTCCTTGCGTGGGCGCGCGCAAAGGGTACGCTTGTAGTGACGTATGTATTTCCTTCTCTCCTGGCATTTCGCTCAGCTTAATCTCTGACGCCATGTCCCCTAGGTCGAGCACGAAGAAGGAGCGCCTGGAGGGGTATATCGCCGCTGGTGACCTCGGTGCGTTAGTTTTTCTATTCTCCTGTTCCTGATTGGCTGATTTTGTTCGATCTGCCGTTCTTTGATTCGACTTCCTCTTTTCCTAACCGGTCCGTCTATGCTTGAACGTTATCACCTGTTATCACGCGTCTTTGGTCATACAGAGCTGACGAAGGAAGATGTCGCTGCGATCGATGCAGCTGGCCTTGCTGGCTCGAGCTCGAGGCGGTGAGTTCGTTCCTGAATGTGAACTTTGGAGACCAAGAGGAGGTGCATATATATGAGCGAGTCCAGTCAAGCGGTGTACCAATAGTTCATCGTAACGTGGACGATCATTGACCGTGACGAGTGGTGTTATTAACAGCTCTGAGGTGGCGACACGCCGAAGTGCAGGTTGTGGCATTGTCACTGACGTTGCTGCATACTGCAGGATGGCGTTTGTGTCGAGATCATGTATGTACGCGCTCGTCTAGATGCTGGTTGCCGTGTTCTCACCCATGGATATGAATAAACGCGTTATACTGACCTTCGCTGATTCTTCACCATGACGTTCAACGAGGGCGATAGGGAAGCGTAATGTGGGCTTCTTTTGGATATACATAACCCTTCGATTCGCAAACTCAAGAGCATAAGCATGCCTTGTCGAGTTATCCGATCCCAGGGCGGGAAGCCGCCATTCAACTGATTCATTATGGAGGCGTGATGCCTTTGACTCTCGCGAACCATAACATATATGCAGCTCGCCGCGTACGTTTTTGTTTATTTATCCTTCTTGGGCCTCGTGTGCTAGTGGAAGACATCGTTTCCTCTCTGCGCAATGTCATGGTGAATGTCGCTCACAGGTTCAAAATCAGAATAAATGCTAACTGTCCGCCGCAAGTTTCAGACTTAAGTGGCCCCGCGGTCTGCTTGGTTATCGTTTAACGTGACATTGACGAGCTGTATTGCAGAGACTGAGAATTCGACTGGATAGAAGGGATGTCCATTTGGCTACTCAATGCGGGGGCGGAGATTGGCAAGCTGCTTTCCGTCGCTCGACGAGTATAAGAATCTTACCCTACTACAGACATGGAAGATACACATACTGCCAAAGTAATCTGGACGCGCGAGAGGAAACGAGCTCGTTCTTCGCATTACACGATGGGTGTAACTGTAGGTCAGACTCAGGTCTGTCGTTTGCAAAGACCAAGTAGCTGTGTCCTTTTCACTGCAGGGGTGCCTGAGGCGCACCCACATGATGTTAAACAACAACTCCACTGTGTACTCAATCACGGGATGACTGCACTCTGTGTCTACCGCATGGCATGGGCCGCTTGAGACATGACTTTGTTTTTATGTACCAGATGCCAATATAGGCTACGTAGCACATACACTAAAATCTGATGTACGTTACATGATCGGAAGGTTGAGATATTCAACGGCGACGACACTAGAGGTACCCTTAATAGGCCGAAAGAGCGAAATTGAAACTGACAGTTTTGCAGAGCTATAGAGAGCATTGGATGGTGGATGGCGACGAAGTACTCTTGCTGATTGGTGTAGACGAGGTCGAAGCTTCCGAAGAACGGCAATAACAGAAGAACAACGCAAGCAGAGTGAGTTGGGCCATTGTGCGCATGTTAGAGAACATGTTTATTGGGAAGTGTCGCACCCGCGGTGAGGCCTTGAGGTAGATGTGTTGGTTTTGTGTGCCGTGACGATCTGGTGAGCGACTGTTGCCGAGCCACTGTCACGATTTGACGGGCCTCTGTCACGATTTGACGAGCCATCGTTGACCAGGACGACCTCGGAGAGAGGCGCATGGTCATGCCCAGATGACACCAGTGTGGGCATAGCCATGAAAGAGCGACTGGCGCACAAACTGGTCAAATGGGTACGCGTGGCCATATGAGAGAAAGATGCATCTTCAGCACAAAGTGCAAAGCATTCTAAGAACGCTCACGTACCTAGTCCAAACGGTGTGGCTAACTCGCAATGACTTGAGTCGCTGACGCGGGAGGTGCGTATCTCAGCCGGTCGCCGCCATCTACAGTAATGGAGATTTAGTGAATATCCATCTCTGTAGGAATGCCCGTGAAGAATCGAACCAGGAGAGTCTCCCCAGAAGTGTCGACAGACAGCACTGCAGCTTCGTTGTCAGTGGAGCCATACTTTCAATGAACACAAAGTCTCACCTACGCTGTGCATAGGACTAACGTGTGCGGTTCGCGGGGCGCAAAGCGAGTTGGAGGATGCATTCTATGACGGAATGGAGGGTGTACAGCCCTGTGTCGAGTTGTGACTGAAGAATACATGCGATTGAGCGTGTAGGAGGAGTGGGTGGTCTGAGGAAATAGGGAACAGAAAGCAGGGCCTTATATACCTGGCTGGCGCCACACGGATAAGCAACACCCTTGACTTCCGATCAGCAACCCGAATCGCCACCGGACCAAAACCTCATTGAACAATAGAATGACGCGTGGGCCGTGCGTAGCTAAGTTCCGTAAGTAGAATATAAAGCTGTTTCTTTGAATGGAACCGGATGGCTCGGCTTGACTACGTATGTTGCTGAATGGCGTAATTCACGATAGTCAGCATCAAAGCACGGTCAGGCAACAACTTGAGATCTCACTCGAGATGAAAAGAAAAGTTTGCAGAGACTGAACTCGCGTTCTTTCCAACATAATTTGCTTAGTGCGGTGCCACTATTGCACACACCCTCTTCCACGTTTCAACGCTAGATATCGAAATTCGAACGTCCAAAGTGGCTGCTCAAAGGCTTGCGCGCAAGCGTTCCAATACCTTATGCAGGGAGGATCGCTGGCCCGATGAGGGAGTATATTAGCATCTCAGAGTTTGTGATCCCAATGTATAGATCTCACCCGAGATGTGATAGAACCATGGAGTTGGGGGACAATTAGATCGCTCCCTCACGAGGAACCGTGAGAGTAAGGTGGCATAGAGGTCTCAGACAGAAGAAACAGAACGACGCTTGAGCGTCCATCCCTCGGATACCAGATGTCCCCAATTCTGCATCGGACGACAAGAACGATGTGCGCAAAATGGAGCGTCGCAAGGTGATGCGACCAGAGGAAATATCTTTGCGATGTGAATGTCACGTACCCGATGCAAGCCTTCTTCCATCATGGATCATGTTCATATCGAACGTCTGAGAAAGGAGAGATCCTTTTGAAATGTCGAAGACGTTGAGACCCTGTCAGGATGCGCAAACAATATATCAGGATCAATGTCCCGCTCGCACAGCGCAGTCAAGCAGGCGATACTCAAGCCTGAAGTATCTCTGGTCCAAGAGACAACAGCTCTTCTCCAAGCGCGCTTCCATTCTGAACTTGCGGGGAATCAGATCACACAATACTAATAGTTCCAGGTGAACTGGGCCAAACAGCGATCTCTCCATCGGAACCGAAGCTCATAACTTCTTGAATGAAACAGTGCTGCGTGGACCAGTGTCGACGGCTACGCCTTGTTATAACATGAGATACAAGCCAGCCATCACAAGACCCTAAACGACCACGGGAAGGCATGAAAGATGGATGGCACTTGTTTAGAGACATGCAATACAACCGCAGAAGACACGCTGAGGCTTTCCCGTTACATGTTAGATTTCGCTTTCCGCAACGTATCTGTGCATGCGCTCGATCTCTTTCTCTTCGCTTTCTGGACCAGATAACATGAAAATAAAAGGCAGGTCATCGAGAAGTGCAAACGAGACATCAGAAAAACACGCACGACGATACACACCAAAGGGAATGTACTATTGAGAGGGATAACAGGACTTCCCTTTCATCGTCTACTGGTCTGCTCCTTCATCTGTTGTTAGATTTTCCGACCCTATCGCTTCTTCTATCCTGACTCCTCGGTACAAGGGAGAACCTGATCCTCGCGTGTCCATCGGCAACAAGGTGCGAGCATAAGTTATAACGGGATGGGCCGAAAGAATCCGGCGCCGACAAGAAATTGGTGCCATCACAGAACTCTGGTCAGCCTTCCTTCTTCACCTCACGGACGTCGAGGTGTATTTGAATGACTAGAAACATATTGACAAGCAGGGCAGGTATGAGATGGACGATAGAGAGTCGACGCGGCCGAATCTCAGATTCCAGTTGACGCGCCCACGTGATGAGCCAAGCGCCCCACTTAAGATAGACCCAGTTCAAACCCGACCACTATCGTCACACTGTGACACCTCACGTGCAACCCACTTAGCGCCTGGATAAGTCCCGAAAAGGCACTGAACGCACGACAGCGGCAGGAGCGTCGACATAAAATGAGTCAGCGTTCTCAGTGTATGAGGTAGAAACATAGTGAATATACACAAGAATGAAAGTATACAAGATAGTTGAACTATGAATATAAGTTATATCTTTGCAGCTTCAAGTTCCTCGAGGATGCTCTCTGGGAGGATGCGATGGCCGCGATATTTCTTGCTCGCCCATGCAGCTTGCTTACCATTCAAACCTTTGCGATAAGCATCCATGAAGTGTTGTGCGCGAGTGTAGAAGCTGTGTGTGATCTGAGTCACATCACATCACATCAGAATTGATGAACGCACCGTCGCATGCTTTCGAGTGGGACTGCATCCAATGCCTTGACCACATTGCGCTCAAGATCGGCCTCCAACTTTGAAGGCGGGAACTGGCGGTATACACGTTTTGCAAATCCCCAGCAAGGTTCGATAGGATTGAGCTCACAGTGAAATTTCGGGAGAAAGATCACATGGAAACCACGAGCTTTGCAGTGAGTCTCCACTAATGTCTCGACATCTCGAAAGTCTTGTTCGTTGTACAGCATTCTTCTACAGCAGCATCTTTCCTGTCCAGGGGGGCATTTGAAACTGGGGCATTCATATCTCAAATTTTGAACACCCTTGTAGCCACGTTCTTCCAAGATATTTGCCATACCCTTGAAGAGTCCCTCGCGCTCATGACCAGGTGGGAAGTACAAGGATTGTGGTCTGCCATCTGCAAACTTTCCTTCTGTCATTCGCATCCATCGTTTGAGGATCTTCCCATCAGTGCCATATACAGGTTTGCCATTCTCGCCAATAACATTTGTCATAACACCAAAGTTTGGAGCGCCAGGTTTTGGTGGGAATTTGGGCATTTTGCGAGCGGAAAGTGCATCGTCAGCGCGTTTCAGGTGAGTTGGTGCATTGTCGAGTATTATACCATGGTCATCATCTGGATAGTCTCTTGATGCTATGTCCATCAACATTGTACAGTGCTCGAGGATACGTTCATTGGTGAAGTAGCCTTCTCTATTCTTTCCCGGTTTGAAAAGTATTCGGGTTGATCTGGTCCCATCTTTAGAGCGCCCCCAGCCATAGTCTGCCGAGACAAAGTCTGCCGCCATGATTGATGCGCCTTCTCCCTTTGCCTGCGGCACTGCGGTTTCAGTTTCGTGCACCCAACGCACTGAGCGACGATCATTTGCATAGAAGACTGACTCATCATGCCACCAAAACACCATACGGCAATTACGAGGTCGAGGTTCGTTCTGATCAATGTCCTCAAGACCATCTCGGCTCCAACAACGTGCGTTATATTCCAGCTCGGCTATTAATGGCAGAAATATTTCCTGCCGGTAATTGACAACGTCTGCATGCTCGTGTCCATCAACAAATTGTCCATGTGGGGTCTTGCGCCAGCGGTAATCCATTGCATGCATCCACATTTGGGCTGTTGAGAGACAAATACCTTTTGTGAGTCCAAATTCACTCTGTGTCTCCGCACTGTTAACAAACTCCATAACATCCATAGCACGAACATATTTGCCAATACTTTGCAGGTGTCTTCCGATTGCTGATGCTAGGTCCCCCTTCTGTAGCATTGAGTTGTTCCATTTCCCATATGGATTGGTTGGAAGGTTATGCCGGTCAGCCAAGAATGATCGTGTCCACGTGCGCAAAGCCTTTGCAATGAAGTCACCTTTCTGGTATGCATATGCAACTTTGAATGATGCATCAATCCAGGCTGGTGGCTCTCCACTGACATAGAACCACAGCAACATTCTCATCTGCTCCATGCGCCGATGAAGGAAATCATCACCATCAAATGGCTTTGTTCCCTTTCCATTTTTCCGCCGTGGCCGGAGCAATGCCAGTATGTCGCTTAAAGCAGAATTTGCATCTTCAATGGTGGGTGGAGGTATGTAGGGATGTGATTTGGATGTAGGGAATGCACTGGCATTATCAGGTACAGTCATAGTGTCCTCTGCATTTTGAATCTGATATTGTTCCACAACACCTTCGTGGCCAGAGAGTTCCAATGCAAGTGGCCCATGCATGCCAGTGCCGGCGCTCAGTGGTATTGCCCTGGCGCTGGCACTGTGTGATGTCGTGCACTGCTTATCTGCAGGTGATGTATCCCCGCAACTATCTGCGGTCTGGGCGAGAAGTTCGGAAGGTGGTTCCTGTAGTAATGGTGAGTATTGTAAGCCTAGATTGCACTAACTTACTCACATTTTCTTTGTTTTCCTTTTCACTATCCTGTCTTTGGCACACTCTTTTTTTTGCATGGTTCCCGAGGTTTGCAATAGAGCGCCGGTGCGCGAGCTTTCGTTTCGCCATGAAAGTGGAGAAGGATCGTGTCGCCACAGGCAAGAAATGTGGTAATTACTTAACATGTCCATATTGTAAAATTTTATCTTATTTCTCTCAGTGTGTGAGATTTCTCAAAAGTCGGAGACCACAATTATTTGAAGCAAAATATTCTTAATAAGATTGTGGTCCTACTTTTACCTTGAAGGTGATGATGCTTGAGAAATAAGAAATTCTTTCCTTCTCGTCCGCCAAAAGAATGTAAGCGTGACAAAATGGGTCACGTGATAGTGGTCGGGTTTGAACTGGGTCTATCTTACGCGTCGCCATAGAAGTACTTTCCCTCTTTTCCGCCTTTGCCCCTCCTGTGAGTACCCTCACAAGGCGTTATTTAAGTCAGACCAGGACCATTCTGGAACGGTTCCACGTTGAGAGCTGCGCCCGGCCGAGAGGCTAGTTGGTAGGTTCTTGTGTTCTTCTCCGACTTTGTGTATCGCTCACCGCACATCCCCGCCGAACTCGCTCAGATACTCAGGCCTATCAACTTCTCTTTCCAAATAACAGGCCTCCCTCACCATACTTTCACTCATCTTTATGCATGTGGACACGTTTCTGGTACCCACCTACGTCTGATACTGGTGCGATGTTTGGTTGTGGGCGTAAAGATTCACCGATGGTCCCATGCAATACCTGCTGATATGTCGCCCTCCCTCAGTCATAACCGGAAGGTATGAGCGATAAGTTGAAGGTGGCTATTAATGACCGCCCCAGTTGGTGAAATCCGACTTTGCTTTCGGTTCTTGCTTGATCTCGATTGTCATATGAAGAAGTTCATTAATGTTCTCCCTACGGTAACCGTTCCTCTCCGTCTCTCCGTCTCTCATTAACAAGAACCCAGATAAACAGAATTATGCTTAAAAAACCCTATCCAAAAGCCCTCAAGAAGGTATTCCTTAAAACCGATGCACAACTGAGCAAAGGTACATTTCGCATGTATTCTTATTTTTTTCTGCACCTCGATGGCTTACAGCCCCGGGCGATGAAGGGGATTGCACTGCTATCGCCAGTTTGATCACTCGCGAGGGCGCACAAATTACGTCGTACATCTTACCTTTTGCTTCAGCCAGTCCTCTCCACCCCTGACCGTGTTGCAGGCTTACGCCGTAGATCCACGAACGGTACTCGGGATCAAAGTTGAGATAAAACCGCTGTCTGCTAGCCACAGGCCAAGTATCGATGGTATGTCTGGGTAAGTACTGACTTTTCACGCTGCTCATTCCTCTGCCCTATCAGCCGAAGAGGCTCCCATCTCTGCGACGGGAGGATATATTGAGAATAACCGTGTTAATAGTCAGTTTCTCGTCTGCAATGCCGGCGTATTGATTCACGGTTCTGAACGTGGGCGATTAGGCTATGTCACGAGCTATGGGCGACTTTGAGTTGAAGCAGCAGTATTCGGAACTTCCACCTGAACAGCGGATCCTTACCTGCGACCCAGATGTCATGCAGTACCAGCTTACCGAGGAAGACGAATTTCTCGTTCTCGCTTGATGGTCCGTACCACACTGCATTCTGTTATCCGCCAACTCTGTCGGTCGGTCGTAGGTATCTGCGATTGCCTGTCATCGCAAGATGTCGTCAGCATGGTCCGGATTTTTCTTTCGCGAGGCATGACGCTCCCGAAGGTCTGCGAGGAAATCCGCGACTACCGCACAGCTCCACAATCGGACGGCCGACTTCGGGAACGACAACATGAGCATCATCATCGTAACATCATTGCAAGGCCGTACCACACAGAGGGGTGGTGCAAATGGGCTGGGGAGCGGACCACGAGTCGTTATGGGTACGAGACGGCCGCGGGAGCCTCGGCAGCTATATGACGCCGCAGCTGTCTCCCCGCTCGGCGAACGCGGTTGGGATTCCTGTAAGCGACCATATGGTGGAGGAATCGATATCGGTTAATAGACATAGATCGAACGGCGGGAGCAGTCGTCTACGGGTCTCGTTCCCCGGCAGCATTAGCTGGGAAACGAGGAACACTGCTCGTCGCTACTTCACGTCCGGTTTACTTCAGCGAGTGCTGGTGCGTAGTGATGTCCCGCGCGGGCTGTGCACCGAAGGATGCTGAGTGCATTATCTGTAGTACACTCTTGGAAGTGTAGAAGATCGGCCACCGACAAAATGTATTTCCCGTCCCCTGGCCGACAGCGCAGGATCGGCGCATTACGAACATGACAGGCCGTCCAACGAGCGAGCCGAGGTCTTCTCCACAGAGGGACGACGAGCACCCCAGGTCTGACCATACGCAGGCGTTCCGAGATCGCAAGGTCCCGCAGATTTGGTCGACAGCCCGGGGAGTCCCGCAGAGTTAGTCGACAGCCCGGGGACTGTGAGGGCCTATTCGCATTTCCCACGCGCGGCCGCTGTACGACGGCCGCAGCGCGGATGGACTGCAAAAAGCGTCGTCCGCGGAATAACCGCATCCATCGCGACGTCTCGCGCGTCGCAAACTCGCACGACGCGGCGGAGGGACTGACCGACCCTTGGAACAACGCCACCACAGCCAAGCGCGGACGCTGCGCTTTGTTATGGTGACGTTGGGTGCCCGTTCGCTGGCCTGTTGCAAGCAACGTACAAGGCGGAAGGCCAGGAGGACGTCGACCGGGCGCGGAGAGAGCGTCAGTGTGCGGTCTACGTGCGGTATCCGATCGTCGACAAGTCGATCCAGAGCGCTGTGCCGAGACGAGGGGGTCGGTCCGTCGCCGAAGGCGGGTAACGGAGGCGAGGGATAGCGTGCGTCGTCCAGCTGACGAAGCAGGCCCCACTCAGCCTCGGCTCGGGGAATCTCTCGTTCAGCGGCGCCGACCCGATGCTGGTCCGCCAGCCCAACGCCCACGGGCGAGCGCAAGCGAACGAGAGGAGAATCACGGTATTTTCTCGGAGCTTCACTGGCCTCTGTCTCGTCCCTGGTACGCGGTGCAGGGCGTCCGTGTAGTCGTTAGCCCCCCCCCCCCCCCCCCCCCACCCGGATGGAGTGTCCTACCTAGTCGAGCGTCGTTGGGTTAGCTTCCTGCCGACGGCGCACCGCGTCAGATTGCGGCACACCCTGGGGGGGGTGGGGACGACTCGCTGACTGCGACAGCGACACATCACGTCCAACGTCCCGCCCTGCAGTGCTATCCCCGGACGGCCCGAGACGACGAGCAGCCCCCGCCGCTGTCGCCAGCCAGCCTGATCACGACGGCCGGGAAACGCTGTTGCTGTGGTGAGCTGGCCGGGGCCTTGCCCGTAGCGGACGCGGACGAGTGAGCGACCCGGCTGGGTCGTCCGCTCGTTCTCGCTTCGTGCTTGTACGTGTGGGATGGGGTGGGGTCGTCGGGCGGGTGGATGGTCGAGGGGAGGTGGGACGGAGGTGGAGGTGGAGGTGGAGAGCAGAGTATCGGCCGGTCGAGTGCGTCGTGCAAGGTTGTGCGTGAGAGGAGGGAGGGTCATGACGAGGATGGAGGGACGTCCTCCGCGCATACGGGGGGGTCGGAGCCGTATCGGTCCTTACGCGTCGTCCCCATCCAAATTCGACGGCGACACGGGAGAGGTTTGGCGCGGGCCCGGGAGGCGCTGCGCGGACGAAAAACGTTTCGCGCGCGCTCGTGAGGGCAGCACGCGATGGGTGATATACGATAGCTCACCTCGCTCGTCGGCTGACTGCATGGCCGTGATGACCAGAACGCCCTCAGGAAAAAGACGGGGAGAACCCGCGGTGGTACATGCGGACGGTCAGGCCGCGATCGTTGAGGGTAGGCTAGCGAAAGGAGGCTGGCCATCGTGAGCGTCGTCGGCGGCAAATGCGACGGTGGGCTACAACAGAAATGCAGAAACGGACGGGGGTAGTCACTGTGAATATAGGGTAAACCAAATCCTGCGCGACGTCGGGACATTAAAATGATGCATGGAGTCAAGAGGTGAGCGAAAGGCCCACCTTCGCACTGACCAAGTAAGACACGTACACATCCTCGGTCTCAGCGAGTTTCTTGACTGGGTTCCAGACGATCATTATAACACATCCATCTCATTTCGCCCTCGCTCCTCTTCACGCTCTGCGCTGCCTGTACCCAGGGCCTGAGAGTGCAGCGGGTGCGCCAACGTCGTTGGAAAGCGCGGCAGGAGACACCCGAGCGACACAGTCGAAAACGTCTTCCTTGTCCTCAGATTTATAGCACTGTCTAATAGCAAGCTCGAGATCCAGTTCCATTCCGTCGAGGCTAAAATACACGAGCAAAGGTCGCAAATCCCCGAATGTGTACCTGCACGCTATTTTTCCCGGCGACAACTGAACTTTACAAGTGCAGGTAGCCTATCGATGTCGGCAGGATCGTCAAAGTCGTCCGGCATGCTCAAGATGTGGCGGAACTCCTCGAGCGGGACTTGCCACCGGGCCAGCGACTTGTGCGCATATCTTGGCCAGTCGAAGTCGGGTTGCTTTTCCATCTCGTGCTTCATCTCCGACCAGTTCGAGCCCTCGAACCCGAGAGCGAACGCTATGCGATCGCGCGTGTACCACAGCCGTTTGAGGCATTCATGGGGAGAAAGTGCCTCGTCCTGCCGCCGCGATACCGAATCAAAACTACATGCCGGTCTGGAAAAGGGGCCATGTGCGTACCGCGTTCTCCGTTTGTCTTTCCGTCTCAGGTGCCCGTGCTCGCGTAGAGGATGAGGACTTCTGCAAGCTTATGCTCTCGTCCCCGCTTGACAGGTGTCCCTCGTCGTGTTCACCTTGTCCATCGGACGTAGGGGTGTTACCGTGATGCCCATCCCTGTGCCGATCCCGGGTGAGGTGATTCCCCTCGCCGTTTTGAGAATACCGACGAGATGTGCATATGACAGGGGGGCGTAGTGCACGCTCGACCCCGACAGAACGAGTCAAGTACAGTCGAGAGAGCAGAGACATGGCCGCGGGTGGTAGGGCTAGCGAAGAAAGGGGTCGACGACGGCACCTTGATGGCGCACGCCTTGAGAAGGGGATGTGCGTCTATTCGATCGCGCACGGTCTGGCAGCGTCCAGTGGGGGGATGGCGTAATATTTTATGAGGAGACTGGAATCGATGCGCGACTGCGGGAAGGGGCGCGGGCGGGGATGGTGAGGAGGCAAGTATCAGCTGCCAATGACGGTGCGGCGAGCGCGTCAAGCGTCGACATACAAGGATGTTGGCGATGACGTCAAGCCGACTTCGCTGCGGATCGCGGACTCGGAGGCATTCCCCGAAACTCTCCCTTCCTTCAAAACCCTGTCAACCAAGCTCGTAGAGTGGACCGGCAGATATCCCTTGAGTGGGCACGGCCGAGCTGGACATGGCATTCGTGGAGGCGTGCACAGTCTGTATGCTCATCGCTATCGCCATCGCCATCCTAGCGCACCGGCAGACCGGCGGACCCCCTTCGAGCGACACTGCCCGAATCGAAGCAGACGAAGTTGAAGCCATATACCTCCGGCTATTCGAACGTCTCCCAGCAGAGCTTCGCCAGCTCTGGCCGGAGTGGGACACCCAAAGTGCGTTGGACTTCATGCCGAATTCGTGGGTGCCGAGACAACCCTGTTTGGACGTCCATCGCTACTGGGGGGACGCGCGCGGACGTCTCGTCTGCGTTCGTCGGATGGCTGAGCAGTTGGTATGGGCGGATAGAGAGCGCGCCCGGTGTTCCGCCGCTTCCGTACGCCAGGTGGATGTAGGCACGGAACACAGCGGAGGGTGCGTCGGGTGAAGTTCTGACCTTGCTTCTGAGGCCGCCCAACCACTACACGGCGCGCCTAGCGTGCAGTGGCGCGCGGTGTGTACGAACTTGTGATGTGTGTTTTTGTCCCCGTCTTCGCGGTGGTCCTCACACTGTTTTGGCTTCGTTCGCGAGTGAGACTGTCCCCGGTGTACGGCCACATCCTGTTTGTGGCTGACGAATTGACCTGCTCCTAACGATGCCTGCACTGATGATATCATATAGGAGAGTGGAAGGGGTGGACAGCAGAGAAGGCCAGAAGGACACAAGATCACCCAGCGGCTGGTTGGAGATCCGTCGGGCCTTTTTTGCCATTCCGTATCAATACGAAAATGACTATAAGAACTGGAATCGTTAGGTATGCCTGGACCTGGACCACGTCAGTGAGCCCTATCTCACCATCTCATCTAGATAACACTAACATCGACGCTGAGCAGCCAGTCTGCTTCCGCGTGTTCCCCAGCCCGCCAGGAACCCGGGCCTTGGTGCAAGTCACGCTCAGACCAGCAGTGAATGGCGTTGGGATCGTGCGTGTTTTACCAGCGGCACATACCGCAGTCTGTGATCACGACGAGCGTCCTGTGTATCACCGACACCACTTAGGCCGGCTGCCAGGGCGGCATGAGCAGAACCTTACAATCTCAGGGTGAGACGTGCTGATTTGCTTCGTTACTGAAGTCGCGTCCGGAGCGGGCGACGGTGCCCGGAAGCATATCAGCCCGAAAAGTACAGCCACGTCGTCCGTGGACACGATCAGGACTCTATATCCCGTTCACCTTGGGTCGCGTGGGGCCTCTATATTCGATCCGAGAGCCACGTTTAGACCGGTCTCATTCTGGCACAAAGTACATACGATGACAAGATGACTGGACGTAATGGAGCGCAGTAATATATAGATCGTGGTGAAGGTCCAAATACGAGGATATGCGTGAACGTCAGACGGAACAATAGATTATACCCAAGTCACAGAAAAGACATAAGCGACAGAGGAGAGGAGTATTTGGTGCATACATTAGGGCATCGAGACGCCGACGAATGGCGAAGTGGACGAAGCGTATATGGTGGTGACGCTCCCAACGGGTTTACGACAAAGTGTCGACGTCCGACTCCGCCAAGACACCCGCACCAGACCGTTCCAGCGTCTCCTGCCGTAACTTATCTAACATCCCCGGAGCATAATTGCTGAGGGGACTGTGCAGCCCAGCACGGTACAACCTGCGTAGCTCGTCGACGAGACCGGGAGGGATGCATTCAGTATGAGCACCCGCGAGGCTCTCGAGAGCGATGCACAGCTCGTCAAGCACCGACGGGAGGCATGGGTTCCAGTGCGTCGGATGACGAGGTCGTCCGTTCTCCACCGCTATTTGCCTTATGGATTGTGGGGCCTGTGAGAGCAAGACACGCAAGTCGTCGAATAGGCGAGTCTTCTCTTCTGTCTCCTGGCAAATTTTCTCTTCTATCTCCTCGGGAATCTTTTCTTCCATCTCCTCGGTCAGCTGTTCGTGCACGGAGGAAACGTACGTCGCGAAGTGCACGCTGAGGATGCACGTCTTCACGAACGTCATCACGTCTGTACGTGAGTTGAGCCCTCTGGCCCATTCGATGAGAATAGAAACAGCTGTCGTCATATAATCAGCCTTGGTATTGGCGAAAAAGCAAAGTATGAGAACGAACCGTCCGCAGGGATCTCGCATCTTTGAAGGCAACTCTTCCAGTTATCCCACAAAATGTTGCAAACCTCCGACGGAGATCCCGTAGCTCGCCCATAGCGCACGACGACTTCGCATATCGAGCCGCATACATGCCCGCCGGGCCCTTCGAACGAGGCAGAGCCATCGGAGCGGCCAGAAACCGCAGTCAGGATAGAAAGAAATTTTGGTGAAAGCTGAACGGGTTCACTGCGAGCGTCCTCCGCTAACAGCCTGTCCACGAGAATGGCAGTCAGGTCGGCGGTGCCATCGTCATATTTGTCTTGCCCGCTGTGTGGCAGACCATGCTCAGCGCCTGACTTCCGTACGCTCGAGCGAAGGACGCGCTCCTCGAGGATCTCCACAACACAGCTCATGGCATCGGCAGGAGTGAGGTCGTTAAGGCAAGAGTCATTGATTTCTTGCAGGGATTTACGATCTACGAGGGAGTTGTTGATATGCACTAATGCATCACGATCCCACCGCTGTCCGTCGTGTGTGACCACACGCCGCTCACGCACAACATCGTCTTTCTCGCCAAAGCTGGCTATGGTGAACAGGAGCCATGAGAGCGGAGACTTGTACGGGCATGATGCAGAAAACACCGGGGCGGTAGCCGTCAGCATCCAGAATGAAATCCAGAAGGTGACGATGACGGTGAGCATGATTGCCACCGCTTTATTGAGCTTCCACGCGAAGCAGAGAAACGCTGCAAGAAAGAAAGCGACGGATATTTGCAGGAGCAGGGAGATGGCGCTCACGACCATCTGGACACCCCAGCGGTGAACGCCATAGTGTCGAAATCGGCGGACGCGAACGATATCTCTGGGTTGCTCGGGTAGCTCGATCAAGTATTCGCGCAGCCATTCTTTGACAAGGATCCCAATTGACGCAGAAAGAAGACTGCAACCGAGACTTGCAAACCACATGGTGTTGTAGAATACAGTGGTGAAAGCAATATTCTTGCTTGTACCCTGTACATCTTGATATGTTGCGATGATGAATGCAGTCAGAACGCCTGAAAACAGACCGGCCTGCAGGGCATGATCAGAGTCGCATCCAGTTTTTTACAAACGTGAAGTCGACGAACGAAAGTGAGCAGACTGTCGATGTGTTCAACCCAGCGGTTCCTCGCTTCATTCGCGTGATTTTCTAGGATACGTGCACACTCTGACCATGCCGTGTAGGCGACTGTACTGGACCCTGCCTTGTCTTCAGGCTATATCGGAACAGATTCAGATATGCTAACAGTCGAAAAAGAAGGTACACACTTTGCTTCCACCGGCCAAGCTTACCCCACTGGTGCGGCGATTCGGACGAGCAGCGCTGCCAGGCCTTCGGATACGCGACGGGATGCTACCAACACGGGGACTGGGCGTCGACAACGGTGTCTTCTCTTCCTCCTCTCCATCCAGAGCTTTATAGGTCAATCGCTGGAACATGATCAGTACTAAAGTCTTGTATGGGGGCAACGGTTAGGCATTGTACGTACCCTACTATGTGTCACTTTCCCGATCCTAACAGGCATTGTGAATTCGCGCACTACAAGAGATAACTTGGAATAAGTGGGAGGTGGAGACGAGAACAGGTTGGCCTTATTTCAATGTTCTGATTATATAGAACCAGAACGAAGCGCACTGAGGGATAGGCTTCATTACCGACCTCCATCGGATGTGCTTGCGTGCGCAGCTGGCTTCAATTTGACCATAGCATAGCATAGCGTCTTAATGAAGCGGGTCGCACTGTCGTGAATGAGGCGAAGCAGGAGCAAGGATGGAGAGAGGTCTGCTGCAGAAAGTGGTAGCGGCGTCTCTGCCACATCTGTAAGCCCTACTCGCTGAGAGATGACAAATGCGCATTCCGCTGCGCAAACTCAAAGATCATATCACAGTGCGAAGAGAGACCACAACAGAGTGTATGATCGCCCGACACTGCATAGTGTTGTGCTCATGTATATGGCCACCGGAGCATGTCGCGAAGGCCTGGCAAAGAACAACGAAAGCAGACATAAGTGCGCCGTTAGAACGAAATGGATAACAGGCAGGACGTACCGCGCTAATTTTAGATCAAACAGACAATAAAAGGTTGGTGCAAGTATTTTGAAGTGAGCACGTCCGGAGTAAGGTAAGTGGAAGCATCAGCGTATTCGTTCAAAACGCAGTATGAAGAGAATGTCAACGCGCCTCGCTATTGGAAATGTAAGCCATGGCATGGATAAGGCATAAGCGTACGGACGCAACGCATGGCCTAGCAGAAGGCCGATATCGAAGCATGGTAGTCAGGCGCTCGTGTTCTTGCGACGTCGACTCAGAACACCACCGCGCTCTAGCTCCGGACCATCGAACCCTCTCCAGTCACTTGAGCTGAGCGAACTGCCAAATGGCAAGATCGACGGCTCGACGAGAAATAAAACAATCCATAGAAGTAGCAATGTCAGTAGACAATCCCTGCGGCGTGGAAGCCGTGCTGTCAGCTGGTGGCAATATTGCTGTTTCCTGCTCTTCCGAATAAGTAAACACCGCCAGCGCTAGCGAAGGCGCAGCTGTGGTCCAAGCCAGCAGAATCAGCAACGATGTCTCAGGGGTCATCTTCGCAGCGTCCTCGTTGAGAACGGCCGTACGGACAGGCCTTGCAAGTTGACTGAGTCTTACACGATATGTGAGACGCCCGGAGGTTGCCGAGAGTTGGTGACGGGCGCTCAGACCGTGCAGTGTTCTTCGTCTTTGAAATTGTATTTTCTCGCTGTAACTTAGCTTGCCTACGGAATACACGCGGTTCAGTGCATTTCTGGCGATCATATAGCCAACCACAGGTCGCAAAAACCTTATATGGGCACATGGAGTCTGATAGTGGTTCAACCCATGCCAATGCAGTCTCCTAGAGACGAGGGGTGTCTGGATGGCCTCGGCATGCAGCGGACTATCAACCAGAGAGTGAACTCGAAGACCGGGCTTAGGAGGCCGCAGAACGCGCGCCAGCTTCAAAGCTTCATGCACGATAAGCCCGCGCGCCGTGTCCGTCTGGCCATGCGCAACGCGGACGCTGCGAGGATGGCCCCTGCGATGATACTCAGTCCGCTCGGACACCTCGTTCCTGATGATAGGCTGGCTTGGACCACACCTGCGCCTTCGGCCGGCAGCGCACTCCTTCCTGTCAGTGCGCGTCTCGACCGGTGTCGGTCCCAACATCGCTCGCCGCGCAGGCCGCCAGTTTGCCAAGGCGGCGCGCCGGGGCGGAGGTTATCGAGGACGACGACGGTCGGGTCTCGGTGGGGAAACCGCCTCGTGGCTGATCACAGGCGCGACAATGCAGACTGATTGTGATCCCCCCGTCCAAACAGGCCGGAAGACCAAACGCCAGCGCTAATTGGCTCTGAGCGTAGAACGCGCACTGCGGATGAGAAGTTCGTACTAGCAACTGGACGAAGGATGGGTCGAGTTGGGATAGAGATGGGGTGGGGTGGGGATCGTGGATGCAGGCGGGGATGACAGTAAATGACTAGAAATTCCACTTGGAGCGCACACACAGGGGAAACGGGGACTGGGAATAGGAGACGCAAGGGCGAGACGATAATTATCTTGGGCGCGCGCGAGGGGCACTGGAACGTAGGAAGGAACGACGGGAGTAAAGCTAAGCAATAGAGGACAATGAGGAGATCGTTCTCAGTCTGCGGGACGTTCGGGTGCTGGCGCTGGCATGGTCTCCGGCCTGGAAAGAAACTTCGTGGCGATCTGGTATAAAGAATAAGAAACCCGCAGTACCGCGAGTTTTGGACACAGGAATGTGTCGGTGAAACTGACACACCGAGAGATCGTACGTTGGAGCCCCGCCGCGCTCCAATCTCCACAAACGAGGCAGTCAGCCACCAGGAACGAGCAAGCGAGCGAGTAGGAGAGGTGCGCTGGCACATTCACCAGTCGCGCAAACCCAAACATCCTGCATATGCGCTTGCACGAAAGGAGGTGCAGTCGGCGGCGCAGTAGATACTGAGCACAGAGATGCGCCAGAGCAAATCTCCGTTCCTCGTACGTGCATCCGTCGGAAGGGGAGAATGCCGTAGACACCGCGGGGTGAGGGCGAGGACGACCGGGCATGTGTGGTAGACGCGTGACCCGCATCGAGCATGCGTGCGTCGGGTGAAGTGGTGGCAACTGGAGGAAGGATGGAGGCAGCTGGAATAGAGATGGGGCGCGGAGGGTCGACGCGGACGGCAGTAAATGACTAAACTTCAACTTGTAGCGGATATACTCAGAGAGAGAGTCAAGGGATATGCAACAGAAAAGTATAAGCAAAAGACAATATTGCGCGCAGGAGGGGCATAGGCATTTAGGAAGGACCGACGGGAGTAAAGCCAAGCAATCGAGCCGCGATCGAGGACGTCGAGAATATCGGCTTTGCCAGTCGCTCGACTGCTAAGGGGAGTTTGCAGCATCCAAAGATCATTCACACCAGACTGGGTCATACAGGCGCATTGCATGGCTTAGTAAAAGGCCGCTGAGCACGTCGCCAGGGTCGCGACTCGAAGTGCGGCGGTCAAGTGCTCGTGTTCTTGCGATGTCGACTCAGAACACCTCGCTCTAGCTCCGGGCCTCCGCACCCTCTCCAGTCACTTGGGCTGCGCGCATCGCCTAATGGCAGTCGATGACGACTCCATCCGACACCATTACGACCACCCGATCTTCGTGCAGATGGGCGGTACGAACTTGTGTGTCCGCCGTGTAATCTATGCCCTGCAGAGGGTTTGTGTTAGTATATTGCATGCGCCCTCGACTCCCCTTCCCTCTCACCTGTCTGTCGCAGTATCGAAGCCCATGAAATGAATAGTATCTAGTGGCTGCATGCGTTGGACCACAATCGACAGTGCGCCGTGTCCGTCCGGCCGTTCTCGAGGAGGATGATGCAGGGATGACCGTGCGGCGATACAATCCGCTCTGACACCTCGTTGCCGATGACGCTGGCCGCTGCTCCTTCGCTGATGCTGGCTACTTCTTCCCGTCGGTGCCCTTCTTAACTCGTGTTGGTCCAAACATCGCTCGCGCAGCTCACCATCTGCCAAGGACGTGCGCCGGAGCGATCCAGCGGAGACGCGCACCTCCCCTCCCAGCTCCGCCGACATACATCCCAAAACCCGCGCAAGATGTCGATGATGTCCCGCACTTCAACAACGTGCATGAGTCATGCACGTTGTTGAAGTGCGGGACATCATCGATGACGATCCATGCCAACCCCAGGAAGCACTCCTGGAGCCTGTCGTCATCGCAAACTCGCCTCGTTCCAGAGATCTTATACCTATCGTCGAAGCCATCCCAGTAAGGGCTTCCGCAAGACCAGCAACCGTAAGGTTTGGCGTTGGAAGACCCATACTGGGCACGGAAGTCATGGTAAGCGGAGAACGTGCCCATGTGGATGCGATCGCAGGCAAAGGCGGAAGTGTGTGACATCAGAGCCTCTTGGGCTAACATGACATAACAAATACGGGTGTCATGTAAGTCAAGACCTTATACAACACCTGTATTTGTCATGTCGTGTTAGCTGAAGAGGCCTGCTGCTGCTACTGCCTCGACAGGGCGCGCAACGCGCTTCCCGACGACCTCCCGGGCCTCCAGCATGGAGAGAAAGAGAACCCGTCGCGGCAACCTGGTCCAAGGACCATCACAGGCCTTCGCTGCGCGCATAAGGCCCAGTAAAGCATATAAAGCATAAAAAGCGCGTCGACAAGTTTCGACAAGGCGGATGAGAGAAGGTGGGAGGGTGGTGCAAGCCGGGACGACCACGTGAGTCCGAGGACGTGGACGCGGACAGCAGTGAACGACGAGCGGCGCATATTCCGGGAAGGAAACCCGGGGGTCGGAGGAGCGATATTTGGGCGCGCGGTGGGGGGGGGGGGGGGGAGGGCACATGAAAAGCACACCGAGGAGATTGTCTCGCAGTCTGCAACAAGGTCCTCTGCGGGGTCCAAAACCCCTCCAAACCAACCCCCCCCTCCCCCGCCCTTCTGTAGCAGGGCCCGCTCTTCCGATGACCCCGACGCACGAGCTCGCTGGGCCTTTACGCACGCTTCGAGTGCGAGAGGCCCCGTCTGGACGACCTCGACTATCCAGTCAGCCCGAGTGACTCAACATCTGCGCTTGGGAGAACACGCAAAAACCGCGGAACGCGCGCACAAAATAACGGGGTGCGCCCCGTCCATATGCGTGCAGCACTGGCCCGGGGACGACCGCTGATAGCTCGTTCCTGATTTGGACCACGCGCCAACCTGGGGCTGGGGCTCACGCGGTCGCCCGGCGGTCGGTGTGCGGCACGACATCTCTCTCCCGGCGGAGAACGCGCCCCATCCCCCCTGTGCGAGCGACAAAATCGCGATCCCCGCCGGGCGGGTGGCGAAAACGAACGCTGGTCGGCTCCAGCACCGCGGACGAGAAGTTTGGAGTCGTGACCGCGGCGGGATGGAGGATGGTGGATGGAAGGAAGGAAGCCAGGGAGGATGGGGTGGGGGGACGTGGATGCGGTCGGCGGTAAATGAGTAGAGTGTGACTTGCGGCGGGGATCCGAGGGCCAATTAAGCGATGGGGACGTATATATATGGCGGAGACGATGATCATGTGGGGTGCGCCGAAGCGGTTGGGGCAAGGGGTTGGGGCGTAAAGCTGAACCGATTTTGACGAGATCGTGCCCAGTCAAGGCCTAATTAGGCGCTCTGCACCATCTGAGGATCGTTCGCGCAGAGATCCGCGGGATCGTGTGCGCTGACGCACCTCTGTTTCCCAATTTCTGGACGAGTCCCACCCGCGCTGCCTTTATGCCGCGTTTCGAGATTCGAGCGCTCGGCGCGCACGCGTCTGGGAAGGATCAGCGAGGCGCGTCTGGACGATCTTGGTGAGGAACGAGCTCGTAACGAGCGTTACAGCTTGAGGACGCCATCGCAGAACGCGCGCGAGGTCACTTGAGAGCTTGATCGCCTGGGAGCGGAGAATGTCCACCGTCGTCGCGCCGCCGGAAGCGCACGCACGAAATGCCGCCACCATCGGAAAAGATGAAGACGACGTCGAGGAACGAGTGAGCGAAACGCGGGGACGGCTGGCGGCGGCGATACGGTTATACCGCAGATGGGGACATCTGCGAAGTAACGGTATCGCGGTCGCCCGTCCTAGTGCGTGATGCGGATGGGGGAGATGTCCGAGTGGCGAAGAGGATAGATGGGTGTTGATGCATGATGAGCTATCGCTGGTTAGGATATGTCTTGTTTGCGCCGGGTAGAGGATGGCATGGTCATCGGTGCGGTAACCGTGTCTCTGAGGTGGGAGCGGGCGAGGGGACTGTGCGAGGAGGTTAGCGCGAGCAGCTCTATAGGCTACAGGAAGGACCCGGATGGATGCCGACTCTTGCCGAGGATGATCGATGAGAGCGGACAGAATTGCCACAAAACAAATAGCGCACAGCAACTGTGTAAAAGATTAGTGCTTTTGAGTCAGGACTAGAGCTTGCTCTCCGAGCACGAATTTGAAGAGCCATGGGCAATATCGGTGAGCGCGGGGCCGGCCGACGGACTCGCCGTATGTTTATGCGCTATGCGCCCTCGCGGAACAACTAAATATTCCCCCGCCCCGCGATGCTGGTCAGATAGAGAGCGTCGAAGGCGTCCAGCTCCCCATTCGCCGACCCGCCCCCCCCTCGCCTTCGTTCTCGTCCGCGTAGTCGCTTCGGACGCGGCCATGTGTGAGGAAGAAGCCTGTTCCATCACAGTCAACACATCTAAACTGGTGCTCCTAGGACCTCGAAAAATAGGCCAGCAACCCTTATCCATAAGGGTCAGGGCTGAACACCCTCTGTCTGTCTGGAAAAAAAATAAGGCTTCCAAAAAAAAGTTTCTCCCATGTGTCCGGACTGGATCAAGGGTTGGAGCCAATTTTGAGCCCCAACTTTGTCCGAATTTACCTAAGGGTTCTCAGCCAATATTCCGAGGTCCTGTGCTCCTCCATACCCTATCGATCGCCTCTGCCCGCATCATCTGGATGACCCTGGCCTGGATATCCTTCGCTCGCTCGCGCCGGTCGTTCGTTCGGTCTCTGAATTCGTGGCCTGGCAAAACCAGCAGGATGCGCGTGTCTTTCGCGAGGCCGTGTCGGGAGACGTCGGATTGTCTCCGCTGGCGGGATGAAGAGCGCGATGGCGTATCCGGAGAGCAACAGCCCGCTGCGCCATATATATATATATATATAGCGGTGAACGCTGAGGGAAAATTGCGATTTCTGGACTTTCCAGACGAACGATCCGGACTGACCATGAGCTGGCGAGGCGAGGAACCCCTCCTCCGCACGGCAATGCTTCCTGCTCCCGATCCTCCTCCACTGTCCTCATCGTGCAGCATGCTGTGGTCCTGGTAAGATGATCGGACGCCAATAAGATATTTCTCTCGAGGTTGAGAGTCGTACCAACGATGACGTCCACCGGGGACAGCCTACATGGAAGCTGCAAATTCGACAATGATAGCGACGAGGAATTCGTGCGATGGCACGAATTGCCCCTCACCGGTCACCCTTGGACCGGCCGCACTTGCAGAAGGTCCCCGTGCAATAGATGACACCTAGGACAGGCCTGCACATTAGATGAGGAGCACTTGCCCCCGAGTGTTTGGCTCGACAATGATGTACCCCCCTTGTCTCCCTGGTAGAGCCAATAATGGTCTCAAGGAGAAACTCATGCTCAGGCCCTCCATTTTTTGCTTGCAACAAGCAAAATGAAGGGGCCTGAGCATGAATTCCTAGTTGTGACCATTGTCAGAGTTTACAGATGGTGTGTAGACCAGGCCAGGCTCGATGAACGTAGGCTTGCCTTGATGGACATAGGCAAGAGCATTGAGGGAGGAACTAATGGCGAGATGGACAATGCTGAACCAGGAGCTTTCATTCTCAAGTTTTGGATTGGGGGGTGAGACATCTGATGTAACAGTGGATATGGCGGAAGAGAGCGACGAGGAAAAACTGGGTGAGCGGTGCGGCTCTTATCTAGCTAGCTATATATATGCAGATGCGACCGTGTTTGTCATAAGGTTAGGGCTATGCAGACGATCCTTCCTCCGATCGGATGACGCAAAGCGAATAAGAAGCGGGCGACAAGTCGCGGAGAGCTGCGCAGTTGGGATCCGTTGGGCGATAGGTGCGCCTTCTGTGCACGTGCTTATACTATTGTCGGTTGTGTTCAGGAATGAATGCAGGCGCTTTATATCATATCATATCACAGGCTCACTACGCGTATAACCACCACATTGCAGAAATCTCTCCGATCCACAGGCCGGGCCCCCCATCCCAGCGAGCAGCGGTCGCAGCGCGGTAGTTCTCGTGTCTCTGTCTCCCTCGATAATCCATCCCACCGCGTCTCTCGTCGCTCATTCTATTTCGGTTCGCATCCGAGAGCGCGACGCGATAAAAGCGGGCGGGTCAAATGTGCGATCTGGACTCTGCACGGCAGCGGCACTGACATGATATTCCCAGCGATAGAGAGACGCGGAACGGGAATGGCGGCGGTGGAGCGGTTGGCGTCGTGGCGAGAACGACGGGTGTGTGGACCGTGAACGAAGGGGCCCGCTGCCGATTCGCGCGCGCTGCCAACTTGTGTCTTCGCCTTCGTCTTCGTCGTGTGCGCTCGCGAACGGGTGAGGGCCGCAGCGATTCGCGTTCGGCCAGCCACAGTCGGTCTGCTTCGACGTGCGAAGCGCGGAGAACGCACCCCTCGCCGAGACGACACCCCAACTATCCGAGAATCTCGCAAACCTCCAGGGTGGGCGCTGTGGAAGTGCGCACTGGCGGGCGGTCAGGATGGAGAAGGCTCAGCGCGCGGACGGAAGTGACGGACGGAACCAGCTTGGGAAGTTTGTGACCTCCTCATCGTCCGATGGGAGTGGCCGCGAACCGCGGGCGTGAGCGTGCGTGAGCGTGCGCGCAGTCCGCCGCCGCCGCCGCCCGCACCACCAAGTCATCCGCAGTGCCCGATGGTTCACCCGAGGACGAAGCTCCGCTCGCCCGAACGCCGAAAAGGGGGGAGGTTCGAGTTCAGCGGCGAACGTGGGCGACGGGACGATGACGGCTGGCTTGCGCACTCACGTTGGAGAAGCAGAGGACCTTCCAGGTACTTCGTACCGCCGCTACATATTGATGGGGATGAGGACGCGTAGGGGGGCTGTCGTAGTGGGACCTTGGTGGGGAGCGATGAATCTGATATTAAACGCGTGGATAAACCCACGCGAGGTTCGGTAATTTGTCCACCATCGATAGGTGTGGTCATGGGTAGCTGGCGAACGGAGCAGAGTCGGACGATGCTTTGGCCGAGCGCGCGCCTCTGGATTCTGCTCCTCTGCTGCGCGGAAGCTTTACCGAGGCTCGGCTCGTAGATGGATGATGAGGGGTATGCCGGAAAGGGGTCAAATGCAGATGCGTACCATGGCAGATGCGAGCGGGCAGCGCAGCGAACGTCAGCCACGGGAAGGTGACGGCTAGACTGCACCTGCGGAACGTCGAGGCGAAGCAGCGGCTGTGCACAGAGGGCGTCTTCCGGCTATTTCACGATGACCACCGGGCGCGCGGCCACTCTTTGACGAGGACGTGGAGGGTGCGTGCACCCCCAGGCGGGAGGCTGGCTGTAGGCCAATGAACGCGATAAGGACTGGCGAGGACAGACATTCCTGTCGTGAGTCTCACACAGAGGAATTTGAATGAGATGAAATGGAGTAAATTATCGATATGCAGCCCGTTACTGTGTGTTCGTCGTGGGCGCGTGGGCAACTAGAGAACAGGTCGGCGTTGCGTGCGACGACGGTGAATGAGTTCCGCCTGCAACGCCGAGCCCCCCGCACCGTCGACTGGGACCATCGAAAAACCTTCGCTGTGAATGCTATGATGAGTGAGTCTTCGCTGCCTGATGCGTCAGGCAATGGGTTCTTCCACTTCCGAAGCCCAAACAAGTGCGGCTTGCGTTTCTGCATGTCTAGCTGCAAAATGAGTGCCGAGTGAAGTTCGTGCACCGGCTTCTTGTCCCGTCTAGTCTTTCTACGAACGCACCTGAGCCGGTATATGACAGCAGGTTCGGGTGCTGAGCGCTGAGTGCTGAGGATGAGGCTGGTGCGTCGACGTCCAGCTTTGTATATCTGGCTGATAGAGATGGAGATAAGAGAAGCATGGCATATTCACAGCGCCGATGGTGGCGGGCGCAGTTCGACGAGCTGCGACTGTGGAGGTCATCAGAAAACTCACCCCTCTGGGACGCCCGGAGATAGTCGACTGCAGCACCTGGAGTGTAAGGCTCAGTGCAGTGCCGAGGAGTGGGAGAAAGACGAGGCGGAGATGGGGGATAGAGAGAGGCGTAGCGCAGAAAGCGTCCATCGATTGTCGGCAGTTGGGCGTAGGCCAGATGCATGGTGCTGTGCAGCCCGCGGATATGACAGCAGGAAGAGAGACACCCGATGGGTCGAGCGCGTGCACAACGTCTCGAGTCTCCGCTAGTTCTCGTCCTTCTCGGCCCCTCCGTCCACGCGCGGCAGGCTCGACTTGCAGCTTCTTTCAAACGCAGTCAGGCTCAGGAAGGCGTCGAACGCTAGCTACGCGCGGCCATGGGAGAGTTAATATACGTCGTTTGGGGAGCCTCGTGGGTGGAGTACTGTATGTAGGTGAGTCGTATCAGGACCCCGGATTATAGGTGGGGAACCCTGAGTGCCATCCAGACAAACTTTGGGCGAAATCCACGCACAACCCTGATATAATCCAGACAGTTTGGGAGAAATTTTTTGAAAAGCCTGGTGCTGGTCCGGACATTTTGGCCCGATAGAGCCCTCGGCGAGCGCCAAAATGGCGCTTTCGGGAGCCTGATGCCGCCATCCACACAAGATTTGGGGGAAATTGGCACTTCACCCTGATTTCATCCAGACACAAAGGTCGAATTTCGGGTTTCGGCGCTTAGACATTTTTGGGCTCGCCGGATCAGGGTTGTTCACCAATAATCCGGGGTCCTGTCGTATCTCGACTACCTCGATCTCATCTGGATAACTCCGAGATCGATCATGCTCAGCGTCCCAGAGCGCGCACTCCGAAATCGCCCGCGGCGCGCAAACTCACACACCGATTTGGCAATTGTGCGTTTTCCATGGTGTACGCCTGTTCATGACAAGTTCCTGATTACCGTCTTGCTCATAGGTGCGGGGATATCACCGCTGAGTGCTTTACCTTGTGAGCGATGCACCCTTCAAATTATAATTCGGAGGCGTTCCGCACCTTGTCTTGCCGGTTGAAGGTTTGCCATGACCTGTCCCGGTTTTGTTACGGCTTGGAGCGCCTTGGTAAACAAGTCGAGTCTGAGTGATATAGAGCACAGGGACGGATTCCAGTCGTAGAACTTGGTAATGTTAACGAAGACGCATCACCGAAGGGAAACGCGACTAGGCACTAGCCTGTTTCTTCTGAAGACCAGGCCGAGCCCCGGATACGATAGTGGGAGGCATCTGTCCAAGGTAGATTGCTCCTCACCTTTCCGACATGCTTATCTTCAGCTCGGCATATACCGAACGCCTTACGCCTTTGGATGACGCTGTCTGCATCCCCTCCGACATGTGCAGCCGTCTAATCCACTTTCCTCGGTATTGGCTACGTTCCTCGCCTCCCGCATGCCCTCTCGTCGATACCCTGCTCCTGACATATCCTCGACTCGAATTCCGGTGTGCACCCATGAGTAGATTTTGGGAGCAGGATCCAAGTGCTATCCATAGACGGCGAGTCTCATTCTGTCCTTCCATCCTCGATTGTCAGTGTGCACTGCTGACTAGCTCGTTGCTGGGTATGTGCAGTTATATGGGACTTAGTGACGACCTGCGTTCATCCTAGATAATTTTTGAAACCGCGTATGGTCGACGAAGTCGCTGAATATCCGAACCGGTTGAGAACAGGCGAGGGAACAAGCAGCGTTACCGATGTCTACGCGGGTTCCCCGGAGTGCTGAACATCGGAGAACACGTCATGGTGCGCAGGTTGATCGTGATTTCGTCTCAATCTGTGCAGATCCTTCTCGGACCGCCCAATATCCCTATCCCTGGCCGCGCTCCCAGTCTTCGCTTCAACACGCCGCGTGTTCTCCGAGAACGCTCCGCGTTTGCGTGGACGTTATCCCGCGTGATCTCCATTTCCGCCTCGCCTGCTGTGCATATCCTCATCTGGTGGTCCAAGTCATGCCCAGGTGAACGAGCTTCGAGCTACTGTCCAAGGTGACGGTGATGCCACGCATGTTTCGTGTATGGCACATACGGCCGGTGAAAGGTGGGTGGTGCATGCTTCGAGAGCCGGCACCTATACAGGCGTGCTGCAGCGCGAGCGGTACTTATTTGACGAACCATTATTTTGCGCATGCGAACTCGAGCGCTACTGGTGGATGGCACGCTCGGCACGGTGAGTTTGGAGCGATTATCCTTGCGACAGAATGTCCAGCGACGTCGCTTTGCGCTTGGTCTGCTCGTGTTGCTCTATGCTTCGATGCTTCGGAATAGATAAGTAGATCTCGACCTCCCGCTCGTCTGTTAAATGCCTAATTAACAGTTCGTCAGGATGAGTGTGTAGGAGTCAAGCAAAATTGTTCATCATGAAGAATAAAGTACAATAATATGTGTGGATGTGGGAGAGAAAGCACGCATTTATACCACGGATGAGGGAGGCACATATACGATGGAAGATTCATTGTTCCTGGACTATGAGATCAGCTGTGGAGGCGACGAAACATACGAAGGTGACATTTCCCGACGAGTCCGTGCTTACTGACTGGGATGGAACAGCAGCAGCAGGCCGTTCACCACATCTGTACGTAACTCGAGCCCTCTGGCCCATTCAACGAGGTTGAAACAGCTGTCATCATACGGTGAGCCTTGGTATTCGCGAAAATGAGTAGCATGAACACGAACCTTCTGCAGGGATCGTGCAATTATGACTGCAACTCTGCCAGTTATCCCGCAAAATGCTGCAAATATCCAACGGACATCCCATAGGGATGACAGTCAGGTCAACGGTGCCGTCGTCATATTTGTCTCGCACTCGGTGCGACTGGCGGTGTTCGGCGCCTGGCTTCTGGGTACTCAACCGACGGACATGATCTTCGAGTATCTCTGCGACGCAGTTCATGGCGTCCGCAGGACTGAGGTCATTCAGGCAAGAGTCGTTTATCCCCCGCAATGATTTATGATCGAGGAGGGAGTGATTGATATGCATCGCCATCCCACAGGGGTCCTTGTTCCGCGACCGCATGCCGCTCGTGCGCTACGAAGCTTTCGCCATTGAGATGCAGCTCTTACCTACATGCCGCGAGGTCAACGCCGAAGACGCGGTAGAACGCGTGGTCAGTTTCATGACTATGATGCATAGGAGCGGTGAGAGAGGCGACCAATACAGGCACGAAGCAGTAAACGCGGAGCGGGCAGCCATCACCACCGCAATGAAATCCAGCAACGCTGAGCATGATGGCTATCAAAGCCACAATTATCACAATGTCCATGGGCTGTTCGGGTAGCTCGATCAAGTATTTACTTAACCAGGATCCAATTAACGTAGAAAGGAGACTGCAGCCGAGACTTGCAAACCACATGGTTTGTAGAAGGCGGTGGTGGAGGTGAGATTTCCGATTGTAGCTGGGGTATGTTGCGGCGATGAATGCAGAAAGAACTTCTGGAAATATACAATCGCGTGATGTTAGTCGCATTGCAGTTTTTACAAATGTCGACGAACGAACGTGAGCACACTGTCGACATCAGGGGGAAACCGAATGAGTTTAACCCCTGGCTTCTGTTACGTGATCTTCGAGGATACTTGCACACTCAGACCACGCCGTATAGGCAACTGTTCTGGACCCTAATCTGTCTCCACGTTATACCAGAACAGACTTAGAATAGACAAAAAGGATAGACTCGGGCGGCGAACACTGCCAGGACTTCGGATATGCAACTGGCACCAACATGGCGACTGGGTGACGACCTTTGTCTTCCCAATGATGCGCCAATAGATGTCAAACTTAAAACCCGTATAGGTTAGTTATTGCACGTATCCTACTTTGATTTGCTTTGCTTACGTCAATAGGCATGAGAATGTGCTGCATGCGCGCGCCGCAGTTGGCTTCAGTTTGAGCGTAGCATGACATGCAATGACGGGTTCCACCAAAGAATCTTTGCAATGAGGTAGTACTGCCGTGAATCAAGTAAAGTAGCAATGGGGAGGAGAGGATCTAGGCACAGAAGTCATGCTAGTGTCTCCACCTTTCTGGAAACCATACTCACTGGAAGATTGGGAGATGATTCAAGCGCACCTGCTGCGCAAAAATCAAAGATCGTACCACAGCGCAGGCAGAGACCACAGTGTGTGATCGGCCAACACATAGAGTTGTGCTCGTGCATAGGCACATTGGATCATGTCGCGAAGACCTAGCATTGAGCAAAGAGCGCGGACACGGGTGCGCCATTCCAAGATCCGGATAGTAGGGAGATTTAGTCCATTCAACAGCCTATCGGCCCTAGATAATCTGCGAGACCATTTACGATAAAAAGCCCCGGTGCATCCGTAGAGAGGCGAATAAGTGTACTACCTTGAACTTTGCTCAGAACAGTACGGTAAACTGGAAGAATGTGTCGCGCACCGGCAATTCCATCATATTTACAGCGATGAACTGGGCCTCTAATGAACTTCGAAGTAGGTGCCGCTTATCATAGGATATTCCTAGTAATAGGTATTTCAGAATGGACTTTCAGGCCGCATCAAGCATGCAGCTGTGGTTCAGGACAGCACAAGGGCTCATAGCGCCGTGAGGTGGCCGTTTAGACTACTGTCCTCGCGATATCGTGCATGCAAGAACTCAGCGCTATTCACTCAGCCTTATCTGCGACACGTGTAGTCATTCAATGAATGGGAGAGCGCCCAATGCAGAGAAGAGATAGGAGCTCACAGAATGGGACACAATCACATACTACATGACCTCGACATGCTTGCGAGGGCCAACACACAACCCAGGCCACCTATTAACGCGAGTCGGCTATTGATCCACACGGCTGCACGGCAAACATGCGAACGGCGCAAAACCTGACATATTTGTCGGGCTATTGTGACCGGAGCAGACTTATGGCGACTCGGCGAAAGGATTTGGACAAGGCAATCGAGCCTCATCTGACAGCAGCATAGCACTTATAATATTGCACGTAAGTAGTACTCAACAGAGATTTGGGAGCGAAAACGAACCGAGGTACTGGCAAAAGCTGCCTCAGAAGGGGAAAGCGCCCAAATATACTGCCCGGAAAAGCAAAAAATTCTGGGAGTATTCCTTGAGAGTAACTGACCTTCAAGGTAGTCTCAGACGATGACGAGCGATATATATTATATCAACTTCCGTTAGAAATGGACAGCGCATAAACGTAAAGGAGGAATTAGCGGCGTACCGAACCGGGTGAGCGAGACAGCGACCACATCTAGTACGACGCCTTTCGTGTGGCATCGATTCACCTGGAGGTCATTGATTGGAGAAGAAGAGCAGAAGGCAAGGTCCGTAAAAACGGTTTTCAAGCTAAAGATAAACCCTATTAGCGAAAAGCTCCTAAAAGCTACCTGATGCAGACAACTCGTTTGGTAGGCGCTGACGGTATGCGCATTGCCAATTGGGTCGAGGATCTAGGGAGGGAGGGAGGGAGGTATATTTCGGCTTGGGTCCCAATCAGGAACGCCGGTTTTCTGTACTATACATGGTAGGTGCTCCAGAGGGCCGATACTTCGCTCACGGGTTGGTTTTAGTGCAGGTAGAAAACGGGTACGCGTTGAAGGCAGGCCGCCGGAATAATGCACCGTCGGCAGGGATCCTACGTTCCAACGCAGAGCGAGAATGTGATCAAGAAGATTCCTGTAATGTTACTTCAACGACACTTGTACTAATAGTACAGCCTGAGCTCAGAACGTATCAGTTGGAAACGACCGAACGAACTTCACGAGATATTGCAGACATACAATTGCAAGACCCTGGATTATTGCCTACCACCGATAAATGTACCCGTTCACCTCAACGCCCTGGCCCTCCACCCGGGACGCCGGCGTTCCGCACTAACACCCTAGCGTTGTTGACAAACACTCGAATGAGTTCGTCGAAAGCACTGCGCTCGGCTTCTGATGCGGAAGGATCGCCGCGCTTTGCAGACGTCGCCAGGAGGTACGTCGGGCGTGCGATCTCAACCTCGAGCTCGTGTAAGACTTCGGGCTGATTAATCAATGAGTAGTCAATGTCATTACGTGAACGGAAAAATACGAGCACTGCAGACGGCCAGAGAACAGTTAAATGTAACATTAGCACCACGTACCTTGGACGATAGTCCGGCAGACGACGACGTTACTTGGGTGAGGTCGATAATGCATTCTTCGTGAGTGTAGCTCATGCGATCCTTCCGACGGGTATGTGTCGCCGATCCTACCGGGGGAGGAACTAGAGCCAATGCCCGGATCGAGATCGATAGTTATGTCAGAGCGTAAAAGAGGGATACATTGAAACAACGAAACTCACCCGGTATCTCCACGTTCACGCTGATACGCCAGTCTGAAGCACGCTTCGGGCTGTAAATGTCCAGATCGCCTAGCCGCACCTTGCGCACGCATGCGTGTATCTCGCCCGTCTTCTCGTCACGCGTCATGCGGATGCGGTCGTGGCCGTCGGCCTGGTAGAATGAATCGACAAGGCGGAGGTGGGTGTAGGTGAGTGGGGACGGCGTTGGCGCTGAAGACGTCTTCGACGATAGCATTAGATCGTTGAGAAGGGTATTGAAGTGTTTATGCTGCATCTGGGTTACGAAACGTACTTGAGCTTTCTTACGGCACAGAAAAACACCTCGAGAGTACTCACCGCAGACATGTTCGACTCGAAACGATATTCGAAGGAGTTTGGCAGCAAGACTTCACCACGACGTAATCTACGACGCGTTTCGAAAATCAAATGGAAAAACTCACTCGTCTCGACGAGAACGGGTAGCTGCAGACGATGGCCGGACACCTTATCCCTCAACACGCCTACCTTTGCCTCAACTTCGACGGTGCCCGCTCCCTCCGGACGGGAATTGATCATGGCGTGGACGAAGTCTGCGACCTCGCGGATAAATTCGTCGAGAGGTTCCGCGCCTAGGATAGATTGCGAAAGCGGCGGAAGTGTCGCCGCATATCCGTTTCCATTCTGCGGTTTGTACGAGGTAGAGGGAGCAGAGGGATCCGGCGCGGGAGTGTGGCGGGCGCGTTTGGGCGGGCGCACCGCGTCGTGTTCGCCGTCGACGTCGATGTAGTCTCTCTTGTCCATTCCCGAGGTCTGCGGGTGCACAGTTGTAGCAGTCGTCGAGCTCAGGTCATGTGTGCGGTCGGGAGGCTGAATCCCGAGCCGGAATGGATGAGAGCAAGGACGGAGAGCGAAGAGACGCGGGCGCGCCTTATCCTCGTTCCCCCATCATGCTTCTTCGAGTGCCTCGTCCGCCAGTACTGCTTCCATCTCGCCCGATATTCCTCAGATCACCCCGCAGATTAGTCTCCTCGCTCGTTGCCACCGCTTATGACAACCATACCACCCTTCATCCAGAATCACACTCAGCCGTCACTTCAGTCCTGCGCTTCTTCAATAGCGTGACTGAGGATGGCGCGCAAATTCCAATGTACAGGGTGTTGGATGGCGAGGGCAAGGTTTTCGAGGATGCAGAGATACCCGAGGTACGCGTGCGCCGCGCTTTTGCTCGCGGAAGATTGTCTGATACGTGAGACAGGTCGACGAGACGCTCGCAAGAAAAATGTGAGCCTTGACGAATTTCCGGAGAGGTCAGGCTACCTGTTCGACCCAACGCTTTATGCGGTAGGGCTCTGTGTCGAGCAGGCCGACTCTCGGTCTCCATTTGAAGCACAGGATTTAACCCGCATTTTCAGGTACGAGAACATGGTTCAATTACCTATCATCGACAATCTGCTGTACAACGTCCAGCGTCAGGGGAAGATCTCATTCTATGTAAGTTTCCGTTCTCCCGCTCTCTGCATTTCCCTGACGTTTTGAGTTAGATGACTTCTGTGAGTGTCTACACTCTATACCGCATTATTTACCTATCAACGATTTAGTACGGGGAGGAAGCTGCATTGATCGGTTCGGCCGCTGCTCTGGAACCGGATGACGAGTAAGTGTCTCGTCTCTATCTACAGGGAGTTAACCAACACAGACGAAAGAGTGCTCGGTAAGTCCTACCCTCCTCCACGTTCCTCTGCAGCGCAATCAACCATGCGCGTACCCCAGGCCAATATCGCGAACTTGGCGTCCTCCTCTACCGGGGCTTCACCTACGATTCGATCATGAACCAAGTCTTCGGGACTCACCTCGACGACTCTAATCAGGGCAAGCAGATGCCAGTTCACTTCGGCTCGCGCAAGTTCCATTTTCACACGATCTCATCCCCGCTGGCTACCCAGATACCCCAGGCTGCGGGCGTGGGATACGCGCTCAAGCGCGATCCAATTCGCGGCGGGCGCAACTGCGCTGTCGTGTATTTTGGTGACGGTGCGGCTTCTGAGGGTGACTTCCATGCAGGCATGATGTTGGGTGAGTTGCTATTCTGTTATTTATTTTCTGCAGAATCTTCCGTTGCTGATCTAGCGCATACAGCGTCGACGGTCCCTTCGCCCACGCTCTTCTTCGCGCGCAATAACGGTTTCGCTATATCCACGCCCTCTTCGGAACAGTATCACGGGGATGGTATTGCGTCTCGAGGCCCCGGCTACGGCGTGCACACATTGCGAGTGGACGGGAACGACGTCCTTGCCGTATACGCCGCGGTGAAAGAGGCCCGGCGGCTCTGTCTGCGCGACGGCCGCGCCGTGCTCATCGAAGCAATGACATACCGGTGCGCAACCCTCTCATGATGCTCCACAACCCTGACTTATCCTCCGCAGTGTCGGACACCACTCGACGTCGGACGACTCGTTCGCGTACCGCCCGCGCCACGAAGTCGAAGAGCGCAAGCGGCTGGACAACCCCATCTCCCGCTTCCGGCTGTTCCTCGAGGCGCGCGGCTGGTGGGACGCGGAGGAAGAGAAGGCGCTTCTAGAGAGGTTGAAGGACGATGTGCTCAAGGCATTCCGCCGCGCGGAAGCGGAACCCAAGCCGGAGCTGCAGAAGATGTTCGAAGAGGTATATGGCGGCGAGGAGCCGTGGACAATTGTGCGTGCACTCGACGCAATAGGTTTCAAACACTCAGCTGACAGCCTCTCGTAGACGGAGAACCGGGCGGAGCTCAAGCGACTGTTACAGAAGTACGGAAAGGTGTGGGAGCCTTGGCGGTCTGCGTTGAAGGACTTCAAGGGCGCGGGCAAGGCTTTGCTAGAGGAGGGGCCCACGGCGAAGTAGTCGGTAGCTGCCACTCGACCCATGTATATCATTCCGGTTTTAGATCACTGTAACTTTCGGATTGGGTTTACCCGTACTTACTCTGTACTCACGGCAAGTTGAGTTCTTCGCTGAGCTTGCTGCATTGCTCGACCGAGTGATCAATGTTCACCGCGGTGTGAACGCGGTGTAATCAGGCTCGAAGACTGAATAAATTTCCTAAAACACGAGCGGCCGATCTTGCACTCGAGATTCACTGCTCGACAACATTATAATATTATGTTCCATCCTGATTCTGAGAAACTGAGAAAATTCTCTTTTACATGGTGGGTCACCACAGGCGGATCGTCAATAGACACAGTACCACAGCTGTGTGCACAAGGTCGTAATCTACTATCATATGCCGGGCCTGCCGCACCGTCCTCCCTCGCGCGCCGTCGATGTACCATTCCGGTGTACCTTACAGGAGATCTCCCAATGCAGCCAGTTCAGGCGCGCCCGATTCCTGAGATAACGCGCGACGTCAATAGGGTACGCAATGGACGACGAAGGTGAACTCACCCGCATACCAATCTCCCAGTCTGATCGTGGGGGGAGTTGCAGATCAGCACCGGAAAGAAAACCGGAGAACAGGAGAGCACGCACAACTATAGATGATAGTGACAGCCATGAGGATACCCGTTCCGCTTCCAATCGCGCCCATCAGGTCCGCAGCGACGGATAGCAAACCGAGGATGGCGCCGCCGAGTGCCGCCGCCGTAGGAATAACGCGCTTGAGCTCCTTGTACATCGATCCTTCGCGATGACCAGCCATGACCTGAAAATAAACGGTGAGCGCGACAGCAAGGGAAGCGGACAGAGCGAACACACCATTTGTTGGTCCTTGAGCTGCTTCGCGATGTCGCGCGGGCCGCTGCCGGAGACTTCGATCCACGTCTTGGAGAACATGGCGCATGCGCTGAGCATGAAGGTGATGTATATAGCGGTGTGGATCGGGTCCAAGACAGCGTCTTTGACGGTATGCGGAGGGGACATGTAGTACGCGATACCGGACACGGCGGCGAGGTGAGGAGAATCTTCGAACGGCTACGTACGTCGTCAGTCGGTGCAAATGAGACGCAACGTGGAACGCAGTGCTTACCTCCCAAACCCCAAGGAGTTTGACCAACAAGCTATCGGGGAAGCGCGAAAAGAGCATCTGCGAGATGATGAAAACGTTCGACGTGAGTGCAGACTCCAACATGATCGGCATGTTGGATGTGTAGAATAGCTTGACGGAGTACGAGCCGCGCTGGCCGCGGAACTTGTTCGATTTGACGGGAATCTCGATGCGGAAACCCTGCAAATAAATAACGACGGCGAAGACGACGACGGTCGCAATGAGATTCATGACATTCGGGAGACGCTCGCGCCAGAACGCCTCGCGGAGAGCACGGCCCTTGTCGTTCCAAGTAAATAGGAGGTGGAAGAGCGAGACGATGGCGCCTTCGAATTCGGGGCCACGGCCTGTGTTGACGGTCGTTGGCGAGAAAGCCTTCCAGACGATCGACTCGCAGATGTTCGTCGCGATGAACAGCGAGATGCCTGAGCCGAGACCATAGCCTTTTTGCAGGAGCTCGTCCAGGAGAATAACGATAAGCGACGCGGAGATGAGTTGGATGATGAGCAGTAAACAGACTCCAGCACCAATATCGCGGGGTTGACCGTAGAGACCAGTAAGGACATACACGGTCGCTTGACCGAGCGAAATGATGAGTGCGAATACTGTGTATAATCGTCAGTGCGGGGGCTTGACTCTACTTTTCCGGTCCGCCAGCAATCTCGCGAAGTACTCCGTCTCACGGCCAAAACAGCTACAACTTCTCCGGTACAATACGAAACTCATAGAAACAGCACTCACGCTTCTGTGCGCCACTGAACAACGCTCGGTCCTCCTTCAGCGAAAAGTCGACTTCGATGAGGTTCGCGCCAGCCAGTAGCTGCATGATCATCCCGCTAGTCACTATGGGTGTAATTCCGAGCTCCATGAGTGTTCCACGATTCGAGGCAAGGATGACGCGCATCCAGTAGAGCGGGTCGGATGAGTCTGATGACATGATGCCATAGAGGGGGACCTGCGAGCAGACCAAGAAAATGAGGAGGGTGACGGCTGTCCATAGCACTTTTTGGTTGAATGGAACCTATTTTCGGCGTAGAATCAACGTGAATATAGACACGTAGACGCGAGAGGAGAGCATACCTTCCGGTCTGGTGACGAGACCTCTGGAAGGATAGGAAGGAATGGTCGGACGAGATTGAGGAACCGGACTGTTTCCGTCGCAAGTTTTGAGACACAGAGCTTAAGAAAACATCAAAAAGATACATACATCCGCTCATGGTTGACGAAGAATTGAACCAAGGAGCGGCTTGAGGTCGGTGTGTGAAGGTCTGCTAGACGCGACACGTCGCATGAGGTGGCAGCCAAACACGTGCAAACATTCACCTTTCAAGGCTACAGTACGGAGTCGGTCTCGGAAGTACACTAACATTTAAATTATGCAGGCCGTGCTGTACAGAAATCCGTACTGTAAGCGACCAAGAGACCGAGAGCCAGAACTTGGTGTTTGCTGCTTTGACTAGTCCGACCATGCAATTTCGAGATCAATATTCTTCATATCATATGGGAATCGCGACTCGGATTGGCGCAGTGTTCTCGATTCAAGCGCATCATTCCGGAGCGTTCGTCGAACAGATGCAAGCCAGTACTTTCAAGAGTTTCTTGACGTATACGTAGCTCTTCGTAATAACGGAGACATGAGCGGTTGAAATAGGCTTCGTACAGCCCCTTCTTCCAAGAACGTCAATATATTTGCATCTTAGCAGGAAAGTGACGCGCCGATGTGTTGTAGACATGCGCCCGTGCTGGCAGCGGCTTCTCGCATATACCTACTATGCCACTGCACGATCCGTGAGGTTCCTGCGACATGATAAATACGAGCATCACGATGCACTATCGCGAAAGTACCTAGATATTCTGTGCGGTTGTCGCTTTCAGTCTGCGCTGAGAAAGAGGATACAAATGTAGATGAGGAAATAGGTCACAAAGACGCACATGTCTGATCGGAGATGTGCGTCTCTGATTACCTGCTTCCTGATATACCGTAAATTATTGACAAGTGCGAAGCAGTCTCCTCTATTTGTGCACAAGGAGACCGGTCACGGTGTAGCAAATACTGTACTCCCTTCAAGTTCAAATATGCATCATGTGAGAAATGTGAGAATCAACTTGGTTAGAGGAGACCAATAGAATCGCACCTGGCGTAATATACGGCGTACAATATCTGGGGCGAGTGCTGGAGGTTTTCCTGGCATGGACACTTTAAGGGTAGTGGATGGAGGAAGAGAGCAAGTTCCGCCACAGACGCGTTCAATGTGTTCCAAATCCGGACAGTCACCGATTCTTGGTCAGTGCCTCCAGGTTGCCTCGCGTGAAGCATCGTCGTCCGCTCTCGACGTCGTCAACCAGCAATACCTCGGCGTCGTCATGCCCGTCGTTCAATTTACCCCATTCTCATCCCTCGTGCAACCTGCATTCTGGCACGCACTCACCGACCTCAAAATTGACGTCCTCAAGCTCTCCGACGACGCCATTCCGCTTTCAGCGTCGTACTCACCAGGACGCGCAGTCAAGGATCGTGAGTCAGGGAAGGAGATTGCCCTTGCTTGCAACTTGAGCGTTAGCGGAGAGGCCTTCACGCAGGTTGAACAGTGAGTTTTCTTGAGCCTTCACCAATGATCATGCGAAATCGAGAAGGTGATCCAGGCTTCCGCACAACTCCGTCTCTGTTTCGGGTCTCTTCAAGAACTATAATACCATAGAAGAGTTCAAGGCCGCTGATAAAACCGCTCTCTTCAATCAAGTGGCAGAGGAGGTACGTCTTGTCCTTTCGATCCTGGGCCAGAACTCTTACATCACCGTTAGATATGGGAGAGCATTTTTGTAGACCGCTCGACTGCCCAGCTCTCTCGTTTTATTCTTATTACTTTTGCCGACCTCAAGAAGTACAAATATTACTACTGGTTTGCATTCCCTGCCTTTGTTGCGAAGCCCGCGTGGGAAATCGAGCGCGATTGGCAACCAGCTGAGGAGGAATTTGACGACACGTCGGTACGTTTATTTTAGTGGGTTATTGCATTAGATAAATGTGCTGACACATTTCACAGCTAGCTGTCGTCCAGAGCCTCTTTCACGCGTCTCCTCGCGCATTCTTCCTCCTACGCACAACATCGGGGAACCCCGAAATTGCCCCAATCGAAGAATACGACACGTTCTTCGCCAACGTCCCCGCAGATCGTGTGAGTAAAGCACTTCCATGCAGACTCCCCAAAGATTCACGTCAAGTCATCCGCTCCAGCGTACAGTGGCCTTCCTTGACCCTTCTGCCCAGCCGTCAAATCCCGGCTGGCCCCTCCGCAACCTGCTCGCTTACCTCCACGCGTTGCACCCGTCCACTGCGTCTGGCGTGCGCGTGCTTTGCTGGCGCGACGCCGAGGTCCCTCCACCACATGAAGGCGCAGGCCCACGATGGAGGAGCCGGTTTGGCGTACTCAGGCTTGGCTCAGGTGCCAGAATTAACGCTTCCGCGGAGAAACCCACTGCGGTTGGCTGGGAGAAGAATCTACTGGGAAAGCTAGGGCCGCGCATGGCAGACTTGGCGCCGATGATGGATCCGACAAAGTGTGTAGCAATTTCTTCGCTATCCGAACTCTGGCATTTACCAGCCTGTCAGACTTGCGGGCCAGGCGGTGGACCTGAATTTGAAGCTCATGCGCTGGCGCATCCTCCCGTCGCTGGACCTCGAGAAGGTCGCAAATACCAAGAGTTTGCTTCTCGGCGCTGGCACTCTCGGCTGTTACGTCGCACGGACACTCATGGTGAGCACATTTTTGTACTACCGCTTCAATATAACCGAGAACGGCCGCCACAGGGCTGGGGCGTCCGCACGATCACGTTCGTCGACTCCGCGCGCGTCTCATTCTCCAACCCCGTACGGCAGCCACTCTTCGAGTTCGAAGATTGTTTACACGGTGGGAAGCCCAAAGCCGCGTGCGCCGCTGAACGGCTGAAGAAGATCTTTCCCGGCGTCGTACGTCTTCTTTCAGTTTCTGGATCAATCCTCTCAATTCACTTGAACGATAGAATTCGTCAGGCCATAACCTGAGTATACCTATGCCCGGGCACCCCATCCCGCCTGCGTCGGTGGCTCAGGCAAAGCAAGACGTGGAGACGCTCGAGAAACTCATAGACGAGCACGACGTCGTGTTCCTCCTCATGGACTCGCGAGAGAGCCGCTGGCTGCCGACCGTCATCGGCGCGGCAAAGGGCAAGGTACGTCCTCTGTATCTCAAGCAAAGGGTACTGCTGCTGACCCTCCTCGTTAGATCGTAATGAACGCTGCCCTGGGATTCGACACCTTCCTCGTCATGCGCCACGGTGCGCGCGCGACGCTGTCTACAGGCAAGCGGCTCGGCTGTTATTATTGCAACGACATCGTCGCCCCAGCGGATGTAAGGAATACTTTCCATTCTTTAATGCAATGTGTCTGATGACGCTACGTTACTCAGTCGTTGACCGACAGAACCCTCGACCAGATGTGCACAGTGACGCGGCCGGGCCTAGCCTCTATCGCAGCATCGACTGCAGTAGAATTGCTAGTGTCTTTGATCCAACATCCGGACGGGTGCGCAAAACCCTCTCATATTGATGCATTCTGAAATGCCTGTTTAACGCTGAGCATTCATTTTCTATGTTTTTCCTGTAGCGTGAACGCCCCCGCCCCTTCGCCAACAAGTGGCACCGATAGCGCACCTATATCTGAGAGCGTGCTGGGACAAGTTCCGCACCAGCTACGTGGCTTCCTCGCACAGTTCCGAAACATGCCCATCGTCGGTGCCGCGTACGACCGGTGCACAGGCTGCAGTGAGATTGTGAGTATCATACCTACCCTCCACTCATCTTGCGCCTGACTGATGGTGGAATAATGTAGGTCTTGAAAGCGTACGAGACGCATGGGTTCGAGATGCTGCTCCAGGCGTTCAATGAGCAGGGGTATCTAGAGGCGCTGACTGGCTTGGACAAGCTGTATAGCGAAGGCGAGGCGGCGCTGGAGAATGTGGATTGGATTGAAGAGGGCGAGGGTGATGACGACTTCTAACGACGGATTGACTGAGTGAGTGAACGTTAAACTGGAAGGATTACGCGGAACTTGAATCATCGAAAGAAAGGAATATGTCCATGGCCGCTTGTTGTATCCGGATTTCAATAGAAGTGTACTACGTGCTTTGGCGGTCACCAGCTTGATACCAATCGCGTCTGTTCAGCAGTTGTTTCGTGCCACCGCACTTGTCGAGGGACTATTTCACCTCGACGGTAGGGAAGAAACACGAGCAGATGCCCCGCTATTGAAGGCGTAAATAAGAGTTCAAGGCCAAACTTCCAGTCAAAGTGGGGACAATGCTCAGTCCTACAAGATGCGTGAATAGAAGCCGTACGCGTCATTGCTTTCGATTCGTTCATCTACTACCTTTAACTGCTAACTCGTGAGAACCTCAATTAGACCTACGCGCTTGGTTTCGACTCGCAGCTCCAGTCAGAAATAGAGGCAGCCTGCAGAAGCAATTTTGAAATCGACGATTCTGATGGTCAGCCACCAAATCCTCTGGTAAAACAAGAACGAGCTGGCGTGAAAGTAACTCTTCTGCGAACTATACCTGCCGCTCGTAACGTCGCACTTTGCTCCCCATCGACATCTAGATTGTTAGATCTTCACCAAATCGTCCTTAACGTCTCCGAGGCGATTTCTTGATCAAACTACGTCTTCTCTCTTATATTTGCGTTCGTCAATACGAAGTTCTTCACCTGGTCATTCGCAAGCAGGCGACGTTCCAGTAGACTCTTCCTACATCGGCTCAAGTCGCGATGTTACAACCAGCGGGTGAGTGTCATCACAGTCCCTCTGTTTTCGAGCATGGCATTGACACTTGCGCCCAGAACTTACTCCTACCTCGGTAGCAGCTGCGATACACGCAGCTTTGCTCCCTGTCCACCAGCGGCTGACTATCCTTGAGAGGTTGATGTTCTCGGTGTGTATATGCACCCGCTCGCGGTTTATGGCAGCTGACAATATCCTATGTTAGTCACGCAACGCGCTCTTGTTCGATGGTGAGAACACTGAACCCTTTTACATTATCCCTCTTCCCGATGGTACCCTCCCCACGGCCGCACCTGTAAGCATAACCTTAACCATCATTTGCTTACCGTCCCTGATACTCGTTAGCACCACTTGCCTGCTCTGCTTTCGGTAACTGCGCTCAGAGAGCTCACTCCCGAGCAGTCTACGGCCTACGTGCAGGCCTACGGGCTCAATTTCCCAGAGCGGAACACAGACGAGGAGCGGAAGAAGGTCATAGCGAGAGAGATAGGGTGTCTTGCGTCTCTTGACGCTCCGGAGACGGGTGATTCCCATGTGTAGGCGCGGTGTCGACTTGATGCCATTTATGCCAAGCGATTTTTCGTTCCTTTTTATTGCCATTTGCAGTAAAGTTGGCGGTCGCGCGGATTTCGCGCGTTTCGCGCAGTTTGCACTGTAAATGAAGATGTTCCCATATCTCGACAACTAGCCACCGGAACCTACAGTACTTATCACAAAAACAGATGTATCGTTTCAGGTGTCGGGTGTCACCCATATATAGCAAGTCACCTTCCTTTTATGGAGTCACCCGAGGTGTTCGAGGTGTCGAGGGTGACCGGGTGACCAGGTGTTCGAGGTGTCGAAGGTGACCGGGTGACCAGGTGACCGGGTGACCGAGGTGTCGGAGGTGACCCGGGGTGACTGTAGGCCGCATACAGATAACTGTAGACCGCATACAGAGTACTGTAGGCCACTGTAGATCGCATACAGAATGCTATAGGCTGCATACAGAATGCTACAGAACGCATACAGAGCACTACAGACCACTCTAGACCGCATACAGAATGCTATGAGGCCCCCTAGGCCGGCCGTAGGGTCGCTGAGAGCGGGCAACCCCAACCCTCACTGGGGGCAAAAGCGGATGTTCTGACGCGGAACAGTGTCTGAACATCCAAGGAACAGATTACGTTTTTGGATATGTCACATTTTCCGAACATGGTAAGGAACATCCAATATGTCTCGCACAATGTTCCATGGGAGAGCACGCTGGAGACACGTTGCATATATCGTTCTGGAACATATAATATGTCTTACGCAATGTCTCGTTGGAGAACATCCTGCAGACTTGCTGCATTTTTCATTCTGGAACATTTATCATTTCACTCCTATATTCTGGGCTTGTCTCTCGGCAGGATATGCTCCGTATAATGAGGATTTCCCACGGCCAAACACGTTACATTTCTGGCCGCCGTTAATCTTCAGAACATTGTGAGGAGATGTTAAGTGCTCCTACTCCAAACGTACAAGATGTCCTGTGCACCAAGAACATCTGCAGTACATGTATGATACATACTAAAGGCATGCCGCTTGAACATGCGTCATCCATTGGAGGGAAATGAAACATGTTCTGCTCCGTGACATGCGTGACCAGAATCGCGTTGCGAATCGCGTGACAGGAATCGCCTGGCGAATCGTCTCACAGGAATCTTTTCCCGAATTGCGTGACGAGAATCTTTTCCTGAATCCGCGTAACAGGAATTTTTTCCTGAATCCGCATAACGGGAATCACATTTCGAATCCGCGTGACAGGAATCGCACGAATCCGCGTGACAGGAATCGCACCTCGAATCCGCTGCTGCGAAACGGAGCGCAAATCTCATTAATTAATGTGCAGCGCGAATCACATTCGAACGCAACTCATGCGCGTCGTGACAGGAACACACGATAACGAGGACCACGTGAATCTGAAAAGCCCCGCATCGCGAATCGCGAATAATGTTGACAGTCTGTGTATATATTCGTGAGTGCCCAACAACGCCTCTCTCTGGCCCCCCACCCACGTCGTGCACGCCACCTCCACCGCGAGAGCACCGCCCAAAGCTGTTCTTCGCGTCCGCCAAGACGGGGGAGGGCGTCGCAGAGGCGTTCGAGCACATCGCGCCCCACGTTGTCGTGCAACGGCAGCACAAGGAGGTGTGCGAGGCGCGAATGCTGCGCATGCAGGACGCGGACGACATTATCCGCCCTCAGGCATATGTCCGGCGACCACAAATGGCCCCTGAGCCACCGTTGCCTGTGATGGAGGAAACTCAGCAGGGCCTGCAGTGGCGCGCGTCGAGGTGTGCCGGCCGCGATTCGCGTACAGTGATCGGATCTCGTAATCTAGATACAGCCGGCTTAATCTACAAAGGTAGCCACTACTATCATTGACCCGGTAGTGCAAGGTGTCTTGCACTTCTGTCACCATGCATTCAGACCGAGCCCGTTTCACCCCAAAATTTTTCCTACATAATCTCTAACATATAAAGTATGTCTTCAACACCTGTTGCATTTTTTTCTTCATGTTGTATCATCTTGAGAGCGAGCGCGACGAAGAGAGTCATTTGCAAGGAAGAGCGCCCAATCGGTCACAGATCGTCACCTGTGCCGACATGCCATTGCCTTGTCTGCCCCCTAGTCGGAGTTCAAACTCCAGCGCTTCATTGTCACGCCTAAAGCACGTCCCTCTTGCAAGTCGCAGAGCACATACTATTCCTCAAGGGAGTTTGCACTCAAGTTGTATGCCTAAAATTCTAGGGATAATTGTAGCTACTACATATTTTTTTCGTGAATTTTGGTAGAGTAGAATTCTCGGGAGATGGCATCTTGCACTACTAGGCCACTTTGCACTTACAGGGTCGACGATAGTAGGTAGCCCATCTGTGAAAGAATTACGGAGATCTACACAGTCAATTTATTCTCAATCATGCGCGCGCATGGCTATTTTCAATTCGCGAAGTTTTCTATAAACGTAGCGCTCTACTTTACTTCCTCACAAACGTCTCGAGCCTCCAACCGTACAGCATCGAGAGGTCGCCTCGTAAACTGAAAACACGTTAGCTAGCTCTGGCGAGGTCAGGAGAAAACTCACATCCGAACATGGTCCGGCCTGAGGTGCGAAGAGTGTGGCTGTACTATGTTAGCAATCTCAAGCCATTCTGGATACTAAGAAACATTACCTTGTGCCAACAGAAGGCGCGCCCCGGCATCGTCTTCGGAGGGCAGAAGTTAATCACGGATCCTTTAGTAGCTGTCATTTTAAATCCGATATTTTTCATCGCCTGCGAAATCATCAGGCTAGACGCAACACACAACGCGCTCAAAAACAGATATACCTCTGTAAAGCCGCGCCAAGGGACGGATCCGTGGGCCTTGGGATTCATGACGTTCGACATTGTCTGCACAGCGAATTAAGGGCGTACTGACTCAATAGATCTTCAACTCACCTTATAATGCCGACCGCTCAATGCGATCGTCCGATTCATGACCGATGGGCAGAGGAGAGAGAAAAGAAGAGAGAGAAGAATCGAGCAGCAGGTAAGAAGAAACAGGTAGAGGATAGAGAATAACGGACACCGTACGTTCGGTGAGCGTAGACGGCCAGAGTCAAAGTCGGCCGCGCGAGAGTCTCAGCTCAGCTACCTGCGGTACACTTACGCAGGGGCAACTTTCCTCGATGACTGCCATCGCGCGTGCGGTTGCGCGGAGGAGGATTGGGGCGTTGATTTCGAGGGAGACGTCGACCGCTGCTGCTGTAGCGGCCGACGGTACTAGTAGCGAACGTTGGGAGCGGACGACGCGGAGCATGCGCTCGACTGCTCGACTGTACGGATGGTGCCGTCGGGATCAGGTGCGCTGGGAACGTGCATGGGCCTTGAGAACCTTCTGGAGAAATAGGATGACCTCAAGAAAGGCAAGATTGGCGTGCGGGAGAAGATTCTGTATCGGAGGTGTACCTTTGAGGAGGACTCGGATAGGCAGTGGCTCAAGTGGAGGCGCCGAGCATGTTCAAAATCATAGATACCTTTGTTTATTTTAACTTTAGTGGTTCTCCTAGTCTGACAGTGGCCAAGTGCAGGTTGGCCCTGACGTCGCGTTGCTCTTCCAAGCTCGCCAAGGCGCCTGCAGCAGAGTCCGAGACCGTTTGCTAGCGTGGTGAACTCACGATCCCACAGAACGAAATATAGTTCGTCCTTTGGTCATAATCCTTTGCAGGTGAGCACGTACGTCCCTGCCCCATGCCGTTGTACGAACACCGATCATGTCTCAGGTATCCCCGGTGGAAATTGTGATTTGTAGTAGGGCGACAGAATCGGGGGCATTTCCAGGAACTGAGATCTGCGATGGAACAAAGTCAAGGTAAGCCCGCGCTCGATGACAAAACTAGATAACCACGTACCGAGCGCTTCTACAACCAGCTGTTTGAATGCGGCCCCTCGGCATCACTACATCATGCCTCTTCGTGCATGTTTGTGGACGGGAAAGTATATCGCATGTTTGGGTTTGTCAACCTCTTCAGATACCAACCTGCACGAGCAAAGGGAGGAAGACGGCTCCGTTCGACACATCCATAATCCAACTTGGCGTAGAAGATGACTCCATGCCAGAAACAATAGTAGGCGATAAAGACAATCGGAGAGAACGCAGAGAACGCCACGAGAAACCAAAGAAGTAACGCAGAAGCAAGCTGACCAGCGTGTTGAAAAGCATCACAGATACATAAGAGCACAAAGAAAGGTGGGGAATCCTGCATTCGACTACTCAGAAGTTTACACACGCGCCGCGAAGAACTTTACATGAGCCCACCCGTGAATACACAGGTTTACACACGCCGACAGTTCCTGCATGGCATGCGCCCACTTAGCATGAGCAAAATCGTAGAAAGAAACGGCAAACGATTTCGACAGCGCCAAAGTTCGAACCGTAGTGCGCGATTCGGACTCGATCTCGGTTACACTACTATCACGTGGGGGGCGTTGCGAAATCCAAAAAATCGGCAACACTGCCGTCAGGGCTTCCACATGCTACAAAGAAATCCGAGAAAATCACAGTACGGTAATATACACTAGACTATGTGTTCCACCAAGCCAAAAGTTGAAGGGTTGAGGGAGTGCTGAATGCGAAGGTAAATACTGATTTTGCCACCACGAGCGCTCAGAATTCGGTAACTCCACCCTTACGATAGTAGTACCACTATGGTAGGGTAACGAGGAACCACGTGGGTTTGAAAGGCCCCTATTCGCGATTCGCGATGCGGACAGCCTGTGTATTCACGAGCGGGTGCACATTAATTAATCCTTTGACGTTTCCGGCGGGACAAAATCAAAATATGACAACCACCATGAATCAACTAGACTGCATATCTCACGTGGAGGTACCCGATGTACGTTGTCCATTTAAACAGGGGCAGGCTCTCGATGCTAAGCTAGTGTTGCTTAATCTAGGTTCTGACACGCCTCCTTGTCGAGGGGTCGGACAATTTAGACGGAGCTGTAATTTTACTAGTGTTTGATAACACTGAGTCGCAAATTTTGGTGATATCACGTGATGTACCTTATACCCGCTGAAGACTTTCCGCGGTTATTCTTCACTGCATTCTCCCCACCTGGCATGCGCGGTGGTGTGGTGATAGAGAAGGTGTAGAGATTTTTGTGTAGGAGACTAATCACAAGAAATCTCAGGCTGCTTGGACTACCATAGAGCATACAACATAGCCGCGAACACAGAAAAAGTGTTAACTCATATACATGCACGTCGGGGTGACATACGGTGGCAGAACAGGTGAAGGGGGATATTGAAGGGACAGAAACGCGACGCGCTCGACGCGATTTACGGACGCGTCGTGGAAGCACATGATGTGCCGGATCGGCAATCACTATAGATAAGGCAGACGTCAGACACGGATATCCGAGGCACGAAGGTTGAAGCAGAGTGGCTACAACTGCCTTTAAATGGGAGACTAGTGTTGCTGCCTATCTATAGGCCGCAGGCCTAACGCTACGTTAGGCCGCCCGACTTTCCGCCCCTGTATCCCTTCCTTCCTCCCTCGTTTCGGTCCCTCGGCTATCTCAAAAGATCGCCCGACATCGAATCTACCAACTACCCGAAGATACAGTTCGACGGAGATCTGGGTCGCCGTGGCCACCGGCGGCAATCAGCCGACTTTCCCACCTCGCGCGTCTTCGACTCCTCGATTTTTTCTCGTCCTCACACTCTACCCCTGGCCTCATATTGTATATCGTCCGATAGCTTGGCCGTCTGGCTTCAAGATACTACCGATTTCGGGAGGGGTTCAGGAGTTTGGTCGACGATACAGCCGGGCGAAGTGGCGGGGTGCGCGCCGGCGCGCCCTTGGTGAGTTCTCTCCCTTCGTTTCTGACGTTGCGCACACTCAAATCCCTCGAACGCGGTAACGTCTGGTAGGTGCAGGTCTTGCGTTCAAGGTGCCACCACGCTCGGGGAGAATGGCCGAGTCGTTGTGAAGATACAGGCGAGGGAAGTGGGCGGGCGCGCACCAGGTAAGCTGACCCACACTCCATACTCTTCCATTCACCCATCGAGGGGGCTCGAAACGGCCTGCGAACCGTACAACGGGTCGTAGGCAACTTGTTCCTGTCTGCATACCTGGTTTCTGGTCGAACTCGACGCGTCGGCGACGCGTTTTCGTGGCGACACCTCGATCTCTACCTCAGCCTGAGGCTCGCGGTCCCCTGCGCCATCGAACGGAAACGCTTCACCCCGCATTCATTCAGGAGGGTTCGAGAGGGCCCAGGTGAGCCAAACAAACTCTTCTTGTTTGTTTTCAGTCGTGCTAATCTTTTACAGCGTAGTTGTCGTCGCGCGGGCCACCACAATGCAACAGCGGCTCGCAGCTCCCTCTTTGCTGTTGCCAAGGCCTCGCGAGGCCCCGCGAAACCCCATTCCACCTCCCTGCACTCTCCTTCGAGCCTCCTCGATGCATGCAAGACCTCAGGGGCGAACGGCGGTGCCCTGATCGTCGCACCGGCCAGCGCAGTGCGATGAAGCCATCCCGCCCCCTCCTCGCGACCTCCTGGGGGTTCCTAAGGCCCGACGAACGCCTACGACACCCCCTCGCATCCACCTCCTACCCTCGTTAACACACATTCGCCTTTGGGAGGGCGAACCTGAGGATCGCGGTCTCCTGCACCGTCGAACGGAAACGTTCGACCGCGCGTTCATTCTGGAAGGTTGCAGAGAGCCCAGGTGAGTCAAACAGACACACATTATTTGTTTTTATCCATGCTAATCTCCTATAGTGTAGTTGTCATCGCGTCGGCCACGGTGCTGCAACGACTGCTCCCGGCTCCCTCCTCGCGGTCTCCAGACCCCGACGCTGGCCCGCGTCACCTCCCAGCACCATCCCCCGACCCTCCTCGACCTGCGGAGGCTCGACGCTGGCTCGCATCACCTCCCAGCACCATCCGTCGACCCCTCGACCTGCAGAGGCCCTCTGCAGCGAGCGACAGCACTGCGGTCCTCACGCCGGCCGCCGCGATCCAACGACCACGCCGACCTCCCTTCTCGCGGTCTCCAAGCCCCGACGTATTGTGTTTCCGTGAGCTCCGTGACGAGCATGTCTTCGTGATCATCTATGCCGTTGTCGCCAGCTACTTTGTGTGTGTTATGGTCCGTCTGATCCTTACACTCACACCCGTCGTTTGCGTCGCCTCTGCGATCGCTATTTTCCTCGTTATTGGACATATACATTGACCCTACCGAACCTGAAGTGCTGGAGGAAAATGAGGGCGGCGCGGAGCTTACACAGGCGGAAACTGCTACTAATGCCGCTTCTACTGCCGTCACTGGCCCGCTAATAAGCATAACGGCCCCGCTACTAAGCATAACGGCCCCGTTAATAAGCATAACGGCCCCGCGACTAAGCATAACGGCCCCGACTAAGCGCCGCCCCTCAGCGTAGCGGCCTCGCGATTAAGCATAACGGCCTGCGGGGCGTGGGAAAGCCGCCGCCCAACAAGCGCCGGTTGGACTTAGCTTCGCGCTCCTCCTGCTTGGCTCACCGCCGCGACACCCTTCCACAACGCCGAGGAGGCTCTCCTCGGCGTTGCTCTGCTTTTATTTATTCTTCTCCTGCTTCTGTCCCTCGCCCGTTCCGGTTTGCTCTCGAACGCGGCGCGTCGGCACCGCGTTCTCGGCGACACCTGCACCCTCCACCTTCCACCTCGCGCTGCCCCACGCCGTCGAACGCAAACGTTCGGCGGCGCGTTCGTTCTCGGAGGTTCAAGGGCACCCGAGGTAAGTTCAAAAAATGCTTTTTATATCTATATACTGCCGTGCTAACTTTTCGCAGTCCCCTCGTCGTCGCACCGGCCACCGCGGTGGAACGGCCGCCACCTCGTGGTCCCCAAGGTCCCCATCTGTTCGCGGAGGTCGAAGAGCGCGGTCCAGGTGAGTAAACAAAAAAACTTTTGTATCTATCGCACCGTGCTAACCTTTTGCAGCCGCATCGTTGTCGCTCCGGCCACCGCGGTGCAATAGCAGCGCGCTGCACCCCCCCGCGGTCGCAGAGACCCCTCGCAGGCCCACCACCCCTCCCCGCCCATTCCCCGCACCCTCTCCTGACCCTCCGCGATGCGCGCAGGCCCACGGCGGCGAACGACGCCACCTGCGTCGCCACACTGGCTACCGCGGTGCGACGACGGCGCGAACCCCCCCAGCCCACGATCTGCATGGCTCCGCGAAGGCCCGGCCCACCTCTGCCCGTCGTCCCTGCACCCTCCCCGACACACGCAGGCCCACGGTGGCGAACGACGCCGCCCGCGTTGTCGTACCGGCCATCATGGTGCGACGACGGCGTGCAGCCCCGACCACGCGGTCCCCAAGGCCCCGCGAGGCTCCGCGCAGCCTCTCACCACCTCCCCGCACCATCCCTCAACCCTCTTCGACGCGCGCTGGCCCACCACAGCGAACGACGGCACAGCAGTCATCGCGCCGACCGCGGTGCCACAACGGCGCCCAGGTCCCTCCTGGCGGTCTCCAGCCACCGGCGAAAGCTGGCGTCACCTCCCAGCACCGTCACCCGACCTTCCTCGACCCGCGTTCGCCGTCTGCGGTGAAAGATCGCGCCCTGATCGTGACGCGGGCCATCACGGTGCAACGACCGCGCCGAACTTCCTCCTCACGGTCTGCAGGCCCCGACGCTGGCCCGCGTCACCTTCCAGCACCGTCACCGAATCCTCCTCAACTCGCGTTCGCCCGCTGTGGTGAACGACCGAGCCCCGGTCGTCACGCCAACCGCCGCAGTGCAAGGACTGCACTGACCTCCCTCCTCGCGGTCTCCAATGCCCGACGCTGGCCCGCGTCACTTTCCAGCATCCTCAGCGAATCCTCCTCGACTCTCGTTCACCGTCTGCACCGAGCGACCGCGCCCCGGACCTCCCGTCGAACATCGAGCGCCGGCCGGTAGACTCGATGTCTCTGGCGCACTCAAACGCAACGCGTTTGAGCGCGCGTTCGCCCAGCAGTGTTCGGGCGATATAGGTGAGTAAAAAATATTTGTTTTCGGTTTTTTTAACGGTGCTAACGACCTCTAGAAAATCCGACGCTGATGCAGGGAACGCGGAGTGACCACCCGCCGGCGCGTAGGTCGACAGCCACACACCTCCATCCCATTCCACTCGAAGCCCGCCGTCCTCGTCCGCGCGGGCCAGCCACACAACGCGGAACGCGCAGCAACAATGGCCCTGGATAGTGCGTCGACGGGCATGCACGTCCGCCGTCCGAGTCCCCTCGAACGCCGCCATCCCAGTCCCCTCGAACGTCGTCGTCTGTGCACCACGCACCGCCGCCCTCGTCCACGCGATCCAGCCATACATGCGGAACGCGCAGCAACGACGGCCCGGGATCGTGCGTCGACGGGCACCCACGTCCGCCGTTCCTGTCCCCTCGAACGCCGCCGTCCCTGTCCCCTCGAACGTGGCCGTCTCTGCGCGATGCACCGCCGCCCTCGTCCACGCGATCCAGCCACACACGCGGAACGCGCAGCAACAACGGGCCGTCACACTAGGTCGACAGGCACGCTCGTCCGCCGTCCAAGTCCACACAACACATCGCTGTCTTCGTCCGCGCGACCCAGCCTCACACGCGGAAACCGCTGCAACAGCGCGTGGGCACGCTAGGTCGACGGGCACGCAAATCCGCCATCCGACTCTCCTCGAACCCCGCCGTCCCATTCCCCTGGATCCCCGCCATCTCTGCACAAGCCCGCGTGCTCGCATCGCTGAAACGTCTCGCCTCCTCCGCACCTGCGTTCGTCGCTGCGGGCGCACTGTCCGCGTAGCAAACACCTCGAATGGCGCTTCCCACTCGCGGAGACGACGGACGACACCCTCGTGTCGAAACATCCAGAAGATACTTGCGACACGCGGTCCGTATTTTTCACTGCCAGTCCCTCGATGCTTTCCCCCTTCAAGCCATGACCCAGCCCCGAGACCTAGCATGGCGCACTCATATCCCACCTCCGAGCCGTGATCGACGCATTTCAGCCCATGTCGACACAACCAGCTCTCCAATGAGCAGAATGGGCCCGCGAAACTCGTCCGGGAGAGGTGCGGTAGCCGCCGCACAGTGCATTTCGAATTGTGCGCGGACTCGCTGTTGACCGCATGCACAAGGCGCGTACTCTCCGCCGTACGCTCGTCCGCCCCCCACGTCGTTGTTCGTTCCTGCCCTGGGCTGGCACGAACCTTTCTTCCCTCTCCCTTCTCTCCGGCTTGCCCGATGCAGGAGGTTTGCGTGCGCCCTCCCGAACGCTAAGTAGAGCGCTCGCGTTTCTGGCCCGCTGCAAAGTGCTCGACGTGCGCGCGCGCAAATCGCCGTATTCTTTTTTTACCCCGGACGCGCGGACACTCAGCCGATGGACGAGCCAGCAACGCGCAGCAGGGCACACACATCGAGGTGTGCACGCCGGTCGCTTGGCCCGCAGAAGGCACGGGCATCTTCGCAGCGCGGAGACGTCAGCAGACGAGAACTTGGACGACGACGCGATATCGTAAGTACGAGGGAATATTTAATTATTCCAGTGCGAGATCTACCCGCCGCGTTACGAGATTCTCTATCTGCTCGGAGTGCTCTGGCACGGACGTCAACACACGCGTTCGCGAGCGCAATACTCCACGCCGACCGTCCTTCGCAGGTGAGTTCGCGTTGGCAGATGCCCACGTCATCGCGCGCGTCGTAGAGCACAACTAGCTCCGCGCGTACTGCTACGTTCGCCCTCTCGCGCAGGCTCCACCATCGCACCACCATCGTCTCCACTCTCCCAGTGCAACTGCGTCCCGCCCCCTCCGTGCTTATCGCAAGCGCGCCCGCACGCCCTCGCAGATAACGTAGCACACCGTCCGTATGCCAGGACCTCTCCTCGAACACCCTCTCGAGCTCTATGCTTCGCAAGGCTCCCACCACGCGCTCCCATTATCCGCAACTACTCCCCGCGCCTTCACGCATCAGCGCGCCGCTGTCTCTGCATGTGTGCCCACCCCGTACATATGTCGTAGCTACTACCAATATATTTCTGCCACTTCTCATCCTCCGAATGCACGCCATACTCTACACCCACCACAGGCGCGTCGAGTGAGCACGACACGTCCGAACACAATCCGAGCGCCCTCAGTCATCAACGGGACGTGCCAGACACGCTCGACCTCCACCGCACAGCCCCCCTCAAAGACCCGCCTGCGTCGACAAAAAATATATTTCATTCAAAACGGTCCTGCGTGGGACGTCAGCGAAGGGCGGGGGACGCACCGATCGCTATGTTACATGTGCGGGCTCGCTGTCTACTGGCTGCGGAAATCGGCCAGAGCGGGGGTTGACGCGGAGCGGATATTTGGTGGGAGGACGGGGCGAGCGTGTGTGCAGATGGGCGAGCATAGAGGATTGTCGGCGTCACTATAGGAAAGACGTACGACGATGGGCTGCATTGGCGTCCAGCGTGCAGGCAATGTTTCTAATGGAATGAGAATGATGTAAATCGGTGAAGAAATGTGAGGGAAGCACGAATTGACTTACTGGTCCTATGCGAACGTCGTACCTATCATCGGAGACTCAGGGAGCAATGACCGCGAAGGGAGTGTAGACAGAGGATAGTGGGCGACAGACAGGGAGCGGGAGGGGTGCGCGTCTGACGTCTGCTATGCTAGCGCGGGCGGAGGAGGGGCGGTGATGGTAGGAAGACGCGCGAGCATGGAGGAGGGTTGTCAGCGTCGCCATGGGAAAGCCGTGGAGAACATAGGTCGCGTCGGTCTCCGACGTGCGAGCAATGTTTCTGATGGGAAAACATTGTAAATGAGTGTAGAAACCTGAGGAAAGCATGATTTGACTTACTGGTCGTACGCGAATGTGGTGCTTGTCGTTATATCCTGGTGCCCATATCGACGCGCGCAGGAATTGCCTAGACGGGCAGGTCAGCTGCCAAATTGGGGAATAAATGGTAGCGGGTGAACTTACCGGGAGAGCGGGCGCGGGGGATAGCATCGGGGTAGAGTAAGGGTTAAAAAGTTTAGAATAATGTAAGATCTAAGAGCAATAACGAACGAGCGAACGAGGGCGGGAGTCCGAGCATTTGCGCGGGCCAGCAGGGCGTGGGAAAGCCGTCGCCCAACAAGCGCCAGTTGGACTTAGAGCTTTCGCGCTGCTCCTGCTTGGCTCACCGCCGCGACACCCTTTCACAACGGCGAGGAGGCTTCTCCTCGCCGTTGCTCTCCTTTTCTTTTCGATTCTCTTGCTTGTTTGGGCCGTCTTTTCTGGTTTTTTCCGAGACATGGCGACACCTCCCTCCACCTGGCGCTCCCCCAGGCAGTCGAACGGCACCGTTCGGCGGCACGTTTGCTTTCGGAGGTTGAAGGGCATTTCAGGTGAGTCCAGAAAAAAGCCTTCTGTCCCTATCTCGTGGTGCTAACATTGTGCAGCCACGTCGTTGTCGCGTCAGCCACTGCCGTGCAACAGCGGCGTGCAGTCCCCCTCCTCGCGGTCGCGGAGGCCCCGCGAAGCCTCGCCACACCCCGCTCCACCTGCCTGCACCATTCGTCGACCCTCTCCTTCACGCGCAGGCCCACCACGATGAACGACGGCGCCCCGGTCGTCACACCAGCCTACACCCTCCGCCTCGCACTCCCCCAGGCCGTCTAACGCAAACGTTCGGCGGCACGTTGGTTTTCGGAGGTCGAAGAACATACCAGGTAAGTAAAAAAATGCCTTTTTGTCCCTATCCCACCGTGCTAACATTTTGCAGCCACGTCGTTGTCGCGCCAGCCACCGCGGTGCAACAGCGGCATGCTGCCCCCTCCTCACGGTCGCGGAGGCCCCTTGAAGCCTCACCCCACCCCACCCCATCTCCCCGCAGCCTCCCTCAGCCCTTTTCGACATGCTCAGGCAGACCACGGCGAACGACGGCACCTCAGTGGTCGCGTCAGCCACCGCGGAGAAACAACCGCGCCGACCTTCCTCCTCGCGGTCTCCAGGCCCCGACGCTGGCCCACGTCACCTCACAGCACCCTCGGCCAAGCCTCCTCGAATCACGTTCGCCCGCTGTGGTGAACGACCGGGCCCGGTCGTCACACCGGACCCGCGATGCCACAACGGCGCTTAGCCCCCTCCTCGCGGCCTCCATCCCCCGACGAGGGCCCTCGTCACCGCTCAGCACCCTCGCCCTATCCTCGTCGATGCGAGTTCGCCCTCTGCGGTGAACGATCGCGCCCCGGACCTCCCGTCAAACATCGAGCGCTGGCCTGCGGCTCGATGTCTCTGGCGCACTCAAACGCAACACGTTTGAGCGCGCGTTTACCCAGTAGCGATCGGGTCATCAAGGTGAGTAAAAAAATTGTTTTCGGTTTTTTTAACGGTGCTAACCACCTCTAGAAGACCCGACGCCGACGCAGGGAATGAGGAGCAACGACCCGACGGCGCATAGGCCGAGCCACATACCTCCATCCTATTCCACTCAAAGCCTGCATCGTCCGCGCGGGCCAGCCACAGACGCGGAATGCGCAGCAACAATGGCCTGCCATCGTGCGTCGACGGGCACGCACGTCCGCCGTCCCTGTCCCCTCGAACCTCGCCGTCCCGGTCCCCTCGAACGCCGCCGTCTCTACACCACGCACCGCCGCCTTCGTCCGCGCGATCCAGCCACACAACGCGGAACGCGCAGCAATGACGGGCCGGCACGCACGTCCGCCGTCCCTGTCCCCTCGAACCTCGCCATCCCAGTCCCCTCGAACTTCGCCATCTCAGTCCCCATGAACGCCGCGACCTCAGTTCCCTCGAACGCCTCGTCCAACTCCCCTCGAACCCCGCCGTCCCTTTCCCCTCCAACGTCGCGATCTCCGCACAACGTACCTTGGTCCTCGTCCGCGCGACCCAGCCACACACCCGCAACGCGGAGCAACAGCGTGCGGGGACCCTAGGTCAACCGTCCGCCGTTCGAGTCCCCTCGAACACTGCCATCCCATTCCCCTCGAATGCCGCCATCTCTGCACAAGACTGTCCTCGTCTGCAGGACCCAGCCACACATGCGGAAACCGCCACAACAGCGCGCGGGCATGCTAGGTCAACAGGCACGCAAGTCCGCCGTGTGACTGCCCTCGAACGCCGCTGTCCCACTCCTCTCGAACGCCGCTGTCCCACTCCTCTCGAACGCCGCTCTCTCAGTCCCCTCGAACCCCGCGGACTCTGCGCAATGCTCCGCCGTCCTCATCCGCGTGACTCAGCCAGATGCGTGGAATGCGCAGCGACACCGTGCATGCACGCTAAGTCGACGGGCAGGCAAGTCCACCGTCCCAGTCCTCGAACATCGCTGTGTCTGCACAACGCACCGCCGTCCTCATTCGCGCGATGCAAGTAAATACACAGAACATGACCACATGGTGAGCACATGACATTTCCACTCTTTCGCCCAAGGTTCGTACCATGTAGTACTATCCGTAGCACGCAGTAGCCAAATATATATATATATATTGCTTCATCCTACCATTAGCCTGAATGAGCGTTATCTGAACATTACGCTAACTGTGTGCTATCTGAACGTTGGGCTGAATGAATGAGTGTTATCTGAATGTTACACTAAGTGAGCGTTATCTGAACATTACGCTGAATGGATGAGCATTATCTGAATGTTACCCTGAATGTTAGGCTGACTGTGTTATCTGTCTGAACGTTACGCTGAATGTTACACTGAACAGTAGGCTGAACATTGGGCTGAACGTTGGGCTGAACGTTTGGCTGAATGTTAGGCTGAATGAACGAGCGTTATCTGAATGAATGAACATTATCTGAATGTTACACCGAATGTCAGGCTGACTGTGGTGTTATCTGTCTG